>NC_091284.1:150143250-151343250 GCF_032444005.1 Ranitomeya imitator | reverse complement strand
TCCTCCTCCTCTGCTTCAGAACTGCTGCCGCCTGCACCCTGTTCCCCCAATGGCTGCCAATCGGGGTCAAGAACTGGGTCATCTAATAACTCTTCTTGTACCTCCTGCGCAACTTCGTCTGTGTCACCGTGTCGTTCGGTGGTATAGCGTTCGTGATGGGGCAACATAGTCTCATCAGGGTCTGATTCTTGATCAGCACCCTGCGAGGGCAATGTTGTGGTCTGAGTCAAAGGACCAGCATAGTAGTCTGGCTGTGGCTGTGCGTCAGTGCACTCCATGTCAGATTCAACTTGTAATGGGCATGGACTGTTAACTGCTTCACTTTCTAAGCCAGGGACGGTATGTGTAAAGAGCTCCATGGAGTAACCCGTTGTGTCGCCTGCTGCATTCTTCTCTGTTGTTGTTTTTGCTGAAGAGGACAAGGAAGTGACTTGTCCCTGACCGTGAACATCCACTAACGACGCGCTGCTTTTACTTTTACCAGTTTCACGAGAGGAGGCAAAAGAGCTAGAGGCTGAGTCAGCAAGATAAGCCAAAACTTGGTCTTGCTGCTCCGGCTTTAAAAGCGGTTTTCCTAATCCCAGAAAAGGGAGCGTTCGAGGCCTTGTGTAGCCGGACGACGAACCTGGCTCCACAGCTCCAGACTTAGGTGCAATATTTTTTCCCCCACGACCACCTGATGCTCCACCACTACCACTACCCTCATTACCAGCTGACAATGAACGCCCCCGGCCACGACCTCTTCCACTAGACTTCCTCATTGTTTTAAAAACGTAACCAAACTAACGTTATTTGTTGCAGTCACACAACTTACACGGTGAGCTATAACTTCAGTATGATTTAGCTACCCCTTTACAGGTTGGTGAGACCACAGCGAAAATCAGGCCCAATGTTACACACTCTTTTTTTGGTGGCTGCAAATTAGAGAGATGCCCCACACGCAGGACTGTCACTGAAGCACAAATGTTAATATTAATGTCACACTATTATTTTTTTTTTATTTTCATTTTTTTCAGGAACACTTTAGAAACCCCCCCAAAAAAAAAAAATAGATTTTTGCAGGGAGAATTTAGAAAACAAATGTAACAAACTATATGCTTTCTATGGGCCACTGAGTGAGAGATGACGCACACAGGAATCAGGAGTGGCACACAAGCCCAGAGGCCAATATTTTTCTACCAATGATTGATGTAGTTATTTTCTCTGGTAGATTTTGGAACCCAAATCAAGGAAAAAAAATATAGGCTTTCTATGGACCACAATTGGAGAGAGAGAGAGAGAGAGAGAGATGGCACACCCAGGAGTCAAGACTGGCACACAAGCAGAAAGGCCAATATTAATCTCCCATTTTTTTGGGGGTTTTTTTTTTTTTTTTTTTTCAGGGAGACTTTAGAAAAAAAAATAATAAAAAAAATATGATTTTATCAGGAAGAATTTAGAAACCAAATAAAATAAAATTATTTTTTCAGGGAGAATTTATAAAACAAATAAAAACAAAAATAGGCGTTCTATGGCCCACTGACTGAGAGATGACGCACACAGGAGTCAGGAGTGGCACACAAGCCCAGAGGCCAATATTTTTCTACCAATGATTGATGTAGTTATTTTCTCTGGTAGATTTTGGAACCCAAATCAAGGAAAAAAAATATAGGCTTTCTATGGACCACAATTGGAGAGAGAGAGAGAGAGAGAGAGAGAGAGAGATGGCACACCCAGGAGTCAAGACTGGCACACAAGCAGAAAGGCCAATATTAATCTCCCACTGTTTTTTTTGTTTGTTTTTTTTTTTTTTTTTTCAGGGAGACTTTAGAAAAAAAAAATAATAAAAAAAATATGATTTTATCAGGAAGAATTTAGAAACCAAATAAAATAAAATGATTTTTTTCAGGGAGAATTTATAAAACAAATAAAAACAAAAATAGGCGTTCTATGGCCCACTGACTGAGAGATGACGCACACAGGAGTCAGGAGTGGCACACAAGCCCAGAGGCCAATATTTTTCTACCAATGATTGATGTAGTTATTTTCTCTGGTAGATTTTGGAACCCAAATCAAGGAAAAAAAATATAGGCTTTCTATGGACCACAATTGGAGAGAGAGAGAGAGAGAGAGAGAGATGGCACACCCAGGAGTCAAGACTGGCACACAAGCAGAAAGGCCAATATTAATCTCCCACTGTTTTTTTTGGTTGTTTTTTTTTTTTTTTTTTCAGGGAGACTTTAGAAAAAAAAATAATAAAAAAAATATGATTTTATCAGGAAGAATTTAGAAACCAAATAAAATAAAATGATTTTTTCAGGGAGAATTTATAAAACAAATAAAAACAAAAATAGGCGTTCTATGGCCCACTGACTGAGAGATGACGCACACAGGAGTCAGGAGTGGCACACAAGCCCAGAGGCCAATATTTTTCTACCAATGATTGATGTAGTTATTTTCTCTGGTAGATTTTGGAACCCAAATCAAGGAAAAAAAATATAGGCTTTCTATGGACCACAATTGGAGAGAGAGAGAGAGAGAGAGATGGCACACCCAGGAGTCAAGACTGGCACACAAGCAGAAAGGCCAATATTAATCTCCCACTGTTTTTTTTTGGTTGTTTTTTTTTTTTTTTTTTCAGGGAGACTTTAGAAAAAAAAATAATAAAAAAAATATGATTTTATCAGGAAGAATTTAGAAACCAAATAAAATAAAATGATTTTTTCAGGGAGAATTTATAAAACAAATAAAACCAAAAATAGGCGTTCTATGGCCCACTGACTGAGAGATGACGCACCCAGGAGTCAAGACTGGCACACAAGCAGAAAGGCCAATATTAATCTCCCACTGTTTTTTTTTTTTTTTTTTTTTTTTCAGGGAGACTTTAGAAAAAAAAATAATAAAAAAAATATGATTTTATCAGGAAGAATTTAGAAACCAAATAAAATAAAATGATTTTTTTCAGGGAGAATTTATAAAACAAATAAAAACAAAAATAGGCGTTCTATGGCCCACTGACTGAGAGATGACGCACACAGGAGTCAGGAGTGGCACACAAGCCCAGAGGCCAATATTTTTCTACCAATGATTGATGTAGTTATTTTCTCTGGTAGATTTTGGAACCCAAATCAAGGAAAAAAAATATAGGCTTTCTATGGACCACAATTGGAGAGAGAGAGAGAGAGAGAGAGAGATGGCACACCCAGGAGTCAAGACTGGCACACAAGCAGAAAGGCCAATATTAATCTCCCACTGTTTTTTTTGGTTGTTTTTTTTTTTTTTTTTTCAGGGAGACTTTAGAAAAAAAAATAATAAAAAAAATATGATTTTATCAGGAAGAATTTAGAAACCAAATAAAATAAAATGATTTTTTCAGGGAGAATTTATAAAACAAATAAAAACAAAAATAGGCGTTCTATGGCCCACTGACTGAGAGATGACGCACACAGGAGTCAGGAGTGGCACACAAGCCCAGAGGCCAATATTTTTCTACCAATGATTGATGTAGTTATTTTCTCTGGTAGATTTTGGAACCCAAATCAAGGAAAAAAAATATAGGCTTTCTATGGACCACAATTGGAGAGAGAGAGAGAGAGAGAGATGGCACACCCAGGAGTCAAGACTGGCACACAAGCAGAAAGGCCAATATTAATCTCCCACTGTTTTTTTTTGGTTGTTTTTTTTTTTTTTTTTTCAGGGAGACTTTAGAAAAAAAAATAATAAAAAAAATATGATTTTATCAGGAAGAATTTAGAAACCAAATAAAATAAAATGATTTTTTCAGGGAGAATTTAGAAAACAAATAAAACCAAAAATAGGCGTTCTATGGCCCACTGACTGAGAGAGAGAGAGAGATGGCACGCTTAGTACTGGCACACAAGCCCAAAGGGCAATATTAATCTCCCTTTTTTTTTCAGGGAGAATTTCTAAAACCCAAAAAAAAAAAAAAATAGGCTTTCTATGGCCCACTATTTGTGAGAGAGATGGGACGCTCAGGACTGGCACAGATGGCACGCTCAGGACTGGCACAGAAGCCCAGAGGCCAATATTAATCTCCCTTTTTTTCTGGGAGAATTTATAAAACCAAAAAAATATTTAAATAGGCTTTCTATGGCCCACTATTTGTGAGAGAGATGGCACGCTCAGGACTGGCACAGATGGCACGCTCACAACTGGCACACAAGCCCAGAGGCCAATATTAATCTCCCTTTTTTCAGGGAAAATTTATAAAACCAAAAAAAAATTAATTAGGCTTTCTATGGCCCACTATTTGTGAGAGAGATGGCACGCTCAGGACTGGCACAGATGGCACGCTCACAACTGGCACACAAGCCCAGAGGCCAATATTAATCTCCCTTTTTTCAGGGAAAATTTATAAAACCAAAAAAAAAATTAAATAGGCTTTCTATGGCCCACTATTTGTGAGAGAGATGGCACGCTCAGGACTGGCACAGATGGCACGCTCACAACTGGCACACAACCCCAGAGGCCAATATTAATCTCCCTTTTTTTCAGGGAGAATTTATAAAACCAAAAAAAAAAATTAAATAGGCTTTCTATGGCCCACTATTTGTGAGAGAGATGGCACGCTCAGGGCTGGCACAGATGGCACGCTCACAACTGGCACACAAGCCCAGAGGCCAATATTAATCTCCCTTTTTTCAGGGAAAATTTATAAAACCAAAAAAAAAATTAAATAGGCTTTCTATGGCCCACTATTTGTGAGAGAGATGGCACGCTCAGGGCTGGCACAGATGGCACGCTCAGGACTGGCACACAAGCCCAGAGGCCAATATTAATCTCCCTTTTTTTCAGGGAGAATTTATAAAACCCCAAAAAAAATAAAATAGGCTTTCTATGGCCCACTATTTGTGAGAGAGATGGCACACTCAGGACTGGCACACAAGCCCAAAGGCCAATATTAATCTCCCACTGTATTTTTATCAGGGAGAATTTATACACCCCACAAAAAAAAATACAGAAAAATGAAAAGGCTTTCTATGGCCCACTATGTGAGAGAGATGGCACACACAGGGATGGCACTCTAGCAGAAATGCCAAATTGCCAATCTTAATCTCCCACCAAAAAAAAAAAAAAAAAAAAAACAGGGAATGTCCTACAATTACTATCTCCCTGCCTGCAGTAATCTCAGCCAGGTATGGCAGGCAGCTACTATCTCCCTGCCTGCAGTAATCTCAGCCAGGTATGGCAGGCAGCAATAAGGAGTGGACTGATGCACAAATGAAATAAAAAGTGTGGACAAACAAAAAAGATAGCTGTGCAGAAAGGAAGGAACAAGAGGATTTGTGCTTTGAAAAAAGCAGTTGGTTTGCACAGCGGCGTACACACAGCAATGCAGCTATCAGGGAGCCTTCTAGGGCAGCCCAATGAGCTACAGCGCTGAGGGGAAAAAAAAAAAAAAAAACTTCCACTGTCCCTGCACACCGAGGGTGGTGTTGGACAGTGCAAATCGCTGCAGCACAAGCGGTTTTGTGGTTAATGGACCCTGCCTAACGCTATCCCTGCTTCTGACAAAGCGGCAGCAACCTCTCCCTAAGCTCAGATCAGCAGCAGTAAGATGGCGGTCGGCGGGAACGCCTCTTTATAGCCCCTGTGACGTCGCAGACAGCAAGCCAATCACTGCAATGCCCTTCTCTAAGATGGTGGGGACCAGGACCTATGTCATCACGCTGCCCACACTCTGCGTTTACCTTCATTGGCTGAGAAATGGCGCTTTTCGCGTCATTGAAACGCGACTTTGGCGCGAAAGTCGCGTACCGCATGGCCGACCCCGCACAGGGGTCGGATCGGGTTTCATGAAACCCCGACTTAGCCAAAAGTCGGCGACTTTTGAAAATGTTCGACCCGTTTCGCTCAACCCTAGTCACCAGTATTGGCTCAAAGACACATCGTTCCCATTATACAGATGCCATGCTCGATGAGGCACAATGTGGTTCTATGTACGTTACCTTTCCTGCTTCTGAAAAGTCAGGAGAAGTACAGAATAAAATGATCCATGAACGCCTGAAGCTATTTATGTAAAGCCGCAGCAGTGCACAGGGCCATGTGTAAAATGGCAGCAGGGTGTCTAATGAGATAAGTTGTAGGGATGTGTGGCTGATAAATACACCAGTAATGATGGGATTCATTTTGTGCCAGCTTCCTTATCCTTTGGCTACCGATCATCACGTTTGGATATTCAAGTTCCCTGTTTTAAAGGCTGGAAACTATCTTCCATTCAGCTGTGAAAATCCTAACCTAGGCTGTAACAATAGAGCCAGACTGGGAAGCTTGGCTAAAACAAATCGAACGTCTGTGAAAAACAAAGGAAAAAGAGGATTTTGTTAAATGACGTATTCATATCCTAACACTGTGGATGGCTCATATTTGTGTCATATTGTTCATCAATGTTTAACTATCCATCAGAATCACCTAAATTGGTATGTACAGCGTCGGACTGGAGCACATTTGGCCCATCAGAGAAAATCATTCTTGAGGCCCACTATGTAGGTACATAGAAATAAATACACGACCACCAATTGTGTGGTAAAACACGTTAATATCAGGGTATAATACAAGGTAGTACACTTTTTAATTATTTAGCAGGGGTTGGGGTAGCCCCCTCATAGAATATAATGTAGCCCCCTCAAATGTAGCCTCCCTCATGGAATATAATGCAGCCCCCTCATGGAAAATAATGTAGCCCCCCTCACATAATATAATGTAGCCCCTCTCACAGAATATAATGCAGCCCCTCATAGAATACAGTGCAGCCCCCCTCATAGGGTATAATGCAGCACCCCACAAAATATAATACAACCCCCTCATAAGGTATAATGCAGCCCCCCATAGATTATAATGTAGCACCCTCATAGGGTATAATGCAGCCCCCCTCATACAGTATAATGCAGCCCCTCCACACAATATAATGTAGCCTTCTCAGAGTATAATGCAACCGCCTCATAAGGTATAATGCAGCCCCCCCATAGAATATACTGTAGCCCCCTCATAGGGTATAATGCAGCCCTCCTCATATAGTATGATGTAGCCCCCAGAATATAATGTAGCCCCCTGAGAGAATACAGCCCCCACACAGAATATATTGCAGCCCCCACCCCACAGAATATAATGTAGCCCCCTCAAAGTATAATGCAGCTCCCCTCACAGGGTATAATGCAGCCACCTCCACCATTGTCCTCTCTCCCACCCCCATCATTGCCTTCTAACCACCACCTCTATCATTGCCCATTCCACCACCTCCATCATTGCCTCCATTGTCCTTTCCACCACTACCATCATTTTCCTTTCCACCACCTCCATATTTCTTCAACACCACCTCCACCTTTGCTTTCTTCCCCACCACCCCCATCATTGCCCATTTCAACACCATCATTGCCTCCCCCCACCACCCCATCATTGCCCATTCCAACACCTCCATCATTGCCTCCTCCCTACAACCACCATTGTCCTTTCCACCACAACCATCATTGTCCTTTCCACCACAACCATCATTGCTTTCTCCCCCACCACCCCATCATTGCCCATTCCACCACCTCCATCATTGCCTCCTCCCCCACCACTCCCATGATCCTTTCCACCACCAACAACATTGTTTTCTCCCCCACCATTCCGATCACTGCTCTCTCCATCACCCACATCATTGCTAATCTCCAATACACACATCTCCAATACACACACAGCACCGCACACACAAACACACACACAGCACCGCACCACATACACTCATTTACACTCATGCAGGCAGACAGAGACACAGCAACACTCACCTCTCCGCATGTTCCCCGCAGCCACAGCACATCCTGGCAGCATTTTCATCGCCGGAAGCTTTCTCTCTGAAACAGCCGTGCTGAATGATGACAACATCCAGCTACGCTGTGTCAGACAGGAAGCGTTGGGCAGCGGGCAGGAAGCTGGACAGCATCGGATCACTGCAGCTCTGCTCCGCTGCCCAGCTGCAGGGATCGCTCCCTGCCTGATTTTCCTCAGTGTTAGCTGCCCTGCACCTCCAGGACCCCAATGCAGCTTTATATGCAGGCAGTGTTAGCCTCAGCCTGCGGCTAATACTGCCCGCTATTACAATTAAATGAATACTCACTCCTCTCCACACCCATAGAGGCGTGGGGAAGCATGAATATTAATTTCTTTAGCAGCGGGGACAGACTCCTGTCTCCAGCTGATGCTCAGCTGACACCGGGTGGGTCCCCCTGACTCAGGGGTCCCATAGCTGCTGGATGTGCCGCTATTAGCGACACACCACTGGCTGGGGGCCCCTGGAGCAATAGGGACCCTAGGCAGCTGCTGGCCAGTATGCCAGCAGGTGTCAGTGCCTGGGCCCACCGGAGAATCCTCCTGCGTTTTTGATGCATTTTCGTGGCATTTATTTACTTGCATAAATGGTCCAAAAACTGAATGGAATACTAAAGCAAGGTAATTCAATTAAAATCGTGAAGTGTTGTGCACATGATCAGTAAATTTCAGTCCATGCTTGCAGCGTTTTATTTTCTGCAGCATGTCAATTCTTTTTGCCTTTCTGCAGCATTTTTGACTCATTGACTTCAATTGAGTTGGTCAAATATGCAGCAAAAATGCAGGTGTAAAAAGGTTTGCGCATCTGCTGCCAAAAATGCTGCGAATTGTCAAAGGGAAATGATGTCAGAAGGAGGAAGAGTGTGTGGGCGGAGAATGTGTGTGTGATCGGAGAATATGTGTGTGTGTCTGTGTCTGTGTGTGTGTATCCATGCGACGAACAGCCCATAGTGACTGTACTTAGGCATCGTCTGATGGGACTACTACCATCTGGCTACGTCTTTTGTCACACATAACAGTGACAGCATGAGTCGATGATGGGAGATTAGTCTCATCATCCTGCACCTGTGTTCAATTGTAAAAAAAAATCTAAACATTTACATAATTACATAAATATTCACATACAAAATACATACTCACCGAACGCTTAATCCCCGATGCATGTGTCTCCTGCAAACAATCAAAATAATAAACCAACATATACTCACCTTTCTGCCATAGTCGTTGATCTGACCCAGCCTCCGGCGATACATTGCCAGGTGGTAAACACTCCCGCAGTGTGTCACTGAGCTGTCGTGAGAGTTCACCGGAGTTCATCAGCTGATCAGTTCCGGTGCTCTCACGGCACCACTGCGTGGGAAAGTTCTTACACTGTGGTAGTGCCGTAAGTGAGAGCACCAGAGCTTATGAACTCCGGTGAACTCTCAAGGCAGCGCAGTGATACACTGCGGGAGCGAATACCTCCTGTCAGTGTATCGCTGGCGGCCAGGTAGAGCAGTCGTATCAGAACTCGATCACAGGTAGGGACCAGTTGGTCTACAATATCTCCTCCTACAACCTCTCACCCGCTGAAATAACTTTTACAGAAAGGCCTTTCATTTTGCCCCACTCCAGCATTTAATGGGTTCCAATTAGATCAAGAACTCCAGAGGTTCTTTAGAAATTTACATCTTAAAGCACATTTTGCTACAAGTAACCTTGGTTCCACTATAGAGCACTTGACTTCATCATCTAATTCTGATAAAAGTATCTTTAGTCTAAAAGAATTGGATCTGTCGATACCCAGCAGATATAATCCCCCTAAATCTTACCATCCAGTGGAGACTTACATCTCACTAGTAACTCAAGATATACAGAGGGAATGTGCTC
Organism: Ranitomeya imitator; assembly: GCF_032444005.1. NCBI lineage: Eukaryota > Metazoa > Chordata > Amphibia > Anura > Dendrobatidae > Ranitomeya > Ranitomeya imitator. The sequence continues at coordinate 151,333,575 of NC_091284.1, read as the reverse complement.
GGATTGATCTAGGCTCATTGCCGATCAAACGTAATTGTACTACACTTGATAAACGGGCCCTAGATAGTCTTAAGAGGAATAGTTCTATTACGATAAAACCGGCGGACAAGGGGGGGGCGATTGTTGTTATGGATACTTTGTTTTATCTATCAATGGTCCATCACCACCTTGATGATGTAGATACTTACTTACCAGTTAACAAGGATCCATCTGGTGATATTTTCAGAGAGATACAACAACTAGTCAAAACGTACAGGGAAAATAATGTTATCGATGCTAAATTGGGGGAATTTTTGCTTAATTTACATCCAGTGGTCCCTGTATTTTATGCATTGCCTAAAATCCATAAACATATGACTAGTCCTCCTGGACGACCTATTGTAGCGTCCACAAATTCATTACTTTCCCCCTTGGCTAGGACAGTAGAGAAAATTTTGACCCCCCTTCTTGTTCACGTGATCTCTTTTATTAGAGATACCTCAGACTTTTTAGAGGGTCTTAAAACGATTGGCAAATTACCAACTAAATGTCTCCTTGTGACAATGGATGTCAACTCTTTATATACAAGTATTGGTCATTGGGAGGGCCTTAATGCTGTTCATTGGTTTCTTGACAAATATACTGACTTCTCCTCTACCCAAATTGACTTTTGCCTGACATTGTTGAAATTAATTTTAACTAAGAATTTTTTTTCTCTTTGCTGACCAATACTATATACAGAAAGTCGAGACCGCAATGGGGTCAAATGTGGCACCCCCATATGCCAACATTTTCATGGCAGCTTTTGAGGAGAAGTTCATATATACTCATCGTCTCTTTCAACAGTATTGTATCTACTGGAAGAGATATATCGATGATATTTTTCTAATATGGAGGGGTGATGAGATGTCTTTATCACAATTTTTCGATGAGATGAATTTGTGTATCCCTAACTTGACTTTTTCAATTACCAAAGATTTCTACAGTGTGAGTTTTTTGGATACATTAGTGGTGGCAAGAGATGATGGTTCTCTGGAAATTGATCTTTACACGAAACCGACAGATAGGAATGGACTTTTACTCTACTCTAGCTGTCATCCCTCACACGTAAAAAAATCGTTGCCCAAATCTCAAATACATCGTGTGAAACGCATAGTGACCGATCCAGAACTGAGAGCACAGCGGATTCAGGAAATGAATAATAAATTTTTGGCACCCACCCTTGATTCTGGAGCAAGCCACACACATAATAGAGAGACAACCAGATAAACAGAAGAGGGTCACTTTTGTCACCACGTATCATCCTTATACGAGTCTATTTAGGAATTGTGTGTTAGAACATTGGCCTTTGCTTAGTAAAGCGTATCCCTCCATTGTAGAATTTTCCATTCCACCCCTTGTTTGTTACAAGAGACCACAGAATCATAAAAATATGTTGGTACGTGCTGATGTGGGTTCATCCAAGACACTACAGCGGCAGGCCCTCCTAGCCACACAGAGACAGGGCACATTCCCCTGTTTACATTGCCCTCAGTGCTCTAATGTAACTAAGGGCAACACCTTTTCTCATCCCAGATCAGGGAAACTTTTCCCGATCAAAGGGTTTTTTACATGTGATTCTTCTCATGTGATATATCTTATTAAATGTCCATGCGGTCTCGGATACGTTGGGGAGACTACCCAGCATGTCCGAGACCGCATCTCTCAACATAAGTCTACCATACGGTGCCAACGCACCATGCTACCAGTGCCATTCCACTTCATTTCAGCGGGACATTCTATTTCTCAATTAAAGTTCCAGGTGCTTGAGAGTATTCCCTCCTCTAGACGTGGGGGTAATAGAGTCCAGAGATTGAAAGAACGGGAGGCGTTCTGGATTTTTACCCTCCAGACGCTTCACCCACGAGGCATGAACAGGGAATATGAAGCTATATAATTATATATTTTTATATATTTTTATATTTTTAGTATCATCTGAATTATAATCTTTATGATGTCTGATATTGATTATGTATTTTTCATTGTTCCCTTCTTTAGGTGCCATCATGATTGCTACCTTCCTTCCGAGTTTTCTTGCTGGGTTGTATCTTCCTTTCATCCCCTATAGAGAATTCTATTCTTATTGCATGGAAGTCTTTCCTATGGGATCTGGTTCTTATTCATCTTACCACCTTGGTGATATTTCTTTTGGAGGTAACTCTACTATAGTTATATATGTATGTATATCTATATTTATCCCTATTTCATTATTTTTCCCTTGTTATTTCCTTTTTTCTAGTTAGGACCTCATATTTTTTATATTTCATATTGTTACCTGAACTCTTTGTGGCTTATGTTGCGGTTATATTTTTGTCCCCCCTTTTTTATTATTTTTTAATTTTTTTCTTCTTCTCCCCCTTTTTTTTGCGGATCATTTGTTTTATTCGTGTACACCATGTTAATATCTTCGTTTAGGGGATCAGTGTTCGGCAGTGTCCGCCGGCACTGTTCCTTGAACTTGGGCTGCTCGGCTTTTCTGATAGCGCTGATTTTTTCCTATTGCGCATGCGTTACTTTTTTGATTCGGCTTTCTCCGGGCTCCACACGAATGGCTTCGTGTGAGCCGAAGTGACTTCACCGGTTTTACGGCATTTATACCGGGTATGCGGCATACTGAGCGTTCTCTCGCCTTTGAGCCACGGGACACACGCCGGCTTCCTTTATATGAGTGAGTATTAGCATTTTGTACATTATTCCAGGGCGGCCCCTATGGTTGTTATTATCTAATGCAGTCTGACCTGTTGTTTATCGCTGGGGGGCCGGTATTTCGGCTCTACCTAACGATCGCTGGGGTGCCGGTATTTCGGTTCTACCTAGCGATCAGATCCCGTTTTTTAGCCTGTACTTGATATCATAGTGGAATTTGTTTCATTTTTTTCTTTCTTTGCAGTGGTCCTTCCACACTAGCCGTTATTGGCATGTGACTTTTTTCATAATTTCATACAGGTACTTTTTTGTTTATTTTCATATTGGGGTGCCTATCTACGTGTATGTATATGTGTGTGTACATATTTATACACACATTGAGGAGATACTTCTATAGGTTTATTACATTATACATACATATTTGCACCATAGGGTGCGGACGTGTTTACCTTTTTTAATACGTTTTTACAGGGACTCACATTTCTGATATTCTTGGTTTCTTTTCTTTGTTCACTTGTCATTTGTTTTTTTACTTTTTTATTCCTTTGTTTTTTATTTTATATTTGCACATCCTCCTCTTTCTGGCTTCTGGGACACATGGATCTTTATTAATAAAGGATTTTCTTTTTGTATTGGTGTTGTTTATCACATGTTTCTTTTCGGTGTCCTTCTTGAATTAAAATTCTTTTCTTCTTGGATGGAGTTTATTTTGTTTAATATGCTCATTTGTATATTATGAATTGTTGTAATATTTATTCTGTTCTGCTACCACAGACTTCCTTGAAAAAGGCGATACGCTGAAACGTTGGAATTTTTGTCTGTCATCAATTTTTGCTGGCTGTTTATGAATAAATTTATCTTCATTGAGAACATAAAAGTGTGGACTTGTTGAGTGCCGGAGGTTACTTTCCCCTTATGTTCTACACATGAGGTTGTTGTGGGACACTTGGTATTATGTCAACTACGTCGGACAGGATAGTATTATATGTTGGTTTATTATTTTTTGATTGTTTGCAAGAGACGAGGGCGATGAGGATTAGGCATTCATTAAGTATGGTAAATTTAGATTCAATAAAGGAGTCTGTGTGATTATTTCAAGTAAAGGACTTTATTCCGGGTGTCTGTGTTTTATACAAAATCACTATGGGGATAGTAATGGACAGGTGTCATATAGACTCCTCTCCATTACTAACCTGTGGGCTTGATGTCACCTGACAATACAAAGGTGACATCAACCCCACAAATATGACCCCTACTTGCTACCGCTACAGGGCAAATGGATAGAGTGAGGCTAAGTGCCAGAATTGGTGCATCTATAAGATGTGCCATTTCTGGGGAAGCTGAGAGCTGATGTTTTTAGCCTGGGGGGTGCCAATATCCATGGCCCTTTCCCAGGCTATTAATATCAGCCTGCAGCTGTCTGTCTAAAATTTGCTGGTTCGATTTTATAGGAGCACTCCATGTCAATTTTTTTCTGGGGTTCCCTGTAAACTAGCTAGTAAAGGCTAAGCAAACAGCTGTGAGCTGATATTAATAGCCTGGGAACCTTTGGCTGATGGCTCCTTCCCAGAGTATTAACCTCAGCTGTCAGCTTTCCCTCTGTTGGATATGAAAATTATGCAGGAGCCCACCCAATTTAAAAAAAAAAGTTTTTGAAAAATAAACAGATATTGCATTTCACGCAGATTTCTGACAGTTGCTGTTTTGTTACAGCATATGTAGGTTAATTATGTTAAAGCTCCTATATAGGCTGGTGACTTTGCGTGTCTTTATTTAATATTAATCAGGGTACAAATACACAACGTGCGCACATAGCCTTACTGAACGTCAGACGTTAAGAAGGTTTTCAGATGACTTTGGTAATGAGGACATGTTGTTATGCTATTATTATTAAATAAGTGGGGATACACCTCCTTGCAGTCCACAGATCAGCACCACTCTGTATATTTTGCATTGGCTGTGTCTAGTATTACAGTTCAACGCAACTCGGACCCATTCATGTGAATTGGATTGAGCAGCAATGGCAATAATTGCTGCTCCAAAACTTACAAGGAAAATAAAAATAAAAGTCTTCATTGATAAAAAAATTAGTTTTACTCCCAGACCTACTGTCTCCTTCAGCCTATACACTGTGGATTGTAAGCCCACGAGAGCAGAGTCCTCTCTCCCTCCATACCAGCTTGTCATTGTTATGTTCACATGGCCAGTATTCATCCCTAAAGGCCCCTTCACATTAAGCGACGCTGCAGCGATACCGACAACGATCCGGATCGCTGCAGCGTCGCTGTTTGGTCGCTGGAGAGCTGTCACACAGACCGCTCTCCAGTGACTAACGATCCCGAGGTCCCCGGTAACCAGGGTAAACATCGGGTAACTAAGCGCAGGGCCGCGCTTAGTAACCCGATGTTTACCCTGGTTACCAGCGTAAAAGTAAAAAAAAACAAACACTACATACTTACCTACCGCTGTCTGTCCCCGGCGCTCAGCTGCTCTGCACGCCTCCGGTACTGGCTGTGAGCACAGCGGCCGGAAAGCAGAGCGGTGACGTCACCGCTCTGCTTTCCGGCTGACCGACACTCACAGCCAGTACAGGAGGAGTGCAGAGCACAGCGCCGGGGACAGACAGCTGAAGGTAAGTATGTAGTGTTTTTTTTTTTTTACTTTTACGCTGGTAACCAGGGTAAACATCGGGTTACTAAGCGCAGCCCTGCGCTTAGTTACCCGATGTTTACCCTGGTTACCAGTGAAGACATCGCTGGATCGGTGTCACACACGCCGATCCAGCGATGTCCACGGGAGATCCAGCGACGAAATAAAGTTCTGGACTTTGTTCAGCGACCAACGATCTCCCAGCAGGGTCCTGATCGTTGGTCGCTGTTACACATAACGATTTCCTTAACGATATCGTTGCTACGTCACAAAAAGCAACGATATCGTTAACGATATCGTTATGTGTGAAGGTACCTTTAGAACAGATCAAGCAGCAATCTGTTGGCAAAAAAGTCCTGCAGATACAACTTTTTTGTCCATTTTTTAAAAATTGATTTCTCCTGGATCTGTTCTAACTGATGACTACTGAACCTGTGAACATAGCCTTAGTTTGTTCATTGCAACTTATCAATGTCACCGCTCAGAGCACTGAGAGCGGCAGCTGTACGCACGCCCCATTACTTTGACTGACAGCCGGCTGAGCAGTGCCTTAGTGCTGTCAGAGGTGATTGAAGTCACGCTGGCACACCTATAACTGAAAAGCAGAGGCTCCTGGGAGAAATAAAGTTCATTTTCTTTTGAGTCCAGAACATTTACTAAGGCCATCAGACACCTTCCTAACCCTATTATCCTGCAAATTAACCCCATAACCACAGGTTAATAGCAATATCCGTCCTGAGTGGTTCCCTAAATGGGATATCCCGACGTTAAAAACAAAATGTGCCTAATCAATAACAGGCATGTAGCTGCTATCAGAGGCATCTACCTGCCTGTTGTACCCGGCGCCAGTCATTAACTTCTCCTGCCAGAGATTCAGCTGCTTCCTGTCAACAGAACAGTGGTTTCTCTTCCTGTTGATAGGGCGGGACTACTGATGTCATGCTGATTGACAGCCGGATTCCCCCAATTAGGCATTGGGGAGCTGGCTGTCAATCAGCATGACACCAATAGTCACGCCCTATCAACAGGAAGAGAAACCACTGCTCTGTTGTTCTGACGTCAGCAGAAGTCTGTGACCGCTCTGTGCTGGCGGAGAACGGGGCCGGACACAACAGGCAGGTAGGAGCTACTACCTGCCTGTTAGTGCTTAGTCACATTTTTTTTTCTTAAAGTCCCAGATATCCCCTTTAAGAAGAGTGTTCAAATAAGGCTTTCTGATACATGTGTATAGAGCCTAATGTCTCATGTACAATTGGGTGTTTTAGTGCTCATACCCATCTGCGAGAAAAAAAAACGGTCAGATATCTGGACTGAATAACCGGACGAGTGCTATGCGAGTGTCATGCAATTTCCATGGAACATCCATATGACATGCGATCATGTATGCAATCCATATGCAATGCGATTTTAACGCGAGGTTTTACATACAGCAGTTGTCTGTATGTAAAAGCTCATGTTAAAATCGCATTGTAGAATACAACTTTATACATTGTTTTAAAACTAAATAATCTTCAAAACATTTTATATATTGGATAGATAGAATAGAAATATACACGTAGAATAGGTGTGTATGTATATGTATATATATATATATATATACACATGTCAGTGACACACATATATACTGTATATATATATCTTCATAATTCGTAGAGAGATAGATAGCAGAATAGCCAATAATTCAGATCTGCAATTATTTCACAGAAGCCGACAGGAGAGTAGACATGGTTTGCATACAGGAACACATGGGCTACTCACACAGTGAACAAGTCTGTAGGAACATGTTCACACACCACCAAGAAACTTGAAGACACAAAAGAGCATAGTAGAACCAAAAACACTCAGTTTAAAAAAATCACAGTAATCAGCAAGTGCTAGTAAAAAGATGTAAAAAACAGGGTATTTGGTTTATACTTTTTTGCAAAAAAATGTATACTAAGCTGCTCCACCAAACGTCACTGTATACCCGTATGAGAGCAGTCCTAACTGATGTATGCAATCCCTTTATCCCTATAAAGATAGTTACATAGTTATTAAGGTTGAAGGAAGACTATATGTCCATCTAGTTCAACCCATAGCCTAACCTAACATGTTGATCCAGAGGAAGGCAAAAAAAACCCATGTGCAAAGAGTAAGCTCCACATTGGGGAAAAAAATTCCTTCCCGACTCCACATACGGCAATCAGACTAGTTCCCTGGATCAACGCCCTATCAAGGAATCTAGTGTATATACCCTGTAACATTATACTTTTCCAGAAAGGTATCCAGTCCCCTCTTAAATTTAAGTAATGAATCACTCATTACAACATCATACGGCAGAGAGTTCCATAGTCTCACTGCTCTTACAGTAAAGAATCCGCGTCTGTTATTATGCTTAAACCTTTTTTCCTCCAACCGCAGAGGATGCCCCCTTGTCCCTGTTTCAGGTCTATGATTAAAAAGATCATCAGAAAGGTCTTTGTACTGTCCCCTCATATATTTATACATTAAAATAAGATCACCCCTTAGTCTTCGTTTTTCCAAACTAAATAGCCCCAAGTGTAATAACCTATCTTGGTATTGCAGACCCCCCAGTCCTCTAATAACCTTGGTCGCTCTTCTCTGCACCCGCTCCAGTTCAGCTATGTCTTTCTTAAACACCGGAGACCAGAACTGTGCACAGTATTCTAAGTGTGGTCGAACTAGTGACTTGTATAGAGGTAAAATTATGTTCTCCTCATGAGCATCTATGCCTCTTTTAATGCATCCCATTATTTTATTTGCCTTTGTAGCAGCTGCCTGACACTGGCCACTGAATTTAAGTTTGTTATCCACCCATACACCCAGGTCTTTTTCATTGACGGTTTTGCCCAGAGTTTTAGAATTAAGCACATAATTATACATCTTATTACTTCTACCCAAGTGCATGACCTTACATTTATCCCCATTAAAGCTCATTTGCCATTTATCAGCCCAAGCTTCTAATTTACATAAATCATCCTGTAATATAAAATTGTCCTCCTCTGTATTGATTACCCTGCAGAGTTTAGTGTCATCTGCAAATATTGAAATTCTACTCTGAATGCCCCCTACAAGGTCATTAACCCCTCTGTGACCTTAAACGTACTATCCCGTCGAGGTGCCCTGGGCTTATCTGACCCTGGACGGGATAGTACGTCATAGCCGATCGGCCGCGCTCACGGGGGGAGCGCGGCCGATCGCGGCCGGGTGTCAGCTGCTTATCGCAGCTGACATCCGGCACTATGTGCCAGGAGCGGTCACGGACCGCCCCCGGCACATTAACCCCTGGCACACCGCGATCAAAAAAGATCGCGATGTGCCGGCGGTGCAGGGAAGCACCGCGCAGGGAGGGGGCTCCCTGCGGGCTTCCCTGAGCCCCCCGCAGCAACGCGATGTGATCGCGTTGCTGCGAGGGTCTCCTCACCTCCCTCCCTGCTCGAGCCCCGGATCCAAGATGGCCGCGGATCCGGGTCCTGCAGGGAGGGAGGTGGCTTCACAGAGCCTGCTTAGAGCAGGCACTGTGAAGGCTGCAGCGCTGCATGTCAGATCAGTGATCTGACAGAGTGCTGTGCAAACTGTCAGATCACTGATCTGTGATGTCCCCCGCTGGGACAAAGTAAAAAAGTAAAAAAAAAATTTTCCAAATGTGTAAAAAAAATAAAAAAAAATATTCCAAAATAATGAAAAAAAAAAAATATTATTCCCATAAATACATTTCTTCATCTAAATAAAAAAAAAAAAACAATAAAAGTACACATATTTAGTATCGCCGCGTCCGTAACGACCCGACCTATAAAACTGTCCCACTAGTTAACCCCTTCAGTAAACACCGTAAGAAAAAAAAAAAAAAAAAAACGAGGCAAAAAACAACGCTTTATTATCATACCGCCGAACAAAAAGTGGAATAACACGCGATCAAAAGGACAGATATAAATAACCATGGTACCGCTGAAAGCGTCATATTGTCCCGCAAAAAAAGAGCCGCCATACAGCATCATCAGCAAAAAAATAAAAAAGTTATAGTCCTGAGAATAAAGCGATGCAAAAATAATTATTTTTTCTGTAAAATAGTTTTTATCGTATAAAAGCACCAAACCATAAAAAAATGATATAAATGAGGTATCGCTGTAATCGTACTGACCCGAAGAATAAAACTGATTTATCAATTTTACCAAACGCGGAACGGTATAAACGCCTCCCCCAATAGAAATTCATGAATAGCTGGCTTTTGGTCATTCTTCCTCACAAAAATCGGAATAAAAAGCGATAAAAAAATGTCACGTGCCCAAAAATGTTTTCAATAAAAACGTCAACTCGTCCCGCAAAAAACAAGACCTCACATGACTCTGTGGACCAAAATATGGAAAAATTATAGCTCTCAAAATGTGGTATTGCAAAAAATATTTTTTGCAATAAAAAGGGTCTTTCAGTGTGTGACGGCTGCCAATCATAAAAATCCGCTAAAAAACTCGCTATAAAAGTAAATCAAACCCCCCTTCATCACCCCCTTAGTTAGGGAAAAATAAAAAAAAATGTATTTATTTCCATTTTCCCATTAGGGCTAGGGTTAGGGCTAGGGTTAGGGCTAGGGCTAGGGCTAGGGCTAGGGTTAGGGCTAGGGTTAGGGTTAGGGCTAGGGTTAGGGCTAGGGCTAGGGTTAGGGCTAGGGTTAGGGCTAGGGCTAGGGTTAGGGTTAGGGCTAGGGTTAGGGCTAGGGTTAGGGCTAGGGCTAGGGTTAGGGCTAGGGTTAGGGTTAGGGTTGGGGCTACAGTTAGGGTTGGGGCTAAAGTTAGGGTTAGGGTTTAGATTACATTTACAGTTGGGAATAGGGTTGGGATTAGGGTTAGGGGTGTGTCAGGGTTAGAGGTGTGGTTAGGGTTACCATTGGAATTAGGGTTAGGGGTGTGTTTAGATTAGGGTTTCAGTTATAATTGGGGGGTTTCCACTGTTTCGGCACATCAGGGGCTCTCCAAACACGACATGGCGTCCGATCTCAATTCCAGCCAATTCTGCGTTGAAAAAGTAAAACAGTGCTCCTTCCCTTCCGAGCTCTCCTGTGTGCCCAAACAGGGGTTTACCCCAACATATGGGGTATCAGCGTACTCAGGACAAATTGGACAACAACTTTTGTGGACCAATTTCTCCTGTTACCCTTGGGAAAATACAAAACTGGGGGCTAAAAAATAATTTTTGTGGGAAAACAAAAAGATTTTTTATTTTCACAGCTCTGCGTTATAAACTGTAGTGAAACACTTGGGGGTTCAAAGTTCTCACAACACATCTAGATAAGTTCATTGAGGGGTCTAGTTTCCAATATGGGGTCACTTGTGGGGGGTTTCTACTGTTTAGGTACATTAGGGGCTCTGCAAACGCAATGTGACGCCTGCAGACCAATCCATCTAAGTCTGCATTCCAAATGATGCTCCTTCCCTTCCGAGCCCTCCCATGCGCCCAAACGGTGGTTCCCCCCCACATATCGGGTATCAGCGTACTCAGGACAAATTGGACAACAACATTTAGGGTCCAATTTCTCCTGCTAACCTTGGAAAAATACAAAACTGGGGGCTAAAATATAATTTTTGTGGAAAAAAAAATATTTTTTATTTGCATGGCTCTGCGTTATAAACTGTAGTGAAATACTTGGGGGTTCAAAGCTCTCACAACACATCAAGATGAGTTCCTTAGGGGGTCTACTTTCCAAAATGGTGTCACTTGTGGGGGGTTTCTACTGTTTAGGTACATTAGGGGCTCTGCAAACGCAATGTGACGCCTGCAGACCATTCCATCTAAGTCTGCATTCCAAATGGCGCTCCTTCCCTTCCGAACCCTCCCATGCGCCCAAACGGTGGTTCCCCCCCACATATGGGGTATCAGCGTACTCAGGACAAATTGGACAACAACTTTTGGGGTCCAATTTCTCCTGTTACCCTAGGGAAAATACAAAACTGGGGGCTAAAAAATAATTTTTGTGGGAAAAAAATTTTGTTTTATTTTTATGGTTCTGCATTATAAACTTCTGTGAAGCCCTTGGTGGGTCAAAGTGCTCACCACACATCCAGATAAGTTCCTTAGGGGGTCTACTTTCCAAAATGGTGTCACTTGTGGGGGGTTTCAATGTTTAGGCACATCAGTGGCTCTCCAAACGCAACATGGCGTCCCATCTCAATTCCTGTCAATTTTGCATTGAAAAGTCAAACGGCGCTCCTTCCCTTCCGAGCTCTCCCATGCGCCCAAACAGTGGTTTACTGCCACATATGGGGTATCAGCGTACTCGGGACAAATTGGACAACAACTTTTGAGGTCCAATTTCTTCTCTTACCCTTGGAAAAATAAAAAATTGGGGGCAAAAATATAATTTTTGTGAAAAAATATGATTTTTTATTTTTACGGTTCTGCATTATAAACTTCTGTGAAGCACTTGGTGGGTCAAAGTGCTCACCACACCTCTAGATAAGTTCCTTAGGGGGTCTACTTTCCAAAATGGTGTCACTTGTGGGGGGTTTCAATGTTTAGGCACATCAGTGGCTCTCCAAACGCAACATGGTGTCCCATCTCAATTTCTGTCAATTTTGCATTGAAAAGTCAAACTGTGCTCCTTCCCTTCCGAGCTCTCCCATGCGCCCAAACAGTGGTTTACTGCCACATATGGGGTATCAGCATACTCAGGACAAATTGGACAACAACTTTTGAGGTCCAATTTCTTCTCTTACCCTTGGAAAAATAAAAAATTGGGGGCAAAAATATAATTTTTGTGAAAAAATATGATTTTTTATTTTTACGGTTCTGCATTATAAACTTCTGTGAAGCACTTGGTGGGTCAAAGTGCTCACCACACATCCAGATAAGTTCCTTAGGGGGTCTACTTTCCAAAATGGTGTCACTTGTGGGGGGTTTCAATGTTTAGGCACATCAGTGGCTCTCCAAACGCAACATGGCGTCCCATCTCAATTCCTGTCAATTTTGCATTGAAAAGTCAAATAGCGCTCCTTCCCTTCCGAGCTCTCCCATGCGCCCAAACAGTGGTTTACTGCCACATATGGGGTATCAGCGTACTCAGGACAAATTGGACAACAACTTTTTGGGTCCAATTTCTCCTGTTACCCTTGGTAAAATAAAACAAATTGGAGCTGAAGTAAATTTTTTGTGTAAAAAAGTTAAATGTTCATTTTTATTTAAACATTCCAAAAATTCCTATTAAACACCTGAAGGGTTAATAAACTTCTTGAATGTGGTTTTGAGCACCTTGAGGGGTGCAGTTTTTAGAATGGTGTCACACTTGGGCATTTTCTATCATATAGACCCCTCAAAATGACTTCAAATGAGACGTGGTCCCTAAAAAAAAAGGGTGTTGTAAAAATGAGAAATTGCTGGTCAACTTTTAACCCTTATAACTCCCTAACAAAAAAAAAAATTGGTTCCAAAATTATGCTGATGTAAAGGAGACATGTGGGAAATGTTACTTATTAAGTATTTTGTGTGACATATCTCTGTGATTTAATTGCATAAAAATTCAAAGTTTGAAAATTGCGAAATTTTCAAAATTTTCGCCAAATTTCCGTTTTTTTCACAAATAAACGCAGGTACTATCAAAGAAATTTTACCACTATCATGAAGTACAATATGTCATGAGAAAACAATGTCAGAATCACCAGGATCCGTTGAAGCGTTTCGGAGTTATAACCTCATAAAGGGACAGTGGTCAGAATTGTAAAAATTGGCCTGGTCATTAACGTGCAAACCACCCCTGGGGGTAAAGGGGTTAATAAATATGTTAAAAAGAAGAGGGCCCAATACTGACCCCTGTGGTACCCCACTGCTAACCGCTACCCAGTCCGAGTGTGCTCCATTAATAACCACCCTTTGTTTCCTATCCCTGAGCCAGCTCTCAACCCACTTGCACATATTTTCCCCTATCCCCATTATTCTCATTTTATGTATCAACCTTTTGTGTGGCACCGTATCAAAAGCTTTTGAAAAGTCCATATACACTACATCCACTGGGTTCCCTTGGTCCAATCTGGAACTTACCTCTTCATAGAAACTGATCAAATTAGTCTGACATGAACGGTCCCTAGTAAACCCGTGCTGATACTGGGTCATGAGGTTATTCCTCTTCAGATACTCCAGTATAGCATCCCTTAGAATGCCCTCCAGTATTTTACCCACAGTAGAGGTTAAGCTTACTGGCCTATAATTTCCGAGTTCAGTTTTTGTCCCCTTTTTGAATATTGGCACCACATTTGCTATACGCCAGTCCTGTGGCACAGACCCTGTTATTATGGAGTCTTTAAAGATTAAAAATAATGGTCTATCAATGACTGCACTTAATTCCTGCAGTACTCGAGGGTGTAAGATATATATATATATATATATATATATATATATATATATATATATATATATATATATATATATATATATATATATATATATATATGTGTCACTGACACCGTTGCGTAAAAATGGGACATCACTTGCATGGTGCGAGTGCTGTGCGATTTTTTTCTCGTACCTATTGACTTGCATTGGCGAGTCTCGTCCGAGATACGCAGTAAATCGCAGCATGCTGTGATTTTTTTCTCAGTCCGATTTCGGCTGAGATAAAAATCACAAATGAGATGTCACCCATTGAATAACATTGGTCTGAATGCAAACCAATTTTTTATCGGAATGCACTCATCGGTTTTTCTCTCAAGTGAGTATGAGCCCTTAGAGACATATGACAGCGCAATCTATAGTAGAGCCCTTATTACTGATATATGGCACTTGGAACAACAAATTAGAATGAGTCATCCTGAGCCAATCTATGTAACCGCAGGAAGTTTCTTACTGGGTGGATGCTAAATTCTCTACATTCTTCTTTAATGAAGTGCTCAGGCACAGAAAACATTTTTTTGTGTGAAAGCATACTTACATCTATGATAACTATAGTGTTCAGTGATACTGTTAACTAGTTGTACAGCCGAGAGCAACTATTGCTTCAGGCCACAGCAAATATGCCAGGCTACTACATGTGATTTTTTGCAGTGATCATACTGTTGTTTTGTTGTTTTTCTTACAGAAAATTACAGACACAAAAAAAAAGGCACTTTTGCATCTGAGGGTATTGTAACCCTACGAACACCCTATTTCCTGATGTGAATCACAAATGTGATATGAACATAAAGTAGCAAAAAAAAGATGTGCTGGATACTTTGTATTTTGACCTTAAGGCAATGGAATTGTCTATGACTCAGTATGATATCTTGTACATAAGAGAGAACATTATTCAGCTAGGTGGGAAGCATACAGACCATATGGAGGTGTGAGTTCATACCTAGGACTAAATGCCAGCAACCAACTAAACCATGGCAGATACACCGTAATTTGATTTGATCAAAATAGTATGATAATTGAACAGAAGAAGGTACAATTCTGTGAAGGAGATAAGAGTTAGTATATACAGTATCTGGTAAATGTTGTCACACCGAGGTCTCTAGGATCAGTTTTTTTTTCCGCCGGACCCGTTTTTTTTCTCATAGAGTTGTATTAGCGCCGGATTGCTCCTGATGGCCACACGTTTCATCTGTTTTTTTCCGGATCCCTCAAAAATGATTTTTCCGACGGACAGAGAAAACGTACAGAGGAACGTTTTTTTCTGTCCGGCGAAAAAACGCACAGCGACGGTTCCAGCGATAAACGGATGAAACGTGAGGTGAAATGATGAATCTGGCCACTGATTCTAGTCTTTTTACACTGAGCATGCCCTGTAGCTTCCAATTCCATTCTGGAGTCCCTCTCCCTTTCCCTCTTCCACCCCCCTTCCCCCCGGAACAGGAAGTCCAAACTCTATGCCCGTAAACAAAAACGGTTCCAGCAAAACAAAGACGGATCTGACGCATCAGTTTTTCACAATTTGCATCGGATCCGTTTTTTAAAAAAATTCGCCGGATTATGCCTGAAGGCAAAAAACTGTTGTGTGAAAGTAGCCTTAAAGGGAACCTGTCAGCAGTTTTGGCCGATATAAGATATGGCCACTGCCTTTCAGGGCTTATCTACAGCAATCTATAATTCTGTAGATAGATAAGCCACTGGTCTGACCTGAAAGATAAGAAAAATAAATGTTATTATACTCGGAGGGGCGGTCTGGTCCGATGGGTGTCACAGGTCTGGGTCCTGCGCCCCCCATCTTCTTGCAATGCCACCCTCTTGTTGCTTCATCGCTCTCCAGCATCGTGCTCCTGCGCAGGTGTACTTATCGGAGCCCACCTCAAAGCGGGGGAGTCTGCCTGCTGACGTACTATCCCGTCAACTGGCAGAAAGGGGTTAATGTTGGAAAGGAAGCTAAGTCAACATAATGTGTGTTTCTTGTGCTTCCGCAGCATGCACAGTTTCACCTTGCCCATGGCCTCGGCCTCTGCGATCACCATCAACATCACGTCCACTTCCCTGTCCCTTACCACACACCTTGCCCATTCTAAATTACAGACAATATTTCCCTGTTGAGAAAACTTTGCAGGATTAGTATTGCAGGAATATGTGCACACATCCGATGGACTTGTTATACTGCAGTAGCAATGTAGCGATGCTATTGTTAACCAACCAACTTTGGCTGTATGTTTCTGACGCACAACTGGTGTAGTATAAATCGCGTATAATTTTTTCCTGGTGAAAAAAAAAACTTTGGATGATTACTATCGCCAGAAAATTTGCCCACCTCAGATGGACTTGTTACAGTTCAGGAACAATATAGCGTTGCTATTAATACCCAACTGTGACAGAGTCATTGTGCTGTATGTGAGGGGAGATATGTATCACAAAGATTGCTTTCTTCTGTGATCTGAATCCCATAAGTTTCTCTCCAGCATGCTATGTGCTCAAGTGGTTAACCAGCCATAACAAGGGCCTAGGTTTTTGTGAGTAGGTGCGAGATGAGCGGGATGCCAACACACCATATCTCCACCTCCAGGGTGTGGTTGGCAGAGTTAAATGTCCAGCTAGTGTGGTTTTTTTTTGTCTGCTGTATTTTTGGAGGAAGGAAGTCTCCAGACTCGACTTTGGTGGGAGCTGAAGGGTGTTGTATCCCAGAGGGCTGGAGCCTCACTAGGAAGTACTTTTTGTATGGACGTTTTATTTTCATTTGTACCAGAAAGGCTGTTTTGTGTTATTATTTTGCTTTGTAGTTTATGAAGCAAAAAGCCACCCAGAGCGAAGTACTGCAGTGCGCAGGTGGCGGGAAAGGTCAGAGAGGCCCAGCGCCTGCGCACTGCAGTACTTTGCTCTGTCATCAACAGGGCAGACAAAGTACGCCTGCGCCAGAACCACAGGAGGAAGAAAAGAAGAGGACGTCATTGCATGAAGATGGGAGGCGCCGGACCTGGACAGCAACACCCATCGGATCCGAACCGGGACCGCCCCTGGGTGAGTATAATCTAACTAGTTTTTCTTATCTTTCAGGGTACGTGGAGGGCTTATCTACAGCATTACAGAATGCTGTAGATAGGCCCCTGATGCTGGTGGCCGCAGCTCATTCTCAAATTTTGGGGTGACAGACTCCCTTTAAGCCCTTAATGACCACCATTACGTCTTTTTACTGACCTACGATATAAGAGACTAGCATTCCCTGACGAGTGACAATCCGGCAGCTGTCAGCTATACAATATACATGACAACTTTCTGCATCAGCCACGATCAGTGTTGGCACCGACCATGGCAGTTTAACCCCTTAGATGCTGCTGTCAATAGTGACTACAGCATCTAAATGGTTAACAGAATGTCAAAGCTGCCTCTTTAAATAACTAAATAACGGCATTAGCGTCTGCCGGCTATAGAGCGCACTGTGAGGCTATCAAAATTTAGATGGCAAAAATAAACTTTTTTTTTTGCATTGATTCCTGAAAAACACCTGAATGGTTAATGAAATACTTGAAAGCAAGGGGTGCAATTTTTGAAATTGTATCAATTTTGGGGGTTTCCAATATATAGAACCCCCAAGGTCACTTCGAAACTGAACAGGTCTCTATAAAAAATTAGTTTTGTAAATTTCCTTAAAAAAATGAAAAGTTACTGCTACATTTTTAAACCTTCTAAAATGCTATGAAAATAAAACATTTTACAAATGGTGCTGATGTAAAGCAGACATGAGGGAAATACTATTTTTTTAATGTTTTTGTGTGGTATGACGATCTGGATTTAAGGGATAAATAACTCAAAGTTTGAAAATTGCAAATTATTTAAAATTTTAGCCAAATTTTGGATATTTATATAATAAACGCAAAACATATCAGCCTAATTTTACCATTATCATGAAATATAATGTGTCATGAAACCTCTGATATTTTCCATGGTTGCTCTTCCGTGGATTGCAGTAGGCAAAAGATTTTAGGTGGATATAAATTATGAAACGTGGCGCAGGGCATTAGCCATGGTCGAGATACTAGTTTTCCACACCCCAGCATGCTTCTTGAAAATGGTTATCCTGGCTGGGTTTGTGGACTTTGACTATCTCGGCGATTTTCCACTGCAGACCGCATGGTGCCGTTGTACTCGGCTGGCCAGAACTGGGTCCGGTTGTTCCGGAGTAAATCGAAGAAGACCATAGTTAATAAATTAACGTCTTTTTATTGAAAAATAATTTAGTAGGAACTATGTGCAGCAGATAGTAGGTAAAAATCTTCATGGACATTTCATTAGTAACACACAACATCACACACGTTTACTTCCTTTCTGAAATTGTTCTGTGACACCATTTTGGAAACTGGACCTCTTGGGGAACTGTTCTAGATATGTGGTGAGCACACTGAACTGTCAAATGCTTCACTAAAGTTTATAATGTTGAGGGCAACAGGAGAAATTGCATCATACAATTTGTCGTGCAATTTCTCCTGTGTATGCCGATACCTCATATGTGGGAGAAAACTACTGTTTGGGTGCATGGTAGTGTTGGAAGGGAAGGAGTGTCATTTGACTTTTTGAATGTAAAATTTGCTGGAATCATTAGCAGACATCATGTCCCATTTAGAGAGCCCCTTATGTTCCTAAACAATAGAAACCCCCCTACAAGTGAACCCATTTTGGAAACTAGACCCCTCAAGGAATGTATGTACAGGTAGATGTGTGATGAGCACTTTGAACCCCCAGGTGCTTCACAGAAGAGTTTATAACATTGAGCCATGAAAATAACAAAAATCATATTTTCCCCACAAAAATGTTATATTGGCCACAAATTTTGCATTTTCACAAGGGTAACAGGAGAACCTGCCCCAAGCAATTTATTGTGCAATGTCTCCTGAGTACGTAAATACCACAAATGTGGGGGAATACTACTTTTGAGGCAACGTGCAAAACTCAGAAAGGAAGGGGCTCAATATTGGAGTTCAGATATAGCTGGAATGGTTTGAGAGTGCCATTGGCCGAGCTTCTGATGTGAACTCATTTTATAAACTACACTCCCCAATGAATTCATCTAGGGGTGCAGTGATCACATTGACACTACATGTGCCTCACAGAATTTTATATCATTGAGCTGTGAATTACTCTTTTAACAATAAAATGTTTTAGCCCCAAGTTTTTAATTTTTCTAAGAGTTAATAAGAATTTTTATTACAACACACTGAAGTCCAATTTTTCCTGAGTGCGCCAATACCCTACATGTAATCTGGATATATTTTTCAGGCACAGTGCAAAGCTCAGAAGGGAAGGAGCACCACATTATAGTGCAGATTTTACTGTTACGGTTTGTGGGTGCCATGACTCCCTGGGAGAACCTCTGCAGTGACAGCACAGCATGACCCCCCCCATAAGTGTCCCCATTTTACAAACTACACCTCAATGAATCCATCTAGGGGTGCAGTGATCATATTGACACCACGGGTGTGTCACAGTATTGTATACTATTGGGCAGTGAAGAAAAAATAATTACATTTTTAACACCAAAATGTTGTTTTAGCCCCAAAGTTTATATTTTCACACAAGACGTAGGTAAAAATGGCACCATAATTTGTCCCACAATTTCTCCTGAATGTAGAAATACCCCATATGTGGCTGTACAGTAGTGCTTTGCCAAATAGAGAGACTCGGGAGGGACGGAGCGCTATTTGCCTCCTTGAGCGCATATTTTCCTAGAATAGTTTGCGGACACCAGATACAGAGACACTAATTGATAGAACAGAATCCTCCCCCAAGTGACTCATTTTGGAAATGATACCACTTTGGGAATTATCTACTGGTGTAGTGATGATTTTGATTCCATGGGTGTTTTCCAGAAACAAGCAGCAATGAATGTTGCAGAGTAAAAATTGCAAACTGCTGCTGTAGTGACCAGTACGTTGTAGTGACCAGTACGTTGTAGTGACCAGTACATTGCAGTGACCAGTACGTTATGCCCTACTCATGCTTCTGGAGACATGTACCCGTAAATTAGGCGGGCTCTCATCGCTTTAGAAGTGCCAAACATCTGGGCGCTATATGTGGTTTAGGCACACTGTGGGGCTCAGAAGGAAGGAGGCATTTGGATGTGGGAGCACAGAATTTGAAGAATTTCTTTTGTGGGCAGAGGAGCCATTTAGCTTTTCCAGAGCCTTTGTACTACCAGTAAAGTGGAAGCCCCCTATATTTCCATTAAGACTAGGGTCACATTGCGTTATGTGACCGCGTTTAACAGACTATGTTACACCACGGCATAACACGGTGTAACGTAGTCCGTTAACGTCGCCATTTCCTGTAATGCAAACGCATCGCTAGCGCACGCCCACATTGGGTGTGCGCTAGCGATGTGCCGTCATTTGAGTGACGGACCACGAATGCTGCTTGCAACATTCGCGGCCCGTTCCTCGCTAGCGCAGATTGGGGATCTGCGCTAGCGGGATCGGCTAACGCGATCCCTTTTGGGACATTGCGTTAGCGCAGTCCGTAGCGCTATGCGCTAAACGGACTGCCCTAACGCAATGTGACCCTAGTCTAACAGATGACAGACCTGAGTGCTTTTTTTGTGGATTGAGTTGAAGCTTTTATTGGGAACATTTTACATACAGTAATGTTTGTGATCACATTTATCTGGCGCTCTACGATAAGCAGTTACATCGAGGTTTATTTCTAAATATCTAAATGATGTGATTCAGATGAAACCCCTGAGGGATCCATTCACTATAATGAGGCAGCAGAGTTACTCTGGATTCCGTCTGGCCTCTGTTCAGCGTCCACAAGTGCACAAAACTGTGGCCAACTGCACTTTTATGCAATCTTAAAAAGACATTGTCAGATCATAGGTCCTATGGCGCCCACTGTGCCTCCATCTGCCTCATAGGGAATCTTCCAAAAGGGGGTTCCGTATAACTCACGTATTTCAGATATTTGCACGGAAACCCCGGTATAGGTTTTCAGCGCTTGAGAGGCAGAATGAACAAAATAGCAAGAATTTGTTTTATTGTTTATGCTGTTCCTCGTGTTTTACAATTGATTAGATGACTTTATTCTTCAGGTCGGTGCGATTGCAATGATGCCAGATTTATATTGGGATTTTATGTTTGGCTGCTGTCACACACTAAAAGATGCTTTTTATTGCAAAAACTAGTTTTTGCATCACCATATTTTGAGAGCTATAATTTTTCCATATTTTTGCCCACAGAGTCATGTAAGGGATTGTTTTTTGCGGGACGAGTTGACGTTTTTATTGGTACCGTTATCAGACACATGACATTTTTCAATCGCTTTTTATTCTGATTTTTGAGTGGCAAAATGAACAAAAAACAGCAATTCAGCAATTTTTTTATGCCATCCTGCGTGTGATAAAATTGATAAGGCAGCTTTATTCTTTGGGTCAGTACGATTACACTGATACCACATTTATACAGTTTTTTGTGTTTTGGTGGTTTCCACAATAAAAACTGTTTTATAGAAAAAATAATTATTTTTACATTGCTTTCTTCTGAGAGCCATAACTTTTTTATTTTTCCAGTGCTGGAGCTGTATGGCAGCTTCTTTTTTTGTGGGACAAGATGACGTTTTCAGCTATACCAAGTTAATATATATTCTTCTTTTTGATCGCGTTTTATTCCACCTTTTGTTTGATGGTATGATAATAAAACATAGTTTTTTGCCTTGTTTTTATTTTTTTACGGTGTTCACTAAAGGGGTTAACTGGTGGACAGTTTCATAGGTCGGGTCATTCTGGATGGGGCGATATCAAATATGTGTACTGTTATTGTTCATTTTTTTTTTCATAAAAACATTTATGGGTACAATATATATATTATTTTTTAACCCCTTAAGCCCTGAGGGTGGTTTGCACGTTAATGACCGGGCCAATTTTTACAATTCTGACCACTGTCCCTTTATGAGGTTATAACTCTGGAACGCTTCAACAGATCCCAGTGATTCTGACTTTGCTTTCTCGGGACATATTGTACTTCATGATAGTGGTCAAAATTCTTTGATAGTACCTGCGTTTATTTGTGAAAAAAACGGAAATTTGGCGAAAATTATGAAAATTTTGCAATTTTCCAACTTTGAATTTTTATGCAATTAAGTCACAGAGATATATCACACAAAATACTTACTAAGTAACATTATCCACATGTTTACTTTACATCAGCACAATTTTGGAACCAAAATTTTTTTTTGTTAGGGAGTAATAAGGGTTAAAATTTGACCAGCAATTTCTCATTTTTACAACACCATTTTTTTTTTAGGGACCACATATCATTTAAAGTCATTTTGAGGGGTCTATATGATAGA
Source organism: Ranitomeya imitator (assembly GCF_032444005.1). NCBI lineage: Eukaryota > Metazoa > Chordata > Amphibia > Anura > Dendrobatidae > Ranitomeya > Ranitomeya imitator. The sequence continues at coordinate 151,311,549 of NC_091284.1, read as the reverse complement.
AAATACCCAAGTGTGACACCATTCTAAAAACTGCACCCCTCAAGGTGCTCAAAACCATATTCAAGAAGTTTATTAACCCTTCTGGTGCTTCACAGGAATTTTTGGAATGTTTAAATAAAAATGAACATTTAACTTTTTTCACAAAAAATTTACTTCAGCTCCAATTTGTTTTATTTTACCAAGGGTAACAGGAGAAATTGGACCCAAAAAGTTGTTGTACAATTTGTCCTGAGTACGCTGATACCCATATGTGGCAGTAAACCACTGTTTGGGCGCATGGGAGAGCTCGGAAGGGAAGGAGCGCTATTTGACTTTTCAATGCAAAATTGACAGGAATTGAGATGGGACGCCATGTTGCGTTTGGAGAGCCACTGATGTGCCTAAACATTGAAACCCCCCACAAGTGACACCATTTTGGAAAGTAGACCCCCTAAGGAATTTATCTAGATGTGTTTTGAGCGCTTTGACCCACCAAGGGCTTCACAGAAGTTTATAATGCAGAGCCGTAAAAATAAAACAAAAATTTTTTCCCACAAAAATTATTTTTTAGCCCCCAGTTTTGTATTTTCCCAAGGGTAAGAAGAGAAATTCGACCCCAAAAGTTGTTGTCCAATTTGTCCTGAGTGCGCTGATACCCCATATGTGGGGGGGGACCACTGTTTGGCCGCATGGGGGGGCTCGGAAGGGAAGGAGCGCCATTTGGAATGCAGACTTAGATGGAATGGTCTGCAGGCGTCACATTGCGTTTGCAGAGCCCCTAATGTACCTAAACAGTAGAAACCCCCCACAAGTGACCCCATATTGGAAACTAGACCCCCCAGGGAACTCATCTAGATGTGTTGTGAGAACTTTGAATCCCCAAGTGTTTCACTACAGTTTATAACGCAGAGCCTTGAAAATAAAAAATCTTTTTTTTCCCAAAAAAATATTTTTTAGCCCCCAGTTTTGTATTTTCTCAAGGGTAACAGGAGAAATTGGACCCCAAAAGTTGTTGTCCTATTTGTCCTGAGTACGCTGATACCCCATATGTTGGGGTAAACCCCTGTTTGGGCACACGGGAGAGCTCGGAAGGGAAGGAGCACTGTTTTACTTTTTCAACGCAGAATTGGCTGGAATTGAGATCGGACGCCATTTCGCGTTTGGAGAGCCCCTGATGTGCCTAAACAGTGGAAACTCCTCAATTATAACTGAAACTCTAATCCAAACACACCCCTAACCCTAATCCCAACAGTAACCCTAACCACACCTCTAACCCTGACACACCCCTAACCCTAATCCCAACCCTATTCCCAACTGTAAATGTAATCTAAACCCTAACCGTAACTTTATCCCCAACCCTAACCCTAACTTTATCCCCAACCCTAACTGTAGCCCTAACCCTAGCCCTAACCCTAGCCCTAACCCTAGCCCTAACCCTAATGGGAAAATGGAAATAAATACATTTTTTTAATTTTTCCCTAACTAAGGGGGTGATGAAGGGGGGTTTGATTTACTTTTATAGCGGGTTTTATAGCGGATTTTTATGATTGGCAGCCGTCACACACTGAAAGACGCTTTTTATTGCAAAAAATATTTTTTGTGTTACCACATTTTGAGAGCTATAATTTTTCCATATTTTGATCCACAGAGTCATGTGAGGTCTTGTTTTTTGCGGGACGAGTTGACGTTTTTATTGGTTACATTTTCGGGCACGTGACATTTTTAGATAGCTTTTTATTACGATTTTTGTGAGGCAGAATGACCAAAAACCAGCTATTCGTGAATTTCTTTTGGGGGAGGCGTTTATACCGTTCCGCGTTTGGTAAAATTGACAAAGCAGTTTTATTCTTCGGGTCAGTACAATTACAGCGATACCTCATTTAAATCATTTTTTTATGTTTTGGCGCTTTTATACGATAAAAACTATTTTATAGAAAAAATAATTATTTTTGCATCGCTTTATTCTCAGGAATATAACTTTTTTATTTTTTCGCTGATGATGCTGTATGGTGGCTCGTTTTTTGCGGGACAAGATGACACTTTCAGCGGTACCATGGTTATTTATATCTGTCTTTTTGATCGCGTGTTATTCCACTTTTTGTTCGGCGGTATGATAATAAAGTGTTGTTTTTTGCCTCGTTTTTTTTTTTTTTTTTTTTCTTACGGTGTTTACTGAAGGGGTTAACTAGTGGGCCAGTTTTATAGGTCGGGTCGTTACGGACATGGCGATACTAAATATGTGTACTTTTATTGGTTTTTTTTTATTATTTAGATAAAGAAATTTATTTATGGGAATAATATTTTTTTTTTCATTATTTAGGAATATTTTTTTTAATTTTTACACATTTTGAAAAAATTTTTTTTACTTTGTCCGAGGGGGGGACATCACAGATCGATGATCTGACAGTTTGCACAGCACTCTGTCAGATCACCGATCTGACATGCAGCAGTGCAGGCTTCACAGTGCCTGCTCTGAGCAGGCTCTGTGAAGCCACCTCCCTCCCTGCAGGACCCGGATGCTGCGGCCATCTTGGATCCGGGTCCAGCAAGGAGGAAGGAGGTTGGAGACCCTCGCAGCAACGCGATCACATCGCGTTGCTGCGGGGGGCTCAGGGAAGCCCGCAGGGAGCCCCCTCCCTGCGCGATTCTTCCCTATACCGCCGGCACATCGCGATCATGTTTGATCGCGGTGTGCCGGGGGTTAATGTGCCGGGGGCGGTCCGTGACCGCTCCTGGCACATAGTGCCGGATGTCAGCTGCGATAGGCAGCTGACACCCAGCCGCGATCGGCTGCGCTCCCCCCGTGAGCGCGGCCGATCGCCTATGACGTACTATCCCGTCGGTGGGAATTAAAGCCCACCCCACCTCGACGGGATAGTACGTCATATGGGATTAAGGGGTTAAATATTTGCACAATTTTTTAAAAAATGTTTTAATTTTTTTTTTACTTTTTAACTTTGTACCTCTATGGGATTTTCATTTTTTGCAGGCTGATCACTTGTATAGCATGGGGATGCAGGAGCTGCAGTGACAAAGTTGCTGATCATGCTCTGAGCATGATCAAGCAACTTTGCTACCTCTGGTGACCCGGATGTCGTCATGACGACATTGAGCCACCATGGCAATGATCAGGTCCTCACAATGACGTTGTGTGGTCTCTGATCCATAGGCAGAGGTGCTGTTTCTTGCTGTTATTTATGTTAGGAGCCTTGAAGGGGTTGTCCAAGTTTGTGAAGACTCTGCAGTCATTCTATGTGACTTCAGACTTCTGAATTCTTACAGTGCACGTTGTCAGGATTCTCTGGTGCCTGCAATTTGCATGCATGTAGTCACGTGCCGACTAGACATTCAAGGCCTTGCTAATTGAAAATGAACTGAGTGATGCCGGACATGTCTAGTAGGAAGGTGGCCAGAAGTATACAAATCGCATACTTGTGCTGACATGACCGTTCACTCTTGCCACCGGCAAGGGAGAATCCTAAAAGTACCCAGTACATGCGCTGAGAGAATTCAGAAGCTTGCAGTTACATAATGACTGTAGACTTTCATCTCAAACCTAGAAAAGCCATTTAATTATAAAATGAAGCCCTGTAGCCAATCCAAAAAGCATGTAATATCCTCCCTGTCAGGCCAGCCTCACACTAGCGAGTTTTACGGACGTAAGAGCGCAGAAACTACGTCCGTAAAACTCGCATAACATACGGCACAATTATTCTCTATGCCCCTGCTCCTATCTGCCGTATTTTACTGATCAGTACTAGACGGCTTTCTACGGCCGTAGAAAATCGCAGCATGCTGCGTTTGTCACCGTATTGCGCAAATAAAACGTCAATGAAAGTCTATGGAAGCCCCAAAAATATGGATTACACACGGACCAGCAGTGTGACTTGCGAGGAATACGCAGCGCTGTTAGAGAGAAAAGCCGGTAATTCAGTGCGGTGTACAGTAAAATCACACTGACAGCTTACAGTAGAATAGGTAGAATAAATGTGTACACATAAAATAGGTATATATATATATATATATATATGTCAGTGAGACACATATATGTATATATATTAATATTTCATCCAGCGCTATATAGCAGAAAGCCGGTAATTCAATTATTGGCTTTTGCTTTCTCCTTCCTAAACCCGACATGATATGAGACATGGTTTACATACAGTAAACCATCTCATATCCCGATTTTTTTTGCATATTCCACACTACTAATGCTAGTAGTGTGTATATGCAAAATTTGGCCGTTCTAGCTATTAAATTAAAGGGTTAAATGGCGGAAAAAATTGGCGTGGGCTCCCGCACGATTTTCTCCGCCATAGTAAAGCCAGTGACTGAGGGCAGATATTAATAGCCTGGAGAGGGTCCAAGGTTATTGGCACCCCCTGGCTAAAAACACCTGCCCCCAGCCACCCCAGAAAAGGCACATCTGGAAGATGCGCCTATTCTGGCACTTGGCCACTCTCTTCCCATTCCCGTGTAGCGGTGGGATATGGGGGAATGAAGGGTTAATGCCACCTTGCTATTGTAAGGTGACATTAAGCCAAATTAATAATGGAGAGGCGTCAATTATGACACCTATCCATTATTAATCCAATACTAGTAAAGGGTTAAAAAATACACAAACACATTATTAAAAATTATTTTAATGAAATAAAAACAAAGGTTGTTGTAATAATTTATTCTACGCTCAATTCAATCACTGAAGACCCTCGATCTGTACCAAAAAAAAAAACAACAATATCCATACCTTCCGAAGATCTGTAAAGTCCAACGATGTAAATCCATCTGAAGGGGTTAAAATATTTTGCAGCAAGGAGTTCTGCTAATGCAGCAGCTCCTTGCTGCAAAACCCCGGAGAATGAAGGTAAAGTAGGTCAATGACCTATATTTACCTGCATTTGCGGTGAGGCGCCCTCTGCTGGCTGTTCCTAGATCGTGGGAACTATCCTAGAAAGCTCCCAGGCTCGAGTTCATAAGAGGCGCCCTCTGCTGGTTGTCCTCATATGAACTCGAGCCTGGGAGCTTTCTAGGAAAGTTCCCACGATCTAGGGACAACCAGCAGAGGGCGCCTCACCGCAAATGAAGGTAAATATAGGTCATTGACCTACTTTACCTTCATTCTCCGAGGTTTTGCAGCAAGGAGCTGCGTTGCATTAGCAGAACTCCTTGCTGCAAAATATTTTTTTTGGTACAGATCGAGGGTCTTCAGTGATTGGATTGAGCGTAGAATAAAATATTACAACAACCTTTGTTTTTATTTCATTAAAATAATTTTTAATAATGTGTGTGTGTTTTTTTTAACCCTTTACTAGTATTGGATTAATAATGGATAGGTGTCATAATTGACGCCTCTCCATTATTAATTTGGCTTAATGTCACCTTACAATAGCAAGGTGGCATTAACCCTTCATTACCCCATATCCCACCGCTACACGGGAATGGGAAGAGAGTGGCCAAGTGCCAGAATAGGCGCATCTTCCAGATGTGCCTTTTCTGGGGTGGCTGGGGGCAGGTGATTTTAGCCGGGGGGGGGGGGGGCAATAACCATGGACCCTCTCCAGGCTATTAAAGGGACACTGTCACCTGAATTTGGAGGGAACAATCTTCAGCCATGGAGGCGGGGTTTTCGGGTGTTTGATTCACCCTTTCCTTACCCGCTGGCTGCATGCTGGCTGCTATATTGGATTGAAGTTCATCCTCTGTCCTCCATAGTACACGCCTGCACAAGTTGCAATTTTGCCTTGCGCAGGCGTGTACTATGGAGGACAGAGAATGAACTTCAATCCAATATTGCAGCCAGCATGCAGCCAGCGGGTAACTGTATGTAAACCATGTCTCATATCATGTCGGGTTTAGGAAGGAAATAGCAAAAGTCGGTAATTGAATTACTGGCTTTAAAGCTAACTAGCGCTGTATGAAGTAATAATATATATACATATATGTGTCTACTGATTATATATATATATATATATATATATATATATACATATACATATATATACATATATATATACATATATATATATAGACAGTATATATGTTTTGTTTTGTTTTTTACACATGGATCCCTTGTATAGCCGTATGTCGGTTTTGCAAGCCTGCGAGAAAAACACGCAGTACGGATGCCATACGGATTACATACGGAGGATGCCATGCGCAAAAAACGCTGACACACCCTGCCTACGGAGGAGCTACGGACCACTATTTTGGGGACTTTTCAGCGTATTACGGCCGTAAAAAACGGACCGTATTTTCATACGCTGTGTGTGAAGCCGGCCTTAGGATTCAGCTCTGCTTGCTGCTTCCAGCAGTCATCACATGGCCGCTTCACTCATATGCAATTTTCATACTTATGGTCCTTCACTAAACATTAGGTATTCACCAGTATGGCTTCTGACAGGTCACTGATCCGTTAGTGACTTGCCCCCATAGTTTATATAATGAAAATTATATATATATATATATATATATATATATATATATATATATATATATATATATATATATATATATATATATATATATATATATTTATATCTACTATATAAAGCTGAATGTGTGTGTGTGTGTACGTGTGTGTGTGTATGTCCGGGATTGGCATCTGCACCGTCGCAGCTACAGCCACAAAATTTTGCACAGTCACACGTCTGGACCCCGAGAGCGTCATAGGCTATGTTGTGAGGTGAAATTTTAACCCCGTGCGTTCCAATTCACCAAACAATTTTGCCCCTATCTACATAATGGGGAAAAAAGTGAAAGGAAAAGTGTTGGAAGCGTCGCAGCTACAGCAACAAAATTTTGCACAGTCACACGTCTGGACCCCGAGAGCGTCATAGGCTACGTTGTGAGGTGAAATTTTAACCCCGCACTTTCCAATTCACCAAACAATTTTGCTCCTATCTACATAATGGGGAAAAAAGTGAAAGGAAAGTGTTGGAGGCGTCACAGCTACAGAAACAAAATTTTGCACAGTCACACGTCTGGACCCTGAGAGCGTCATAGGCTATGTTGTGCGGTGAAATTTTAACTCCGCGCTTTCCAATCCACCAAACTATTTTTCCCCTATCTACATAATGGGGAAAAGTGAAAGGAAAAGTGTTGGAGGCAAATTGACAGCTGCCAGATGTGAACAAGTGGGACTTAAAGAGTGAGAGCGATGGCGCCAAAGAGTATATACCGTACAGTTGCTAAGGTAGGACCCCGACATGGGATACTCACCACACGGGGATATGAACACACACACAAAATGCGCCACACACTACCACGTGCTTGAACACATATACCACCCTCAGCACACATTTCACCACACATACGCCAACCTCGCCACATAAAAGTCGAAACACAAAAGTCGCCGCTCAAAACTCACCACGCGCAAAACTCGCCACATGCAAAAAATAGGCTCACGCAAAACTCGCCACAAGTGCAAAACTCACCTCATGGAAAACTCGCCACACGCAAAACTTGCACATGCGGAAAAATTGCCATATGTACAAAATTTGCAACACATGCAAAAGTTGCCTCACACAAAACTTGCACATACTCAAAAGGCACCAGACATAAAACTCACCACGTGCAAAACTCGCCATGCGCAAAACTTGCTGCACACAACTTGCTACACTAACCTGTCACATGCAACTCGACACACAAAAAGTTGCTACACGCATGTTGCCACACAAAACTCATCTCACAAAAGTCGCTACATGCATGTCGCCACACACAACTCAACACACACAACTTGACAAACGAAACTCGCCCTAAAACACACACAAGTCTGGTATTAGCCTTCAAAAATAAAATTCTGATTAATAAGCAGACAAACTACAAGAGCAACAAATGTACCATATAGGAAATACGGCAGCTGTCAGTCACATGACCTGTCTATTATGTGTATGTGTGAGCTAATATATACTGCCAGGGGGATCGCTTCCTGTTGGCTAGGGATTTATCAGGCTGCCAATTTATCTTACAAATACTGAGGTAAAAATACTGAGCAAATAACGTGTTAACGAGGTCTAATACAGGAGATCACACAGGTATATACTATATACAGGGGAGATGACACACAGATATATACTATATACAGGAGAGATGACACACAGGTATATACTATATAAAGGAGGAGATTACATACAGGTACATACTATATACAGGAGGAGATGACATACAGGTATATACTATATACAGGAGGAGATGACACACAGGTATATACTATATACAGGAGCAGATTACCTACAGGTATATACTATATACAGGAGGAGATGACATACAGGTATATGCTATATATAGAAGATGACATACAGGTATATACTATATACAGGAGAAGATGACACACAGATATATATTATATACAGGGGAGATGACACACAGGTATATTCTATATACAGGAGGAGATGACATACAGGTATATACTATATCTAGAAGGAGATGACATACAGGTATATACTATATATAGGAGGAGATGACATACAGGTATATACTATATACAGGGGAGATGACACACAGCAGGTATATACTATATACAGGGGAGATGACATACAGGTATGTACTATATACAGGAGATGACATACAGGTGTATACTATATATAAGGGAGATGACAAACATGTATATACTGAGGTGAAAATGAGAGATGTGAGGTGAAAATGAAAAGGTGTGAGTGCAAAATGAGAGGAGTGAGGGAAAATAGTGTAGTGATCGGAAAATGACAGATGTGAGGTCGAAATGACAAGTGTTAGGCGGGAATGAAAGGAGTGAGGGAGAAAATGAGAGGTGTGAGGGAGAAAATGAGAGATGTGATTGGGAAAATGAGAGGCGTAATGGGAAAATAAGAGAAGTGAGGTGCTATAACTAACCACAGATATTTACTATGCCCAGGCAACGCCGGGCTCTTCAGCTAGTATATATATATATTTTTAAAAAAAATCCCCTTCTACAGGGAGGCAGCGGCGCCTGCGCTGCACCATCATCGCATCCATATTGTGCATTTAATTTTTCTTTTTGATGGTATCCATAAATTCCTAAAAAAAAAAAACAGTTCGAAAATCCGATAGCTGCTACTGCGCAGGTGCGGCCGACACTATTTTCAAACTTTTTTTTGGGGGGGGGGAATTTATGGATACCATCAAAACTAATAATTAAATGCACAACATGGATGTAATCATGGTGCAGCGCAGGTGCCGCCGGTGGTGCCTGCCTGCAGAAGGGGATTTAAAAAAGTATATATATATATAATATTCATTATGTAAACTAGAGAGCAGGTCAGTGAGGGATCAGTGACCTGTCAGAAGCCATACTGGTTAATACCTAATCAGAGCACCACATGAAGACCCCCCCACAGGCCGCCCTGGGGTACGGGCATATCATTAACTCAAAACTGAAAATAAAGATTAAGCAACAACCACAAGACAGATTTATTCAACCCAGGTATCATTTTAATCAGAATAATGGCGTCAATCTGACACTCTGTGTAGGTTACTGTGCACAATCCTGCTGACAGGTTCCCTTTAATGAACGACTATCAGCTACTTGTTTCTTGATTGGCAGTCGTTTACATCAGCCTGTTTAAACTGGCAGATCATGCGACAGATGCGCACTGAGCGATCTGTCATAGATCATTTGGTTTGCTGCCTTTGTTCTTGTTTACACAGACTGAGGTGCTGCCGAGAACAATGGATCTTTTATGTAGCCCAAAAGATCATTTCACCTTAAGGTACCGTTACACTAAACGACTTACCAACGATCACAACCAGCGATACGACCTGGCCGTGATCGTTGGTAAGTCATTGTGTGGTCGCTGGGGAGCTGTCACACAGACACCTCTCTCCAGCGACCAACGACTTCGGCATCGTTGAAACTGTCTTCAACGATGCCGAAGTCCCCGGGTAACCAGGGTAAACATCGGGTTACTAAGCGCAGGGCCGCGCTTAGTAACCTGATATTTACCCTGGTTACCATTGTAAAAAAAAAAAAAAAAACAGTACATACTCACATTCCGATGTCTGTCACGTCCCCTGGCGTCAGCTTCCCTGCACTGACTGTCAGCGTCGGCCGTAAAGCAGAGCACAGCGGTGGCGTCATCGCTGTGTTCTGCTTTACGGCCGGCCGGCGCTGACACACATGCCGATTCAGCGATGACAGCGGGTGATCAGCGACCAAAAAAAGGTCCTAATCATTCCCCAGCGACCAACGATCTTCCAGCAGGGGCCTGATCGTTGGTCGCTGTCACACATAATGATTTCGTTAACGATATCGTTGCTACGTCACAAAAAGCAACGATATCGTTAACGAAATCGTTGTGTGAAGGTACCTTTATGACCAAGCATTTCACTTATTCGTCTGGTGATCGGCAGCCTGTTTAGACTGTATAGGAGTATTTGTGCACCAATAATCCTGCAGTGTAGGAAATCTGGTGTTGACTCGGGGGACTGAAAACAAATATACGTCACAAATAAAAATATATATATATATTTAGAAAACCATGTATCATTTTCTTTATACTTTACAAATACTTGCTACTTTGTGTTGGTATATCACAGAAAATTCCAATAAAATTAATGTAAATTTGTGGGTATAATATGAAAACATCAACATTCAAGGCACTTTATATAGAACAATGCATCTGCCATCCCTCTGCATCGTGCTATATAGGACTGAAATCTTACCTCCTGACGTCCCGATGAACCTGATATCCGGAGGTATTTTCTATCTATGATCATATACTGTATGCTATCCTTTTTCTTATTCCTATAGCTTTATTTGTTGAATTGATTTATTGATATTTTGCCTTTTCTAGCCTTTAGGTGCCTTGTTAGGGAATAATTAGGCTAAGCAAAAGTTTAGCAGGGATGCCATTATGCAATTTTTGGGGTAATAACTTCCGCGGCTCAAGTAGGGGTTTAGTATTAGGGTCTCACAGGGATACAATAAGAGCCGTCTTCCCTTCCTACTCTATTGCTTTTGCAGGGATCTTCTTGTTCTTCCTCTTTATATGTCTAGTTTTATGGTGTTATTTGTCTATGTAATAATAAATTTACTATTTTTTAAAGGGGTCATTTTTCTATTGCTATAGAGAATGTATGTGGCCTATATTTTTTGATGTATAAAAATGGATGTCATACAGATGGAAATTGGACCATCCGTTTTTTCAAATGGCTGAACGTGACTAAGAGTGGGAAGAATATGTATGTGATCAATTTCTTTTTCACAGCATAATACGTGAACAAGTGTAATGTAATCCATTTCATAAAAAGAGCCTACTAATTACATCTAAACTTACACCGAATTCTAGCAGTATCATTGATGAAAGACTGCTATCTAACTTCACTACTTTTAGAGTCTATTAAAATATACAAAAAGGAAGCTCATAACTGCTGCAAAGAAGCTTCTCATTACACCATTCTTTTGTATTACTAAATTAGATCAATTCTTTGTCTAGAATCATGACAGCGCAAACCCTTCTGAGTCATCTGTTTCATTTTCTATTATGTAGGAGCAGCACACAATAATGAATCACTGAAAAGTAATGAGATGCTTAGAGTAGCGCACCCATACCGGGATCACCAGAATATAAAATCTATCCCGATGAGCACACCAGTCTATGGCTTCCTGGTGGTTTTCCTCATAAGACAATCATTTATACACTGGAAAATGATGGGGAATTACACAGTATATTGCCATACATATATTATATAAGTGTCTTTTTTCACTAATTTTGGGGTGCTGGTGATTTACATTTTAAAGTTTCATAACTAGCCATGTCAAACAAATGAGCAGTGGCTAGGTATGGAAGCAGCACTCCAACATTTTCCAGTGAAGAGGCAGTTGTCTATTCTCACATGAAAAGTTTCAGCTTAACTCATTGATGCCTTTGTCAAGCATACATTCTTCTCAATGAAATATACAGGTGTGCTCAAGAGTTTACATACCCCAGCAGAATTTTTGCTTTCTTGGCCTGCTGTTCAATATACGAATGGGTCATCAGGGCTATGAGAAGAGGTAGGCAGGGTAGGCACCTATTTAGGGTGATACCTTCTGCCTACACGTGGGGGTGCACTTTCGAAAAAAAATTCGGATTGTCTGTGGTTGCTGCAGACATTCAGCACAGTGACGGCCGGGCACCGGCATGGAGGTAAGCGATGACACCACTGACGCCTCTCTCTGTCCTTCTCCCCGGTAATTGCTCCCTCCCTGCATTCAATTGCATTTGCGTCTATCCCATGCGAATGCAATTACTGTGGGCACCGCCCGGGACAGTAGCAGAGGAGCTGTCATCTTGCCCACTCCGCCAGGATCTCCGGCAAGATGCAGGCCACTTCCGGCCTGCACCTAGTTGGAGAAGGCACACGCAGGGTGATGTTAGATGGCAGGGTGCAGTGACATCATTGTTCCATCCAATGCCCACTGCTGCACGGGGGAGTAAGTGGACGAGAACCAGGATTATGTGAGTATGACTTTTTTTTCATGTTACTGTGCAGGGTTGCATAAAATAAGGGGAGGGGCTGTGCTGATGAGGGAATTAAAATGAGGGGAGGGGCTGTGATGATGGGGGAATAAAATGAGGTGAGGGGCTGTGTTGAAATAAACTGATGGGCTATGCAGATGAGGGGATAAAATGAGGGGCTGTACAGATGGGAGGAATAAGCTGAGGGGCTGTGCTGATGGGAGGATAAACTGCTGGACATTCCTTCTCTATGTAGTAGTTTTTCTCGCAGGATGACAACTTTTGGCTGAGATACATTATGGGGTGCTCTTCCCCATTCACCTCTTGAGACAAGACAGGTCCCAGCCCGATATCCAATGCGTCCATCTGGAAACAAACTCTTTGGAGAAATCCAGTGCTATCAGCACCGGCTGTTTGCACAGGGCCAGCTTCAGTTCCTGGAAGGCCGTCTCAGCTTCTGGAGACCACTTCACCATAGCCGACTTTGTCCCTTTAAGGAGGTCTGTCAGAGAGGCAGCTACCATGGCGAAGTTTGGAATAGACTGGCGGTAGTAGCCCACAATGCTTAGGAATGCCCTCACCTGCTTCTTTGAGAGGGGTTGTGGCCAGACCTGGATCGCCTCAACTTTGTTTATCTGGGGCTTTATTTCACCCCTTCCTACAACTTAGCCCAAGTATTTTGCTTCTTCCATTCCCACTCTACACTTTTTAGGGTTTATGGAGCATCAAAGATCTCCTGGACCTTTCTCAGATGGTTTCCCCAATCCCAGCTGAAGATCACAATATCGTCCAGGTAGGCCGCTGTGTACTTTTTGTGGGGAGCTAGGATGTGGTCCATGGCTCTCTGGAATGTTGCTGGAGCTCCTTGTAACCCAAATGGCATCCTTGTGTATTGGAAGCATCCATCTGGTGTTGAAAAGGCAACTCCTTGTGCTTTGGCACATGGGAATTTGCCAATAACCTTTTTTGAGGTCAAGAATAATAATGTACCGAGCCGGCCCTAGTCTGTAAATTCATTAATCGAACTGGGGCATCGGGTAGGCATCGGTCTTAGAAACCTCATTCAGCTTCCGATAGTCATTGCAATATCTCCATTCTCCATCGGGTTTCAGCACTAGGACTATTGGACTGGACCAGCCACTCTTTGATTTCTCGATGACTCCCAGGCTCAGCATCCGCTTCATCTCCTTGGAGATCACCTCTCAGCACGCTTTGGGAATCTAGTAGGGTTTTCAAGTTGACCCGGACATGAGTCTCCGTCAGGATGTCATGTTCTATGATCTTCGTATAACCTGGAAGTTCCGAGAACAGGTCTCTGTTATGCTGTAGCAACTCTTGACACTGCTGCTTCTACGAGCGAGAGTCTGCCACCTTAACATCCTCTGCACCGACATCGGACTTGGCCTGCAAACAAGGAGCTTCCACAGGTTTTCTGTCCTGCCACAATTTGATGAGGTTCACGTGGTAAACCTGGTAGCGCTTCCGCTTTCCCGGTTGGTGGATTTTATAGTTGACCTCACCAACTTCCTCCACTACCTCATAGGGACCCTGCCACTTGGCCAAGAATTTTGTCTCCACTGTGGGCACCAGCACAAGTACTCGATCCCCTGGGTAGAACTGTCGTACCCTGGTGGACCTATTATACACTCTGGACTGGGCTTCATGAGCTTTGAGTAGATACTCCTTCACAATGGGCATCACGCTGGCAATCTTCTGTTGTATCTGGGTGACATGCCACTTCCAGGAGCCCTTGAGGGTGTCATCCATAGAGTAGTTCGAATGGGGAGAAGCCAGTGGAAGCTTGGGGGACTTCCCGGATGGAGAACAACAGGTAAGGAAGCCGACCGTCCCAGTCTCAGCCATCCTTCTCCACTGCTTTTTTTAAGATGCCATCAAGGTTTTATTGAACTGTTCTACCAAGCCATCTGTCTGTGGATGGTAGAACAAGGTCTGGAGTTGTGTGATTTGTAGGGCTTTGCACAACTCCTTCATCACTTTTGACATAAACAGGGTCCCTTGGTCCATCAGCATCTCTTTAGGCAACCCTGTTCTAGAGAAGACATGGACCAACTCACGGGCAACATACTTGGCGGAGGAGTTACGTAGTGGAATGGCCTCCAGATATCGCATAGCATAGTCCAGTATCACCAGGATATACTGATGTCCTCTGGCTGACTTGACCAGGGGTCCCACTAGATCCATGGCTATGCGATCACATGGTACCTCAATAATGGACGACGGCACCAAGGGGCTACAGAAATGGGCCACTGGGGAAGTCAGCTGGCAGGTGGTACAGGACCTACAGAAATTCACAATATCATGGTGACACCCGGGCCAGTAGAACCTCTGCAGGATCCGTTCCTGGGTTTTCTCAACACCCAGGTGACCACCTAACACATGTGTATGGGCCATGTCTAACACTCTGCATCTGTATGGTCCTGGCACCAGTAACTGCTCAGTTACCTCCCCTCTCAGCTTGGTGACCAGATATAGTAATTCCCCATTCACGGCAAAATGTGAGTAGTGAATATCCGCCCCCGGCATTTGAGCAACCTCATAAAGTACCATTACATTCACAAATGCCCCCTTCAGGGTAAAATCCCTGAGTTGGGCGGTCCTGAAGTTTACCCCGGACACCTCCAGCTCAGGGACGTTGGCCTCAGTGGATGATGCCTCATCCCCAACAAGCATACAAAACGGAAACCAGTCATCTGCAGCCTGCAACGAGGTTTCTTTCGGAGCACCCTGGCTTTTGTCCGAAAAACCAGACATCCTTCTTTTTCCCCACAAGTCCCAAAATAACACAAAGTCCCGCCCTATTATGATAGGGTGCAATAGGTCCTTGACCATGCCGACCTCATGGGACTCAGTGCCACAGTTTGTTTTTATGACTACCTGGGCCACAGGGTAGTCCTTCGTGTCGCTATGGATACAGCAGACGCCCAGCCTCTTTCCAGGAATCAGCCGAATATGGAATTGTGGCCCTCACTAGGGTTACCAAACTTCCTGAGTCCAGCAAACAAGTCACTTGCACCCCGTTTACTGTCATGGGGCATGCCTGCAGCCCTGCTCCCGCTTGGGGAACAGCACTTCAGGTCAGATAGGCAAAATACAAGCAGTGCTGTCCTTGGCTGCATTCCATTGGCTCAGTGGTCATGGGACAACTGGCGGCTATGTGGCCAGGGTTATGACACCTCCAACACACTATACTATGGGAAGGGACCTTGGGCACTACCTGCTGTACTCTTGGTCGCCCCCAGGTGTGACTCTAGCTCTCCTTGTTTGGGTGTCAGCCCCACTTTGGAAACCCCAGTATGGAGATGCCCTGCCCCCTTGCTTTCCCAAAGACCTCTCAAACAATTGGTACCTCTCCACCAAGCTCACTAGGTCATCAGCATTACAGGGATCTCCCTGGGCAACCCAGTATTGCACTGGCCTGGGTAGAGAGTGTATCAGCCTGTCCATAACAACTTTCTCCACCATGTGTGCCGGGGCAGAAAATTCTGGTTGTAACCATTTTTGGACCAGGTGCAGGAGATCGAACATTTGGGACCAGGGAGGTTCGTCTCTGTGATATGCCCACTCATGCACCCATTGCACCCTGACAGTCAAAGTCACTCCTTGGCGTGCCAAGATCTCAGCCTTTAACTTGGCGTATTCTTTTGTGTCATGCAACGCCAAGTCATAATACGCCTTCTGCTGTTCACAGGTCAAATATGGCACCAGAACCTTGGCCCACAGCTCCAGATACAATTTCTCCCGTTCCACCACCCTTTCGAAAACAGTCAGAAACGCCTTAACGTCATCCCCCAGGGTCATCTTTTGCAACGCTTTTCTTCCCCTCTTCCGGACATGGGCGTCATCAACCGGGCCTGGGTTTAGGGTGCTCATCCTGCCCTGGAAAGCGGTTGGCACAAGCTGCATCTGCCCCAACACTAACCCTAATGGAAAAAAATACATTTTTTTATTTTATTATTTTTACCTAACTAAGGGGGTGATAAAGGGGGGTTTGATTCACTATTTTTTTTATTTTGATTACTGTGATAGGGTCTATCACAGTGATCAAAATGAACCAATAGGAAAAATCTCCTATTGTTGCCAGGTGCCGACCAGCAGATCTTGGCATGCACCCGTCATTTTCTTCCCGAAAGAAGACGCTGAGGGTCGGGGGACAGAGCCGGAGAGTCTAGGGATACTGGAGGTACAGGGGGAGTTTCAGGGGACCCCATTCTCTCTCCTCTGGTTTGCTAGATGATCAGAGGAGAGAGAAATGAATGGGAAATTGGACCTTTTTTTTTTTTAAGATCGCGAGACTGGGGATGGTAAAAAATGACCCGAATGATTTTCTGATGCTGGGGGGTGCTATAACCTAATTTCTCAGTGCCCTTAAAAATCAGCACTGAGGAATAAGTACCCTTAACTGCTGCCGTTTAAAAGGCGTATCAGTGGTAGTTAATGAGTTAATTTTGTTTTGTTTTCATTTTGTGATTTGTTTTTAAATAGTTTTAGCAATTTTTTTTAACTTTTTTTTAACTTTTTTACTTCGTTCTTGTATGGGATTTCAATTTTTATTTCTCTGATGGCTGGTCTCATGCATTGCAGTACATATGTATTGCAATACATGATACCTGTTACCTTTACACTGGCAGATCACCTGTTAGACCCTGCTGGTGGCTGAGTCTAGCAGGCCACTGTAGATGGCAGACTCGGAGGTCATCATGTGACCTAAGGCTGCCATGACAACCCTCGGTGCCAGAGAGGTAAAGAGAAGGAGCCCACTCCCTCTCATAAATCCCACGATCGCTATTGATTGTGACCTCTAGACGATAACATGGGGCTAATATCATTGGTTGAAATAATTGTTGTTTTTTTCAGCACCACTTTTTTGCCAACGGATTGCTTCTGGATCCATTCTAATGGATTTATTGGACATATGAACATAGTGGTAATAATACAGCTCTGCTAATCAACAGAACTGTCACTCAAAGAGTAGTGCGCCCCTGCCAGAAATTAGGAAGTGAGGAGTGCAGAATTTTGAGCTACTCAAGAGACAACTTAAGAATATTCCTTTAACTAACATGAATTCACAGCACTGAGTATTGGAACCTTCAAATGAATAAAAACATTTACCTAAGGCTAGGTTCACATTGCATTAGTGCAGTCCGTTCAACGCATACGTTGAACGGACTGCGCTAACGCAAGTGCTGACTTTGCCCAGCACTAGCGCAGATGGAGCATCTGCTAGCTCCATCTGCGCTAGCAGTGACGGACCCGGAAACGCTGCAGCCTGCATCTCGGATCCATCACTCAATGACGGCACATCGCTAGCGCACGTCCATCGTGGGCGTGCGCTAGCGATGCGTCCGACATTGCATTCAATGGCGGCGTTAACGGACTACGTTACACCGTGTTATGCCGCGGTGTAACGTAGGCCGTTTAACGGAGACACTGAACGCAATGTGAACCTAGCCTAGGAGCGGACACTGAAGAAATTCCACACTTGGCAGCAGTATTTGTGTCATGAGTTCAGCAGATTGTGACGCTTTAGATGCCAGTGAACTTCGGTGTCACAGAATTACATGGAAACTTGGCTTTTCGATTGAAAGGTTATTTTCTCATGTTATAAACCAACAAAACAACTTTACCAGGTAATAGAAAAAAAATATGTAGTGAGATGGATATATTAATCTTCTGACACGGCCTGTGTAAACCAGTCCAGAAAGGCTCACATCACTACAAGATGTATTTATACAGATGCTTCCTTCAATTTATAGCAACTGTTACACAATAATTAGCTTAATTTCTGCTGTATGGCAAAGCTCAGGGGTCTCCATGGTGCTGCTCCCCTGTAGCCTGGGGCCAAGCTAAAGCCTCTTTATTGCAATCTACAAACTGCATACGATTTGTAAAAGAGTGAAGTAAGTTGATGTTCTGTAGCATGCTGATGGGATTTTAGAGTAATTATTAGGTACTCTTATTTTCTGAGACCGTTCTTATTTATAATCAAAGTTCATAATAACTGTTCATGACAGAGTGTTCCATAGTTCTACTTACTGAATGTATACAGTGGTGGTCAGTGTTGCCTGTATTAGGCTGTATCTGAGATACCTTACACAGGCCAACATTAGCAATGAGAGCCTTATAACTGTCTACACTGTGCTCGTTCTACAGCTTAACCCCATTTTAGTAAATGCAACGTGAAGCACAGACCACGGACTGCAGTAATTTCATTTCAGCACCTAAAGCTAACTTTTATACATTCTAATACTGCTCATTTAAAAGGGCTCTGTCAGGACAGATTAACTGTTTAAACTAAGTCCCACAGTGTGGCCAGTCACGTAAATACAACTTCTTGTGTCCTCTCAAGCTCCACCCCCTTTACTTTGATTGACAGCTCTGGCTTTATAGAACCAGAGAAGGCTGGAGATATATTGGAACCAAGCAGCTAAGAACGTGTACATAAAGGTTTGACCCCGCTGTGAAGAACTGAGGTTCTACTTGGTTTGAACAGTCATTCTGTGCTGACAGGAGTCCCTTTAAATATACTTTCCCACCTGATCTTTTTCCCGTAAATCTCCTCCCACCCCTTTTCCTTGATTGACAGCTCTGGCTTCATAGAGCCAGATAAGAGTGAAGATACTGTAGATGGAAAGCAAGTAGGTGGGGAGGTGTATGGAAATGACTGACCACATCATGATGCACAGAGCGCCTGTACTTGGCTTGAACAGTCATTCTGCGCTGACAAATCCCTTTAATCGGTGTCACGTTAGTGTATTGCATATTGCAGCAATTCTGGGCTGGGTTGCACAGAGTATTAACAAATCTACACCAGTGTTACCCAAACTCCAGTCATCATCGACCCCCAAGTTGTCATGTTTTCAGGATTTCCTGAGTATTGCACAGGAGATGGATTTCTTATCAAGGCATACGGAATTGACACGGATTCCCTCACCTGACCAATATTAAGGAAATCTTAAAATCATGATCATTGGAGGATTGAGGGCAGGGGTCATGAGGGCTGGAGTTTGGGAAACACTGATATACACCACACATTTTTAAAGGGGTTCTCTGGGAATAAAAAAAAAAAATTAATGGCATTATGAATTAATTCATGCCTAACTTTGTTTAGAACGAAAATCACTATAAACCACCATTTTGTTATAATGACAGGAACCTGTTCTAGAATGTTTAGATGGGAACCTGTCAGCAAGAGTAAGATGTGATCCCAGTGGATATTCTAATCTAATAATGGTGATACCAGGGTTTCTGAGGTAAGAAGACACCGCTCCCACTGCCCTTCATCCTGTCCATCTGATCTAATGCTGGAGATACCAGGAGTCCTAAGGGAAGAAGAGGCTGCTCTCACTGCTGTCCACTAAATCTATCTGATCTCACCTACTGTATTCTCACCCATCCCTTGTAGATTGTGAGCCTTCGCGGGCAGGTTCCTCTCTCCTCCTGTACCAGTTATGACTTGTATTGTTTAAGATTATTGTACTTGTTTTTATTATGTATACCCCTCCTCACATGTAAAGCGCCATGGAATAAATGGCGCTATAACAATAAATAATAATAATAATCTAATAATGGAAATACCAGTAATACAGAGGTAAGAATAAGCTGCTCACACTGCTGTACACCTTGTCTATCTGATCTAATAGTGGAGAAACCAAGGATGCTGAAGTAAGAAGAGACTGCTCACACTGCTGTCCACCAAGTTTATCTGATTTAACACTTGTCACACTAGCAGTCCTGGGGTAAGAAGAGGATGCTCACACTGCTGTCAACCTTATCTAATACTGGAGACACCTTGGGTGCTTAGGTAAGAAGAAAAAACTCATTCTGCTGTCCACGATGCCTATCTGATCTAATATTGAGCTGAGATAAGAAGATATTTCTTACACTGCTGTCCACGCTATGTATCTGATTTACTACTGGAGATATCACTGGTACAGAGGTAAGAAGAGGCTGCTCAAACTGCTGTCCACCCTGTCTCTCTGATCTTATACTGATGAAACAAGGAATACTGAGGTAAGAAAAGTTTCCTTAGGCCGGCATCACACTGGAGAGTTTCACGGACGTATTAGAGGCGCAAAAACTACGCATTTTACGGGCATAGAAAATCGCAGCATGCTGCATTTGTCAGCGTATTGCGCAAAAAATCCGCCAATGAAAGTCAATGGGGGCGAGAAAAATACGGATTACACACGGACCAACAGTGTGATTTGCGAGAAATAGGCACCGGTGTTCTATAGAAAAGCCAGTAATTCAGTGCGGTGTACAGTAAAATCACACTGACAGGTTTTATTAGAATAGATCGAATAAATGTCTACACATAGTATAGGAGTATATATATATATACATACATACATACAGCGCTAGATAGCAGAAAAGCCGGTATTCAATTGCCGGCTTTTGCTATCTCCTTCACAAACCCGACAGGATATTAGACATGGTTTACATACAGTAAACCATTTCATATCCCTTATTTTTTACATATTCCTCACGAATAATGTTCCAAGTGTCTGTGTGCAAAATTTGGGGGCTCTAGCTGTTAAAATAAAGGGTTAAATAACGGAAAAAATTGGTGTGGGCTCCCGCGCAATTTTTTCCACCAGAGTGGGAAAGCCAGTGACTGAGGGCAGATATTAATAGCCTAGAGAGGGACCATGGTTATAAGACCCCCCTGGCTAAAAACATCTGCCCACAGCCACCCCAGAAATTCACATCTGTAAGATGCGCCTATTTTTGCACTTAGCCTCTCTCTTCCCACTCCCGTGTAGCGGTGGGATATGGGGTAATAAAGGGTTAATGTCACCTTGCTATTGTAAGGTGACATTAAACCAGGTTAATAATGGAGAGATGTCAATAAGACAGCTATCCATTATTAATCCAATAGTAGTAAATGGTTAATAAAACATACACACATTAGGAAAAAAGTATTTTATTGAAATAAAGACACAGGGTGTTGTAATAGTTTATTAAACGCTCAATCCAAATGACGACCCTCGTTCTGTAAAAAAGGAAAAATAAAAAAAACAACAATATCTCATACTTTTCCACTGTTACAGTCATGTCCCACGCTGTAAATCCATCAGAAGGGGTTAAATAATTTTACAAGCAGGAGCCTGCTAATGCAGCCGCCCCTGCCTGTGAAAACTGGGGAATGAATGGGAAGAAGGGGAACGTAGCTACTAGAGTTGAGCGACCTTGACCTTTTTAGAGTCGAGCCGGGTTTCGCGAAACCCGACTCTCAAAAGTCGGGTCGAGTGAAATCGGCCGATTATGGCGAAAAGTCAGGATCGACCGAAACACGAAACCCAATGCAAGTCAATGGGGCAGCATAGTCGGCAGTGAGTGGGGGCCAGGAAAACACCTAGAGTGCCCATTTTAATGTCAAAACCATCCATTCTTCTTAATGAAGCTTGTCAAGCGTAATTTACCTTATAATAATTGGAAGGCATTTGAAATTGGGGGTCATTTGGCTAAAGTTGTGTGGGGTAGGGCTGGTTCAAGTAATTAGTGGGCCCAGGAAATCTGGACCACGTCACGGCAGTGGAGCAGGGAGAGGTAAGTATTTCAACTTTGCAAGTGCTGTGATCCTGAGCAAGCAGGGAAGGCCCACTTGTTGGCATTGGCACTGGCACAGGGCCCCTCAAAGTACAGCGGTGTGTTTGCACGGCGGGGGCGCCTCCCACCGGCAGCAACACTTTTGCGTACTATGAGAGGCCCTGTGCCAGTGACGTCGCCAACTAGTATTCCTCCCCCCACCTGATGAAGGAACCTGCACTTTCATCTGCACCTTCCTCTTTGTCCCCGTGTAAGGTGGTATGGTATGCGGGAAGAGCAACCTGACTTTCAGCAGGGTCACAATGTTGTTGTGTAGCATGCACGGGGAATGTTGCGTTATGGGTCAATGTACCAGCAGACTCATCTATCACTGGCTGGGCAATGGGCACGATGAAGTGGAAACACAGATATAGGCCCAAAGAATAAAGTGGGCTAAATGCAGTTCAAAATTAGTAACACAGGAATAACCAGGGGGCATTGCAGTGGAGGACAACTGGAATGAGAGGCTGACACAGAGAGTAGGGCCAAATCAGTAAGTAGTCGAAATGCAGTTCAAAATTGGCAACCGTAGTAAACAGGCGGCACAGCTTTGTTCAGTGGAGGAGAACAGCAAGGAGTGGCAGACACCGATAGTAGGCCCCAACCCAACTAGTAGGCCAAATGCAGTCTAACATTAACAACTACTTAACGAGAGCCTGAAAATGGAATTTCAGGACAGGAAACCAGGAGAACAGCAAGGAGTGGCAGACACCGATAGTAGGCCCCAAACCAACTAGTACGCCAAATGCAGTTGTTCCATTTAACCACAATTTAATGAGAGCCTGAAGATAGAAGCTCAGGAAAGGCAACCTGGGGAACACCTTGGAGTGTAACACACCCTCTCTCTACACCCCATACCCAATTTGAAGGCCTAATGCAGTGTAGTTTCCAAGAACTACTAAACGAGAGCCGGAAGATCGAAGCTCAGGAAAGGCAACCTGGGGAACACCTTGGAGTGTAACACACCCTCTCTCTACACCCCATACCCAATTTGAAGGCCTAATGCAGTGTAGTTTCCAAGAACTACTAAACGAGAGCCGGAAGATCGAAGCTCAGGAAAGACAACCTGGGGAACACCTTGAAGTGTAACACAACGTCTCTCTACACCACAAAAGGGCTGATTCTTAGGAAGGAAGGCTGTTGGAAATAAGCATTGCGCGTCCGAGGGTGATTATATTCTTATTAGGTATATACTCACCCTCGGACGCGCCCTGCTTCTTTATTTGGAATGAATGTTTATTTGCAATGTGGTGTTGACTTTCTCTATTATTTTGGTAATTAATGATTTTATTATTTTCATTGTTTTGCATCTTCTCGGCAATAATATAAAGAAGACGCGACAGGACAACACTCGGTGGATGCCATATCTGTGTTTTCAATTTAAAAAACCTTTCAGTTAAATACTTGCAGGATAAAGTAATTGTAGCTGGTGGCCATTTTTAGTACTGTACCAGATTTTAGTTGTGTGTTTGTTTTTAATGTTAAAATGTCTGCATTTGATATCTCACCAGTATTTTCTTTTTTATAAGGAAAATACTTTTTTTTATTTTATGATGTTGGTTCAAGGGGTACACGGGCAGCAGTAGACAGGTCAGTGGAGGCCTAGTGGAAGGAGGGACCGCAGACAGGCTTCGAAGGCCTAACATAATAAATTGGGCTGCCTGTAGGCAGTTTAAAATTGGTTCCAGGGGAACACGGGCAGCAGTAGACAGGTCAGTGGAGGCCTAGTGGAAGGAGGGACCGCAGACAGGCTTCGAAGGCCTAACATAATAAAATGGGCTGGCTGTAGGCAATTTAAAATTGGTTCCAGGGGAACATGGGCAGCAGTAGACAGGTCAGTGGAGGCCTAGTGGAAGGAGGGACCGCAGACAGGCTTCGAAGGCCTAACATAATAAAATGGGCTGGCTGTAGGCAATTTAAAATTGGTTCCAGGGGAACACGGGCAGCAGTAGACAGGTAAGTGGAGGCCTAGTGGAAGGAGGGACCGCAGACAGGCTTCGAAGGCCTAACATAATAAATTGGGCTGCCTGTAGGCAATTTAAAATTGGTTCCAGGGGAACACGGGCAGCAGTAGACAGGTAAGTGGAGGCCTAGTGGAAGGAGGGACCGCAGACAGGCTTCGAAGGCCTAACGTAATAAAACGGGCTGGCTGTAGGCAATTTACAATTGGTTCCATGGGAACACGGGCAGCAGTAGACAGGTCAGTGGAGGCCTAGTGGAAGGAGTGACGGCAGACAGGCATCAAAGGCCTAACATCATAACATTGGGCTGTTGGCAATTTAAAATTGGTTCCAGGGGTACACGGGCAACAGTGGTCTGGTCAGTGGAAGTCTAGTGGAAGGAGTGACGGCAGACAGGCATCAAAGGCCTAACATAATAACATTTGGCTGTTGGCAATTTAAAATTGGTTCCAGGGGTACACGGGCAACAGTGGTCTGGTCAGTGGAAGTCTAGTGGAAGGAGTGACGGCAGACAGGCTAAGAAGGCCTAACATAACAAAATTGGGCTGGCTGTAGGCAAGTTTAAATTGGTTCCAGGGGAACACGGCCAGCAGTGGCCTGGTCAGCGTAGTAGTTGTAGAAAGAACGGACCGCAGACAGGCTTCGAAGGCCTAACATAACAAAAATGTCAAAACAATGGTATTGTCAGTGCCAGGCATTGAAGGATGTCAGCGCATAGACTAAACATTGGTGAAGCTGTGAGAGAATTTTGCTAGTGGTAGAGCACTGTTTGAGCTGGGGGGGGGAACTGTCTTGTGGCCGGCGGTACAGGCCCAGGGCCCCTCATATTACAATGGTGTGTCTGACGTTGGGTGCGCACCACCACCGCCAGAGACACTTTATTGTACTATGAGGGACCCAGTGGCAGTGCCGTCGACCAAAAGCGGGCACACCCACCTCTTCAGACAAACAGCACTCTCTCGGGTGCTGGCGCAAAGTGGCGATACCACGGCCCCGTGTGGGGAGTTTGGCCATTTTGTTAGGAGTAAACATGTCGTATGCTGGACAATCAGGTGCAGAAAATTACGAGATTGGAAAAGTCATTCAGAAGAGTCCACAGGCAAGACCTTTTCATAGGAAAGTTAGGTGTCAGCCGGGCAAGGTGGGGCAAAAGATTTCGAAATCCAGTTGTGGTTCATTTTAATGAAGGTTAGATCATCTACATTTTGGGTAGCCAGACGAGTCCTTTTTTCAGTTAGTATTGAACCTGCAGCACTGAATACTCTTTCTGATAGGACACTAGCTGCCGGGCAAGCAAGCTCCTGCAATGCATATTCTGCCAATTCTGGCCAGGTGTCTAATTTGGATGCCCAGTAATCAAATGGGAATGACGGTTGAGGGAGAACGTCGATAAGGGATGAAAAATAGTTTGTAACCATACTGGACAAATGTTGTCTCCTGTCACTTTGAATTGATGCTGCAGTACCTGTCCTGTCTGCGGTCATAGCAAAATCACTCCACAACCTGGTCAGAAAACCCCTCTGGCCAACGCCACTTCTGATTTCTGCCCCTCTAACACCTCTGGTCTGCTGGTCCCTGGAGCTCGTGTGAGAACGATCACGGGCGCTGTGTGCAGGGAATGCCAGAAGCAAACGGTCAACAAGAGTTGATTGTTTTGTTGCTAATATTAGTTCCAAGTTCTCATGTGGCATAATATTTTGCAATTTGCCTTTATAGCGAGGATCAAGGAGGCAGGCCAACCAGTAATCGTCATCGTTCATCATTTTTGTAATGCGTGTGTCCCTTTTGAGGATACGCAAGGCATAATCCGCCATGTGGGCCAAAGTTCCAGTTGTCAAATCTGCGGTTGTGCTTGGTTGAGGGGCAGTTGCAGGCAAATCTACGTCACTTGTGTCCCTCAAAAAACCAGAACCCGCCCTTGCCACGCCACCAATTTCCAATGACCCCGGAAAAGCTTCCTCATTAAAAATATACTCATCCCCATCATCCTCCTCATCCTCCACCTCCTCTTCGCCCGCTACCTCGTCCTGTACACTGCCCTGACCAGACAATGGCTGACTGTCATCAAGGCTTTCCTCTTCCTCTGGTGCAGACGCCTGATCCTTTATGTGCGTCAAACTTTGCATCAGCAGACACATTAGGGGGATGCTCATGCTTATTATGGCGTTGTCTGCACTAACCAGCCGTGTGCATTCCTCAAAACACTGAAGGACTTGACACATGTCTTGAATCTTCGACCACTGCACACCTGACAACTCCATGTCTGCCATCCTACTGCCTGCCCGTGTATGTGTATCCTCCCACAAAAACATAACAGCCCGCCTCTGTTCGCACAGTCTCTGAAGCATGTGCAGTGTTGAGTTCCACCTTGTAACAACGTCTATAATTAGGCGATGCTGGGGAAGGTTCAAAGAACGCTGATAGGTCTGCATACGGCTGGAGTGTACAGGCGAACGGCGGATATGTGCGCAAAGTCCACGCACTTTGAGGAGCAGGTCGGATAACCCCGGATAACTTTTCAGGAAGCACTGCACCACCAGGTTTAAGGTGTGAGCCAGGCAAGAAATGTGTTTCAGTTGGGAAAGGGAGATGGCAGCCATGAAATTCCTTCCGTTATCACTCACTACCTTGCCTGCCTCAAGATCTACAGTGCCCAGCCACGACTGCGTTTCTTGCTGCAAGAACTCGGACAGAACTTCCGCGGTGTGTCTGTTGTCGCCCAAACACTTCATAGCCAATAGAGCCTGCTGACGTTTGCCAGTAGCTGCCCCATAATGGGAGACCTGGTGTGCAACAGTGGCAGCTGCGGATGGAGTGGTTGTGCGACTGCGGTCTGTGGACGAGCTCTCGCTTCTGCAGGAGGACGAGCAGGAGGAGGAGGAGGAGGGGGTGCGAACGGCTACAGCCAACTGTTTCCTAGACCGTGGGCTAGGCAGAACTGTCCCAAACTTGCTGTCCCCTGTGGACCCTGAATCCACCACATTTACCCAGTGTGCCGTGATGGACACGTAACGTCCCTGGCCATGCCTACTGGTCCATGCATCTGTTGTCAGGTGCACCTTTGTGCTCACAGATTGCCTGAGTGCATGGACGATGCGCTCTTTAACATGCTGGTGGAGGGCTGGGATGGCTTTTCTGGAAAAAAAGTGTCGACTGGGTAGCTCGTAGCGTGGTACAGCGTAGTCCATCAGGTCTTTGAAAGCTTCGCTTTCAACTAACCGGTAGGGCATCATCTCTAACGAGATTAGTCTAGCTATGTGGGCGTTCAAACCCTGTGTACGCGGATGCGAGGCTAAGTACTTCCTTTTTCTAACCATAGTCTCATGTAGGGTGAGCTGGACTGGAGAGCTGGAGATCGTGGAACTAGCGGGGGTGCCGGTGGACATGGCAGACTGAGAGACGGTGGGAGATGGTATTGTTGCCGCCGGTGCCCTAGATGCAGTGTTTCCTACTACAAAACTGGAGATTCCCTGACCCTGACTGCTTTGGCCTGGCAAAGAAACCTGCACAGATACTGCAGGTGGTGCAGAAAATGGTGGCCCTACACTGCCGGAAGGGATGTTGCGTTGATGAGTAGCTTCATTGGCCGAGGGTGCTACAACCTTAAGGGACGTTTGGTAGTTAGTCCAAGCTTGCAAATGCATGGTGGTTAAATGTCTATGCATGCAACTTGTATTGAGACTTTTCAGATTCTGCCCTCTGCTTAAGGTAGTTGAACATTTTTGACAGATTACTTTGTGCTGATCAATTGGATGTTGTTTAAAAAAAATGCCAGACTGCACTCTTTCTAGCATCGGATACCTTTTCAGGCATTGCAGACTGAGCTTTAACCGGATGGCCACGCTGTCCTCCAACAGGTTTTGACTTTGCCACGCGTTTTGGCCAAGATACGGGCCCGGCAGATGGAACCTGTTGCGATGTTGATGCCTGCTGCGGCCCCTCCTCCTCCGCTTCAGAACTGCTGCCGCCTGCACCCTGTTCCCCCAATGGCTGCCAATCGGGGTCAAGAACTGGGTCATCTATTACCTCTTCTTGTAGCTCGTGTGCAACTTTGTCTGTGTCACCGTGTCGGTCGGTGGTATAGCGTTCGTGATGGGGCAACATAGTCTCATCAGGGTCTGATTCTTGATCAGCACCCTGCAAGGGCAATGTTGTGGTCTGAGTCAAAGGACCAGCATAGTAGTCTGGCTGTGGCTGTGCATCAGTGCACTCCATGTCAGATTCAACTTGTAATGGGCATGGACTGTTAACTGCTTCACTTTCTAAGCCAGGGACGGTATGTGTAAAGAGCTCCATGGAGTAACCCGTTGTGTCGCCTGCTGCATTCTTCTCTGTTGTTGTTTTTGCTGAAGAGGACAAGGAAGCGACTTGTCCCTGACCGTGAACATCCACTAACGACGCGCTGCTTTGACATTTACCAGTTTCACGAGAGGAGGCAAAAGAGCTAGAGGCTGAGTCAGCAAGATAAGCCAAAACTTGCTCTTGATGCTCCGGCTTTAAAAGCGGTTTTCCTACTCCCAGAAAAGGGAGGGTTCGAGGCCTTGTGTAGCCAGACGACGAACCTGGCTCCACAGCTCCAGACTTAGGTGCAATATTTTTTTTCCCACGACCACCTGATGCTCCACCACTACCACTACCCTCATTACCAGCTGACAATGAACGCCCCCGGCCACGACCTCTTCCACCAGACTTCCTCATTGTTTTAAAAACGTTACCAAACGAACGGTATTTGTTGCTGTCACACAACTTACACGGTGAGCTATAACTTCAGTATGATTTAGCTACCCCTTTACAGGTGGGTGAGACCACAACGAAAATCAGCCACAATGTTACACACTCTGTTGTTGTTGGCAACAAATGAGATGGCACACACGCAGGACTGTCACTGAAGCGCAAATGTAAATATTTATCTCCCACTGATTTGTGTTTGTTTTTTAAAAAGGGAGACTTCAGAAAAAAAAAAATTAAAAAAAAATTATTTTTTACAGAAGAATTTATAAAACAAATAAAATGAAATGATTGTTTCAGGGAGAATTTAGGAAAAAAAAAAAGGCTTTGTAGGGCCCACTGAGTGAGAGAGGACGCACACAGGAGTCAGGAGTGGCACACAAGCCCAGAGGCCAATAGTAATCTCCCACCGATTGATTTAGTTATTTTTTTTGGTAGATTTTGGAACCCAAATCAAGCAAAAAAATTTATAGGCTTTCTATGGCCCACAATTGGGGAGAGAGAGAGAGATGGCACACCCAGGAGTCAAGACTGGCACACAAGCAGAAGGGGCAATATGAATCTCCCACAGATTTTTTTTTTTTTTTTCAGGGAGACTTGAGAGAAAAAAAAATACAAAAAAAATGATTTTTTTCAGGAATAATTTAGAAACCAAAGAAAATAAAATGATTTTTTCAGGGAGAATTTAGA
Source organism: Ranitomeya imitator (assembly GCF_032444005.1). NCBI lineage: Eukaryota > Metazoa > Chordata > Amphibia > Anura > Dendrobatidae > Ranitomeya > Ranitomeya imitator. Next base: position 151,282,145 of record NC_091284.1, on the reverse strand, counting down.
AAACAAATAAAACAAAAAATAGGCTTTCTAGGGCCCACTGAGTGACAGATGACGCACACAGGAGTCAGGAGTGGCACACAAGCCCAGAGGCCAATATTAATCTCCCACTGATTGATGTTGTGATTTTTTCTGGTAGATTTTGGAACCCAAATCAAGCAAAAAAATAAATAGGCTTTCTATGGCCCACTGAGTGAGAGATGACACAGACAGAGATGGCACTCTAGCAGAAATGTCAATCATAATCTCCCACAAAAAAAAAAAAAAAGGAACTGTCCTTCAATTACTATCTCCCTGCAGTAATCTCAGCCAGGTATGGCAGGCAGCAATAAGGAGTGGACTGATGCACAAATTAAATAAAAAGTGTGGACAAACAAACAAGATAGCTGTGCAGAAAGGAAGGAACAAGAGGATTTGTGCTTTGAAAAAAGCAGTTGGTTTGCACAGCGGCGTACACACAGCAATGCAGCTATCAGGGAGCCTTCTAGGGCAGCCCAATGAGCTACAGCGCTGAGGAAAAAAAAAAAAAAGGAGCTTCCACTGTCCCTGCACACCGAAGGTGGTGTTGGGCAGTGGAAATCGCTACAGCACAAGCGGTTTTGTGGTTAATGGACCCTGCCTAACGCTATCCCTGCTTCTGACGAAGCGGCAGCAACCTCTCCCTAAGCTCAGATCAGCAGCAGTAACATGGCGGTCGGCGGGAACTCCCCTTTATAGCCCCTGTGACGGCGCAGACAGCAAGCCAATCACTGCAATGCCCTTCTCTAAGATGGTGGGGACCAGGACCTATGTCATCACGCTGCCCACACTCTGCGTTTACCTTCATTGGCTGAGAAATGGCGCTTTTCGCGTCATTGAAACGCGACTTTGGCGCGAAAGTCGCGTACCGCATGGCCGACCACGCACAGGGGTCGGATCGGGTTTCATGAAACTCGACTTCGCCAAAAGTCGGCGACTTTTGAAAATGTTCGACCTGTTTCGCTCAACCCTAGTAGCTACTAAGATTTGCGGAGCTGCACCCCCTGCTGGCAGAAACTCATATGAACTCAAGAGTGGGAATTTTTCTGAATATTTTCTCACGCTCAAGTTCATCTGAGGTTATACCAGCAGGGGGCGCAGCACCGCAAGTCCAGGTAATATACACCAACCATAAAAATATGACCCCTCTACGGTCCACCCAGCAGCTGAATCATTGTCAAGGCAGGTGGTCAATCTTATTTGCAAGTTTTAACTTTGAATTACACTTCTGTGAAGTCTGGGACTTTGTAAATGCCTGTTCACAATGCGCCAGAAACAAGTCTTCTAGGGACAAGCCTGCTGGCCTCCTCCAGCCTCTGCTGGTTCCTTCGGTTCTTTGGACTTAATCATGGACCTGCCTCTCTCCAAGGGTTGTGACACCATCTTAGTTATGGTGGATCGGTTCTCTAAGAATGCTCACTTCATTCCTATGGATGGTCTTCCTTCCGCTTCTAACTTCATCATGCAGTTCTTCCACTATGTGTTCATCTCCATGGTTCACCTTCTTAGGATCCATACAAAACCCCATACTGGACACATTCAGCCCCAAAAAAGACAGTTCTTGAACGAAAAATGAACATTTTTCCAATTTCACAAACAATTGGTTCTCTCTGAGTCTCTGGAGAACTGTCCGTAGATGTTGCAAGTGAGACTGACTGTCCTGGGAATATACCAAAATATCATCCAAATAAATGACAACAAAACGGCCTATCAGGTCTGAAAACACCACATTGATAAAGTTCTGGAAAATAGCAGGGGCGTTAGTTAACCCAAACGGCATAACGAGATTTTCAAAGAGTCCCTCTGATGTGAGGAACGCTGTTTTCCATTCGTCCCCTTCCCGAACCCTTATCAGGTTGTAGGCCCCCCGAAGATCTAATTTGGAGAACCATTGTGCCCCTGATAACTGGTTACATAAGTCTGGAATGAGGGGAAGCGGATAAGTGTTCCTAACCGTTATCTTGTTAAGTTCCCGAAAGTCAAGGCACGGCCGCAAACCACCATCTTTCTTCTTCACAAAGAAGAATCCTGCTGCCACAGGTGAAACAGAAGGCCTGATATGCCCTTTGCGGAGACTCTCAGCAATGTACTCCTTCATAGCTTGGCGCTCAGGACCAGACAAATTGAACAACCGAGCCTTAGGTAACTTGGCTCCGGGTACTAAATCAATGGCACAATCGTAGGGTCTATGTGGTGGCAGCGCCTCAGCCTCACTTTCGGAAAACACGTCTTCGAAATCCTTCAGGTATTCCGGAATACCCTCCAGACCGACAGACAACACAGATATGGATTTAACAGAGTTAACATGAGGTTTCAGATTACAACATTTATCTTTGCATCCCCATTGAGTGATCTCCCCCATCACCCAATCAATGGTAGGATTATGGTGTTGAAGCCAAGGCATTCCCAGTACCAGTCCCACAGGCAAATTATCTAACACAAGACAACTTAATTTTTCCACATGAGTGGGGCCCACTCTCAGAGAAAAAGGTTCAGACCTGAAACAGATACCGTCCCGAGTAAGAGGGGATGAGTCAATCGCCACCAGTTTAACAGGATCCTGAAGCCTAACTGTCCCTATCTTATGAAGAGTCATAATCCGGGTGTCAATCAAGTTAACAGCAGAACCACAGTCAACAAAGGCGGTAGTCTGAACAGGACCACCACCAAGTTCCAGTTCCACCTGAAGCACAATTTTTGCAAGTGAGGAAAACCGTACCTGAAGGTCTGGGTAGCCTCCTCGACTACTACCCAGACCTAGTCGTTTCCCGCCACCTTGGAGGATGACGGACAGGATGGGCAGTCCTTCCTCCAATGTCCAGATTCCCCACAATAGAAACACAACTGCTTCTCCTGGCGACGTCTTCTTTCCATCTCACAGGTGACCGTGCTCACCTTCATAGCCGCAGGATGAGTCCGGGTCTCACCTCCACTGGAAAATAACGAAGTTTCAAGTTGCATAACGCCTCTTGCCCGCAGTCTGCGATCCATGCGAACCGCTTGAATCATGGCATCCTCCAGGGAGTCAGGTGGAGGATGAAGTGCCAGGGCGTCCTTCAGACGTTCACACAGGCCTCTACGGAACAGCCCCCGAAGGGCGGCATCATTCCAAGAAACTTCGGCTGTCCAACGTCTAAATTCAGAACAGAACCACTCTGCCGAGCGCTTCCCCTGACAGACACTCATCACCTTGTCCTCAGCCAAACGCACTCTATCTGGCTCATCATAAATATGCCCTAAGGCCTCAAAAAACACATCCACAGACATTCTCTCTGGGGCAGAAGAGGAAAGAGAAAATGCCCAGGCTTGCGGGGACCCCCTAAGCAGGGACATAACCACCCCCACCCTCTGTTTCTCATCCCCAGAGGAGCGGGGTCTCAGAGAAAAGAAAAGCTTACAGCCCTCCTTAAACACTCTAAAATCTCTTTTGTTACCAGAAAACATATCAGGTAACTTAACCGGGGGTTCGGGTGGGACTAAAAAGACATCTCTAGCCCCCGCCTGCTGAAACCCTGCGGATAGCGCCCCCTGAACCGAGTACGCAACCTGCCGTTGGGAGTGGGCCAGAGTTTGGTGCTCCAAATTTAGCTTCTGCAGCAACTGAGTCAAGTGTTTCACCTGCTCAGATAAAGCATGCAGCGGGTCCATGCTGCAGGAAAAAAAAAAAATGTTTAAGGTCAGTTATAATATCAGGAGAAACCACCAGGTGCCACTCCTCAGTGGTTTATGCTGCCCTGACAGTGAGAACCCAGAGTCTCAGACAGCCTGGGACAGCTATACTCACAGCGCCCGAGAGCTGGGCAAGAAAACACCGTAACAGCTGAGCTGGAGTGAGCAGAACGCCAGGTAGTGAATGTACTGAAAGGACCTGTGGTCACGTGACAACAGAGGCGGGGCTTAGTGTCCTGTAGCAGGAGTATGCAGGATACTACAGGAACAAAGGGTACAGGAGAAGGGAAAGGGAGTCACCGGAACCCAGGGAAAGGATGGGGCAAAGGGAGACGCAATCCAAGACAAGCCGAGGTCAATAAACGGGAACGGGATCGCAGTACACAAGGAGCAAGGAAATAAAGAATAGTCAGGGACGTGGCAGGAGTCAGAAAACCAGAGAAGCAGATACACAGTGCAGAATCAGAAGGCAAAATCACACCAGGGAACAGAACCGAGTCAGAACCATACAAGCAAACTAGAATACTGACACAAGGCACAAGCAAACAGAGGTCAACACACTCAGCCGATAGCAAAAGTATAACTGACAGAGATTGAAGCTTCCCAGGACTATAAGAAGCTCACCCCAAACCAAAGCGAGGCCAATAACTAGCCCCAGGTGTGCAGGTCAGAGCCTGCACTGATCAACACATTAACCCCTGGCGTGCAGGTGAAACCCAGCACTGGGATCATGACAGGAAGGTTGATGACTACTTGAAGAGCTAAGAGCCCAGAACTACTTCCAAAGAGATTTGAGATGATCTCGAAGGTTAAATTACATTAGTGTCAGATCGCAGCATCCATTTCTGTCTTGGTCAAAGTGCCTGACTGAGGAGGAATCCACCGTTGAAAGCAAATCATGAAAAAGCAAGAACGAATTTTGCCAGAATGCATATTGACAAGCCACAAATCTTCTGGGAGAATGTCCATCGGACAGATGGGAAAAAGTAGAACTTTTTGGCAAGTCACATCAGCTCTGTGACACTTGTAGACATCACTTCTCACAGACAAGCCGTGAGGCAGGGGAGTCAAGAAGTCCTGGCTCAAATACTAAGAGAGTAGGTCATAAACAGAGGGGCAAAACAAAGGGGTAAACAGGTCACAGTTCAAGATCAGAATTCCGGGGAGGTAGCGAATCGAGAAAAACGGGCTAGGAAAATGGATGGTCAGAGCAATGTCACACACAGCTAAAAACATCAAAGAATGGCTAAGAGCAAAGCATTGGACTTATTCCAAAGTGCCAACACTGTAAATGAAAATGGGGTTTCTAAAGTGGACAACCCCTTTATTTCTATCTACACAGTAAATGTATTGTAGCAAAGAGGAAAAAAAGGTTTGCTAGCACTAACCACAGGGAGCAGTCACACTCATTCCATTACGGTACAGGCCTTAAGGAAGTGTATTCACATGGGAAATGGCCATATGTCATTCTGGGATGCTACTCTTCCCATGTACCTGCTATCCATGAATAATAAAATAAATGGACCCATATGACTGTTTCCATGGATTACATTTTCTGAAATTAGATGATAACATAGTAACATAGTAACATAGTTAGTAAGGCCGAAAAAAGACATTTGTCCATCCAGTTCAGCCTATATTCCATCATAATAAATCCCCAGATCTACGTCCTTCTACAGAACCTAATAATTGTATGATACAATATTGTTCTGCTCCAGGAAGACATCCAGGCCTCTCTTGAACCCCTCGACTGAGTTCGCCATCACCACCTCCTCAGGCAAGCAATTCCAGATTCTCACTGCCCTAACAGTAAAGAATCCTCTTCTATGTTGGTGGAAAAACCTTCTCTCCTCCAGACGCAAAGAATGCCCCCTTGTGCCCGTCACCTTCCTTGGTATAAACAGATCCTCAGCGAGATATTTGTATTGTCCCCTTATATACTTATACATGGTTATTAGATCGCCCCTCAGTCGTCTTTTTTCTAGACTAAATAATCCTAATTTCGCTAATCTATCTGGGTATTGTAGTTCTCCCACCCCCTTTATTAATTTTGTTGCCCTCCTTTGTACTCTCTCTAGTTCCATTATATCCTTCCTGAGCACCGGTGCCCAAAACTGGACACAGTACTCCATGTGCGGTCTAACTAGGGATTTGTACAGAGGCAGTATAATGCTCTCATCATGTGTATCCAGACACAGATAGTGTGTATTATGTTCAAAAATCTATGAATACTAAAATAAAACCTAAACTGTCATACTGATTATAAATTTGTGCAGATCTAATAATTACATGTGAGCAATAGAATCACACATACAACTGGGTGTAGAATGTATTTACTATTACTTCCACCAGATGGTACCAGAACACAACATTCATTACTATTTCTGTATTACTATTGATGGAAATGGAGGTGAGAGCTGTAAAAGGCTGGACTCACACATGCAGTTTTCTGGGCATTTCTTATGCTGTTTTTCAAACCAAATACAGGTTTGAACCTGAACATGAGTAAACATGTATTTAGTTCTAAAAAAAAACGTCATCAAAAGGCTCCTGGTATTATCTGAAGTCACCGTGGATTAATTTCACTGCACTAATTTCAAAACAAAGAGCGATATTCACCGCAATCAGTTACTAGGAGAATGAATGGTAACATTAACACCGTGTTCACAGGCAGCATAAATGCTGCATTTTTTTCTGCTGCTTTTTATCCGCTTGTTTTCTGCATATGTTCACACCATAATAAACCTCTTATCTAATTATTGCATTTTTGCTGCTTTTTTTCCTCTTTATTTGATGTTCTTAAAAAAGCAATTGCAATTTTTTACATGAGTTGTTTTTTTTCAGGCTCCAAATATGGGCATACAGAGATAAACGAAAAAAACACACACAAAGTTCAACAGCATCTTCAGATGCAACAGTGAGCATGAGTTTTCAGGAAATCACATCTACCTTGTTTGGAGGTTTAGGCCACGTTCACACGTTCAGTATTTTTGTTGGCAGTGGATTAATCTGTACTGTTAAGCCGTTCAACAGTGAATATATTATATATTTATACAGGAACAAAGATAACACAACTGGTATTATATTTTAGGATTTTAGCACCTTGTCTGTCAGCTTGCAAAGTGAAAGTAAAGTGTGCTCTAGTTACACACACAGTGAGCAGGAACTTCCTGTTTGTTTTTTTCTAACAATGTTCGCAATATAAGACTATTGCTGGAGGCAGAAACTCATGCACTATTAAATAGTAGTTGTTACAATATATACATTAATCAGTGTTATTCCAACAATTTTACCTCAGTATTTGTAATCCAAAACCAGGAGTCTGTTTTACAATTTCTCTCTCCTCTTATATGATCTAGCATATCAGAGAAGGGGGAAATGGGGTCCCCCCTTGGGTACCTCCCCCATCCTCGGGCCCTCCTGTTCCATCCCCTGGCCCTCCGTATCATCTTCCTGGAAGAAAATGGTGGGTGAAGGCGCAGTGCACCTACCAAGATCTGCCAGCAGGTACCCGGCAACAATAGGAAATTTTTCCTATTGGTTCATTTTGATCACTGTAATAGACCCTATCACAGTGATCAAAATAAACAAAAAATAGTAAATCAAACCCCCTTAGTCACCCCCTTTGATACATAAAATAAAATAATTGTATAAAAATAATAATGATGATTTTTATTTTTATTTTTCCATTCTTTCCAGTTAGGGTTGGGGTTAGGGCTGTGGTTACAGTTGGAGTTAGGGTTGTGTTATGGTTGGCCTTAGGGTTGTGTTAGCAGGGCTGCCACTAGAAATTTTGGGGCCCCATACTGGCAAAATTTTCGGGGCCCCCTTGAGACTCCGCCCAGGCTCCACCCCAGCCCCGCCTCCAGGCTCCACCCCTCGAACTGTCCACAGTCCCACCGCTATCTCTTGGAAAATCTCCACTTCTCACCTATCACACATTAACAGTTCCCATCACCAGATCACACATATAGCCGGCAGCTTTTGTTTTGGCCAAAAGATTTTTTAAGCCACCACCAGAACACGGTAGACACTTTTGGCCGGGCCCTACTCTACTGTAACTACTAAATATTTGTTAAAATATGCAATACAATTTAGGTATATTTTTATTTATTTTTCAATTTTTAAAATGACCTATAATACTACATACAAGGAACAAATACCACAACACTATGCCCAGATGACATATTACCACCACAGTGATCGAATAATATAAAATACAAGGAACAAATACCACAACACCATGACCAGACCGCATATTACCACCACATAGTGACTGAATACTACAATACTGATCAGTAATAAAAAAAAAACAACCACAATACTATCACCATCAGTGCCATTATACACAGGAGATCTGTAATTAGTAAGCAGTGTCTGTGTACAGGTAATACAGTGATCACCGGTGACATTATACACAGGAGCTCTGTATATAGTATACAGTGTATAGTGTCAGTGTATAGTTAACACTGACTCACCAGTGACGTCTCTAGGTGAAGTCCTTCATCTTTCATCCAGCACAGACCGCCATCATTTCTTCCAGCCAGGACTCGTCTCTGCAGGAAATAACACAGTTATCTCGAGTTCCACTTGCAGAATACATTACTTAATTTTCACAGCCTCTACATTACACCACATAAAGAAGGTGACATAGTATCACTCTGCACAGTAACAGGACCTCCCCCCATTTAAAACAGTATACTCAAAAAATAAAATAAATACATCACTGCAATAATAATATCCCTTAATTAGCCCCTATGGTAATATTCGCCATCCTTGCCCCCGTGTGTCTCATTGCAGGCTCCAGCCATATGTTCTCCCATCCTGCCCTCATGAGTATCCATTCTGCCCCATATGATCTCCCCATCCTGCCCCATCTGTCTCCATCGTATCCATCCTGCCCCATCTGTCTCCAATCCTGCCCCATCTGTCTCCATTCTGCCCCATCTGTTTCCAATCCTGCCCCATCTGTGTCCAGCACTCTGCCCCATCTGTGTCCAGCGCTCTGCCCCATCTGTTTCCAATCCTGCCCCATCTGTGTCCAGCGCTCTGCCCCATCTGTGTTCAGCGCTCTGCCCCATCTGTGTCCAATCCTGCCCCATCTGTGTCCAGCGCTCTGCCCCATCTGTGTCCAGCGCTCTGCCCCATCTGTGCCCAGCGCTCTGCCCCATCTGTGTCCAGCGCTCTGCCCCATCTGTGTCCAGCGCTCTGCCCCATCTGTGTCCAGCGCTCTGCCCCATCTGTGTCCAGCGCTCTGCCCCATCTGTGTCCAGCGCTCTGCCCCATCTGTGTCCAGCGCTCTGCCCCATCTCTGTCCAGCGCTCTGCCCCATCTCTGTCCAGCGCTCTGCCCCATCTCTGTCCAGCGCTCTGCCCCATCTCTGTCCAGCGCTCTGCCCCATCTCTGTCCAGCGCTCTGCCCCATCTCTGTCCAGCGCTCTGCCCCATCTCTGTCCAGCGCTCTGCCCCATCTCTGTCCAGCGCTCTGCCCCATCTCTGTCCAGCGCTCTGCCCCATCTCTGTCCAGCGCTCTGCCCCATCTCTGTCCAGCGCTCTGCCCCATCTCTGTCCAGCGCTCTGCCCCATCTCTGTCCAGCGCTCTGCCCCATCTCTGTCCAGCGCTCTGCCCCATCTCTGTCCAGCGCTCTGCCCCATCTCTGTCCAGCGCTCTGCCCCATCTCTGTCCAGCGCTCTGCCCCATCTCTGTCCAGCGCTCTGCCCCATCTCTGTCCAGCGCTCTGCCCCATCTCTGTCCAGCGCTCTGCCCCATCTCTGTCCAGCGCTCTGCCCCATCTCTGTCCAGCGCTCTGCCCCATCTCTGTCCAGCGCTCTGCCCCATCTCTGTCCAGCGCTCTGCCCCATCTCTGTCCAGCGCTCTGCCCCATCTCTGTCCAGCGCTCTGCCCCATCTCTGTCCAGCGCTCTGCCCCATCTCTGTCCAGCGCTCTGCCCCATCTCTGTCCAGCGCTCTGCCCCATCTCTGTCCAGCGCTCTGCCCCATCTCTGTCCAGCGCTCTGCCCCATCTCTGTCCAGCGCTCTGCCCCATCTCTGTCCAGCGCTCTGCCCCATCTCTGTCCAGCGCTCTGCCCCATCTCTGTCCAGCGCTCTGCCCCATCTCTGTCCAGCGCTCTGCCCCATCTCTGTCCAGCGCTCTGCCCCATCTCTGTCCAGCGCTCTGCCCCATCTCTGTCCAGCGCTCTGCCCCATCTCTGTCCAGCGCTCTTCCTTGGGCCCCCGGATCGCCGCTCTAAAAAAAAAAAAAGAAGTTCTTCTTACCTGCCGCGCTCCTGCGGCGGGCGAAGTCTCCACGCAGCTGCAGCGTGCATGCACTCGCCGGCGACTGACAATGATGTCAGACGCCGGCGACATGCACGCACGCTGCGGCTGACGTCAGCGCCTGCCAGCCTCAGATTGGCTGGCGGCGCCACGGCTGTTAACTATTGACGTGCGGGCCCGCGCCCGCACGTCAATAGCTTTAAACAGCTGCAGCGTCGGCGCTAAGGGCCCGGTTAGCCTGCGGCTGCCGGTAGGGGCCCGGTGAGCAGATAAGAGGGGGCCCAATGCGGGCCCCCTCTGCTCACCGGGCCCCATACGCCAGTCACGGCCGTCATGCCCTGATGGCGGCCCTGTGTGTTAGGGTTGGGGCTAGGGTTGTGTTGGCATTAGTGTTAGAGCTGGAGCTATAATTGGGGGGTTTTCAAAAGTAAAAAAAAGTGATATGATGGCTAGTGTTGAGCACAAGTGATCATTACTCAAGTTTGCATCGGATGCTCTGGTATACATCGAGTATCACAGATCCCCCGCATGGTTTTTTTTGAGTGTCTAACAGCCACAAAACATACGGGGGACGGGACTCGAGTATGTCACTCGAACACCTGCGATATTCGGTGTATACCCGAGAGCCTGATGCAAATTGGAGTAGTGAGCACTAATGTTATCAAGATCGGTGTCATACCTGTGGGTTCAAAATGCTCACCATACCCCTGGATAAAATCCTTGAGGGCTGTAGTTTCCAAAATAGGGTCAATTGTCGGGGGCTTCCACTGTTTAGGCACATCGGGGTCTTCCACATCGGGGGCTTCCACATCCCTTCTTTTCCTGCAGGGTTAATAAACTTCTTGAATGTGGTTTTGAGCACCTTGAGGGATGCAGTTTTTAGAATGGTGTCACTTTTGGGTACTTTCTATGTAGACCCCTTTCTATAGACCCCTCAAACTCACTTCAAATGTGAGGTGGTCACTAAAAAAATTGGTTTTGTAAATTTTGTTGGAAAAATGAGTAATCACTGGTCAACTTTTAACTCTCATAACGTCCTGACAAAAAATTATGTTTCCAAAATTGTCCTGATATAAAGCTGACATGTGGGAAACGTTATTTATGAACTATTTTAACATATCTCTCTGATTTAAGGGCACAAAAATTAAAGTTTGAAAATTGCTAAATTTTAAATTTTTTTGTCAAATTTCCATTTTTTTCATAAATAAGCACAAGTCATATCAATGAAATTTTACCACAGTCATGAAGTACAATATGTTACGAAATAACAGTCTCAGAATCAGTGGGCTACATTGAAACGTTCCAGAGTTATTACCACATAAAGTGACAATGGTCAGAATCATAAAAATTGGCTTGGTCATTAACGGGTTTACAGACAAAACCTAGAATAAAAACAATTAGTAATTACCCTGCACTAAGTAAAAAGTATTAGCACATCTACATAGCATAGCGTACTTAGTTCACACTATTTTGATAAAAAAAAAGCATAAAAGTAATCCCACCTTCACAAAGTATACATGTATTACTGCTATTTATTACTTACTGCAGTGTATTTGTTTATTGTTTTTATTCTAGATTTTTTCTGTCAATGGTCACAATGTGTATGTACACCTACACATTGCACACATTGCACTTATACCAACGGGTGTGCCGGTCCATTTCCTTGGTTTTGCTTTAGTTCCTGTGAGTTTGTATGCAGCGCCCCAGGGTCCTGGTCATTGCAGTAATATCATTCTCCTCTAGGGGGAGTGATGTTAAGTTTGAGGGCAATAAAGGAGATCTCTTTACCAGGTATCACAAACCATGCAACACATTTCACACTCCAGTCCACCAGGGGGAGCTACGCTCCTATTTATTAGGGCACTCCTCAGAAATAGGTAAAACTGGTGGTCTGGATAGGAAGTGAGGCAGAAGCTGACTGGGCTTCACCCAGGCAGTACCTGTTAGGCAGACAGAGGAAAGGAGGAACATCTAGCAGTTGCCAACAGAGGGTCCCTGACAGGGGTGGGATCCTGTCAGAGGCCTAGACAGAAAGACATGGAGCTGCGACTGCCTACCGATGTGGCAGCATCCTAAGGAAGGACACGAAAGAGAATTGTAGAGGGTGAGAAACAAAGTCATAGCAAAAGGAGAGGAAAATCAGAAGGAGTTCTGCCCGACAAAGGCTGCTTCCTTCTGAGGCGCATAAATCCGGTAGCCAGAATACCGAGGGAGTAAGGATCTCTACGCTTTACTTCAGAGACTGGCAGGACAGATAATTCCACGTTGTTGTTGTGGACTTATCCGTTCAGTGCTTTCTGTTTGTCCAGCTTGTCAGTATGAATTAATTCTGTGATGCTGGAAGCTCTGGGAAGCAGATTTATCCTCCACACCTTTAGTCAGGTGTGGAGATTTTTGTAAACTCTGTGTGGATTTTTTGTAGTGTTTTATACTGACCGCACAGTATTCCATCCTGTCCTATCTATCTAGCTAGACTGGCCTCCTATGCTCATCCTAGTTTCATTCTGTGTATGTCTTTTCCCTCTCCACTCACAGTCATTACTTGTGGGGGGCTATCTATCCTTTGGGGATTTTCTCTGAGGCAAGATAGTTTTCCTGTTTCTATCTTTAGAGGTAGTTAGTTTTCAGGCTGTGACGAGGTGCCTAGGGAGTGTTAGGAGCATCCCACGGCTACTTCTAGTGTTGTGTTGAGCTTAGGGACTGCGGTCAGTACAGATACCACTTCCTTCAGAGCTCGTTCCATGTTGCTCCTAAACCACCAGATCATAACAGTACAAGTGGCCAAAAATGAATTAAATGCATCTCAAAAGAAGGAAAAAATTCTGAGCCATTTTTTTTTCTGTGCTCTCTTTTGTCTTTTTTTTCCTCTTGATCTCTGGGTTGTTCAGGATTTATGCTCTGGCATGGATGTTCAGGGTTTGTTTTCTCGTGTGGATCAACTTGCTGCAAGAGTACAGAGTATCCCAGATTATGTTGTCCAGACTCCGGCTTTGGAGCCTAGAATTCCTACTCCTGATTTGTTTTTTGGAGACAGAACCAAGTTTTTGAACTTTAAAAATAACTGCAAATTGTTTTTTGCTTTGAAACCCCGTTCTTCTGGTGATCCCATTCAGCAAGTTAAAATCATCATATCCTTGCTGCGTGGTGACCCTCAGGACTGGGCATTCTCCCTTGAATCAAGGGATCCGGCATTGCTGAATGTAGACGCATTTTTTCAAGCGCTCAGATTATTGTATGACGAATCTAATTCTGTGGATCATGCTGAAAAATCACTGTTGGCCTTGTGCCAGAAATTTAGGAAATGGTCTGTGCTCACTAAATGGAATGAGGATGCTCTGGCTGCTATTTTCAGAAAAGGTCTTTCTGAAGCCCTTAAAGATGTTATGGTGGGCTTCCCTACGCCTACTGGTTTGAGCGAATCTATGTCTCTAGCCATTCAGATTGATCGGCGTTTGCGCGAGCGTAAAGCTATGCACCATATGGCAGTGTCCTCTGAGCAGAGTCCTGAACCTATGCAATGTGATAGGATTTTGACTAGAACAGAACGGCAGGAATTCAGACGTCAGAATAGGCTGTGTTTTTGCTGTGGTGATTCTGCTCATGTTATTTCTGATTGCCCTAAACGTACTAGGAGGGTCGCTAGGTCTGTTACCATTAGTACTGTACAGCCTAAATTTCTTTTATCTGTGACTCTGATTTGCTCATTGTCGTCCTTTTCTGTCATGGCATTTGTGGATTCAGGCGCTGCCCTGAACTTAATGGACTTAGAATTCGCCAGGCGCTGTGGTTTTTCCTTGCAGCCTTTGCAGAGCCCTATTCCTTTGAGGGGCATTGATGCTACTCCATTGGCCAAGGATAAACCTCAGTACTGGACGCAGATGACCATGGCTCCTGCACATCAGGAAAATTGCCGTTTTCTGGTGTTGCATAACCTGCATGATGTTGTTGTACTGGGTTTTCCATGGTTACAGGAACATAATCCGGTGCTGGTTTGGAAAACTATGCCTGTGACTAGTTGGGGTTGTCAAGGGGTACATAGTGACGTTCCTTTGATGTCAATTTCTTCTTCCCCCTCTTCTGAGGTCCCTGAGTTTTTGTCGGATTTCCAGGATGTATTTGATGAGCCCAAGTCCAGTTCCCTTCCTCCACATAGGGACTGTGATTGTGCTATTAACTTGATTCCTGGTTGTAAGTTCCCTAAGGGCCGACTTTTCAATCTGTCTGTGCCAGAGCATGCCGCCATGCGGAGCTATGTTAAGGAATCTTTGGAGAAAGGGCATATTCGGCCGTCTTCGTCACCATTGGGAGCGGGCTTCTTTTTTGTTGCTAAGAAGGATGGCTCCTTGAGACCCTGTATAGATTATCGTCTTCTTAATAAGATCACGGTCAAATTCCAATACCCCTTGCCTTTGCTTTCTGATTTGTTTGCTCAGATTAAGGGGGCTAGTTGGTTTACTAAGATTGACCTCCGAGGGGCATATAATCTTGTTCGTATTAAACAGGGTGACGAATGGAAAACTGCATTTAATACGCCCAAAGGCCATTTTGAATACCTTGTGATGCCATTTGGGCTCTCTAATGCTCCATCTGTGTTCCAATCCTTCATGCATGATATTTTCTGCAATTATCTTGATAAATTCATGGTTGTATATTTGGATGATATTTTGATTTTTTCCGATGATTGAGAGTCTCATGTGAAGCAGGTCAGGATGGTGTTCCAGATCCTTCGTGATAATGCTTTATTTGTGAAGGGGTCTAAGTGCCTATTCGGAGTTCAGAAGGTCTCTTTTTTGGGTTTTATTTTTTCTCCCTTGTCTATGGAAATGGATCCTGTTAAGGTCCAAGCTATTCATGACTGGATTCAACCCACATCTGTGAAGAGCCTTCAAAAATTTTTGGGCTTTGCTAATTTCTATCGCCGTTTCATTGCCAACTTTTCCAGTGTGGTTAAGCCCCTTACTGATTTGACGAATAAAGGCGCTGATGTGACGAATTGGTCCTCTGCGGCTGTTGAGGCCTTTCGGGAGCTTAAACGCCGATTTACTTCTGCCCCTGTGTTGCGTCAGCCGGATGTTTCTCTTCCTTTTCAGGTTGAGGTTGACGCTTCTAAGATTGGGGCAGGGGCCGTTTTGTCTCAGAGGGATTCTGATGGTTCTTTGATGAAACCGTGTGCTTTTTTTTCCAGAAAGTTTTCACCTGCGGAACGCAATTATGATGTCGGCAATCGGGAGTTGTTGGCTATGAAGTGGGCTTTTGAGGAGTGGCGACATTGGCTTGAGGGAGCTAAGCACCACGTTGTGGTCTTGACTGATCATAAGAATCTGATTTACCTCGAGTCGGCCAAGCGGCTGAATCCTAGACAGGCTCGATGGTCCCTGTTTTTCTCCCATTTTGATTTTGTGGTCTCGTATCTTCCGGGATCTAAGAATGTTAAGGCTGATGCCCTCTCTAGGAGTTTTTCACCTGATTCTCCTGGAGTCCTTGAGCCGGTTGGCATTCTTAAGGAAGGGATGATTCTTTCTGCCATCTCCCCTGATTTGCGGCGGGTGCTTCGGGAATTTCAGGCTGATAGGCCTGACCGCTGTCCAATGGGGAAGCTGTTTGTTCCTGATGGATGGACAAGTAAGGTGATTTCTGAGGTTCATTGTTCAGTGTTGGCTGGTCATCCTGGGATTTTTGGTACCAGAGATTTGGTTGCTAGGTCCTTTTGGTGGCCTTCCTTGTCGCGCGATGTGCGTGCTTTTGTGCAGTCCTGTGGGACTTGCGCCCGAGCCAAGCCTTGCTGTTCCTGCGCTAGTGGGTTGCTTTTGCCTTTGCCGGTCCCTGAGAGGCCCAGGACGCATATTTCCATGGATTTTATTTCGGATCTTCCTGTTTCCCAGAAGATGTCTGTTATCTATGTTGTTTGTGACCGGTTCTCTAAAATGGTCCATCTGGTACCTTTGCCTAAGTTGCCTTCCTCCTCAGATTTGGTTCCATTGTTTTTTCAGCATGTGGTTCGTTTGCATGGTATTCCGGAGAATATTGTGTCTGACAGAGGTTCTCAGTTTGTCTCTAGGGTTTGGCGGGTCTTTTGTGCTAGGATGGGCATTGATTTGTCTTTTTCTTCGGCGTTTCATCCTCAGACTAATGGCCAAACTGAGCGAACTAATCAGACCTTGGAGACTTATTTGAGATGCTTTGTGTCTGCTGATCAGGATGATTGGGTGGCTTTCTTGCCGTTGGCCGAGTTTGCCCTTAATAATCGGGCTAGTTCGGCTACTTTGGTTTCACCTTTCTTTTGTAATTTTGGTTTTCATCCTCGTTTTTCTTCTGGGCAGGTTGAGCCTTCTGATTGTCCTGGTGTGGATTCTGTGGTGGACAGGCTGCAGCAGATTTGGACTCATGTGGTGGACAATTTGACGTTGTCTCAGGAAAGGGCTCAACGTTTTGCTAACCGCCGTCGGTGTGTTGGTCCCCGGCTTCGTGTGGGGGATTTGGTTTGGTTGTCTTCTCGTCATGTTCCTATGAAGGTTTCTTCCCCTAAGTTTAAGCCTCGGTTTATTGGTCCTTATGAAATTTCTGAAATTATTAATCCGTTGTCTTTTCGTTTAACTCTTCCAGCCTCTTTTGCCATTCATAATGTTTTCCATAGATCTTTGTTGCGGAGATATGTGGTGCCCGTTGTTCCCTCAGTTGATCCTCCTGCCCCGGTGTTGGTTGAGGGAGAGTTGGAATATGAGGTTGAGAAAATTTTGGATTCTCGTTTTTCGAGGCGGAGGCTTCAGTATCTTGTCAAGTGGAAGGGTTATGGCCAGGAGGATAATTCTTGGGTTGTTTCCTCCGATGTCCATGCCACCGATTTGGTTCGTGCCTTTCACTTGGCTCGTCCTGATCAGCCTGGGGGCTCTGGTGAGGGTTCGGTGACCCCTCCTCAAGGGGGGGGGGGGTACTGTTGTGAATTCCGCTCTTGGGCTCCCTCCAGTGGTTGTAAGTAGCACTTTTGTGAGTTCTGCTCTTCTGCTCTTGGGCTCCCTCCGGTGGTTTTAAGTGGAATGGCTGCTCCTTGGATTTAGCTGTCAGCAGCTGCTTCCACTGATTGTCTTTTCTGCTCAGCTATTTAGCCTGGCTCTTTCCTTCAGCTTGTGCCACTTGTCAATGGTTCCTGGTTGGATTCACATCTCTTTGGATTTCCCTGTTATCCTGACCAGTTCAGCAAAGCTAAGTCCTTGCTTGCTCTTTTCTGTCCACAGGTTGTGGACTTATCCGTTCTGTGCTTTCTATGTTTGTCCAGCTTGTCAGTATGAATTAATTCTGTGATGCTGGAAGCTCTGGGAAGCAGATTTACCTTCCACACCTTTAGTCAGGTGTGGAGATTTTTGTAAACTCTGTGTGGATTTTTTGTAGTGTTTTATACTGACCGCACATCCTGTCCTATCTATCTAGCTAGACTGGCCTCCTATGCTCATCCTAGTTTCATTCTGTGTATGTCTTTTCCCTCTCCACTCACAGTCATTACTTGTGGGGGGCTATCTATCCTTTGGGGATTTTCTCTGAGGCAAGATAGTTTTCCTGTTTCTATCTTTAGGGGTAGTTAGTTCTCAGGCTGTGACGAGGTGCCTAGGGAGTGTTAGGAGCATCCCACGGCTACTTCTAGTGATGTGTTGAGCTTAGGGACTGCGGTCAGTACAGATACCACTTCCTTCAGAGGTCGTTCCATGTTGCTCCTAAACCACCAGATCATAACACCCTAGCCCTTGGGGGCGCTCCATGTACAGTACAGACCAAAAGTTTGGACACACCTTCTCATTTAAAGATTTTTCTTTATTTCCATGACTATGAAAATTGTACATTCACACTGAAGGCATCAAAACTATGAATTAACACATGTGGAATGATATACTTAACAAAAAAGTGTGAAACAACTGAAATTATGTCTTATATTCTAGGTTCTTCAAAGTAGCCACCTTTTGCTTTGATGACTGCTTTGCACACTCTTGGTATTCTCTTGATGAGCTTCAAGAGGAATGGTCTTCCAATAATCGTGAAGGAGTTCCCAGAGATGCTTAGCACTTGTTGCCCCTTTTGCCTTCACTCTGCGGTCCAGCTCACCCCAAACCATCTCGATTGGGTTCGGGTCTGGTGACTGTGGAGGCCAGGTCATCTGGCGTAGCACCTCATCACTCTCCTTCTTGGTCAAATAGCCCTTACACAGCCTGGAGGTGTGTTTGGGGTCATTGTCCTGTTGAAAAATAAATGATGGTCCAACTAAACGCAAACCGGATGGAATAGCATGCCGCTGTAAGATGCTGTGGTAGCCATGCTGGTGCAGTATGCCTTCAATTTTGAACAAATCCCCAACAGTGTCACCAGCAAAGCACCACCACACCATCATACACCCTCCTCCATGCTTAACGGTGGGAACCAGGCATGTAGAGGCAATACGTTCACCTTTTTTGCGTCGCACAAAGACACGGTGGTTGGAACCAAAGATCTCAAATTTGGACTCATCAGACCAAACCACATATTTCCACTGGTCTAATATCTATTCCTTGTGTTCTTTAGCCCAAACAAGTCTCTTCTGCTTGTTGCCTGTCCTTAGCACTGGTTTCCTAGCAGCTATTTTACCATGAAGGCCTGCTGCACAAAGTCTCCTCTTAACAGTTGTTGTAGAGATGTGTCTGCTGCTAGAACTCTGTGTGGCATTGACTTGGTCTCTAATCTGAGCTGCTGTTAACCTGCGATTTCTGAGGCTGGTGACTCGGATAAACTTATATTCAGAAGCAGAGATGACTCTTGGTCTTCCTTTCCTGGGGCATTCCTCATGTGAGCCAGTTTCTTTGTAGTGATTGATGGTTTTTGCCACTTCACTTGGGGACACTTTCAAAGTTTGCCCAATTTTTCGGACTGACTGACCTTCATTTCTTAAAGTAATGATGGCCACTCATTTTTCTTTACTTAGCTGCTTTTTTCTTGCCATAATACAAATTCTAACAGTCCATTCAGTAGGACTATCAGCTGTGTATCCACCAGACTTCTACTCAACACAACTGATGGTCCCAACCCCATTTATAAGGCAAGGAATCCCACTTATTAAACCTGACCGAGCACACCTGTGAATTGTAAACCATTCCCAGTGACTACCTCTTGAATCTCATCAAGAGAATGCCAAGAGTGTGCAAAGCAGTCATCAAAGCAAAAGGTGGCTACTTTGAAGAACCTAGAATATAAGACATAATTTCAGTTATTTCACACTTTTTTGTTAAGTATATAATTCCACATGTGTTAATTCATAGTTTTGATGCCTTCAGTGTGAATGTACAATTTTCATAGTCATAAAAATACAGAAAAATCTTTAAATGAGAACGTGTGTCCAAACTTTTGGTCTGTACTGTACATATAGGGGTGTTAACTCCATTTTTAGGCTGGGCATCTTGTCTATATAGCTTTCCACGTGTAGATGCAAAATAGTCAGGCCTGAGTCCTGCTCTGCCCTATTTATTGAGGCCTGCTGGCACATAGAAAGGTGAAATACTAGAGATAGTACTATTTGATTGGGATACACCTTTTTGCGGTGGGATGGCTTTTATGCTTTTTTGATCAAAAGAGTGTTAACTAAGTGCCCTATGTTATTTATATGTTCTATTACTATTTACTGACTTATTGCAGGGTATTCAGTTTATCTTGTGTCCTTAAAATGGTGGAGGAGCATGTGATCAGACCTGTCCATTTGCCTCTAATAAAATATTGTCTCTCATGGGAAATCTGCTTTTCTATGACAGGAGGGTAATGAACAAGTGAGACCAAATGATCCAGTAACTTTTGGCAAATGGTGCTGTAACATCTAGAGATTACTGGAGAACATGCCAGAGGAATGTACCTGCAGTAACCAGTAGATGAAGCCAAAACATCTCATTAATGCAGATAAAATCGGAACTATTGCTTGTGGCATAGCTGGGCTCATTGTGTAGCTTGCATACAGGGGAACAGGCAGGAGTTAGCTGTAGTGCAGCATCTGGTGGGGACAGTAGGCCACCCGAGCAGTGTCAGGAAGCTGTAAAGGAGGTAGGTAGGCTGTGACTGCCCCTAGGAGACGGCTGCCAGGCTGAGTGGCAACGCACAGAAAGAGACTGTGCATAGGACAGTGAGAATCTGCCACCAAGGACTTCTTGATAAAGAGAACATGTACAAGCTGCAGTGCAGGAAAAGAGGACAGCTGTTATACATCTGCCTCGGCTCGGCAGGGCTTCATCACCTTAACCTATGGCCGCAGCCCTCTGCTGTTGTCCACTCTGGGTTTTACAAGTGTCCTGCCATGCTCCCATGTGATTATCTGCCTAGGCCAATATAAGGCCCACTTAAACACACACCTGCGCCTGGGTATTAATACTCTTAGTTCTGTTTGTTCCACTGTGCTCCACTACCTGCTCCTGTGCGTACCCTGCCTGCCTGAGGCTTCCAGTGCTTAAAGCAGTCACTATTGCATCAATGCCGTGAACCTGGGCTTAGAGGATCCACCTCACAAGGTGAGTCCTATAAGAGCACTCTCAGAAGTCGTAACTAGTGATGAGCCAGTATACTCGTTGCTCGGGTGGTCTCCGAGTATTTGTGAGTGCTTGGAGATTTAGTTTCTGTCTCCGCAGCTGTAAGATTTGCGGCCTATAGACAGCTTGAAAACATGTGGGGATTTCCTAACAACCAGGCAACCACCACATGTACTCAGGCTGCCTAGCAGCCGCAAATCATGCCGCTACGGAGACAGAAACTAAATCTCCGAGCAGTCACAAATACTCGGAGACCACCCGAGCATGCTCGGAAAACCTGAGCAACGAGTACATCACTAGTTGTAACTACAAGACCAGGAGGACCTACATCCACCATCTCTGACTGAAAGTATACCAAGCTTAAAGGGAATCTGTCACCTCATTTTGGCCCTATAAACTGCGGCCACCACCATCATGGGCTTATCTACAGCATTCTGTAATGCTGTAGATAAGCCCCCGATGTAACCTGAAAGAAGAAAAACAAGTTAGATTATACTCACTCAGGGGCGGTCCCAGTTCAGGTCCGATGGGCGTTGCAGGTTCGTGTCCGGCGCCCCACATCTTCATACAATGTTACCATCCTCCTTGCTTCTGTTGCGGCTCCTGCACAGGCGTACTGATTTGCCCTGTTGAGGGCAGCGTAAATACTGCAGTACACAGGCGCCGGGCCTCTCTGACCTTTCCCAGCACCTCCGCACTGCATTACTTTGCTCTGCCCTCAACAGGGCAGAGAATTTCATCTGCACTGGAGCCACGTGACAGAAGCAAGGAAGAAGACATCATCGCATGAAGATGGGAGGTGCCGGACCCGCGACGCCCATCGGACCCGGACCGCCCCTTGGTGAGTATAATCTAACCTGTTTTTCTTATCTTTCAGGTTACATCGGGGCTTATCTACAACATTACGGAACGCTGTAGATAAGCCCCTGATGGTGGTGGCCGCAGTTTATAGGGCCAATATGAGGTGACACTCCCTTTAACGTTGTAGGTCCGTGGCACCTGTTCTGAACCCATCCAATTAAAGATACTTTGAAGATAACTTTGCTATTTTCAGTCTTGCCAATGATTACTGTAATTTTCTCTGATCTCAGTTCTGATGCTATTGCCGCCTGTCCATCTGCATCTTACACTCCTCCACCAGTAGCCTGTAGAAACAAAAGTGCTGTGAAGTCTGTGAAGGAAATTGTACAAAGAAGATAGTGGCCAACCCCTTTCAGGCATTCTTCGCCTCTCTACTCTCATGATGCAATTGCGATGTGCCATTGGGTTGCCATGGCAGCTGTAGTCCTGCTGAAGGCCGACATTGCTGATATCTTGGTGCTTGAAGATTGTGATTTTGACTTTATACTGCAATATTGAAACATAGGTGTAAATAATACATGTCACCAAATGTCCACAGGTTCACGTTCCCTGGCGAACAAATAAAAAAAAAATTAAACGGAGTAAAAAAAAGATTTAACAATTTTAAAAACTATTAGAAACATAAGTTTCAATCATCCCTTTTCCTATCCCAAAGTAATTTAAACATTAAGCATATAGCCATGTTCTTAAATGTCTGATCTATCAAAATATTAAATTAACTCATGAGGTAAAAAAATCAAAAACGCCACAATTGCTGTTTTTGGTTTACAGCACCACACAAAAAAATTCAATAAAATGCACTCAAGTGGTAATGATAAAAACCACCGCTCTGCACTTTAAAAAAAAAAACAAGCTCTCACACAGCTCTACTGTTGAAAAATTCAAGTTTTCGTTTTCTGAAAATGGTTACTACACAAACCAAGTCTTTTTTTATTTTTACAAAAGTTCAGATTTTGTTTTTATCCCCTAATGACCAAGGAATTTTTACTTTTGTTTGTTTTTTCCTCCCTTCTTCCAAGAGCCATAACTGTTTTATTTTTCTGTCAACATAGTCATATGAGGGCTTGAATTATATGGATGAATTATAGCTTTGAATGACAGAAGAAATTCATAGGAATCTGATGCACCAAAAAATGATTCTTAAAAACCTTCAATCTTTATTCCAATCATTTAAAAAATCACAATAGTGAGGAGGCAAGGCAAGGAAAAGTCTCGGCCATAGCAGGCCTTTCTCAAAACTAAAAATATAGCTGTAAATGTGTGGGCTTGGATTTCTCTAGATTTCTACTGTTTTTTTAACCTAGTGGGAGGCCCTACTGAGCAAGCACAAACTTATCAATGGCGCATGGGAACAATATACTGGACTGAGACCATTCATTATACCATAACATTTTCTTGAAAAATGGGAAAAAAAATTCAAGCGCAGTGAAAATTATGATAATACAAATCTACAATTATGCCATAAATTCATGGGGTTTTGATTGCCATTCATTGTTCAGTAAAAATGAAGAGGCAACATAATTGCTCAGGTCAGCGCGATGAAAGCGATACCAAACTTGTCTAGTTTTTTTTGTTTTTTAAGGCGACGTTCCCAGGATGAGTATTTGATAAGTTTTGGGTGTTACCAATTTTGTGCACCTGTTCTGGAAATGTGGTTACTTATGTTTTTTCATTGCATGTGTAAGTCCCCAAACTGTATAATGCTCCCACACATTAGCTCCTACACTGTATAATGGCCCCTACATTAGTCCCTAAACTGCATAATGGCGCTTGCATTAGTCACCTAACTATATAATGGCCTTTGCATTAGTCCTCAAGCTGTATAACTGCCCCAGAATTAGTGTCCAAGCTGTATTATGGCCCCTGCATTAGTCCACAAGCTGTATAATGGCCCCCGCATTGGTCCCAAGCTCTCTAATGGGTCCTGTATTAGTCTCCAAGCTGTATAATGGCCGACCACAATGTTTCTGGGTCCCCCCCAACTATGTATAATGGTTCCACACTGTTTATGATAACCTCACATCACACCACAAGTTTTAATTTAAAAAAAAATCACAAAGTCACCTAATTCAGGATCCTGATGAGTCCAGTGGCAAGGCAACATGCTGTCTTACCTCCTATGCATGCACAGAACATTAGAATCCCGACCTGAAAGCACCACGCCGAGACTTTGATGTCCAGTGCTTGCGCCGACGCCTCAGCAATTCTGTAGACCACAGGCTTAGGGCTCATACTCACCTGTGAGAAACTTGGATGAATCTCACATGTTAATACCCAGCACTGCACCCGGGCTCAGATCGGAGTGTGCGGCCACATAGCAATACATGCAGCTGCATGCTCTGCTCCTGAGTGCCGGCAGCAGCGCCGGGTATTGACCTGCGAGACTCATCCAAGTTTCTCACAGGTTAGTATGAACCCTTAAAGTGACCTCCAGTCCACAGAATGGAGGACAGTAGTGCAGGGAGATCATGTCTCCCTGCTTTACCACAGGGCTTAACTCTATAGGCATGCTGCGCATACCGATACAGTTAAATGTAGCGCACCTTCTGCACCCCTGGTAACTATACTACCAGCTGAGAGGATTCTGAAGTCTGCAGTCGTTTAGAGTAACTGCAGACTTGTCATTTTAGCTCTGAAAGCTGTAGTGACAGATGACAGCAATGTAACACAGCCTATGACTGCCTTGTATGAAGTCTCCTTCCTTCATGAGGGAACATCACACTGGTCCTACTCCTAGCATTATGTTCTGGAGTTGCATAATCTATAGTAGCCGGAACCCTCAGGTCTTGAGTGAACAGG
Organism: Ranitomeya imitator; assembly: GCF_032444005.1. Lineage (NCBI taxonomy): Eukaryota > Metazoa > Chordata > Amphibia > Anura > Dendrobatidae > Ranitomeya > Ranitomeya imitator. Next base: position 151,258,003 of record NC_091284.1, on the reverse strand, counting down.
TGCACTAACAGCTCGGCCACATTGATTTTGTCATGGAACCAGTGGCACGGCTATTTTTCCAAAATGTTCTAACTATTAATTGTCTAATTGTGTTACAACCCTGCCGGCATCACTGCATGGCCTTCCATCCCCCACCTGCCTGATACATCAACTCACTCACTCTGTGCCATGCTGTGAGATCTGTCTGCTGCCGGCTTGCTCTGTGTACATTTCCTGGCTGTGTGCATAGGGGGCGGCGTTGGCAAATCCGGATTCTTATTGAGACTGTATGCACCTCCCTATGGTGTCCCCAGCCAATTGCCTAGAGGCCTCTGATACTTAAGGCGTCCTCACCTATTGGAGGATGCCTGAGCAAACTATTTCCCTCAGTTAGTATTTGCTACTGAGCTGCCAGGTCATGTTCTGTCTCTGAGGGCTGCAATACACAGGCTTATATCTGTGTTCTGTTTGTGCATACATGTCTGTTCTTGCCTGTACTCTGGTTTATGTCTGTTCCTGTTCCTTATTTGTTTGTTTGCCATTCCCACTCTGCTGTGTCTATATGGCGCACAAGGGTCCTGGTCGTCACAGTGGCATTGCTTTCCTCAAGGGGAGAGTGATGTTACTTTTGGAAGCGATGAAGGATATCTTTTATCAAGTAATCACCATACACACAACATGCTCACACCCCAGGCCACAAGGGGGAGCTTTTCATCCTATTTCTAGGTGACTCCCCTGGATATGCAGATATATTGTGGTTTGGAGGGAAGTTAGTCGGATTCTGTCAGAGGACAGAGGAGGAAGCAGTCAGACATAGTGTCGGAAGGACTGAAGGAGCCGTGTAGCCAGAGTCGCTACAGATCCTAAAGAAAGAGAGTTAAGAAGGAAAGGACAGCTTGTGGAAAGTGTGCAGGAGGGCGAAGCACAGGAGAGTGATATCAGGGAAGACCAGCTGCGAACGAGCTGCCTTCCTCTGAAGCGCAGATCACCGGTAGCCGCAACACCGAGGTTGTAAGGGACTTCAAGACTTACAGCAGAGACCGGCAGGACAGCTGAATTGCAAGTTACCTGTCTGCCTCAATACCCAGGAGGCACAGTGACGCATAGAGCCCGGGACATGATAGAGATCCTGTAAAAAGGCTTGAGTCACCTGCCATACTGGTTTATGTCCCACCTATAATGCGGACAGAGAGAACTGTGAGGACATTATCAGAAGCCATAGGCAGTAAGGGACTACAACACCACTGCACAATTAGGAAGGCTTTTAACTCCACTTGGTAAAGGGGACTCTGGATTCGCTTTCAAGCTGGATGGATTCTGCCTGCCCTGTGATCTGGTGCCCCGGACTGTGGCTGCCTGAAGTCTTCAGTAAACCAGGTAAAGAAACTGCAAAATTGTATCCTCGTTCTTTACTTCACCATTCACCATCTTCCATTTACACACCGGGAGCCCTGGGGAAATACGTCACCTGTGGGAAGTTATACCATCTAGCTGCCATAACATCACCCCAGAGGACCACTTAAAGCAGCGTCGGCCCCCACTGTCCGAATACCACAGGTGGCATCACGAACATAAACTTTATTCAATTTCTCTTTTACATGGGCGCCCAGGGCCAAGGACTGGGTCGCCGGCACCGTGACATCCCTCTGTGAGTACCGGACCCGATACCGGATACCCCACGGCTCTGGCGGGTGAATCATGTACCTCTGCCTTATCTCTCTGTGCTGTTTGCCACTACCAGTGGCTCTGCACTTCTTTGCTCTACTTGCCACAATCAGTGGGTCTGCATCTCTCTGCTTAGCTCGCCATAAACCTGTGGCTCTGTGCTTCTCTGCTTTGCTCACCACAAACCTGTGGCTCTGTGCTTCTCTGCTTTGCTCGCCATAACCTGTGGCTCTCCGCCTTCTGGCTCTTGGCTTTGCCTCCTGTGGTTCTGGCTCTTGGCTCCGCCTCCAGCATCTCTGATCTTGGCTCTGCCTCCAGTGTTTCTGCTCTTAGCTCCGCCTCCAGCATCTCCGCTCTTGGCTCTGCCTCCAGCATCTCCGCTCTTGGCTCCGCCTCCAGCGGCTCTGTCCTTAGTTCCGCCTTCTTCTCTGCCTTCTCCTTCTCTGCTCTTAGCTCCGCCTTCCTCTTCTCTGCTCTTAGCTCTGTCTTCAGCTTCTCTGCTCTTAGCTGAGTTTCTGTTCTTGGCTCCGTCTCCTGCTCTTGGCTCTGCCTCCTGCTCTTGGCTCTGCCTCCTGCATTTCTGTTCTTGGTCCTGCCTCCAGTGGTTCTGCTTTGCATCTGCTCTTGCTCTATCTCCGTTTAGCAACTAGCGTACAGGTTCCTACCTGTTTCCAGATACCCTCCAGTCTGAACAGGTTCTTTCCTGTTTCCATACACCCGCCTGTATACCAGTTCCTACCAGAGTATCAACCCTGTCCGTCTGACCTGCCAGAGTGCCAACCATGCCCGCCTGCCTGCCAGAGTGCCAGCTGTGCCCACCTACCTGTGTCTCCATCAAGCCCGTCTGCCGTCAGGGCCTCTGCCGTACCCGTCCGCCAGCCAGTGTCACAGCCATGTCTGCCTCTGTCCTCTCCCCCAGTGTGATCAGCATCCATAACCAGACACCAGGAGTGGTACCTGCCGCACAAGTCTGACCTCACCATCAGAGGCTCCAGCTAACACCTAGAAAGCTACTTAGTTAAGCCCCTTCCAGGGAAGTCTGGTCAGTGGTCCAGTGGGGCCACACCCCCAGACGCCCACACCAATCAGTCTGGTTTTGAGCGTTACACATTGATAGCGTGCCAAGGCATGTAATGTAAATGTGTGTATTTCTGCATTTGGTGTTTATACTTGATACTGAATACTGTGCAGCCAGCACAGGAATTAGCAGGGATTATATGCCGATGGAGCACCTTCTACTCTTGCCTTTCCCAACTGTGTCTGGCTGTGTTTGTATGGTAAAAAAGAAAGTAAAAAGCACTGGCGCTCCTGATAGTCCCTAGTGGGGAAACAAAATTGCTGAATGTAGCGTGCTGCTGGTGATTGTGACAGGTTCTGTGTAGACCTGTAAAGTATATAAAATGAAAAAGAGTGGTATTCACCTGCGCTGTCTACAAAAACGAACAATAAAATGAAAAATAGATGAATAAATGAATAAGAGAGCACTTACTTAATGAGTAATCATTGGTTATGCAGTGGATGTTGCAATGGGTCCTTAAAGTACTACCATAATCTTAGGGGAATGAGGAGAGAAAAAAAAGGGGGTAAATGTTTTTTTTTTTTTTTTTCTCTCCTCATTCCCCTAAGATTCTGGTAGTACTTTAAGGACCCATTGCAACATCCACTGCATAACCAATGATTACTCATTAAGTAAGTGCTCTCTTATTCATTTATTCATCTATTTTTCATTTTATTGTTCGTTTTTGTAGACAGCGCAGGTGAATACCACTCTTTTTCATTTTGTGTTTGTATGGTGTAGGTCAGCCCTTGGCATGTGCATATAAAATTGTGAAACAAATTCACGTATGGTATTTTGTTTCTGCTAGCCTCTTAGGAATTTACAGATAGTGGGCAAATCTCCATGTAGAGTGTCTTAAATTTGTATCCCTCTGGTTGGAGCCTTGGTGTCCTGGCTGCTGTTTTGGTCTCTGTTAAATCCCAGACCCAAAATCCATTATAAAATAAAACCATATCAGCACTTTATTGTTACTGGTGAACTTTCTCCAGGAACCTACATCACTGAGGCTAACTATCTCGGTGACACATATCTGCTATCCAGGACCTTACATCTTGCTTTCTTAAACCTTATTAATTTTATTAATTTTATTTCTGGTAGTGATGAGCGAGTGTGCTCATTACTCAAGATTTCCAAGCATGCTCCGGTGTTCTCCGAGTATTTTGGGCGTGCTCAGAGATTATGTTTGAGTCACCGCAGCTGCATGATTTGCGGCTGCTAGACAGTCTGAATACATGTGGTGGTTGCCTGTTTGTTAGGGAAGCTCACATGTATTCAGGCTGTCTAGCAGCCACAAATCATGCAGCTGCGGTGCCTCAAACATAATCTCCGAGCACACCCAAAATACTTGGAGATCACGGGAGCATGCTCGGAAATCTAAAGTAACGAGCACACTCGATCATCACTAATTTCTGCTAAACAGCAAATATTTATAATAAGTGACATATAGAAACAGATACATATATAAATGATAACTCAAGACACATAAAACATCTAGTAAGGCCAAAAAAGAATGGTGGATTGCAATTTCCCGACTTTCATTCATATTATATAGAAACCAGATTGCAATGTGTCTGTTCTTTTTTAAGATAATTGAATAGTGAAATGGAAGGGTATAGCGGAATCACAGCTAGAGCTACCATCAACCATCAAGTATTGTGGTTGAAATGGCAGAGCGAGAAAATGGATTTACTCTTTACCCTGGAGAATGAATATAATAAATAATAATAATTTTTATTTATATAGTGCCAACATATTCCGCAGCACTTTACAATTAAGCCGGGACATGTACAGACAATAAATTCAGTACAAGTTAAGACAATTTAAACAGTGACATTAGGGGTGAGGTCCCTGCTCCCAAGCTTACAATCTACAAGGAAATGGGGGGACACAATAGGTGAAAAGTGCTTGTTATTTCAAGTCTGGGAATTATAACAAATAGGGATTTTCATATAAAGCTGCATGATCCGGTCATCAGCCCGTGTGTTTAAGTGCAAGAGTCAAGTATCAAGTGCAGTTATCATGTGCATGGAGGGTGTGGAGACAGATGAATAGTAGGGTGCAGATTCAGAATAATATTTGGAAGGAGGGAACAGGGCAAAGTTAGTTTACTGAGTAGTTGATGTGGTAGGCTTGTTTGAAGAGATGGGTTTTTAAAGCGCGCTTGAATAGGTCCGGGCTAGGTATCAGTCTGATCACCTGGGGAAGTGCATTCCAGAGAGCTGGCGCAGCACGAGAGAAGTCTTGGAGACGGAGAGGCGAGGTTCGGATTACAGGGGATGTTAGCCTTAGGTCATTTGTAGAACGGAGGGCACGTGTAGGGCGATAGACAGAGATGAGAGAGGAGATATAAGGTGGTGCAGAACTGTGGAGAGCTTTGTGGGTTAGAGAGATGAGTTTATACTGGACCCTGTAGCGAATGGGTAGCCAGTGCAATGACTGGCACAAGATGGAGGCATCGGTGAAGCGGCTGGACAGAAATATGACCCTGGCTGCCACATTCAAGATGGATTGGAGAGGAGAAAGTTTGGTAAGAGGGAGACCAATCAGAAGAGAGTTGCAGTAGTCCAGACGAGAATGAATAAGAGCGACAGTAAGAGTCTTAGCAGTTTCAACGGAGAGAAAAGGTCGGATTCTGGAGATGTTTTTAAGATGCAGGTGACAGGAGCGAGTGAGAGATCGGATATAGGGAGTAAAGGAAAGTTCGGTGTCGAATATCACCCGAAGACAGCGGGCATGCTACTTGGGAGTTATGGTTGAACCCTCCAGGGTAATTTCGATGCTGGGTAGAGTGAGGTTAGTAGAAGGGAGAAACACAAGTAGTTCAGTTTTGGAGAGATTTAGTTTCAGATAGAGGGAGGATATGTTGTTAAGAGACAGCAGACAGACAATCCTTGGTATTTTGAATTAGGGTAGAGGTGATGTCAGGGGAAGAAGTGTATAATTGGGTATCGTCAGCATAGAGATGATACTGGAACCCAAATCTGCTGATTGTTTGTCCAATAGGGGCAGTGTATAGAGTGAAAAGGAGGGGCCTAGGACTGAGCCCTGTGGAACCCCAATCGTAAGGGGACGAGGAGAGGAAGAGGAGCCAACAAAAGATACAGTGAAGGAGCGGTCAGAGAGGTAGGAGGAGAGGGCTGTGTCCTTGAGGCCTATGGAGCGGAGCATAGCGAGAAGGAGCTGGTGATCCACAGTGTCAAATGCAGCAGATAGATCCAGGAGAATCAGCAGAGAGCAATGACCTTTGGATTTAGCTGCTATTAGATCATTAGAGACTTTAGTGAGGCCAGTTTCAGTGGAGTGTAAAGAGCGGAAACCAGATTGTAAGGGGTCGAGAAGAGAGTTATCCGAGAGATAGCGGATTAGACGGGAGTGGACCAAGCGTTCCGGGAGTTTAAAGATGAAGGAAAGGTTAGAGACAGGTCTGTAGCTACCAGTGCAGTTCTGGCCCAGGGATGGCTTTTTAAGAAAAGGGGTAATGATGGCATGTTTAAATGAGGAGGGAAAGATACCTGAAGAAAGAGAGAGGTTAAATATTTTAGCCAGGTGAGTGGTGACCACTGGTGAGAGAGACTGCAGGAGATGTGAAGGAATGGGGTCACTGTTGCAGGTTGTAGGCCGAGCAGAAGTGAGAAGCTTGGAAACTTCTTCTTCTGAAACAGGCTCAAAGATGTCTAGTGAGCTTGAGGTGCGGCAGGGAAGGGGATCCAGGCACTGAGGAGATTGGGCTGAGATATCCTGATGGATGTGGTTGATTTTTTCTGGGAAATAAGTGGCCAGATCCTCACCACTGAGATTGGTGATGGGAGCCTGTACTTTAGGTTTCAGGAGGGAGTTTAGGGTTTCAAAAAGTTGTTTTGGGTTGTTGGACAGTGAGGTGATGAGGGTGGTGAAGTAGGATTGTTTGGCCAGAGAAAGGGCAGAGTTATAGGTTTTGAGCATGAACTTATAGTTAATGAAGTCTTCTGCTAAGAGAGATTTCCTCCACTGCCGCTCTGCACACCTTGAGCAACGCTGAAGAATGCGTGTTTGCATAGTGTGCCAAGGCTGCCTTTGTCTGTGTCGGGTCTATCTGCGTGTAGAAGGTGCTGCTTCATCTAGGGCATTCTTCAGTGTATTATTGAAGTGTGACAATGCTAAGTCTGGACAGGAGAGGGAGGAGACGGGGACTAAATATGGGTGGAGATTGTCCATAAGCTGCTGGGTGTTAATGGTATGTGTATTCCGATAAGTGTGGTAAGTGGGGGTGTCCCGAGTGAGGAGACAATTCATGACAGAGAAGGAAAGAAGGTTGTGGTCCGAGAGCGGGAGAGGGGAGTTAGTAAAGTCTTGCAGCGAGCCGGGATCTTTGCAAATTGGATATAAGATCTTTGCAAATTGGAACATAAGGGCAAACAAAGCACAAAGGTCAGACCCACTAACCCCAATTTTTGGTAATTCCCTCTGATCACTAGCCTATAAAACTAACAGATCCCTAGCACTCCCACGTTCACACGTACATATGAATACAATTTCCAAAAAGTCCTACATGTTTGGAAAATTAGGCTAGGAGTATATTCGTGTAGGAGTTAAGAACCCATTCTATGTTTTTCATTCCAGTCAACTCAAGGATTCTGAATCTTTACAAAAAAAGAATACATATATGCTAGCCACCTTAGGGAGAGACCCAAGTTGGGCTAAATGTAGCGGGACGAAAGAGACCGAAAAGCCCTCTACTTAAAGGAAATACATAGTGGATGCGTTCCTGAAATGGAAAGTACTTGCAAGCAGCATAATACAAAGAGATGATTTGCATAGCTCCGCCTACTGCAAAGGATTCTGGGAAAACCTGCTATTCTTTGTATTATGCTGCTTGCAAGTACTTTCCGTTTCAGGAAAGCATCCACTACAAAAAAAGAAAAGACCATCAGCATCTGGAAATGACCCAAACTGAATCAATCATGTTAACCTTTATCAACACATCTAATCTCAAGAATATATAAGCATTTACAAATGGAACAATCAGTCCCCCCCTTTGATGAATAGGGAAATATGGGTTACAGTAAGCAATAGAAAGTGTAGATCTACATTCATAGCAACATAAAGGGTCCACACAGGTATTTACCAGCAAAAACTGAACAACAAAATACTCAGTAGATATTATGTTGTCCTAGGTATTTTCTCAATGTGTAAATCAGGCTACATATCTTAAATTTTGAGCATGTCTACTGATTTAATTGTTTTGGATAGAAGTGATTTATATAATACTTTATATATATATATATATATATATATATATATATATACATATATATATATATATATATATATATATATATATATATATATATATATAATACTTGTTTGAAAATGGAGAACCCCGATGTGTTTTTACTTTTCATTTTCTCATATCACAAACAAGAAAGAACTTACGGTAATTGTGAACTTGCTTTTGGTAGTCAGAAGTATAATTACTAACCACAATTGATTCCTACTGTAAGTGAATGGTTGAGAGGTTTCAAAAATGTAATTAGAAGATTTAGACAAACCTTAAGGAATCATATAGTTGATATGTAGCCATTATGATCCTCACCCAACATGGTTTCCTTGGCAGGCTCTGGTTTATCACCCATAACATATTATTGATGGCACTAAAACCAAAATGGACTTTCTTTTGGCATCTGTCAGGTGAATGGAGCCATATGAATAAACCTATAGGCCAGTGCAGACACCAGAACATACACTACAAACATAGCATGAATGGACCATAGCCTATAATTTATTGATGATATCAGTAGAAGTACTTTGGGGTAGAGTTGAGCGACCTTGACCTTTTTAGAGTCGAGCCGGGTTTTGCGAAACCCGACTATGTCCAAAGTCGGGTCGAGTGAAATCGGCCGATTATGACGTAAAGTCGGGATCGACCGAAACACGAAACCCAATGCAAGTCAATGGGGCAGCATAGTCGGCAGTGAGTGGGGGCCAGGAAAACACCTAGAGTGGCCATTTTAATGTCAAAACCATCCATTCTTCTTAATGAAGCTTGTCAAGCGTAATTTACCTTATAATAATTGGAAGGCATTTGAAATTGGGGGTCATTTGGCTAAAGTTGTGGGGGGTAGGGCTGGTTCAAGTAATTAGTGGGCCCAGGAAATCTGGACCACGTCACGGCAGTGGAGCAGGGAGAGGTAAGTATTTCAACTTTGCAAGTGCTGTGAACCTGAGCAAGCAGGGGGGGCCCACTCGTTGGCATTGGCACTGGCACAGGGCCCCTCAAAGTACAGCGGTGTGTTTGCACGGCGGGGGCGCCTCCCACCGGCAGCAACACTTTTGCGTACTATGAGAGGCCCTGTGCCAGTGACGTCGCCAACTAGTATTCCTCCCCCCACCTGATGAAGGAACCTGCACTTTCATCTGCACCTTCCTCTTTGTCCCCGTGTAAGGTGGTATGGTATGCGGGAAGAGCAACCTGACTTTCAGCAGGGTCACAATGTTGTTGTGTAGCGTGCACGGGGAATGTTGCGTTATGGGTCAATGTACCAGCAGACTCATCTATCACTGGCTGGGCAATGGGCACGATGAAGTGGAAACACAGATATAGGCCCAAAGAAGAAAGTGGGCTAAATGCAGTTCAAAATTGGTAACACAGGAATAACCAGGGGGCATTGCAGTGGAGGACAACTGGAATGAGAGGCTGACACAGAGAGTAGGGCCAAATCAGTAAGTAGTCGAAATGCAGTTCAAAATTGGCAACCGTAGTAAACAGGCGGCACAGCTTTGTTCAGTGGAGGAGAACAGCAAGGAGTGGCAGACACCGATAGTAGGCCCCAAACCAACTAGTACGCCAAATGCAGTTGTTCCATTTAACCACAATTTAATGAGAGCCTGAAGATAGAAGCTCAGGAAAGGCAACCTGGGGAACACCTTGGAGTGTAACACACCATCTCTCTCCACCCCATACCCATTTTGTATGGCCTAATGCAGTGTACTTTTCTACAACTACTAAACGAGAGTCGGAAGACCGAAGCAATGGCAAGGAAACCTGGGGAACACCTTAGAGTGTAACACACCCTCTCTCTACACCCCATACCCAATTTGAAGGCCTAATGCAGTGTAGTTTCCAAGAACTACTAAACGAGAGCCGGAAGATCGAAGCTCAGGAAAGGCAACCTGGGGAACACCTTGGAGTGTAACACAACGTCTCTCTACACGACGGAAGGGCTGATTCTTAGGAAGGAAGGCTGTTGGAAATAAGCATTGCGCGTCCGAGGGTGATTATATTCTTATTAGGTATATACTCACCCTCGGACGCGCCCTGCTTCTTTATTTGGAATGAATGTTTATTTGCAATGTGGTGTTGACTTTCTCTATTATTTTGGTAATTAATGATTTTATTATTTTCATTATTTTGCATCTTCTCGGCAATAATATAAAGAAGACGCGACAGGACAACACTCGGTGGATGCCATATGTGTGTTTTCAATTTAAAAAAACTTTCAGTTAACTACTTGCAGGAGAAAGTAATTGTAGCTGGTGGCCATTTTTAGTACTGTACCAGATTAGAGTTGTGTGTTTGTTTTTAATGTTAAAATGTCTGCATTTGATATCTCACCAGTATTTTCTTTTTTATAAGCAAAATACTTATTTTTATATTTTCTGATGTTGGTTCCAGGGGTACACGGCCAGCAGTGCCCTGGTCAGTGTAGTAGTAGTTGAAAGAATGGACCGCAGACAGGCATCGAAGGCCTAAAATAATAACACATGGCTGTAGGCAATTTTAAATTGGTTCCAGGGGTACACGGACAGCAGTGGTGTGGTCAGTGGAGGCCTAGTGGAAGGAGTGACCGCAGACAGGCATCGAAGGCCTAAAATAATAACACATGGCTGTAGGCAATTTTAAATTGGTTCCAGGGGTACACGGGCAGCAGTGACCTGGTCAGTGTAGTAGTAGTTGAAAGAATGGACCGCAGACAGGCATCGAAGGCCTAAAATAAAAAAATTGGGCTGGCTGTAGGCAATTTTAAATTGGTTCCAGGGGTACACGGGCAGCAGTGGTGTGGTCAGTGGAGGCCTAGTGGAAGGAGTGACCGCAGACAGGCATCGAAGGCCTAAAATAATAACACATGGCTGTAGGCAATTTTAAATTGGTTCCAGGGGTACACGGGCAGCAGTGACCTGGTCAGTGTAGTAGTAGTTGAAAAAATGGACCGCAGACAGGCATCGAATGCCTAAAATAATAACACATGGCTGTAGGCAATTTTAAATTGGTTCCAGGGGTACACGGACAGCAGTGACCTGGTCAGTGTAGTAGTAGTTGAAAGAATGGACCGCAGACAGGCATCGAAGGCCTAAAATAAAAAAATTGGGCTGGCTGTAGGCAATTTTAAATTGGTTCCAGGGGTACACGGACAGCAGTGGTGTGGTCAGTGGAGGCCTAGTGGAAGGAGTGACCGCAGACAGGCATCGAAGGCCTAAAATAATAACACATGGCTGTAGGCAATTTTAAATTGGTTCCAGGGGTACACGGACAGCAGTGGTGTGGTCAGTGGAGGCCTAGTGGAAGGAGTGACCGCAGACAGGCATCGAAGGCCTAAAATAATAACACATGGCTGTAGGCAATTTTAAATTGGTTCCAGGGGTACACGGACAGCAGTGACCTGGTCAGTGTAGTAGTAGTTGAAAGAATGGACCGCAGACAGGCATCGAAGGCCTAAAATAAAAAAATTGGGCTGGCTGTAGGCAATTTTAAATTGGTTCCAGGGGTACACGGGCAGCAGTGGTGTGGTCAGTGGAGGCCTAGTGGAAGGAGTGACCGCAGACAGGCATCGAAGGCCTAAAATAATAACACATGGCTGTAGGCAATTTTAAATTGGTTCCAGGGGTACACGGACAGCAGTGGTGTGGTCAGTGGAGGCCTAGTGGAAGGAGTGACCGCAGACAGGCATCGAAGGCCTAAAATAATAACACATGGCTGTAGGCAATTTTAAATTGGTTCCAGGGGTACACGGGCAGCAGTGACCTGGTCAGTGTAGTAGTAGTTGAAAAAATGGACCGCAGACAGGCATCGAATGCCTAAAATAATAACACATGGCTGTAGGCAATTTTAAATTGGTTCCAGGGGTACACGGGCAGCAGTGACCTGGTCAGTGTAGTAGTAGTTGAAAGAATGGACCGCAGACAGGCATCGAAGGCCTAAAATAAAAAAATTGGGCTGGCTGTAGGCAATTTTAAATTGGTTCCAGGGGTACACGGACAGCAGTGGTGTGGTCAGTGGAGGCCTAGTGGAAGGAGTGACCGCAGACAGGCATCGAAGGCCTAAAATAATAACACATGGCTGTAGGCAATTTTAAATTGGTTCCAGGGGTACACGGACAGCAGTGGTGTGGTCAGTGGAGGCCTAGTGGAAGGAGTGACCGCAGACAGGCATCGAAGGCCTAAAATAATAACACATGGCTGTAGGCAATTTTAAATTAGTTCCAGGGGTACACGGACAGCAGTGGTGTGGTCAGTGGAGGCCTAGTGGAAGGAGTGACCGCAGACAGGCATCGAAGGCCTAAAATAATAACACATGGCTGTAGGCAATTTTAAATTGGTTCCAGGGGTACACGGGCAGCAGTGACCTGGTCAGTGTAGTAGTAGTTGAAAGAATGGACCGCAGACAGGCATCGAAGGCCTAAAATAAAAAAATTGGGCTGGCTGTAGGCAATTTTAAATTGGTTCCAGGGGTACACGGGCAGCAGTGGTGTGGTCAGTGGAGGCCTAGTGGAAGGAGTGACCGCAGACAGGCATCGAAGGCCTAAAATAATAACACATGGCTGTAGGCAATTTTAAATTGGTTCCAGGGGTACACGGGCAGCAGTGACCTGGTCAGTGTAGTAGTAGTTGAAAAAATGGACCGCAGACAGGCATCGAATGCCTAAAATAATAACACATGGCTGTAGGCAATTTTAAATTGGTTACAGGGGTACACGGACAGCAGTGACCTGGTCAGTGTAGTAGTAGTTGAAAGAATGGACCGCAGACAGGCATCGAAGGCCTAAAATAAAAAAATTGGGCTGGCTGTAGGCAATTTTAAATTGGTTCCAGGGGTACACGGACAGCAGTGGTGTGGTCAGTGGAGGCCTAGTGGAAGGAGTGACCGCAGACAGGCATCGAAGGCCTAAAATAATAACACATGGCTGTAGGCAATTTTAAATTGGTTCCAGGGGTACACGGACAGCAGTGACCTGGTCAGTGTAGTAGTAGTTGAAAGAATGGACCGCAGACAGGCATCGAAGGCCTAAAATAAAAAAATTGGGCTGGCTGTAGGCAATTTTAAATTGGTTCCAGGGGTACACGGGCAGCAGTGACCTGGTCAGTGTAGTAGTAGTTGAAAGAATGGACCGCAGACAGGCTTAGAAGGCCTAACATAACAAACTTGGGCTGGCTGTAGGCACTTTTAAATTGGTTCCAGGGGTACACGGGCAGCAGTGGTCTGGTCAGTGGAAGTCTAGTGGAAGGAGTGACCGCAGACAGGCTTCCAAGGCCTAACATAACAAACTTGGGCTGGCTGTAGGCACTTTTAAATTGGTTCCAGGGGTACACGGGCAGCAGTGGTCTGGTCAGTGGAAGTCTAGTGGAAGGAGTGACCGCAGACAGGCTTCCAAGGCCTAACATAACAAACTTGGGCTGGCTGTAGGCACTTTTAAATTGGTTCCAGGGGTACACGGGCAGCAGTGGTCTGGTCAGTGGAAGTCTAGTGGAAGGAGTGACCGCAGACAGGCTTCCAAGGCCTAACATAACAAACTTGGGCTGGCTGTAGGCACTTTTAAATTGGTTCCAGGGGTACACGGGCAGCAGTGGTCTGGTCAGTGGAAGTCTAGTGGAAGGAGTGACCGCAGACAGGCTTCCAAGGCCTAACATAACAAACTTGGGCTGGCTGTAGGCACTTTTAAATTGGTTCCAGGGGTACACGGGCAGCAGTGGTCTGGTCAGTGGAAGTCTAGTGGAAGGAGTGACCGCAGACAGGCTTCGAAGGCCTAACATAACAAAATTGGGCTGGCTGTAGGCACTTTAAATTGGTTCCAGGGGTACATGGGCAGCAGTGTATGGTCAGTGGAAGTCTAGTGGAAGGAGTGACGGCAGACAGTCTTCGAAGGCCTAACATAACAAAATTGGGCTGACTGTAGGCACTTTTAAATTGGTTCCAGGGTAACACGGCCAGCAGTGGCCTGGTCAGTGTAGTAGTTGTAGAAAGAAGGGACCGCAGACAGGCTTCGAAGGCCTAACATAACAAAAATGTCAAAACAATGGTATTGTCAGTGCCAGGCATTGAAGGATGTCAGCGGCTAGACTACACATTGGTGAAGCTGTGAGAGATAATTTTGCTAGTGGTAGAGCACTGTTTGAGCTGGGGGGGGGAACTGTCTTGTGGCCGGCGGTACAGGCACAGGGCCCCTCATATTACAACGGTGTGTCTGACGTTGGGTGCGCACCACCACCGCCAGAGACACTTTATTGTACTATGAGGGACCCAGTGGCAGTGCCGTCGACCAAAAGCGGCCACACCCACCTCTTCAGACAAACAGCACTCTCAAGGGTCCAAGCGCAAAGTGGCGATAGCACGGCCCCGTGTGGGGAGTTTGGCCATTTCGTGAGGTGGAAACATGTCGTATGCTGGACAATCAGGTGAAGAAAATTACGAGATTGGAAAAGTCATTCAGAATAGTCCACAGGCAAGACCTTTTCATAGGAAAGCTAGGTGTCAGCCGGGCAGGGTGGGGCAAAAGATTTTGAAATCCAGTTGTGGTTCATTTTAATGAAGGTTAGATCATCTACATTTTGGGTAGCCAGACGAGTCCTTTTTTCTGTTAGTATTGAACCTGCAGCACTGAATACTCTTTCTGATAGGACACTAGCTGCCGGGCAAGCAAGCTCCTGCAATGCATATTCTGCCAATTCTGGCCAGGTGTCTAATTTGGATGCCCAGTAATCAAATGGGAATGACGGTTGAGGGAGAACGTCGATAAGGGATGAAAAATAGTTTGTAACCATACTGGACAAATGTTGTCTCCTGTCACTTTGAATTGATGCTGCAGTACCTGTCCTGTCTGCGGTCATAGAAAAATCACTCCACAACCTGGTCAGAAAACCCCTCTGTCCAACGCCACTTCTGATTTCTGCCCCTCTAACACCTCTGGTCTGCTGGCCCCTGGAGCTCGTGTGAGAACGATCACGGGCGCTGTGTGCAGGGAATGCCAGAAGCAAACGGTCAACAAGAGTTGATTGTTTTGTTGCTAATATTAGTTCCAAGTTCTCATGTGGCATAATATTTTGCAATTTGCCTTTATAGCGAGGATCAAGGAGGCAGGCCAACCAGTAATCGTCATCGTTCATCATTTTTGTAATGCGTGTGTCCCTTTTGAGGATACGCAAGGCATAATCCGCCATGTGGGCCAAAGTTCCCGTTGTCAAATCTGCGGTTGTGCTTGGTTGAGGGGCAGTTGCAGGCAAATCTACGTCACTTGTGTCCCTCAAAAAACCAGAACCCGGCCTTGCCACGCCACCAATTTCCCGTGCCCCCGGGAAAGCTTCCTCATTAAAAATATACTCATCCCCATCATCCTCCTCATCCTCCACCTCCTCTTCGCCCGGTACCTCGTCATGTACACTGCCCTGACCAGACAATCGCTGACTGTCATCAAGGCTTTCCTCTTCCTCTGGTGCAGACGCCTGATCCTTTATGTGCGTCAAACTTTGCATCAGCAGACGCATTAGGGGGATGCTCATGCTTATTATGGCGTTGTCTGCACTAACCAGCCGTGTGCATTCCTCAAAACACTGAAGGACTTGACACATGTCTTGAATCTTCGACCACTGCACACCTGACAACTCCATGTCTGCCATCCTACTGCCTGCCCGTGTATGTGTATCCTCCCACAAAAACATAACAGCCCGCCTCTGTTCGCACAGTCTCTGAAGCATGTGCAGTGTTGAGTTCCACCTTGTTGCAACGTCTATGATTAGGCGATGCTGGGGAAGGTTCAAAGAACGCTGATAGGTCTGCATACGGCTGGAGTGTACAGGCGAACGGCGGATATGTGCGCAAAGTCCACGCACTTTGAGGAGCAGGTCGGATAACCCCGGATAACTTTTCAGGAAGCACTGCACCACCAGGTTTAAGGTGTGAGCCAGGCAAGGAATGTGTTTCAGTTGGGAAAGGGAGATGGCAGCCATGAAATTCCTTCCGTTATCACTCACTACCTTGCCTGCCTCAAGATCTACAGTGCCCAGCCACGACTGCGTTTCTTGCTGCAAGAACTCGGACAGAACTTCCGCGGTGTGTCTATTGTCGCCCAAACACTTCATAGCCAATACAGCCTGCTGACGTATGCCAGTAGCTGCCCCATAATGGGAGACCTGGTGTGCAACAGTGGCAGGTGCGGATGGAGTGTTTGTGCGACTGCGGTCTGTGGACGAGCTCTTGCTTCTGCAGGAGGACGAGGAGGAGGAGGAGGAGGGGGTGCGAACGGCTACAGACAACTGTTTACTAGACCGTGGGCTAGGCAGAACTGTCCCAAACTTGCTGTCCCCTGTGGACCCTGAATCCACCACATTTACCCAGTGTGCCGTGATGGACACGTAACGTCCCTGGCCATGCCTACTGGTCCATGCATCTGTTGTCAGGTGCACCTTTGTGCTCACAGATTGCCTGAGTGCATGGACGATGCGCTCTTTAACATGCTGGTTGAGGGCTGGGATGGCTTTTCTGGAAAAAAAGTGTCGACTGGGTAGCTCGTAGCGTGGTACAGCGTAGTCCATCAGGTCTTTGAAAGCTTCGCTTTCAACTAACCGGTAGGGCATCATCTCTAACGAGATTAGTCTAGCTATGTGGGCGTTCAAACCCTGTGTACGCGGATGCGAGGCTAAGTATTTCCTTTTTCTAACCATAGTCTCATGTAGGGTGAGCTGGACTGGAGAGCTGGAGATCGTGGAACTAGCGGGGGTGCCGGTGGACATGGCAGACTGAGAGACGGTGGGAGATGGTATTGTTGCCGCCGGTGCCCTAGATGCAGTGTTTCCTACTACGAAACTGGTGATTCCCTGACCCTGACTGCTTTGGCCTGGCAAAGATACCTGCACAGATACAGCAGGTGGTGCGCTAAATGGTGGTCCTACACTGCCGGAAGGGATGTTGCGTTGATGACTAGCTTCATTGGCCGAGGGTGCAACAACCTTAAGGGACGTTTGGTAGTTAGTCCAAGCTTTCAAATGCATGGTGGTTAAATGTCTATGCATGCAACTAGTATTGAGACTTTTCAGATTCTGACCTCTGCTTAAGGAAGTAGAACATTTTTGACAGATGACTTTGCGCTGATCAATTGGATGTTGTTTAAAAAAATGCCAGACTGCACTCTTTCTAGCATCGGATACCTTTTCAGGCATTGCAGACTGAGCTTTAACCGGATGGCCACGCTGTCCTCCACCAGGTTTTGGCTTTGCCACGCGTTTTGGGCAAGATACGGGCCCGGCAGATGGAACCTGTGGCGATGTTGATGCCTGCTGCGGCCCCTCCTCCTCCTCTGCTTCAGAACTGCTGCCGCCTGCACCCTGTTCCCCCAATGGCTGCCAATCGGGGTCAAGAACTGGGTCATCTAATAACTCTTCTTGTACCTCCTGCGCAACTTCGTCTGTGTCACCGTGTCGTTCGGTGGTATAGCGTTCGTGATGGGGCAACATAGTCTCATCAGGGTCTGATTCTTGATCAGCACCCTGCGAGGGCAATGTTGTGGTCTGAGTCAAAGGACCAGCATAGTAGTCTGGCTGTGGCTGTGCGTCAGTGCACTCCATGTCAGATTCAATTTGTAATGGGCATGGACTGTTAACTGCTTCACTTTCTAAGCCAGGGACGGTATGTGTAAAGAGCTCCATGGAGTAACCCGTTGTGTCGCCTGCTGCATTCTTCTCTGTTGTTGTTTTTGCTGAAGAGGACAAGGAAGTGACTTGTCCCTGACCGTGAACATCCACTAACGACGCGCTGCTTTTACTTTTACCAGTTTCACGAGATGAGGCAAAAGAGCTAGAGGCTGAGTCAGCAAGATAAGCCAAAACTTGCTCTTGCTGCTCCGGCTTTAAAAGCGGTTTTCCTAATCCCAGAAAAGGGAGCGTTCGAGGCCTTGTGTAGCCGGACGACGAACCTGGCTCCACAGCTCCAGACTTAGGTGCAATATTTTTTCCCCCACGACCACCTGATGCTCCACCACTACCACTACCCTCATTACCAGCTGACAATGAACGCCCCCGGCCACGACCTCTTCCACTAGACTTCCTCATTGTTTTAAAAACGTAACCAAACTAACGTTATTTGTTGCAGTCACACAACTTACACGGTGAGCTATAACTTCAGTATGATTTAGCTACCCCTTTACAGGTTGGTGAGACCACAGCGAAAATCAGGCCCAATGTTACACACTCTTTTTTTGGTGGCTGCAAATTAGAGAGATGCCCCACACGCAGGACTGTCACTGAAGCACAAATGTTAATATTAATGTCACACTATTATTTTTTTTTTATTTTTATTTTTTTCAGGAACACTTTAGAAACCCCCCAAAAAAAAAAAAATAGATTTTTGCAGGGAGAATTTAGAAAACAAATGTAACAAACTATATGCTTTCTATGGGCCACTGAGTGAGAGATGACGCACACAGGAATCAGGAGTGGCACACAAGCCCAGAGGCCAATATTTTTCTACCAATGATTGATGGAGTTATTTTCTCTGGTAGATTTTGGAACCCAAATCAAGGAAAAAAAATGTAGGCTTTCTATGGACCACAATTGGAGAGAGAGAGAGAGAGAGATGGCACACCCAGGAGTCAAGACTGGCACACAAGCAGAAAGGCCAATATTAATCTCCCACTGTTTTTTTTTTTTTTTTTTTTTTTTTTTTTTTTTTTCAGGGAGACTTTAGAAAAAAAAATAATAAAAAAAATATGATTTTATCAGGAAGAATTTAGAAACCAAATAAAATAAAATGATTTTTTCAGGGAGAATTTATAAAACAAATAAAACCAAAAATAGGCGTTCTATGGCCCACTGACTGAGAGATGACGCACCCAGGAGTCAAGACTGGCACACAAGCAGAAAGGCCAATATTAATCTCCCACTGTTTTTTTTGGTTGTTTTTTTTTTTTTTTTTTCAGGGAGACTTTAGAAAAAAAAATAATAAAAAAAATATGATTTTATCAGGAAGAATTTAGAAACCAAATAAAATAAAATGATTTTTTCAGGGAGAATTTATAAAACAAATAAAACCAAAAATAGGCGTTCTATGGCCCACTGACTGAGAGATGACGCACCCAGGAGTCAAGACTGGCACACAAGCAGAAAGGCCAATATTAATCTCCCACTGTTTTTTTTTTTTTTTTTCAGGGAGACTTTAGAAAAAAAAATAATAAAAAAAATATGATTTTATCAGGAAGAATTTAGAAACCAAATAAAATAAAATGATTTTTTCAGGGAGAATTTAGAAAACAAATAAAACCAAAAATAGGCGTTCTATGGCCCACTGACTGAGAGATGACGCACACAGGAGTCAGGAGTGGCACACAAACCCAGAGGCCAATATTTTTCTACCAATGATTGATGTAGTTATTTTCTCTGGTAGATTTTAGAACCCAAATCAAGGAAAAAAAATATAGGCTTTCTATGGACCACAATTGGAGAGAGAGAGAGAGAGAGAGAGAGAGAGAGAGAGAGAGAGATGGCACACCCAGGAGTCAAGACTGGCACACAAGCAGAAAGGCCAATATTAATCTCCCACTGTTTTTTTGGTTGTTTTTTTTTTTTTTTTTTCAGGGAGACTTTAGAAATAAAAATAATAAAAAAAATATGATTTTATCAGGAAGAATTTAGAAACCAAATAAAATAAAATGATTTTTTCAGGGAGAATTTAGAAAACAAATAAAACCAAAAATATGCGTTCTATGGCCCACTGACTGAGAGAGAGAGAGAGATGGAACGCTTAGTACTGGCACACAAGCCCAAAGGGCAATATTAATCTCCCTTTTTTTTTCCAGGGAGAATTTCTGAAACCCAAAAAAAAAATAAAATAGGCTTTCTATGGCCCACTATTTGTGAGAGAGATGGGACGCTCAGGACTGGCACAGATGGCACGCTCAGGACTGGCACAGAAGCCCAGAGGCCAATATTAATCTCCCTTTTTTTCTGGGAGAATTTATAAAACCAAAAAAATATTTAAATAGGCTTTCTATGGCCCACTATTTGTGAGAGAGATGGCACGCTCAGGACTGGCACAGATGGCACGCTCACAACTGGCACACAAGCCCAGAGGCCAATATTAATCTCCCTTTTTTCAGGGAGAATTTCTAAAACCCAAAAAAAAAATAAAATAGGCTTTCTATGGCCCACTATTTGTGAGAGAGATGGGACGCTCAGGACTGGCACAGATGGCACGCTCAGGACTGGCACAGAAGCCCAGAGGCCAATATTAATCTCCCTTTTTTTCTGGGAGAATTTATAAAACCAAAAAAATATTTAAATAGGCTTTCTATGGCCCACTATTTGTGAGAGAGATGGCACGCTCAGGACTGGCACAGATGGCACGCTCACAACTGGCACACAAGCCCAGAGGCCAATATTAATCTCCCTTTTTTCAGGGAAAATTGATAAAACAAAAAAAAAAATTAAATAGGCTTGCTATGGCCCACTATTTGTGAGAGAGATGGCACGCTCAGGGCTGGCTGGCACAGATGGCACGCTCAGGACTGGCACACAAGCCCAGAGGCCAATATTAATCTCCCTTTTTTTCTGGGAGAATTTATAAAACCAAAAAAATATTTAAATAGGCTTTCTATGGCCCACTATTTGTGAGAGAGATGGCACGCTCAGGACTGGCACAGATGGCACGCTCACAACTGGCACACAAGCCCAGAGGCCAATATTAATCTCCCTTTTTTCAGGGAAAATTGATAAAACAAAAAAAAAAATTAAATAGGCTTTC
Source organism: Ranitomeya imitator (assembly GCF_032444005.1). Lineage (NCBI taxonomy): Eukaryota > Metazoa > Chordata > Amphibia > Anura > Dendrobatidae > Ranitomeya > Ranitomeya imitator. Next base: position 151,237,325 of record NC_091284.1, on the reverse strand, counting down.
TATGGCCCACTATTTGTGAGAGAGATGGCACGCTCAGGGCTGGCTGGCACAGATGGCACGCTCAGGACTGGCACACAAGCCCAGAGGCCAATATTAATCTCCCTTTTTTTCTGGGAGAATTTATAAAACCAAAAAAATATTTAAATAGGCTTTCTATGGCCCACTATTTGTGAGAGAGATGGCACGCTCAGGACTGGCACAGATGGCACGCTCACAACTGGCACACAAGCCCAGAGGCCAATATTAATCTCCCTTTTTTCAGGGAAAATTTATAAAACAAAAAAAAAAATTAAATAGGCTTTCTATGGCCCACTATTTGTGAGAGAGATGGCACGCTCAGGGCTGGCACAGATGGCACGCTCAGGACTGGCACACAAGCCCAGAGGCCAATATTAATCTCCCTTTTTTTCAGGGAGAATTTATAAAACCAAAAAAAAAAATAAATAGGCTTTCTATGGCCCACTATTTGTGAGAGAGATGGCACACTCAGGACTGGCACACAAGCCCAAAGGCCAATATTAATCTCCCACTGTATTTTTATCAGGGAGAATTTATACACCCCACAAAAAAAAATACAGAAAAATGAAAAGGCTTTCTATGGCCCACTATGTGAGAGAGATGGCACACACAGGGATGGCACTCTAGCAGAAATGCCAAATTGCCAATCTTAATCTCCCACCAAAAAAAAAAAAAAAAAAAAAACAGGGAATGTCCTACAATTACTATCTCCCTGCCTGCAGTAATCTCAGCCAGGTATGGCAGGCAGCTACTATCTCCCTGCCTGCAGTAATCTCAGCCAGGTATGGCAGGCAGCAATAAGGAGTGGACTGATGCACAAATGAAATAAAAAGTGTGGACAAACAAAAAAGATAGCTGTGCAGAAAGGAAGGAACAAGAGGATTTGTGCTTTGAAAAAAGCAGTTGGTTTGCACAGCGGCGTACACACAGCAATGCAGCTATCAGGGAGCCTTCTAGGGCAGCCCAATGAGCTACAGCGCTGAGGGGAAAAAAAAAAAAAAAAAAACTTCCACTGTCCCTGCACACCGAGGGTGGTGTTGGACAGTGCAAATCGCTGCAGCACAAGCGGTTTTGTGGTTAATGGACCCTGCCTAACGCTATCCCTGCTTCTAACAAAGCGGCAGCAACCTCTCCCTAAGCTCAGATCAGCAGCAGTAAGATGGCGGTCGGCGGGAACGCCTCTTTATAGCCCCTGTGACGTCGCAGACAGCAAGCCAATCACTGCAATGCCCTTCTCTAAGATGGTGGGGACCAGGACCTATGTCATCACGCTGCCCACACTCTGCGTTTACCTTCATTGGCTGAGAAATGGCGCTTTTCGCGTCATTGAAACGCGACTTTGGCGCGAAAGTCGCGTACCGCATGGCCGACCCCGCACAGGGGTCGGATCGGGTTTCATGAAACCCCGACTTAGCCAAAAGTCGGCGACTTTTGAAAATGTTCGACCCGTTTCGCTCAACCCTACTTTGGGGTATTCAGTTTTGTTGATCAGTCTGCTCTACTTCTGTTGTAGGCCATGCTGTGAACCTACAGTTACTGTGGTAGATCCGCTCACTCGGCTTCACATAGAAGGAATGCTGTCTTTTTAAATCTTCCACTGGTTTATTCTGGTACTGCATAAACCAGAGCAGAATTAGCAATGTAAAAACGACCTTTCTGGCTAACGGGAAAACAAAAAAACAAATAGCACAGTCCGCTGCAGAGAGATCCACCTGCTCAGGAAACAAAACAAAGCAATGTGCTAGGTTTGAACAGTCATTTTGAACAAACAAACTCAGTTTAAGCAGTGGGATATTATGAATTTTAATGCAATAGTTTTTACAAAGTTCACACTATGCTCTAATAAAAATATTTTAAGTCCCTGGAGAATTGTCAGTAAGTGCCAGAGACTGAGAGCTTGTTTAGTGGTAGAAAAAGTACGATGGGACTTTGAAGAACAGATGAGATAATTGGGCATTAACCTTAAAGACTGTGATAGTGTTATTGTAGTGCTATTGTTGTTACATTTGCAGCTCATGTTATATAACAGTAGCAACAGACACGGCTAACACTAATACCACGTTCTCAACCATAGACAGGATGGTGTTTGCTGTTGATCATGTCAATGATCTGTGACACAGGCTCAATGTTTACTAATGCTAATATATTATTACAATGTAATAAAATATATTGCAGCTGCGTAATCTATATTCATAGCTTATTGTCAAACCTTGCATTGGTCTAAACACAAACAGAGCAGGAATCCTCCTAATGTCATATGATTAAGTAGTGTAATGAGCCAATAAGTAATGCAATCAGATAGACAGAAATAGAAGAGCTTATCACTGCGAACCATCTCCTGCAGTCAGAAACAAAAAGAATTTAGTCACTAGAACTGACCAACATTTCCACATACTGAGAAATGGTAAGAGAATGTGGAACATAGCGACTTATTATCATTATGGCACTTAATCAGATGACGCTGCTAGAGCATATCACATGTGATGAGAGCACTATGCCCAGCAAACAACTTTCCATAGCCATTAGTGTTCTTAGAATGATGTAGTACTAATTGCATTATCTGTTGTTCATGTGTTTTATTCTTTTACATTAAAATAAACCCTCTAGATCAGTGGATAGCACTGCTGGGGTCCTGGGTTCAAATCCCACCAAGGACAACATCTGCAAGGAGTATGTATGTTCGCCCCGTGTTTGCATGGGTTTCCTCTGGGTTCTCCGGTTTCCTCCCACACTCCAAAACTATACTGATAGGGAATCTAGATTGTGAGCCCCATTGGGGACAGTGTCAATAATGTTTGTAGAGCGCTGTGGAATTAATAGCGCTATATAAATGAGTAAAATAAATAAATAAAATAAATAGATCAGGGGGGGCAGTTTATTTTCTCAAGGGGCCACATGAGAGACAATGACTGTTGTGGAGGGCCAAACCAATGCATTCAAATTCGGTTCAATTTTGTCATTAACATGTTATTATTATTATTATTTCAGATTAATATTATTTCTTATTATTGAACAGATCAAAACCATATTATTATTATTATTTATATAGTACCATTGATTCCATGGTGCTGAACATGAGAAGGGGTTACATACAAATTACAGATATCACTTACAGTAAGCAAACTAACAATTACAGACTGGTACAGAGGGGAGAGGACCTTGCCCTTGCGAGCTTACACTTGACAAGATAGTAGGGAAGGAGACAATAGGTTGAGGGTTTCAGCAGCTCCGGTGTTGGTGAGGTGGTAGCTCTGGTAGTGGTGAGGAGGCAGCGAGGTTAGTGCAGGCTGTAACTTTCCTGAAGAGGTGGGTTTTCAGGTTCCGTTTGAAGGATGTGGTTGATAGTCGGACGTGTTGGGGCAAAGAATTCCAGATGATGGGGGATATTCCGGTGACGTCTTGGAGGCGGTTGGGTGAGGAGCGAATAAGTGTGGAGGAGAGAAGGAGGTCTTGGGAGGACCGGAGATTACGTGAGGGAAGATATCGGGAGATTAGTTCAGAGATATATGGAGGAGAAAGGTTATGGATGGCTTTGTAGGTCAGTATTAGTAATTTGAACTGGATACACTGAGGGAATGGGAACCAGTGAAAAGATTTGCAGAGGGAGGAAGCAGAGGAGTAGTGAGAAAAGAGATGAATTAGTTGGGCAGCAGAGTTAAGGATAGACTGGAGAGGTGCAAGGGTGTTAGCAGGGAGGCCACAGAAAAGGATGTTGCAATAGTTGAGGCGGTAGATGATGAGGGCATGCACAAGCATTTTAGTAGATTGACGGTAGAGGAAAGGACGGATTCTGGAGATATTTTTGAGCTGGAGGCGACAGGAGGTGGAAAGAGCTTGGCTGTGCGGCTTGAAGGACAGGGCAGAGTCAAGAGTTACTCCGAGGCAGCGGACTTCCGGTACAGGGGAAAGCGTGATGTCGTTAATTGCGATAGATAGATCAGGTAAGGAAGATCTATGAGATGGAGGAAAGATGATGAGTTCAGATTTGTCCACATTGAGTTTGAGGAAGCGAGAGAAGAAGGAGGATATGGCTGATTCACACTCCGGGATTCTGGACAGCAGAGAGATCTACTTCTCTGGCCCAGACATCACCTGAGTGTCATCAGCATAAAGGTGGTACTGGAATCCATGGGACTTTATCAGTTGTCCCAGGCCAAGTGTATAGATTGAGAAGAGTAAGGGTCCTAGAACAGAGCCTTGGGGGCTCCAACAGAGAGAGGGTTGGATGAGAAGGTAGTGTGGGAGTGGGAGATGCTGAATGTGTGGTTGGAAGGGTATAAGGAGATCCAGGATAGGGCAAGGTCTTTGATGCCAAAAGAGAGGATCTGTAGTAGGAAGCAGTGGTCAGTTAAAAGTTTTGAATAACTGTTTGGGGTTGTAGGATAGGGAAGATACGAGGGTTGTGAAGTAGGCCTGTTTAGCAGAGGTGAGAGCAGATTTGAAAGCGAGTGTTGCCTGTTTGAATGCAGTGAAGTCGTCTTGCGAATGTGTTTTCTTCTAACGCCACTCTGCAACCCTGGACACTTGCAGGAGCTTTTTAGTGGTTATTGTGTGCCAGGTTTGTCTGTTGACCAACACTACACAAGAAAAGGAGACAGCATCATATAAATGGGATCACCACAACAATAATTCAAAAAATGTAACACATTTTATTTAGACCACACCACACAAACAACTGTAATAAAAACAATTAAAAATTCCAAAAATAAAGGGAGATAAGGGTCCATATAATACACAATACAATACTGAAAAAGCATTGAAGAGTCATATAGCAGCTATAAGTACCAATAATGGCGTGTGACCATGCAGTGGGAGATATGGGAAAAACCCTATATGCATGCTGTGTCTCCAAGCAATTTCAAGATACCCTCCTAATCCATTGATGAGATATACAGAACACACTTGCCTACCTATAAGGCAGTTTCCCATACAAACTTGTGGACCATGAGGAAGACTCCTCCAGCGTCGATACGCGTGGGTCATGCATTGGTAGAGTCTCTTTACCTATTCAGCCGGTGACCTGCTTTCTCAGTGGGAAGGGGGAAGGTTATTGGATCCTGGGTGGCTTTTCTTTATTTTGCAGCTTTTGACTGCCAGGCCCCTGTGGATATCCTGCAACCCCCACAAGTTTGTATGGGAAACTGCCTTATAGGTAGGCAAGTGTGTTCTGTATATATCATCAATGGATTAGGAGGGTATCTTGAATTGATAGGAGACACAGCATGCATATAGGGTTTTTCCCATATCTCCCACTGCATAGTCACACGCCATTATTGGTACTTATAGCTGCTATATGACTCTTCAATGCTTTTTCATTATTGTATTGTGTATTATATGGACCCTTATCTCCCTTTGTTTTGGGAGTTTTTAATTGTTTTTATTACAGTTGTTTGTGTGGTGTGATCTAAATAAAATTTGTTACATTTTTTGAATTATTGTTGTGGTGATGCCATTTATATGATGCTGTCTCCTTTTCTTGTGTAGTGTTGGTTTACATTTACATGCATCAGGTGATCCCCCTTTGTGTAATAGTGTTGGATGGTGCCCGCTCAACCTATGGTGTTTTGCTAGGTTTGTCTGTTGATATGTCGCACTCTGCCATGAACAAGAGGGGCAACCGCGCGAATAGCTGAAATGAGCGTGGCATTGTAGAAAGCAGTAGCACTGTCTGTGTCGTGGAGTGAGGATAAGGATGCCAGTGGTAGAACAGAGTCAGAGAGCGTGTGGGTGTCTAGGTGTGTAAGGTTTCTGCGTGGGTGTGCATGTTGCTGGACATGGGTGACAGGTGAGGAGGACAGGGATGACAAAGTGAGTAGATGGTGGTCGGATAGAGGGAGAGGGGAAGTGGTGAAGTTAGAGAGAGCAGAGACGGGTGAAGACCAGGTCTAGTGTGTGTCCTTCTGTGTGGGTGGCTGAGGAGGACCACAGAGCAAGTCCAAAAGATGAAGTAAAGGACAGGAGTTTGGAGGCTTTTGACTGAAGGGTATCAGTGGTGATGTTGAAGTCACCCATGATGATAGTGGTTTTAAAAAGCAGCAAATCATACAGCTCCTGCTTTTTGGTCCTAGTGCTATGATGAAGAGCTTCCACCAAAGCAGATAGCAATGAAATTAAGACGTTGGATTGAAGTGTGGAGGACAGCCGTGGCATGCGACCTGCGAGTCGCTGGTTTAATCCCTTTTGCTGTCTCCTTCCGTGGGCCTGATAAGAACAGCCAAAGGGCTGATGTGGCCCCCGGGCTGTAGTTTGCTCAGGTCTGCTCTAGATCATATTTACCACCTGGTTTTCCCAAGAAATGCACAAAATGGTAAAGTAAAATTATCACGAAAGCATCGAATGTTTCACCGTTGTGTTGTTGTTAGGATAAGTCTACACGAGCGCATAAAAAATCATCCGAGTTTCATCCTAAGAAAATGGTCAATTTTCATCTCAAATGCCATCTGGTATCCATCTATACATCATCAGTTATTAAAATATAGAAAACCAAATACAGTCACCTTAGGGAAAGAAGTGCAAAGAGTCCATAAAAATCACATCCTTTATGGTCGCTCCTCAGCGGATTGTGTCACACAGGATGGAATTAGATACACAGACTTTATCAAATGCTGGGTTTAGATTCATGAGGTGCATCACACATGGGATAGATACATATACTGTATCACGTGCTGGAATTAGATTTACAGAGTGTATTACACAAGATGTGATTAGAGTCTACCACACAGGATAAGGTTAGATACAGGGCTCAGTGTAGTGCATCACATGATGGGAATAGATACAGGGCTCAGCAGAGTGTATCAGATGGGATTAGATACGCAGATTCTATGATGCAGTGGGATTAGATACACGTAGTGTATCACACAGGATGGGATTAGATATATATACAGTGTATCACACATTTTTGGGTTAGATATGCTGATTGTATCAAACAAGATGGGTTTAGATACACAATATGTATCACATAGGATGAAATTAGATACAGAGAGTGTATCAAACAGGGTGGGATTACACTCGATACAGTGCGTGCGGAAAGTATTCACACCCCTTTACATTTTTCATTCTTTGTTTCATTGCAGCCAATTGGTAAATTCAAAAAAGTTTTCACATTGCATGTCAGACCTAATGAGAATCATGAAGTCAAAGGAACTGGCCAAGGAGCTCAGAGACAGAATTGTGGCAAGGCACAGATCTGGCCAAGGTTACAAAAGAATTTCTGCAGTACTCAAGGTTCCTAAGAGCACAGTGACCTCCCTAATCCCTAAATGGAGGAAGTTTGGTGGCGTCACGAAAATAGACTTTCACAATACCCCTTAAAAGACCATTCCCCCTTTTTGTGGGCGCCCAGGGCCACGGACCGGGTCGCTGTCACCGTGACATCCCCTTTAAGAGCAACCGGACCCGATATCGAGTACCCCACGGCCCAGGCGGGCGACTCACAAGCATCATGACTAAGACAACTGGCTGCGTACAATGATCATTTGGACATATGCAGGAAAAACATTTTTGATCCAGCTCCTGATAAGTTACAAATAAAATCCAAGATTTAAGGCCCCGTCACACTTAGCGACGCTAAAGCGATCCCGACAACTATACGACCTGTCAGGGATCGTTGCTGCGTCGCTATGTGGTCGCTGGTGAAATGTCAAACTGTGAGATCTCCCCAACGACGCAGCAGCGATGCGGCGACCTGTAGCGACCTGTACAACGATGTCACATGGCAGCTATTTCATGACGATTAACAGACCTCAATGAGGGACGTCCTGTCATGAAGTCGTTGGTAAGGTGTCAAACACAGCGATGTGTGCTACCCAACCTCAACGATCAAAAAAAGGTCCAGGCCATTCCGACACGACCAGCGATCTCACAGCAGGGGCCTGGTCGCTGCTACGTGTCACACATAGCGAGATCGCTACTGAGGTCGCTGTTGTGTCACAAAACTTGTGACTCAGCAGCGATCTCGCTAGCGATCTCGCTATGTGTGACGGGGGCTTTACAGTGGGTATGGAAAGTATTTAGACCTCTTTAAATTTTTCATTCTTTGTTTCATTGCAGCCATATGGTAAATTCAGAAAAGTTCATTTTTTTTCTCATTAATGTACACTCTGCACCCCATCTTGACTGCAAAAAAAAAGGAATGTAGAAATTTTTCCACATTTATTAAAAAAGAAAAACTGAAATATCACATTGTCATAAGTATTCAGACCCTTTGCTCAGACACTCATATTTAAGTCACATGCTGTCCATTTCCTTGTGATCCTCCTTGAGATGGTTCTACTCCTTCATTGGAGTCCAGCTGTGTTTAATTAAACTGATAGGACTTGATTCGGAAAGGCACATACCTGTCTATATAAGACCTCACAGCTCACAGTGCATGTCAGACCAAATGAGAATCATGAGGCCAAAGGAACTGGCCAAGGAGCTCGGAGACAAAATTGTGGCAAGGCACCGATCTGGGCAAAAATTTCTGCAGTACTCAAAGTTCCTAAGAGTACAATGGCCTCCATAATCCTTAAATAGAGGAAGTTTGGGACCATCAGAAATCTTCCTAGACCTGGCTGTCCAGCCAAACTGAGCAATCATGGGAGAAGAGCCTTGGTGAGAGAGGTAAAGAAGAACCCTAAAGGTACCTTCACACATAACGAGATCGATAGGTCACGCTTTTTGTGATGTAGCAACGATCCCGCTAACGATCTCGTTATGTGTGACAGAGACCAACGATCAGGCCCCTGCTGGGGGATCGTTGGTCGCTGGGGAATGATCAGGACCTTTTTTTGGTCGCTGATCACCCTCTGTCATCGCTGGATCGGCGTGTGTGATGCCGATCCAGCGATGTGTTCACTTGTAACCAGGGTAAATATCGGGTTACTAAGCGCAGGGCCACGCTTAGTAACCTGATATTTACCCTGGTTACCATTGTAAAAGTTAAAAAAAAAAAAACAGTACATACTCACATTCTGATGTCTGTAACGTCCCCCGCCATCAGCTTCCCTGCACTGACTGTCAGCGCCGGCCGTAAAGCAGAGCACAGCGGTGACGTCACCGCTGTGCTCTGCTTTACGGCCGGCACTGACACAGTCAGTGCGGGAAGCTGACAGCGGGGGACGTTACAGACATCAGAATGTGAGAATGTAGTGTTTTTTTTTTTTTTTTTACTTTTACAACCAGGATAAATATCAGGTTACTAAGCGCGGCCCTGCACTTAGTAACCCGATGTTTACCCTGGTTACCCGGGTGCTGCAGGGGGACTTCGGCATCGTTGAAGACAGTTTTAACGATGCCGAAGTCGTTCCCCATATCAGAGATGCAGCAGAGAGATGAGAGAAAGTTCCACAAAGTTAACCATCACTGCAGCCCTCCAACAGTCGGGCCTTTATGGCAGAGTGGCCCAACGGAAGCCTCTCCTCAGTGCAAGACATATGAAAGCCCACATAGAGTTTACTAAAAAACACATGAAGGACTCCCAGACTATGATAAATAAGATTCTCTGGTCTGATGAGACAAAGATAGACATTTTTGGTGATAAATAGTGTTGAGCATTCCGATACTGCAAATATCGGGTATCGGCCGATATTCGCTGTATCGGAATTCCGATACTGAGTTCCGATACTTTTGTTATATCAGATACCGGAATTGGAAGTTCCTATAGAGCAATGATGCACTATAATGGAGTGTGGGAGGTGCGTGGGCGGAGACTGCGTGTGTGTGTGCGGGCGGGGTCTGTGCGTGACCGTGGGGGGTCTGTGTGTGCCTGCCGGGGCTCTGTGCAGTGTGCCAGGGCTCTGTGCAGCATGCTGGGGCTCTGTGCGGCATGCTGGCGCTCTGTACGTACTTCCGGGGCTCTGTGCGGGCTGCCGGGGCTCTGTGCGGGCTGCCGGGGGTCTGTGCATGTGTACAAACATACTACAAACATACTACATACATACTACATACATACATACATACTACATACATACTACATACATACTACATACAGTACATTCATACATTACATACAGTACAGTACATTCATACATTACATACAATACATACAGTGGGGCAAAAAAGTATTTAGTCAGTCAGCAATAGTGCAAGTTCCACCACTTAAAAAGATGAGAGGCGTCTGTAATTTACATCATAGGTAGACCTCAACTATAGGAGACAAACTGAGAAAAAAAAATCCAGAAAATCACATTGTCTGTTTTTTTAACATTTTATTTGCATATTATGGTGGAAAATAAGTATTTGGTCAGAAACAAAATTTCATCTCAATACTTTGTAATATATCCTTTGTTGGCAATGACAGAGGTCAAACGTTTTCTGTAAGTCTTCACAAGGTTGCCACACACTGTTGTTGGTATGTTGGCCCATTCCTCCATGCAGATCTCCTCTAGAGCAGTGATGTTTTTGGCTTTTCGCTTGGCAACACGGACTTTCAACTCCCTCCAAAGGTTTTCTATAGGGTTGAGATCTGGAGACTGGCTAGGCCACTCCAGGACCTTGAAATGCTTCTTACGAAGCCACTCCTTCGTTGCCCTGGCGGTGTGCTTTGGATCATTGTCATGTTGAAAGACCCAGCCATGTTTCATCTTCAATGCCCTTGCTGATGGAAGGAGGTTTGCACTCAAAATCTCACGATACATGGCCCCATTCATTCTTTCATGTACCCGGATCAGTCGTTCTGGCCCCTTTGCAGAGAAACAGCCCCAAAGCATGATGTTTCCACCACCATGCTTTACAGTAGGTATGGTGTTTGATGGATGCAACTCAGTATTCTTTTTCCTCCAAACACGACAAGTTGTGTTTCTACCAAACAGTTCCAGTTTGGTTTCATCAGACCATAGGACATTCTCCCAAAACTCCTCTGGATCATCCAAATGCTCTCTAGCAAACTTCAGACGGGCCTGGACATGTACTGGCTTAAGCAGTGGGACACGTCTGGCACTGCAGGATCTGAGTCCATGGTGGCGTAGTGTGTTACTTATGGTAGGCCTTGTTACATTGGTCCCAGCTCTCTGCAGTTCATTCACTAGGTCCCCCCGCGTGGTTCTGGGATTTTTGCTCACCGTTCTTGTGATCATTCTGACCCCACGGGGTGGGATTTTGCGTGGAGCCCCAGATCGAGGGAGATTATCAGTGGTCTTGTATGTCTTCCATTTTCTAATTATTGCTCCCACTGTTGATTTCTTCACTCCAAGCTGGTTGGCTATTGCAGATTCAGTCTTCCAAGCCTGGTGCAGGGCTACAATTTTGTTTCTGGTGTCCTTTGACAGCTCTTTGGTCTTCACCATAGTTGAGTTTGGAGTCAGACTGTTTGAGGGTGTGCACAGGTGTCTTTTTATACTGATAACAAGTTTAAACAGGTGCCATTACTACAGGTAATGAGTGGAGGAAAGAGGAGACTCTTAAAGAAGAAGTTACAGGTCTGTGAGAGCCAGAAATCTTGATTGTTTGTTTCTGACCAAATACTTATTTTCCACCATAATATGCAAATAAAATGTTAAAAAAACAGACAATGTGATTTTCTGGATTTTTTTTTCTCAGTTTGTCTCCCATAGTTGAGGTCTACCTATGATGTAAATTACAGACGCCTCTCATCTTTTTAAATGGCGGAACTTGCACTATTGCTGACTGACTAAATACTTTTTTGCCCCACTGTACATACAGACATACAGTGCATTAAACATAGAGTTCATACTCACCATTACTTGTCACTTTGTTCCCCCGAAGCCAGTGTCATCTGTAAAAAAAATATGAAAATAACAAACAACCAATATACTCCCTGTCCGCAGAAATCCACAAGTGTCCCACGACGATCTTCTGTAGAGAACGGCAGCATCAGCTGATGCGACCGCTCTCCAGGGGCCCCAGGAACACAATGACGGGAAGAAGGTATCCTCCGCACTGTATTCCTCCGCTGCTGTAAAAAAAATAGTCCCTAGTCTCACTTTTGGCATTGCTGTGTGAGAAATTTTCCCACGCAGCAATTGCCATAAAGTGAGACTTTGAACTATAGTAACCTCAGTGATGCACTGCAGGAGCCATTGTCTCCTGTCAATGTGTCACTGAGGGTCCTATAGAGCAGTGACATCACCCGATGTCACTGTTCTGTAGGGGAGATCGTCGTGGGACACTCGTTATCAATTGGACTACGGCGAACAGGTAGTATGCGGTTTATTATTTTATGTTTTTTGCAGGTGGTGAAGTATGGTAAGTATGGTTAAATGAAGAATATTAAAATACTTTTTTCCTAATGTGTGTGTGTTTTATTAACCATTTACTAGTATTGGATTAATAATGGATAGGTGTCTCATTGACACCTCTCCATTATTAACCAGGCTTAATGTCACCTTACAATAGCAAGGTGGCATTAACCCTTTATTACCCCATATCCCATGGCTACAGGGGAGTGGGAAGAGAGTGGCCAAGTGCTAGAATAGGCGCATCTTACAGATGTGCCTTTTCTGGGGTGGCTGAGAGCAGATGTTTTTAGCTGGGAGGGCCAATAACCATGGACCCTCTCCAGGCTATTAATATCTGCCCTCAGTCACTGGCTTTCCCACTCTGGCGAAGAAAATTGCGCGGGAGCCCATGCCAATTTTTTCCGTGATTTAACCCTTTATTTTAACAGCTAGAGCCACCAAATTTTACACACAGACACTTCTTAAACTAGAAGAAGAGGGAAAAACATTAGACTTGAACAAAGAAGACCCAGGAAAACATACTCAGAAGGGAGGTAAGAACATTTCTAAAACAATCCACAGCGAGGAGATTGGAACAAAACAAAATCCTCTAAACTGCATGCTCGCAAACGCCAGAAGCCTGACAAACAAGATGGAAGAACTAGAAGCAGAAATATCTACAGGTAACTTTGACATAGTGGGAATAACCGAGACATGGTTAGATGAAAGCTATGACTGGGCAGTTAACTTACAGGGTTACAGTCTGTTTAGAAAGGATCGTAAAAATCGGAGAGGAGGAGGGGTTTGTCTCTATGTTAAGTCTTGTCTAAAGTACACTTTAAGGGAGGATATTAGCGAAGGAAATGAGGATGTCGAGTCCATATGGGTCGAAATTCATGGAGGGAAAAATGGTAACAAAATTCTCATTGGGGTCTGTTACAAACCCCCAAATATAACAGAAACCATGGAAAGTCTACTTCTAAAGCAGATAGATGAAGCTGCAACCCATAATGAGTTCCTGGTTATGGGGGACTTTAACTACCCGGATATTAACTGGGAAACAGAAACCTGTGAAGCCCATAAAGGCAACAGGTTTCTGCTAATAACCAAGAAAAATTATCTTTCACAATTGGTGCAGAATCCAACCAGAGGAGCAGCACTTTTAGACCTAATACTATCTAATAGACCTGACAGAATAACAAATCTGCAGGTGGTCGGGCATCTAGGAAATAGCGACCACAATATTGTACAGTTTCACCTGTCTTTCACTAGGGGGACTTGTCAGGGAGTCACAAAAACACTGAACTTTAGGAAGGCAAAGTTTGACCAGCTTAGAGATGCCCTTAATCTGGTAGACTGGGACAATATCCTCAGAAATAAGAATACAGATAATAAATGGGAAATGTTTAAGAACATCCTAAATAGGCAGTGTAAGCGGTTTATACCTTGTGGGAATATAAGGACTAGAAATAGGAAAAACCCAATGTGGCTAAACAAAGAAGTAAGACAGGCAATTAACAGTAAAAAGAAAGCATTTGCACTACTAAAGCAGGATGGCACCATTGAAGCTCTAAAAAACTATAGGGAGAAAAATACTTTATCTAAAAAACTAATTAAAGCTGCCAAAAAGGAAACAGAGAAGCACATTGTTAAGGAGAGTAAAACTAATCCCAAACTGTTCTTCAACTATATCAATAGTAAAAGAATAAAAACTGAAACTGTAGGCCCCTTAAAAAATAGTGAGGAAAGAATGGTTGTAGATGACGAGGAAAAAGCTAACATATTAAACACCTTCTTCTCCACGGTATTCACGGTGGAAAATGAAATGCTAGGTGAAATCCCAAGAAACAATGAAAACCCTATTTTAAGGGTCACCAATCTAACCCAAGAAGAGGTGCGAAACCGGCTAAATAAGATTAAAATAGATAAATCTCCGGGTCCGGATGGCATACACCCACGAGTACTAAGAGAACTAAGTAATGTAATAGATAAACCATTATTTCTTATTTTTAGGGACTCTATAGCGACAGGGTCTGTTCCGCAGGATTGGCGCATAGCAAATGTGGTGCCAATATTCAAAAAGGGCTCTAAAAGTGAACCTGGAAATTATAGGCCAGTAAGTCTAACCTCTATTGTTGGTAAAATATTTGAAGGGTTTCTGAGGGATGTTATTCTGGATTATCTCAATGAGAATAACTGTTTAACTCCATATCAGCATGGGTTTATGAGAAATCGCTCCTGTCAAACCAATCTAATCAGTTTTTATGAAGTGGTAAGCTATAGGCTGGACCACGGTGAGTCATTGGACGTGGTATATCTCGAGTTTTCCAAAGCATTTGATACCGTGCCGCACAAGAGGTTGGTACACAAAATGAGAATGCTTGGTCTGGGGGAAAATGTGTGTAAATGGGTTAGTAACTGGCTTAGTGATAGAAAGCAGAGGGTGGTTATAAATGGTATAGTCTCTAACTGGGTCGCTGTGACCAGTGGGGTACCGCAGGGGTCAGTATTGGGACCTGTTCTCTTCAACATATTCATTAATGATCTGGTAGAAGGTTTACACAGTAAAATATCGATATTTGCAGATGATACAAAACTATGTAAAGCAGTTAATACAAGAGAAGATAGTATTCTGCTACAGATGGATCTGGATAAGTTGGAAACTTGGGCTGAAAGGTGGCAGATGAGGTTTAACAATGATAAATGTAAGGTTATACACATGGGAAGAAGGAATCAATATCACCATTACACACTGAATGGGAAACCACTGGGTAAATCTGACAGGGAGAAGGACTTGGGGATCCTAGTTAATGATAAACTTACCTGGAGCAGCCAGTGCCAGGCAGCAGCTGCCAAGGCAAACAGGATCATGGGGTGCATTAAAAGAGGTCTGGATACACATGATGAGAGCATTATACTGCCTCTGTACAAATCCCTAGTTAGACCGCACATGGAGTACTGTGTCCAGTTTTGGGCACCGGTGGTCAGGAAGGATATAATGGAACTAGAGAGAGTACAAAGGAGGGCAACAAAATTAATAAAGGGGATGGGAGAACTACAATACCCAGATAGATTAGCGAAATTAGGATTATTTAGTCTAGAAAAAAGACGACTGAGGGGCGATCTAATAACCATGTATAAGTATATAAGGGGACAATACAAATATCTCGCTGAGGATCTGTTTATACCAAGGAAGGTGACGGGCACAAGGGGGCATTCTTTGCGTCTGGAGGAGAGAAGGTTTTTCCACCAACATAGAAGAGGATTCTTTACTGTTAGGGCAGTGAGAATCTGGAATTGCTTGCCTGAGGAGTTGGTGATGGCGAACTCAGTCGAGGGGTTCAAGAGAGGCCTGGATGTCTTCCTGGAGCAGAACAATATTGTATCATACAATTAGGTTCTGTAGAAGGACGTAGATCTGGGGATTTATTATGATGGAATATAGGCTGAACTGGATGGACAAATGTCTTTTTTCGGCCTTACTAACTATGTTACTATGTTACTATGTTACATTAGTAGTCAGGAATATGTAATAAAATAAGGGATATGAAATGGTTTACTGTATGTAAACCATGTCTCATATCCTGTCAGTATGATTTTACTGTACACCGCGCTGAATTACCGGCTTTTCAAAGGACACCGGTGCGTAAAAATCGGACAGCACTCGCATGGTCCGAGTGCTGTGCGATTTTTTTTCTCGCACCCATTGACTTACATTGGCGAGTCTCGTCCGAGAATCGCAGCAATACGCAGCATGCTGCAATTTTTTTCTCAGTCCGATTTCAGCTGAGAAAAAAATCGCAGATGAGATGTCACCCATTGAATAACATAGGTCTGAGTGCAATAATCCGATTTTTTATCGGATTGCACTCGTCCGTTTTTCTCGCAAGTGGAAAAGAGCCCTTAGGCTCAAGCTGAACCCCTGTCATTAAAATGAATCACCAGCAAAGTCGAATTTTTGTTTTGAATGGTTGATAGAAACACTTCTTGAGATGAAAAGGCTGACCAATAGAGATGGGCACACTTATTAAAGTGGAATTGAATTCTACTTGAATTTTACAAAAATCCACATTCTGCAAAGTAATGTTATAATTTGTAAATTAAAAAAAATGTTTGCGGCCGCCAACACGCTAAACAGTAATCATATCCACTACTCATCTCACTGCTCACTTCTCTGGCCACCTTGCTGCTACCCGCCTGCTGTCTGCTCCTCTTTGCCTCCATCTTGTCGCATCTCCCCCTCCGGGTATTCACTTTAGGCCAGAGTTTTTGTCAGGAAGCAGGCCCCAGATTTCACTGTGGATGGTCCAGGGCTTATTAGGAGTAATTAGTCCAGACCCACCGTGAACATGGAGCACCAACTTCTGGCTTCAGGCTTCGGATGTCACTGTGCATACATAATACACATCCGGCAGGAGGGGTGACAACACGGAGGCGTGAAGGACAGGACAGCAGGCAGAGAGCAGCAGGGGTGTCCGAAGAGGTGAGCGATGAGAAATTATATTTTCTTATTTTTAACTATTTGCTGGCTGCTTACCTCTCTGGCTGCCCCTGCTGCTCACTGCACACGATCTGTTCCTCCAATACTGATAAAATAATCAATCCATTTTAATGTCTGCTCGGACCTGCTAATTTCCACTGGGGTAGAGAACAGCTCTGTACAGTACCTTTTCAGGCTTAGTATGTCCTAAAAGGCACAAACAGCGATAAGGCACTTCACTGACTATTAGTTTATACAATGCCTACAAGTAGTATTCAACCCCCTGCAGATTTAGCAGGTTTAATAAGATGCAAATAAGTTAGAGCCTTCAAACTTCAAACAAGAGCAGGATTTATTAACAGATGCATAAATCTTACAAACCAAAAAGTTTTGTTGCTCAGTTAAATTTTTATAAATTTTAATCATAAAAGTGTGGGTCAATTATTATTCAACCCCTAGGTTTAATATTTTGTGGAATAACCTTTGTTTGCAAATACAGCTAATAATCATCTTTTATAAGACCTGATCAGGCCGGCACAGGTCTCTGGTGTTATCTTGGCCCACTCCTCCATGCAGATCTTCTCCAAGTTATCTAGGTTCTTTGGGTGTCTCATGTGGACTTTAATCTTGAGCTCCTTCCACAAGTTTTCAATTGGGTTAAGGTCAGGAGACTGACTAGGCCACTGCAACACCTTGATTTTTTGCCTCTTGAACCAAGCCTTGGTTTTCTTGGCTGTGTGCTTTGGGTCGTTGTCTTGTTGGAAGATGAAATGATGACCCATCTTAAGATCCTTAATGGAGGAGCGGAGGTTCTTGGCCAAAATCTCCAGGTAGGCCGTGCTATCCATCTTCCCATGGATGCGGACCAGATGGCCAGGCCCCTTGGCTGAGAAACAGCCCCACAGCATGATGCTGCCACCACCATGCTTGACGGTAGGGATGGTATTCTTGGGGTCGTATGCAGTGCCATCCAGTCTCCAAATGTCACGTGTGTGGTTGGCACCAAAGATCTCGATCTTGGTCTCATCAGACCAGAGAACCTTGAACCAGTCAGTCTCAGAGTCCTCCAAGTGATCATGATCAAACTGTAGACGAGCCTTGACATGACGCTTTGAAAGTAAAGGTACCTTACGGGCTCGTCTGGAACGGAAACCATTGCGGTGGAGTACGTTACTTATGGTATTGACTGAGACGAATGTCCCCACTGCCATGAGATCTTCCCGGAGCTCCTTCCTTGTTGTCCTTGGGGTTAGCCTTGACTCTTCGGACAAGCCTGGCCTCGGCACGGGAGAAAACTTTCAAAGGCTGTCCAGGCCGTGGAAGGCTAACAGTAGTTCCATAAGCCTCCAATTCCGGATGATGCTCCCAACAGTGGAGACAGGTAGGCCCAACTCCTTGGAAAGGGTTTTGTACCCCTTGCCAGCCTTGTGACCCTCCACGATCTTGTCTCTGATGGCCTTGGAATGCTCCTTTGTCTTTCCCATGTTGACCATGTATGAGTGCTGTTCACAAGTTTGGGGAGGGTCTTAAATAGTCAGAAAAGGCTGGAAAAAGAGATAATTAATCCAAACATGTGAAGCTCATTGTTCTTTGTGCCTGAACTACTTCTTAATACTTTAGGGGAACCAAACAGAATTCTGGTGGGTTGAGGGGTTGAATAATAAATGACCCTCTGAAAAGACTTTTCACAATTTAAAAAAAAAATAATGCATTTCACACTTCCAGGCTGATCTACAGTCCAAATGTCACAATGCCAAGTTAATTCCAAATGTGTAAACCTGCTAAATCTGCAGGGGGTTGAATACTACTTGTAGGCACTGTATACCAAATTAATGAAGTTTTCCAGTGTCGGGCAAAACACGCCTGAGGGTAAAAGGGATAAAATAATAAAAATGCTTATTAGATCCCTCTGCGGTTCCAGATACTCCTGTTACTGATCATTGTGTAGTTGGCTACAACAATAATGAGTCGTCTACCACATGTGACCACTACAGCCAAATACTGGCCTCATCAGAGGGGGTGAGGGTTGTGTGCTCACACAGTAGACTCTTGATGACGTTTCGAAATTTTCCCTAATGATCTGCACGTGTCACCCTCTTATGAGATGACTCCAGGTAGTCATTCTGCTCAGGCACCAAATCATCGCCTGGGGTTGTCTACATGGAGGGGTCGGTGCACCACATCTGATGAGACAACCCCAGGAAATGATTCAAAGCATGCACAGAATTTAGGGCAGGGGAAAAGAGGAGTGATCTGTTAGTGAAAGGCTGAAGGGCAGCGATGGGCGGTGAAATGAGAAAATGAGAGCTGGAGTAGTGATAGTGAAGAACACATCATCACTGCAGCCAAATAAATAGTGACCGGCGGGGTAGACCAGAGCAGCAGCAGCAGGAGTTGCAGGGGATTGAGCAAATGAGTATTATGTTTTTTATTATTTTATATGGGCAAATTTCAGCCTTTTCCTCTTGGGAAATACGCTATAGAGGCAATAGATTAGAGGCTATTGATATACGACATCTACTGTAAAAAATATAAAATAGGAAGGTGCTAGTTTCATATATCAGACTCTAATGTTTATTTATAGACTCGACATTTACAACTATTAACATATAATTAAAATGGGAAGGATAAATAATTTAAACTGCAACCAAAATAAATAGTCAATGCATAAAAATGATCCTGTCCAGGAATATTCAGCGCCATGCATTAAGTTCATACAGTGGAGGAAATAAGTATTTGATCCGTTGCTGATTTTGTAAGTTTGACCACTGACAAAGGCTACTTGCACACTAGTGTCGGTACGGGGCCGTCGCCATGCGTTGGCCCGACGTACCGACGCAAACTGCGAAAAAAAAGTTCAAAGTGGGCAGCGGATGCAGTTTTACAACGCATCCGCTTCCCCTTTGTAAGGTCCGGGAAGGAGGGGGGAGGAGTGCGGACTCGACGCACCAAAAAACCTTACATGGAACGTATTTTTGTGCCGACGGTCCGCCAAAACACGACGCACCCATCGCACGATGGATGCGACGTGTGGTGATACGTCACAATGCGTCGCTAATGAAAGTCTATGGAGAAAAAACGCATCCTGCGGGCAACTTTGCAGGATGCGTTTTTACTCCAAAACAACGCATTGCGACGTACGTCAAAAAACGCTAGTGTGAAAGTAGCCTAAGACATGAACAGTCAATAATTTTAAGGGTAGGTTAATTTTAACATTGAGAGATAGCAGAGAAAGGAGCCGCCGATCGTCTGGAGCCACGAACAGGGTGAGCAGTACCAGTGGAGCCGTGTGATAGGTGCCGGTCTCCCTTCAAAGCGGAGACCGGACCTGCGGCTGAGGGCATGACAGTAGTACATACAGTGAGTGAAATAAGTATTGAACACACCATCAATTTTCTAAGTAAATATATTACTAAAGGTGCTATTGACATGAAATTCTAACCGGATGTCTGGAACAATCCATCCAGTCCACTCTGGAAATTCTGGTAAAGAAATCAAACTACAGATGTCCATAAATTAACTTTTGTTGAATGCATTCCTGATAGTTTTCTTGGAAACAATTGTACCTGCTGATTCCAGGTCCTCTGTAGCTCTCCACAGGTGTTCCTTGGCTCTTGGACAACTCTTCTGATAATTCTTTATCACTCCTCTGTCTGAATCCTAGGAGGAACCCCTGGCTTTGACCATTTTATGGTGAAATGATGTTCTTTCCACTTCCATATAATGGACTCAACAGTGCTCACTGGAATCTTCAGTAGTTTGGAAATTCTTCTGTAACCAAGGCCATCAGTATGTTTTGCAACAATAAGATTACAAAGGTCTTGACTCATGAGACAGCTCATTGGTTTCACCCATCATGAGATGTTTCTTGTGTGGCACCTTGGTAATGAGACACCTTCTTATAGGCCATCAGTTGAACCATCTCGTATTATTTTTCACTAAGTGGCAGGATTGCTTTCTAATTACAGATAGATTTCAACTGGTGTTATGACTTTCCAAACCTTTTTGCATCTCTCTTTCTTCCTGTGTTTAATACTTTTTCACTGTGTCACACATAACCTAATTTATGGACATCTATGATTTTATTTATTTGCCTATGTGGATTGGATGGGGGTTGTTACTGACATATGGTGAAAATTTCATGTCAATAGCATCTTTAGAAATACTGGACATAAACTTAGAAAATTGGTGATGTGTTGTTCAATACTTATTTCACTCACTGTATAGAAATTACCGTGAACCATGTATCTGCTCCGAAAAAAATCATTATAATAATAAAGTAGTAAAGAAAGTATTTTTTATATATGTAGTCTGGCAATATTATTGTGGAAAACTAAATTAACCGCTTTCTGACATGTGACGTAATAGTACACACATGCCAGATTCCCCCTGTTTGGTGCAGGCTCCAGTGCTGAGCCCGCACCTTTCCGGGCACATAACTGCTGATCTGTACAGCTGACATGTGTCCGCAACAGCCACTTGTGGAATCGCTATCCACCTGCAGTTGTTAACTAGTTAAATGCCGCTGTCAATCTCTGACAGCAGTATTTAACTCGCACTAAAAGGAAGCGCGTCACTAATCCCGCCCTTCGGTGACCCCATCACTTGATCGCGGGTCACCGATGGGTCAGCATGACAACCAGAGGTCTGCAGCACACCACTGTGGTTGTCATTGCCAGATTGCTATGAGTGCCGCCACGTGGTCGGCGCTCATAGCAAGTGAGCATTTCTGCTACACAAAGGCGATCTTATCATCGCCTGTGTGTATCAGAGGCAATCAAAGTACTGCAGCTCCTAGTCTCTCATGGAGACTATTAAAGCATGCAAAAAGTAAAAAAATGTTTTTAAAAATATTAAAAAAATAAAAATATATAAAAGTTCAAATCTCCCCCTTTTTGCCCCATTCAAAATAAAACAATTAAAAAATTCAAATACACACATATTTGATATCACGGCATTCAAAATCACCTGATCTATCAGTTGGTCAGTGGTTGGAGGGAGGCGAAGAAGAGACCGGAGGTAATTGGAGTAGCAGATCGTTAGGGAAAGTCTGGATAGAGCACTGCGACTCTGGATCTGTTGTTGGTGACTCTAGGACGCCTTGTTCAGCTTGAAAAGAGTCAACTCGGTGAAAACAACCTAGTACACAGCATCTTGGTCTAGGCCACGTGAGGGCTCATGTCTAAGGACTTAGGGAAGCCTTACATTGGAGAGATCAGCATTCACTAAGTGTATGTGTCCACGTTCAGGATGGCTGGCGGTTTGGACGGAGCGGCAAACTCGCTCCGCCCAAAGCTCCGCCCCCTTCTGGAGACGTGATGATGCCGGATCCGGATGTGTTCATTGCACATATCCGGAATCATCGCACCTCACACATAGGGTCCTGTGTTATACCTTGTGGCGGCGCAGTGGCACTGCAAGGTTAACGGACATGCTGCGATCTAAAAAGACGCGCCACATGTCCGGAATCGCAGGGCCGCCGGATGCGTGTTACCACGCATAGTGGAGACGGGATCATTAAATCCCCTCCACTATGCTGTAACATCTGGATGCTGCGTGTTTGACGCTGTGTCTCTATGCAGCATCAAACACGCAGCGTTTCCTGAACGTGGAAACATACCCTAAGAGCTTCAAAATGGCATTTCTGATTATATGGGACTCAGTTCAGCAAGGAACCTTCTACTTCAGTCTCAGGAAGTACCAGTACCATCTTACATCTGAATATATATGCACATATATAAATAGCCATATAAATAGCCATAGTCTAGTTATTTAGGAAAAAATGGCCTCTTTTGTAAAAGACAATTCGAAAATTGCTCCAAATAGGCGATTACTACAGTACTGGCACAATACTGTTGATTTTTTTTATTTATGCATAGAAATAGTTAATTGAATTGTATTTTGCTTGCATAGTGTACCTGGGTAATAATAATAATCTTTATTTTTATATAGCGCTAACATATTCCGCAGCGCTTTACATTTTTTGCACACATTATCATCGCTGTCCCAGATGGGGCTCACAATCTAAATTCCCTATCAGTATGTCTTTGGAATGTGGGAGGAAACCGGAGTGCCCGGAGGAAACCCACGCAAACAGGGAGAGAACATACAAACTCTTTGCAGATGTTGTCCTTGATGGGGTTCGAACCCAGGACTCCAGCGCTGCAAGGCTGCAGTGCTAACCACTGCGCCACCGTGCCGCCCATGGGTATACTCTTAGTCGGAGTTATTGAATTATACTGCTGTCATTGTATTTGTTTAGTTGTTTACCTACCATCTTTTCCTTTGTCTTTAGAAACTGGTTAGTAAAGATTTATATTATATTATCTAATATTTGTTCATGTCGGCTGATTGCTGCTGTACCCCTCGTCCCAGCTCTTGGGTGTTTTGAATGGGCAGTGGAAGAAAGGCTATCTCCCCTGAAAAATATACTTCCAAAGGATCTGCATTTGGATTTCAACTGTCTAATCATTTTCTACCCAAAATCTTCTGTTGGAGGAGGAATTGGAATGTCCCAAAACACATCAGATGGTCAACTGGCCAGACCCCTCCAGACTCTACTTAAGGCCTCCATACATATTAGTTTAAATTTGACCATCTAAATGTGTATGGGGGCTTGCGGACTCTCCCCAACAAATGATGTGGGGTAGATAAGGATCCAGCATTTAATTAAATCCTCAATCATTTTGTTCTACTTGGAGATAAGCCCTTGCCACATTAATCAGGTAGTGGCCTACTCTGCTCTCCCTATTGAAAATACATGAATGCCCAGCTGAGCTTCAGGATAGATCTACTATATATGTATCTATACTCTGCATAGGTTTGGTGAGTGCATTCACACTACTTCTTCATTCATTTTTTCCCTCCTTTTTTTTCTTATAAAATATTTCTTTATGCATTTTTAATAAAATCAGTTTCAATAAAATATTTCTTAGTTCACAAGAGGGACTTTGAGCACTTTGCGCTATTTAGTCTGCCAATTTTGACGGAATCTGCGACAGTGGCTCCTAACAAAATCCTCCAACGCAGATGCGAATGAAGCCTTAGAAGTATTTCTCTACTGTGGCAAGACACGGAACAAACAGTTGAATTTCCACATTAATTACATACAGTTTTGTAATTACTGAATCTTACTTAGCTGCTAGAACAAAATTTTCTGCTTCTGCTTCCTCTCTTGTCCTCCATCAAAGCATCATTGCTGCTGTAAAATAAAGGTTACATTGAATACATTTGTAGGATTATGAAATCAACATGAGAACGTATCATTGCTCATTTGCAATGCAGAACCTATTCCCTCAGAAACCCAATCATCTGAGCATATATTCATCTGCAGTCAACAATAGCAGTATTAACGTTCAACGTGTGATTCATATTCTTGAAAATAGAGTAGTATATCAAGCTATATTGGTGTGTAAAAAGTGGAAAAAATACACAATATTCTGAAAAAAAGATAATAGCAACAAAGGCAGATACATTAAATAGATAGATGGATAGTTTTCTATTTATGTATGTCTTGTATCTATCTGATAGACAGATAGATAGATAGAAAGACACTAGATAGATAAATTGTTACAAGATAGGTACTTAGGCTTCTTTCACACTTCCGTCTTTCATCTCCCGTCATAATGCGTCGTTTTTTTTTAAAAAAACGGATCCTGTGATTTTGCCCGCAGGATGCGTTTTTTTCTCATAGACTTGTATTAGTGACAGATTGGGACTGATGGCCACACGTTTCATCCATCGTGCACGGGATCCGTCGTAAAATTGCTGTAAGGCGGAGAAAACGCACAGAGGAACGTTTTTTCTGCACGTTGGAAAATCGCTTAGCAATGGATCCTGCGCTACCTGTCGTTGGCTATAATGGAAGCCTATGGGCGCAGGATCCATCGCTGACTGTGAGTAGCAGGAATCCAGCGACGGATGCCGTCTTTTCAAACTGAGCATGCGTGGAAGAATTTCCAGTCAGGTAAATTCTCTCTCGCTCGCTCTCTCTCTCTCTTTTTACTATTGATGCTGCTTTTGCACCATCAATAGTAACAAGATATAATGTTTAAAAAAAATCGCAATATTCTCACCTTCCGGCGTCCCGCGCAGCCTTCCCGATGCTCGCAATGCTCCCGGCAGCTGGCGTTCCCAGTAATGCATTGCGAAATGACCTGATGATGTCGCAGTCTCGTGAGACCACTTCGTCATCAGAGGTCATTGTAACGCAGGGCATTACTGGGAACGCCAGCTGCCGGGAGCATCGCGAGCATCGGGAAGGCTGTGCGGGATGCCGGAAGGTGAGAATATTGTGATTTTTTATTTTGTTTTTTATTTTTATCATGAGTTGTGTATGCGTTTTCACAGTGGAAAACCACTGCGAAGACGCATGCACAACAGGTGCACATAGCCTCGACGAGTCCGTCAGAAAAATGGGCCCAGTGCACCCGTTTTTTACAATCTGCACAGGATCCGTCATTTCAACATATTGCCAGATCCCGTGCAGATTGTAAAAATGGAAGTGTGAAAGAGGCCTCCTCTCTCCACACACGGCTGCAGGTTGGTACTCCTTGTACGTACCCTTTCATCAGTAGTATGCAGGTTTCACCAATTCTACTATATGGGATTTTCCCTCTATGATTGATTTATGCCTTTGGTCTTGGTGTGCTTGAGCCATATAGTATACCCTGTTACACTTAGCATTGCACTAAGCACTTTATTGGTATCGCTCAGTATACATTCTATTGCACCAGGCACCTTATATGATATATGATATTTTCCTGCATACTGTGTATCTCCCTGCATTAGCACTTTATTTGAGAGCATCTATTATACGTTTATTGCTTTTAGTTGCCATGTGTCTGGCCATTTATATATAATACATCAGTATGGTTCTTATTATTTGCACAACGCATTATGTACTATCCTATTGACTGATGTATGTTATTTGCACTCATGGTATCAGTATAACTGACCGTTTTTTTGCTCTATAGTGTAACATTTTGTCCATGTGTGGCACTAGTGTCGCCTTTTTTATTATCTTTCTCATTGCATCTTGTTACTTGGTTTCTATTCATATTATCTGTACTTTTTAATATGGTTCTTCAATAAAATTGTTAAATTTTAGCTCTAGTGTCCATTTCTCTTTTGGGTTTCTATTATACGTATCATGGCGGAGCATTTACCTCCGATGCCCTTTTTGTAGGTTTACTAAATTGATTAGTCAGTCACAAGATACATACTAAATAGATAGATATCCTATGTACTGTATCTATCCCATATCTATCTTTCGATCTACGTATCTATTTATATATATCTCTAATATCTATCTACCCCATATTTATCTATCTAGCTATCTACAGTGCGGAAAATAAGTATTTGGTACATTGTCAATTTTGCAAGTTTTCACCTAAAAAAGAATGGAGAGATCTGTAATTTTGATCTTAGGAATACTGTTGGCACTATATAAATAAAGAGATTACTTCAACTGTGAGAGACAGAATCTAAAAATAAAATCAGAATATCACATTGCATAATTTCTAAATAATTAAATTGCATTTTATTGCATGAAATAAGTATTTGATCACTTACCAACCAGCAATAATTCTGGCTCTCAAAAACCTGTTAGTTCTTCTTTAAGAAGCCCTCCTTCTCCGCACTAGTAACCTTTATTAATTGCACCTATTTGAACTCGTTACTTGTATAAAAGACACCTGTCCGCACACTCAGTCAATGACACTTCAACCTGTCCAACACGGCCAAAGAGCTCTCTAAAGACATCAAGAGCAAAACTGTAGACCTGCAGAAGGC
Source organism: Ranitomeya imitator (assembly GCF_032444005.1). NCBI lineage: Eukaryota > Metazoa > Chordata > Amphibia > Anura > Dendrobatidae > Ranitomeya > Ranitomeya imitator. The sequence goes on along the minus strand of NC_091284.1, from coordinate 151,210,880 downwards.
TGGGATGGGCTACAAGACATTAGGCAACAAAAAAGAGCCCACAGGATATGCAATAAAAATGAAATAAAAGGGACAAAAAATGGAAAATAACTATTGTAAAAATGCCTTTATTGAGGTGAATGGCAAATTGATACAAAGTGCAAGAGTGCCCGCACAAAAATAAAATAAATTAAAATCTTATTAGAAATAATACCATAAAAAGTCAGGGACCGCACAAGGAAAATCCTGAAAATACCATAGAATAGTAGGTATATTCTGTGGTGAAACTTATAAAATTCATCCTCACCCACAATTACTTTGAATTTGACAAGAAGATCTATCTACAGGAGACTGGCACAGCAATGGGAAGTAAAATGGCCCCACAGTATGCAAATCTTTTCATGGCCAAGCTTGAAAGCGACTTTTTGTCCTCATGTCCCATCAGGCCTCTGGCGTACTACCGCTACATTGAGGATATTTTAATCATCTGGACGGAGTCTGAGCCACAGCTAAAGACGTTCTATGAACAGTTTAATCAATTTCATCCTACCATCAACTTGACACTCAACTACTCCTGCACTGAAATTAACTTTTTGGACACCATCATTAAGCTGCAGAACAATAAAATAGAGACATCCCTGTATCAGAAGCCAATCGACTGTCCAACATACCTTAAATGGGACAGTTTCCATCCAAAACACATAAAAAAACTCCATTGTCTACAGCCAAGCCATCAGATACAGTCGTATATGTTCCAACCCAATGGATAGGGATGAACACCTTGGTCGCCTCAGAAAGACCTTTTTGAATCAGGGCTACCATCCAAGAACAATTGAAAACCAGATTACAAGAGCCACCAGAATATCAAGGAATCACCTGCTGCATTACAAAGCTAAAGAAGAAAATAACCGGGTACCTCTAGTAGTTACTTACAATCCAAATCTGGAGGTGCTAAGGGGAGCTGCACGGAAATTACAACCTTTACTGCAAAAAGATGCCCGCTGCAATCCATTTTTCCAGACCCCCCACTACTGTGTTTTAGGCAGCCCCCAAATCTAAGAAGCATCATTGTCAAGAGCTCCCTGTCCTCTCCAACAGCTGCAGGTACCTTTCCTTGCAATCAGAAAAAATGTAAAACCTGTCCATTTATAATGACCATGGACAAGATAAAGATCCCTAATTCACATCAGGACTACAAGATACCAGGTACTTTCAGCTGCGTCACTTCTAATGTGGTGTACCTCAGGGGTGTCAAACTGCATTCCTCGAGGGCTGCAAACAGGTCATGTTTTCAGGATTTCCTTGTACTGCACAGGTGATAATTTAATCACCAACTCATTATTTGTGTAGGTGATTAAATTATCACCTGTGCAATACAAGGAAATCCTGAAAACATGACCGGTTTGCAGTCCTCGAGGAATGCAGTTTGACACCCCTGGTGTACCTAATTATTTGTACTAAATGTCCAACTGGGGGTCTGTATGTGGGGGAGACAGGGCAGAAACTGAGAACAAGGATGAACTCTCATCGCCATACAATAAGAGAAAAAAGAATGGATCTACCTGTGGCAATACATTTTTGTCTCCCAAATCATAACATTATGGACATGAAATTACTTGTGTTAAAAGGTAGCTTCAAATCTCAGAGAGACAGAAGAGTCTGGGAATATAAACTAATGATGACCTTTGACACTCTCACTGCAGGAATGAATGTGTCGCATGGATTTATGTCTTTTTACATCAACTAAGGAACTGTCCCCTCAGACTATGAGGGGTCATCACAACAGAGACCCTAATCAGAAGACAATAAAACATTCCTTATCTAAGAGCTGGCCCAATATTTATGGACATAACTGTTTATCACTTATGGTAATTCTGCTTCATGTCACCTGTCTTATCCATGTTCCCCCCCCCCTTTTTTTTCTCTGTGCTATGTTGTGCATAAATATGTGATTCTTCAGAATTTGTCTTAGTCATTGCCTGATGAAGAGACCTGTGTAGTCTCGAAAGCTTGCAATTTGTTACCATGTTTTCAGTTAGCCATTAAAAAGTATCAACCACTGAGGACTCTCAATTCTAAATATTTTTCATAGAATAGTAAAAATGTAGAGAAAAATAGCAATAGATATGCACAAATATGCCTATTTTGCACATGATTTTTGCAGTTAGCCCTCTTCAGCCATGTTTTCTCTAGTCACGGCATATGGAGGTTGTCTCTTTGCCCTAATGGGGAACAGGAAACACAGAGAGGTTTAAAAGGACCTCCCACCTGCCAGTGTCTTTCCTGTTCCCCATGGGACAGGGAGAGGTCTCCAGGTGCTGTAGTGGCCGGCGACTGCGGTACCTTTATGCAGGCTTTGCCTGTCTGAGCCGGGCAGCTGATGGTCACGCTCCGCCTCCTCTTCTGCTGCTCCCGTCATCCTGATTGCAGGTGCCTCGGGACCCCCTCCCGGCCTTCCCGCGCCCCCACGAGGGCAAAGCAGGCCTGGGATCCCTCGCCGGGTTCCTCCTTGAGCTTCCCGGCGTTCTCCCCCTCCATCGATCGGCTTGGCGTTCCGGAAGTGACGTCGGCGGTCTCGCGCGTCACTTCCGGTCTTTCGTACCTCTGGAAGCCGGTACTTCCGGGTTCGCCGGCCGGCGTGTCGGACTAATGGCGTCCCCTCACATGGATCCTGGAGGGGGAGGGGGAACTTTTTGATTGCTGGAGGCAGGTGCGGACAGCGTTCTTAAACCCTGCTGAACCACCACTGAGGTAAGGCTATTTCCCCAGTATGGATGGTTCCTTGTGCCCTGCGTCTGCGGAGCCCAGCGCTACCCCTGCTACAGTGAGTGTTTGCAGGGATAGGATCCGGGAGGTAGTACCTATAGGGGGTATAGTGTCCTCACTCCTCTCTCCCTTTCTGTTTCAGGAAGAAAAGTCTGCCCCTAAAGCCGCTATTAAAAAGAAGTGCCCGGTCTGTTCTACTAAATTTCCTCTTAACTGGGGTAAAAAGCTCTGCCAGCCATGTACTGACAGGATTGTAGAAGCTGAGCAACCATCTCTGCTGGATGAAATTCGCTCCTTAGTAAAACAGGAAGTGCAATCTTCGTTAGCAGCTTTTACTCCTCCACCTCCGCCACCGCCACCACATTCCCCAGCTAAAAAGAGAAAAATTCAGGTGGTTGAATCAGACTCTGATTCAGACCTCTCCCATACTTCATCTGTGGGCTGGGAAGATCCTGTATCACCTAAAGCTGAGGTCAGGAAATACCTCTTTTCCTCAGATTACATTGAGGATCTAGTATCTGCTGTCCGTAATACTATGGGCCTAGAAGAGGAATATGAACCAGAGTCCGTACAGGATCAGATGTTTGGTGGGCTCAGATTGGAGAAGAGAGTGGGGTTCCCAGTACACACTAACATTGTTAGTATAATTGATCAGGAATGGGAACAGCCTGAGAAACGCCTCAGTACCCCTTCAGAAATGAAGCATAGATTTCCTCTAGAGGGTGAAATGATCAAATTGGACATTCCAAAGGTTGATGTGCAGGTGCCTAGAGTCGCCAAAAGAACAGCACTCCCTTTTGAGGATTCTTCACAATTAAAGGATCCTATGGACAGGAAGATTGAAAGCCTCCTAAAAAAAATCTTGGGAAACTTCTACGTCTGTCCTTAAGGCCAGTGTCGCTTCCACTTGTGTTGCCAGGGCCCTCTCCTGCTGGTTAGAAAAATTAGAGTCTTATATATCTCAGGGTACACCAAGAGGTGAAATATTAGATTCACTTCCCATCCTGCATAGAGCCTCTGGGTTTCTGGCTGACGCTTCTCTAGAATCTGTTAGAGTGGCTGCCAGATCTCTTGTACTCTCCAACTCTGCTAGAAGGGCCCTCTGGCTTAAAATATGGAGCGGTGATATCACCTCAAAGGCCAAGTTGTGTGCTATACCCTTTAAGGGAGATTATGTTTTCGGTCCGGCCTTAGACGATATTCTTGAGAAGGCTACTGACAAGAAAAAGGCACTCCCGGAGCAAAAACAACCGAGGAAACGTTTTTTTCGTGCCCCACAGTCTCAGCCCCCTCAAGCAAGAGGGAAAGGCAAAACCGGCAGGTGGGGTTACGCAAAGGGTAGAGGGAAAAATATTTTTGTCCCCCAGCAGCAGCAGCAACAGTCCCAACAGGACAAGCAATGACTCCGACCCGGTAGGGGGGAGACTCTCGAAATATGTGGAAAAATGTCACCAGTTCCCACTGGGTCCTCAATGTCATCAAGGAGGGCCTATTGATAGAGTTAATTTCTTCCCCCCCTCAGGGTCTAAAAGTTACTACCCTTCCGACTTCAAGAGATCACAGTTTTTTGACATTGGGTCTCAGAGATCTTATGAAATCAAATGTGATCTCCCCAGTTCCACATCTGGAACAGGGAAAAGGACATTATTCCCAGCTGTTCTTAGTACCCAAACCCTCAGGGGATGTACGAATTATTATAAACCTAAAAGGTCTAAACCAACATGTGAAATATCGCAAGTTCAAGATGGAGTCTGTAAGATCTGCAATTCCTCTGATAGGACATCACTCCTTTATGGCAACCATCGACCTAAAGGATGCATATTTTCACATTCCTATCCACCCGAGACACAGAAAATATCTCAGATTTGCGATACAGGGGAGTCATCGAGTGGAGCACTATCAGTTTGGAGTCCTTCCCTTCGGCATTTCCTCAGCACCAAGAGTATTGTCCAAAATCATGGCAGAGGCAGTGTCATTTATCCGAAGTCAAGGTGTCTGTATAGTGCCCTACCTGGACGATCTCCTGATAGTAGCCCCCACCGAGATGACCCTGATGTCCCATGTGTCAACCACTTTGGAGATATTGAAGTCTCTGGGTTGGATTCCAAATATGAAGAAATCTCAGCTTCAACCCTCAAAAACCAGAAAGTTCTTGGGTGTGGTTCTGGACTCAGCAAAACAGATGTCCTTTCTCCCAGACGATCACAGGCTACCATTAATAGCAAAAGTCAGAAGATTCAAGGAGATGAGATTTCCTACTCTTCGAGAAGGAATGTCTCTCTTAGGCTCCATGACAGCCTGCATACAATCGGTGGCTTGGGCTCAAGCTCACTCAAGAATTCTCCAAACCCACATTCTAGACAGGTGGGATGGTCGACCTGGCACTCTAACAAAAAGGATTCACACACCCGGTCGAGTGAAAGCATCCTTAACATGGTGGATGAATTCCAGAAACCTCCTGAAGGGTGTGAGCTGGATTCAGCTTCCGCTAACCACGATCAAGACAGATGCCAGCAGGAGGGGCTGGGGAGCCATAATAAATCATGTTCCTTACCAAGGTCTTTGGAACCAGTCAATCAGCGAGAAATCGTCAAATTTCAGAGAGCTCAAAGCTGTGGAAGAGGCCCTGTTAGCAGCAAGCCGTCAGATTTCTGGTCAACATGTCCAGATCTATTCAGACAATATGACCACGGTGGCTCATATCAAGCACCAGGGCAGTACAAAATTCCTCAGTTTGAAAAAGATTTTTTATTGGGCCGAAAAAACACTTACTGTCCCTGACGGCAATTCACCTAAAAGGGACTGCAAATATTCAAGCAGACTACCTGAGTCGCCAGGATATTCATCCTGGCGAATGGATCCTGGATATTCAAACATTCAATATGTTAGTACAAAAGTGGGGTCTTCCAGAGGTTGACCTCTTTGTCTCTCACCAGAACGCAAAAGTCAAAACCTTTTTTTCCTTGAACCCAAGAGGCAATCCCAGAGGAGTGGATGCCCTAGTCCAAGATTGGCACTTCCAGCTTGCCTATGCATTTCCGCCAATCCCAATCCTTGCAAAGGTTCTACGGAAGATACGAATAGAAGGGACTCCGACTATCCTGATAGCTCCTTTTTGGCCCAAACGAAGTTGGTTCAACTTGATCATCCAACTACAAGTGGATGGACCGGTAATGTTACCTCTAAAAAACAATCTCCTCTCTCAGGGTCCTATTCTCCACGCAGACCCTCAGAAATGGAACTTAGCGGCGTGGTTACTGAAGCCCAAGTTTTGAAAGCAAAAGGACTATCGGACCCTGTCATAGCTAATCTCCAAAAATCGAGAAAGCCAGTAACCAACGCCATCTACAACAAAATCTGGAAAAAATTTTCATCGTTTTGTTTGCCTAATCTTCCAGACCCTCTCAAGCCTAATATACCTAACATTTTAGATTTTTTACAAAAAGGCTTGGAAATGGGTCTTAGACCCAGTACTCTCAAGGTTCAGGTCTCGGCACTTAGCTCCTTTTTTGATCAAGATCTAGCAGGTCATCGCTGGATCAAAAGGTTCTTAACATCAGCAACTAGGATGAATCCTAGAAAACAGATCATAGTTCCCCCATGGGATCTTAATGTGGTGCTCCAAGGTCTTACAGGCCCGCCTTTTGAACCTTTATCCTCCTGCTCTCTTCAAAATCTTGCCTATAAAACTGTGTTTTTGGTAGCCATAACTTCGGCTAGAAGAGTGGGTGAACTACAAGCCTTATCTATAAGAGAGCCGTATCTTCTAGCGAGAGATGACTCAATAGTACTTCGTCTAGATCCTTCTTTTCTTCCGAAGGTAGTCTCTGATTTTCATCGTTCCCAAGAGATTGTTCTACCGACCTTTTGCCATAATCCTGCAAACTTGGAAGAAAGAAGATTCAACACTCTGGATGTCCGACGTATTCTGCTGCAATACTTAGATCAGACCCGTGCTCTCAGAATCGATCATAACCTCTTTATCCATCTCTCAGGGCAAAATAAGGGGAAAAAAGTAGCTAAAAGTACCATTGCTACGTGGATTAAAAAAGCCATAACGGAAGCCTATGTTGCTCAAAACAAAATTCCTCCAGTAGGGATTAAGGCCCATTCGACAAGATCTACGTCAGTTTCCTGGGCAGAAAGAGCAGGTGCATCTCCGGAGCAGATCTGCAGGGCAGCAACGTGGTCTTCACTTCATACCTTCTCTAAGCATTATAGATTAGATGTATTGTCCAATAAGGACTTAGTCTTCGGCCGTAAAGTCCTCCAGGCCGTTGTCCCTCCCTAGTGCTTAATTAGTTGGTATTCCTCCATATGCCGCCGTGGAAGGTGACTAGAGAAAATAGAATTATTCTTACCGTTAATTCGGTTTCTAGGAACCTTCCACGACGGCACTAATTTCCCACCCGATACATATTCCTGGACTAGTTCTGGGATTCAGAAGGTAAACCGGTGCTATGGTTTCAGTTGTAAGTCACTGGCAGGTGGGAGGTGGGAGGTCCTTTTAAACCTCTCTGTGTTTCCTGTTCCCCATTAGGGCAAAGAGACAACCTCCATATGCCGTCGTGGAAGGTTCCTAGAAACCGAATTAACGGTAAGAATAATTCTATTTTCCTGACCGGGGGATTTATGATTATTATCTCCCTTAGTGCACAACCGTTTGGGAATGTGATTGCATATAGTATTGTATATTAGGCAGTATATTATTTTCAATTTCATTGATTCATGGTTCAGCATTATTTATGATTGGATATACCTTTGTGAATTATTTATATTTTATACTCGAATATTCAATTATTTATCATCACTCTATAATCCAATATAATTATTGCTATTTTTCTCTACATTTATACTATTTTATGTTATTTTCAGGATTTTCCTCATGCGGACCCTGACTTTTTATGGTATTATTTCTAATAAGATTTTAATTTATTTTATTTTTGTGCGGGCACTCTTGCACTTTGCATTAATTTACCATTCACCTCAATAAAGGCATTTTTACAATTTTCCATTTTTTGTCCCTTTTATTTAATTTATATTGCTTGTCCTGTGGGCTCTTTTTGGTGTTTAATCCGAATGGTCTGCCATTCAAATTACTGGACATAGTCACCCACATTATTTTATATTTGTTTTAAATAAGTGTTTTCATTGTAATTTTGTTTTTTATGAGCTGTTACATCAAGTTTCTGTTTGATAAGGACAATAGGCAAGCAGCTTGGTGAGAAGGCAACAACTGTTGGCACAATTATTAAAAAATAGAAGAAACACAAGATGACTGTCAATCTTCCTCGATCTGGGGCCTCATGCAAGATCTTGCGTTATGGCATGAGGATGATTCTGAGAAAGGTCAGGAATCAGACCAGAACTACAAGGGAGGACCTGAAGTGAGCTTGGACCACAGTCTCAAACATTAACATTAACATTAGTAACACACTACACTGTCATGGACTAAAATCCTGCAGGGCATGCAAGGTAACCCTGCTCATGCTAGCACATGTCCAGGCACTTTTGAAGTTCACCAGTGACCATCTTGATGATCAAGAGGAGGCATGGAAGGAGGTCATTTGGTCAGATGAGACCAAAATAGAACTTTTTAGTATCAACTCCACTTGCTGTTTTTGAGGAGGAAGAAGAAGGATGAGTACAACCCAAAGAACACCATCCCAACTGTGAAGCATGGTGGGGAAAACAACTTATGTTGGGGGTGCTTTTCTGCAAAGAGGACAGTATGACTGCACCGTATTGAAGGTAGAATGGATGGGGTCATGTATCGTGAGATTTTGGCAAATAACCTCCTTCCCTCGCTAAGAACATTGAATATGGGTTGTGGCTAGGTCTTCCACCGTGACAATGATCTGAAACACACAGCCAGGGTAACTAAGGAGTGGCTCCGTAAGAAGCAGTTCAAGGTCCTGGAGTGGGCTAGTCAGTCTCCAGATCTGAACCCAATAGAAAATCTTTGGAGGGATCTGAAACCCAGTGTTGCCTGGCGACAGCCCCAAAACCTGAAAGATCTGGAGAAGATCTATATGGAGGAGTGGGCAAAAATCCCTGCTACAGTGTGTGCAAGCTTGATAAAAAAAAGTACAGAAAACTTCTGACCTCCATAATTGCAAACTATCTATCTATCTATCTATCTATCTATCTATCTATCTATCTATCTATCTATCTATCTATCTATCTATCTATCTATCTATCTATCCAAAAACACTGACCAGCAGCTCCTAAGTGTGAAAATGTGCATTATGTAGAAAAAAGAAAGCACAGCAGCACTATGCATAAGTTTAAATTTAGAAACATCCTTAGGGGTGCACGCATGTGGGGGTGCACGCAAGCGTCCCAGAAGCAAAGCGTCACGGAGCTAAGCATCGTGATGCAGCAGTTATTCCATGGCAAAGAACTAACATTCATCTTCTCTCTTCACACAGGTATAACTTCCCACCTCTACTTGCTGTCTCATCTGCTGCAATAGACTCTTATGGTATAACTTCCCACCTCTGCTTGCTGTCTCATCTGCTGCAATAGACTCTTATGGTATAACTTCCCACCTCTGCTTGCTGTCTCATCTGCTGCAATAGACTCTTATGGTATAACTTCCCACCTCTGCTTGCTGTCTCATCTGCTGCAATAGACTCCTATGGTATAACTTCCCACCTCTGCTTGCTGTCTCATCTGCTGCAATAGACTCTTATGGTATAACTTCCCATGCTTGCTGTCTGCTGTGTCATCTGCTGCTTTACCATCTGGAAACATATTTTAATGTGTCTGCTAATTCATTGGTATAATTCATTTGGTGCATTGTACTTAAAACTCACTGTTGCATATCCATGACTGGGATCAGTGTAGATCTTATCTGGTGGAAGGTGTCAAAATAGATGTTGCCAGGCTGAATGTCTTTGATCATCTAAAAAAAATCCCTGGTGTGCTGGCCCCAGCTGCTAAATTATCCTCAACCAGTTCCCACAATCCATCTCTTCTGACTCAGCAGTCTGGACTATAAATTTAGAAACATACTTAGGGGTGCATGTGGGGGTGCACGCAAGCGTCCCAGAAGCAAAGCGTCACGGAGATAAGTGTTGTGATACAGCAGTTATTCCATGGCAGTTAGTCAGGGCAGGAGTCAGGTAACCCACATTCTGCACTCCCCTCTATCCATGTGCTTTATTCCTAGCCTCCTATGTTCCCTTGCAATCCACTTTCACAGACCAATCCCCCTTCCACCACAACTCATATACATCAACTCCTTTCTCCGTCCCTCTCCCATGTGCAGCTTCCATGCACTTCTCACCTTTCTGAAAAACCTCAGCCCATCTTGCGCAAACACTCTGCACAAAAAAACTTCATACAATTCCAAAAACTACTAGCTTGTTATCTTCCTACTCCTACTGATTTCAGGGGACATCTCCCCCAACCCCGGTCCACCATCCACCAACCTCAACCCATACCCTACCTCACATAGAAACCTTAATAATCTTACTAATATTACTTGCACTCCTTCATCTCCTTCTTTTAATTGTGCCCTTTGGAATCCACGGTCTGTATGCAACAAGCTTCCTTTCCTAAACAATTACTTTCTGGAAAACCCTCTGAATCTGCTGGCCCTCACGGAAACCTGGATTTAGGATTCTGACATGTCCTCTCCTGCTGCCATTTCCCATGGTGGATTACAATTCTCACATTCCCTGAGACCCACAAACAGACATGGTGGTGGAGTCGGCATACTTCTCTTCCCACAATGCACCTTCCAGGTCATCCCCCCAGCTCCATCACTCTCATTCCCTTCTTTTGAGGTCCACTGTTTTGATCAGGTGGCCTTGGAGCAGCATTAAAAGACCTTCGCTGGAGCATTGGTAACTTTACTGACCGCAAACCCTGATCCTATCACCGCAACTAGAAGTAGCCGTGGGGTGTGCCTAACCAGACCTAGACACCTCGACACAGCCTAAGGACTAAATATCCCTAAAGATGGAAATAGGAAAACTCTCTTGCCTCAGAGTAGATCCCCAAAGGATAGGTAGCCCCCCACAAATAATGACTGTGAGTAGGAGAGGAAAAGACACACGCAGACAGAAAACAGGGATAAGGAAAGGAGGCCACTTCTACCTAGATAGGAAAGGATAGTACAGGATACTATGCGGTCAGCATAAAACACTACAAAATATCCACGGCAGAAAAATACAAAAACTCTACCACCTAACTAAAGATGTGGAGAGTATATCTGCGACTCCAGCGAGTCCAACTAGCCTGAGAAAAACATCAGGCACAGTCTAGCAGGAACAAAATGGAAACAAGATAAGCACAGAAAATAAACACACAGCAGTGTGTCTAAAAAATGAAGCAAATACTTATCTTAGCTGAATTGGCAGCAAGCAGGAGAGGCCAGGCATAGGACCAACACTTCCAAAGGAACATTGCCTACTGGCAAGGACTAATGAGTCCTGCACAGCTAAATACCGCAGTCAGAATTGCAATTAGCAGAAACACCTGTCCAACACTGCTGCTCAGGAATAACTGCATTACCATCAACAACCACCGGAGGGAGCCCAAGAGCAGAATTCACAACAGTACCCCCCCTTGAGGAGGGGTCACCGAACCCTCACCAGAGCCCCCAGGCCGGTCAGGACGAGCAAGATGAAAGGCACGAACCAAATCAGCGGCATGGACATCAGAGGCCGAAACCCAAGAATTATCCTCCTGGCCATAACCCTTCCATTTGACAAGGTACTGAAGCTTCCGCCTCGAAAAACGAGAATCCAAAATCTTCTCAACCACATATTCCAACTCCCCATCGACCAACACAGGGACCGGAGGATCAACAGAGGGACCAACGGGCTCCACATATTTCCGCAACAAAGATCTATGGAAGACATTATGGATAGCAAAAGAGGCCGGAAGCGCCAGACGAAAAGACACCGGATTAATAATCTCAGAAATCCTATAAGGACCAATAAACCGAGGCTTAAACTTAGGAGAAGAAACCTTCATAGGAACATCACGGGAAGATAACCAAACCAGATCCCCAACCCGAAGCCGGGAACCAACACAGCGACGTCGGTTAGCAAAACATTGAGCCTCCTCCTGAGACAACACCAAATTGTCCACCACCTGAGCCCAAATCTGCTGCAACCTGTCAACCACAGAATCCACACCAGGAAAGTCAGAAGGCTCAACCTGCCCAGAAGAAAAACGAGGATGAAAACCAAAATTCCAAAAAAAAGGCGAAACCAAAGTAGCCGAACTTAAGGACAAACTCGGCTAATGGCAAAAAAGCCACCCAATCATCCTGATCAGCAGACACAAAGCATCTCAAATAAGTCTCCAAAGTCTGATTAGTACGCTCGGTCTGGCCATTTGTCTGAGGATGAAATGCAGAAGAAAAAGACAAATCAATGCCCAGCCTAGCACAAAAGGCTTGTCAAAACCTAGAAACAAACTGGGAACCTCTGTCGGACACAATATTCTCAGGAATACCATGCAAACGGACCACATGCTGAAAAAACAACGGAACCAAATCAGAAGAAGAAGGCAATTTAGGCAAAGGCACCAAATGAACCATCTTAGAGAATCGGTCACAAACAACCCAGATAACAGACATCCTCTGGGAAACAGGAAGATCGGAAATAAAATCCATAGAAATATGCGTCCAGGGCCTCTCAGGGACCGGCAATGGCAAAAGCAACCCACTAGCACGGGAGCAACAAGGCTTGGCCCGCGCACAAGTCCCACAGGACTGCACAAAAGACCGCACATCACGCGATAAAGAAGGCCACCAAAATGACCTACCAACCAAGTCTCTGGCACCAAAAATGCCAGGATGACCAGCCAACACAGAACAATGAACCTCAGAAATCACTCTACTAGTCCATCTGTCAGGAACAAACAGCTTCCCCACAGGACAACGATCAGGTTTGTCAGCCTGAAATTTCTGAAGAACCCGTCGTAAATCAGGAGAAACGGCAGAAAGGACCATTCCTTCCTTCAAAATACCGACTGGTTCCAAGACCTCAGGAGAATCAGGCAAAAAACTCCTAGAGAGGGCATCAGCCTTAATATTCTTAGAATCCGGAAGGTACGAGACCACGAAATCAAAACGAGAAAAAAACAAGGACCATCGAGCCTGTCTAGGATTCAACCGTTTGGCAGACTCGAGGTAAATCAGATTCTTATGATCGGTCAAGACCACAATATGGTGCTTAGCTCCCTCAAGCCAATGTCGCCACTCCTCAAACGCCCACTTCATAGCCAACAACTCCCGATTGCCGACATCATAATTGCGTTCAGCAGGCGAAAACTTACGGGAAAATAAGGCAAACGGTTTCATTAAGGAACCAACAGGATCCCTTCTGAGACAAAACAGCCCCTGCCCCAATCTCAGAAGCGTCAACCTCAACCTGAAACGGAAGAGAAACATCCGGTTGACGCAACACAGGAGCAGAAGTAAAACGATGCTTAAGTTCCTGAAAGGCAGAGACAGCCGCAGGGGACCAATTCGCCACATCAGCGCCCTTCTTTGTCAAATCAGTCAAGGGTTTAACCACGCTGGAAAAATTAGCAATGAAACGGCGATAAAAATTAGCAAAACCCAAAAATTTCTGAAGGCTCTTCACGGATGTGGGCTGAATCCAATCATGAATGGCCTGAACCTTAACCGGATCCATCTCTATAGACGAGGGAGAAAAAATAAAGCCCAAAAAGGAAACCTTCTGCACCCCAAAAAGACACTTAGACCCTTTCACAAACAAGGCATTGTCACGAAGGATCTGAAATACCATCCTGACCTACTGCACATGAGACTCCCAATCATCGGAAAAAATCAAAATATCATCCAAATATAGAATCAGGAATTTATCAAGATAATCCCGGAAGATATCATGCATGAAGGACTGAAAAACAGATGGAGCATTAGAGAGTCCGAATGGCATCACAAGGTATTCAAAATGGCCCTCGGGCGTGTTAAACGCAGTTTTCCATTCATCACCTTGCTTAATACGAACAAGATTATAAGCCCCCCGAAGGTCAATCTTAGTAAACCAACTAGCTCCCTTAATCCTAGCAAACAAATCGGAAAGCAAAGGTAAAGGATATTGAAACTTGACCGTGATCTTATTCAAGAGGCGATAATCAATACAGTGTCTTAAGGAACCATCTTTTTTAGCAACAAAAAAGAACCCCGCTCCCAATGGTGAAGAAGATGGCCGAATATGCCCTTTCTCCAAAGACTCCTTAATATAGCTCCGCATGGCGGTATGTTCAGGTACAGACAGGTTGAAAAGTCGGCCCTTAGGAAACTTACAGCCTGGAATCAAGTCAATAGCACAATTGCAGTCCCTGTGCGGTGGAAGGAAACTGGACTTGGGCTCATCGAATACATCCTGAAAATCAGACAAAAACTCCGGAATTTCAGAAGAGGGAGAAGGGGCGATAGACATCAGAGGAACATCATTATGAACCCCCTGACAACCCCAACTAGTCACAGACATGGACTTCCAACCCAAAACAGGATTATGTACTTGCAACCATGGAAAACCCAGCACGATAGCATTATGCAAACTATGCAACACCAGAAATCGACAATCTTCCTGATGGGCTGGCGCCATGCACATGGTCACCTGTGTCCAAAACTGGGGCTTATTTTTAGCCAAGGGTGTAGCATCAATGCCCCTTAAAGGAATAGGGTTCTGCAAAGGCTGCAAGGGAAAACCACAACGCCTGGCAAACTGAAAGTCCATTAAGTTCAAGGCGGCGTCTGAATCCACAAACGCCATGACAGAAAATGATGACAATGAACAGATCAAGGACACAGATAACAGAAATTTAGGTTGTACAGTACTCATGGTAAATGAACTGGCGATCCTCTTGGTCCGCTTAGGGCAGACAGAAATGACATGGGAAGCGTCGCCACAATAATAACACAATCTATTCTGATGTCTAAAACCTTGTCGTTCCGTTCTAGACAGAATCCTATCACATTGCATTGGCTCAGGAATTTGCTCTGAGGATTACGCCATAGCGCGCACAGTTCTGCGCTCCCGCAAGCGCCGATCAATCTGAATGGCCAGAGACATAGAATCACTCAGATTGGAGGGTGTGGGAAACCCCACCATAACATCTTTAACGGATTCAGAAAGACCCTTTCTGAAAATTGCCGCCAAAGCATCATTATTCCATTTAGTCAATACAGACCATTTTCTGAATTTCTGACAATACAATTCTGCCGCCTCTTGACCCTGAGACAGGGCCAACAAGGTCTTCTCAGCTTGATCCACCGAATTAGGTTCATCATACAGTAATCCTAACGCCTGAAAGAAGGAGTCTACATTAAGCAAAGCAGGATCCCCAGATTCCAGGGAAAATGCCCAATCCTGTGGATCACCACGCAGCAGGGAAATTATGATTTTAACTTGTTGAATGGAATCACCGGAGGATCGAGGTTTCAATGCAAAAAACAGTTTACAGTTGTTTTTAAAACTCAAAAATTTGGACCTGTCACCAAAAAACAAATCAGGAGTAGGTATCTTCGGTTCTAAAGCAGGAGTCTGAACAATGTAATCAGAAATACCCTGTACTCTAGCACCAAGCTGGTCTATACGAGAAACTAATTCCTGAACATTCATGCTAGCACAAGGCTCTTCAGCCACCCAGAGATAAAGAGGGAGGAGAAGACAAAACAGACTGGAGAAAAAAAATGGCTCAAGATCTTTCCTCCCTTCTTCTGAGATGCAATTAACTCATTGTTGGCCAGTAGTACTGTTATGATCAGGTGGCCTTGGAGCAGCATGAAAAGACCTTCGCTGGAGCAGTGGTAACTTTACTGACCGCAAACCCTGATCCTATCACCGCAAACCCTGATCCTATCACCGCAACTAGAAGTAGCCGTGGGGTGTGCCTAGCCAGACCTAGACACCTCGACACAGCCTAAGGACTAAATATCCCTAAAGATGGAAATAGGAAAACTCTCTTGCCTCAGAGTAGATCCCCAAAGGATAGGTAGCCCCCCACAAATAATGACTGTGAGTAGGAGAGGAAAGACACACGCAGACAGAAAACAGGGATAAGGAAAGGAGGCCACTTCTACCTAGATAGGAAAGGATAGTACAGGATACTATGCGGTCAGCATAAAACACTACAAAATATCCACAGCAGAAAAATACAAAAACTCCACCACCTAACTAAAGATGTGGAGAGTATATCTGCGACTCCAGCGAGTCCAACTAGCCTGAGAAAAACATCAGGCACAGTCTAGCAGGAACAAAATGGAAACAAGATAAGCACAGAAAATAAACACACAGCAGTGTGTCTAAAAAATGAATTGGCTGAATTGGCAGCAAGCAGGAGAGGCCAGGCAGAGGACCAACACTTCCAAAGAAACATTGCCTACTGGCAAGGACTAATGAGTTCTGCACAGCTAAATACCCCGGTCAGAATTGCAATTAGCAGAAACACCTGTCCAACACTGCTGCTCAGGAATAACTGCATTACCATCAACAACCACCGGAGGGAGCCCAAGAGCAGAATTCACAACAGTCCACACCATCAGGCTCTTTCGTCCCCTCTCACTCAGAGTAGTGGTCATATACCGGCCCCCAGGCTCACCCACCCACTTCCTGGACCATTTCTCTGCCTGGCTGCCGCACTTCATGTCCTCAGAACTACCAACCCATATCCTGGGAGACTTCTGGATCGCCCCCAGACACAGGGCCACGAGTCCTCGGTACCGGGCCTCTCTGGTTCGGTTCTGAGGCTGTCACGGTGGCTAGACCCGGTCCGCGACCCTGCTATGGGGCGTCCAATAAAGGTAGTGCAGTCTGTCAGGGGTTCGTGACGCCACCTGTGGTGTTTGGTCAGGGTGACCGACACTGCTGTGGGGTCCGCTGGGGTGATGGAAAGGCAGCTGGATGGTATACCTTCCCACAGGTGAAGTATGTCCCCAGGGCTTCCCAGTAAGGTGGATGGTGATGGTGTGATGTGCAGTCAATAACGAGGACACAGGGTTGCAGTCTCTTTACCTCTTTACTGAAGACTTCAGGATCCTCAATCCAGAGCACGTTTAACAGGGCTATCTGAGACCGGCCGGTCCGATGGGCACTTCCAGAGTTTCCTTTGCAGATGCAAATCGTTGCCTACCACTAGCGCCTGTGTGTTGTAGTCCTACCCTGCTGAGCATTCGGAATAGTCCTCACACCTGCTGTTCTCGTTCGTCGTTCTCTACAGCTCTTTCTCTCTTTAGTTCCAGATGTTGCTAGTTTCTCGTCCCCCAGATATGTTATGGCTACAACGCACCCGTATGACGGGAAGGCCTGGAGGTCTTCCGGGACCCTAGAGATGCCCCTCTCCCACTGTTGCCCCCTATGTCTTCTTAGGAAATTTAAGGTAGACAGCCAACCTATAATTAACTGTCCTGCGGAGTTCAAAGTAAGGCCTAGAGTCAGTTACTCCCGCGGTGTTCCGACCACCGGCTACGCGCCTCAGTAGGATGTTGCCTCGGTCTCACGGCACGACTCCTACTGGTACTCCTTTGTGCTTGATTTCGTTTACACTGTTCCACAATATCCTTCCCTTCATGTCTCTTTCTTAGGATACTGCCGCAAGGTAGTGCAGGCGCGGTTCCATTACGTTCTGTTCTTTTCGCTAGGCACCTGCCAGATTCCCACACCTGACAGGGACCCCCCTGTGTCTTCTCCCTGCAACACCCCCTGCCACGGGATGTTGCCTGAATCCAACCCAGTCAGCTTCTGACTAACTTCCTCCCCAACCCCTAGTTTTACCAGTGTGAGGAGTGGCCCAATAAATAAAGCCTTTTTCTCCCCCTAGTGGCCGGAGTGTGAAGTGTAAAGTGTTCTGGTGATACCTGGTCAGGAGAACTCCTTTAGTGCCATCAGACGTACCATCACTCCCCTTAGTGGCAGAGCGCTATACTGCAACGACCAGATCTCTGGGGCGCTGCACTCCCCCCCGGTTAAATCCAGTACTCCTGGACTGGGAAGAAGAACAACAAAATACAACATACAAAATTTTTGAAATGCTAAAACAAGTAAATAGAACAATGCTTCCCTTTATGGGAGGTGAGGACACTTGAAAGTTACAAACAAAATTAAATATATTTTTAAATAACAGGTTGACTATAAATAACTCTCGGTACCCAGCTGGGTATTCTACCAAGTACAAACTCTGAACAATAAGTTAACTTTTCCTTTAAGGGCATATAAGCTGAACCCACTAAAGGCCGACTATAAAATACTATATAAATAACTCAACTTTTCTTTCCGTTCTAACTTCCCCAATGCAGGACCGCCTAGCTCCTTGGCTGGGCCTACTGTCATTGTGCCGACCATCTTTCTACAGTTCTCAGGAGGACTCTCTCTCTCTAACCCCTACGGGTTCACTTTCAAGCTTTCCTGTCCTCAGTCTCTATCAACATTTATCAAACTTTCTAAATTTCAACATTATTAACGTTTCAACTTTTATTAAAGCAATCATGTAAACATTCCCTTTAAGAGGGACCCAAGTCTCTAGGAGATAGTGCAGATTCTCTCTGTCTGCAAGTCCACTGAAAGCAAGACCTTCTGCTTCATGTCCAGAAGCATTATCTTCGCAAAGTCTTCTTTCACTTGTAAAACCAGTAAGGACCACCTTTAAGAAGGTGCAAACTATATACAAAAACAGTTTTGAATCATTCACCGTCCATGATCCGGCAGTCTTTGGAACAGTGACAAATCTGTGCAAAAGTAGAAAAAGAACTATAAACAATAGGGATCCCGGGTAAACAAAGGGACCCCTTTAAGAAATAACCCTGGTCGGGTTTAAAACAGCAGCAAAAAGCAGGAAACAATTAACTGTTTACATATTCGGGTCTTCGAGGTTTAGTTCTATAGTAGGTTGCAAGGCATCAGTCGGTAGCGAACACTTCCCAGCCGTGGAAGCTCTGGTTCCGTGTTCTCGCCTGATGCAGTGTCAGTATCATGGGTTCGTCTCTCAGGTGCGGCCAGGTCACCCGGTGTCTGGATTCGAATGTCAGCTTTGGTTGCAAGTTCAGTAGCGGCGATAATGCACACTGTGGTGACAGGGGTGGAATTCGTCAAATCAGGGTTAGTCGTAGTCAGGGCCGCAGGTGGCGCCATTACCGGCTCACATCGGTAGACATTTCGAGCGCACCACCCTTGCGCACTCCGATGGTGGGTGTACATCACCTGGTCCCCTCTGTATAGCAGCCGATCATCACATCTATCGTGGCGCGGGGTCTTTACATTGTAACTAGTAAAGAAGATTTCCGTCGGTAGCCCCGGTTCCTGAATGTAGCCCCAACCCCGCTTCGGGTGAAAGGCTATCACAGTCCCCCGCTTTACCGGACTTCCTTTACTGCGTTCTGTCTTTGGTCTTTGTACTTTCGGTGGGTCACTTTGTTCTGTCTCTTTTCTATCTTTCCAGTGTAAAATTAGGCATTGTTTATATTGTCCCCAAGTGAGCGCAGCGATGCTGAGGCCCTCCTGCCTGGTTCCGTCTGACCCAATCCTTGGGGTGTCCCACTGGAAGATTACCCCCTCTGAGCTTACATCCAGCGGTATCCCCATAGTCGTCGGTAGCGGAGGCACCAGCTTCTCCATGGTGTCGGGGGCTATAACCACCAGTTCAGGAGCAGGGACTCGGTCAATGTCAGGACGGGGAGCGGTCACGGGAGCCGGATCGGTCAGGAGGGCAGGGGCGTTTTCCATACCTCCGTCTGATGTGGTTCCACCGATGCCGATCGGTTCCATTGATGAGGACACTAGAGTCGGCTGCGGCTCGGACCGCGGTTCTCCCGATGCGGCCCTCGCTGACGGCTCCGACCCCCATTGCTTCACATCGGCTGGCTCCACACTCGGGATAGGCCGACTCGGCTCCTCCGCCCGCGGCTCCAAGAAGTCCGAGTCCTCCAGCCGCGGCAGATTCGAGTCCGGATCCTCCTCCGGTCGGCGGGGACAGGCCAGGATCACTCCTTTGTCGTTCGGGCACCCGCTGGTCGTGATCCCCACTCCGGGATCTGCGATGGCACTCACACACTGCTCCTCCATTTTCTGGGGGTGGAGCTCCTTCTTGTCGTGGTTCCCGCTGTTGCAAATCAGGGGGCGGTTCTCCTCTGCTTTGGGGCAGATCGTCCTCCCGCAACAGTAATCGGAGGGGGCGGTCAGCACTTCTGGCGCCACTTTGATAGACTCCTCCCATGGCACGCCCTCCTTCTTCCCCTGCGCTCCTTGTGGCACGGCAATGGCGGCAGTTTTGGCGGGAATCTCGCGGCAGATAGCAATACACAGTCTTTGCAATAAATCACAGTCCAACACGTTTCAATCACAATTCCAAGGCACACATGACCTGCTTCTCAGGCTTAAGTACGATCCTGTTCGTGACGCCAAGTTGGATCGCCCCCAGACACAGGGCCACGAGTTCCCGGTACCGGGCATCTCTGGTTCGGTTCTGAGGCTATCACGGTGGCTAGACCCGGTCCGCAACCCTGCTAAGGGGCGTCCAATAAAGGTGGTGCAGTCTGTCAGGGGTTCATGACACCACCTGTGGTGTTCGGTCAGGGTGACCGACGCTGCTGTGGGGTCCGCTGGGGTGATGGAATGGCAGCTGGATGGTATACCTTCCCACAGGTGAAGTATGTCCCCAGGGCTTCCCAGTAAGGTGGATGGTGATGGTGTGAGGTGCAGTCAATAATGAGGACACAGGGTTGCAGTCTCTTTACCTCTTTACTGAAGACTTCAGGATCCTCAATCCAGAGCACGTTTAACAGGGCTATCTGAGACCAGCCAGTCCGATGGGCACTTCCAGAGTTTCATTCGCAGATGGAAATCGTTGCCTTCCACTAGCACCTGTGTGTTGTAGTCCTACCCTGCTGAGCATTCGGAATAGTCCTCACAACTGCTGTTCTCGTTCGTCGTTCTCTACAGCTCTTTCTCTCTTTAGTTCCAGATGTTGCTAGTTTCTCGTCCCCCAGATATGTTATGGCTAGGACGCACCCGTATGACGGGAAGGCCTGGAGGTCTTCCGGGACCCTAGAGACGCCCCTCTCCCACTGTTGCCCCCTATGTCTTCTTAGGAAATTTAAGGTAGACAGCCAACCTATAATTAACTGTCCTGCGGAGTTCGAAGTAAGGCCTAGAGTCAGTTACTCCCGCGGTGTTCCGACCACCGGCTACACGCCTCAGTAGGATGTTGCCTCGGTCTCACAGCACGACTCCTACTGGTACTCCTTTGTGCTTGATCTCGTTTACACTGTTCCACAATATCCTTCCCTTGGTGTCTCTTTCTTAGGATACCGCCGCAAGGTAGTGCAGGAACGGTTCCGTTACATTCTGTTCTGTTCGCTAGGCTCCTGCCAGGTTCCCACACCTTACAGGGACCCCCCTGTGTCTTCTCCCTGCAACATCCCCTGCCACGGGATGTTGCATGAATCCAACCCAGTCAGCTTCTGACTAACTTCCTCTCCAACCCCTAGTTTTACCAGTGTGAGGAGTGGCCCAATAAATAAAGCTTTTTTCTCCCCCTAGTGGCCGGAGTGTGAAGTGTAAAGTGTTCTGGTGATACCTGGTCAGGAGAACTCCTTTAGTGCCATCAGACGTACCATCACTCCCCTTAGTGGCAGAGCATCATACTGCAACGACCAGATCTCTGGGGCGCTGCACTTCAACATCCCCATAACAGCCCCACTTCCACATCTGCATCCCAGCTTCTATCACTAACCACTTCTTTAGGCCTCTCACAGCTCTCAACCTCTGAGACACACAAGAAAGGTAACACCCTTGACCTGGTCTTCGCCCGGCTCTGCTCAATCTCCTACCTAGATAACTCACCACTTCCCCTCTCTGACCACAACATTCTCTCCTTCACACTCACAAATCCTCGCCCATCCCAGCACACTCCTACCTACCGCACATTCAGAAATCTACATGCCATTAACCCTCATACACTTTCAGACTCCCTACACTCATCATTGTCCCCAATCTCTTCTTTTTCCTGTCCTGATCTGGCTGTACATCACTTCAATGACACTCTTAGAAGCACCCTTGACCAAGTAGCGCCCTCACCCTCAGAACCTCCAAACACAGAGTGAAACAGCCCTGCATTTTCCCTGGCTCACTCTCCACATTCGATCCCATCACAGAAGAAGTCTCCAGGCTCCTCTCTTCTTCTCGTCCGACTACATGCACCACCGACCCCATTCCCTCACACCTCCTCCAGTCTCTCTCTCAAGCCGTCACAGCTCACCTAACTACAATCTTTAATCTCTCCCTCTCCTCTGGCATTTTCCCCTCCTGCTTCAAACACTCTATCATTACTCCATTACTAAAGAAACCCGCTCTCGACACATCCTGCCCAAATAACTACAGACCAGTCTCCAATCTCCCCTTCATCTCTAAACTCTTGGAGCACCTGATTTACTCCCGCCTTACCCGTTACCTCTCCACTCACTCTCTCCTAGACCCTTCACAGTCCGGTTTCTGCCCCCTACATTCGACTGAATCTGCACTCATCAAAGTGACCAATGACCTTCTGACAGCAAAACGTAATGGTGACCATTCTCTGCTCATTCTTCTCAACCTTTCTGCAGCTTTGGACACTGTTGACCACCCTCTCCTACTCTCTAGGCTCCAGTCACTAGGCATTAAGGACACTGCTCTCTCCTGGTTCTCCTCCTATCTTTCTGACCGCTCCTTCAGTGTTCTGTTCTCTGGCTCCACTTTCTCTCCTCTTCCTCTCACTGTCGGGGTACCTCAGGGCTCAGTCCTTGGCCCCCTTCTCTTCTCCCTCTACACGGCCCCAATTGGACAGACCATCAGCAGATTTGGCTTTCAGTACCATCTTTATGCTGATGACACACAACTATACACGTCATCCCCTGACCTTACCCCCACTGTACTACAGAACGCCACTGACTGTCTGTCTGCAGTCTCCATCATCATGTCCGCTCTCTATCTGAAACTCAACCTCTCCAAAACTGAACTTCTTCGGCTCCCGCCATCTGCTAACCTCCGTAAATCTGACATTTCCCTCTCCATGGGTGGCACCATAATAACACCCCGGCAGCAGGCGCGCTGTCTGGGTGTTATGTTTGACTCTGATCTCTCCTTCACCTCCTATATACAATCTCTTGCCTGCTCGTGCTGCTTACACCTAAAGAACATTTCTAGAATCTGCCCTTTTCTCACCATGAAAACAACAAAAACCCTCACAGTCGCCCTGATCCACTCCCGTCTGGACTACTGTAATGCTCTATTAATTGGCCTCCCCCTCACGCGACTCTCCCCTCTCCAGTCTATCCTTAATGCAGCAGCCAGGGTTGTCCATCTGGCTAATCGTTACTTGGACGCGTCCGCTCTTCGCCAGTCATTACACTGGCTGCCCATTCATTACAGGAAACAATTCAAAGTACTTGTTCTCACCCACAAAGCTCTCCACAGTGCGGCACACCCTTACATCTCCTCCCTCATTTCTGTCTATTGGCCTAACCGACCGCTGTGCTCTACAAATGACTTTCGACTAACCTCTGCACTATTCTGTACCTCCCACTCCCGACTCCAAGACTTCTCCCGTGCTGTGCCAATCCTCTGGGATGCTCTACCCCAAGATATTAGGACCATCCACAATTTGCATAGATTTAGGCGCTCCCTCAAAAACACATTTGTTCAGAGCGGCCTACCACAGTCACTAATCAAACTCATTTTATGTTTGTGTGTGTGTAGCCCATCCCCATCTATCCCCCATGTTCTGAAGATGGCTGGACCATCATTGTAAATACATAATTGTAAATACACACCTGTGCTTTGCATCTCCCCTACCTCATTGTAGATTGTAAGCTCTCACGAGCAGGGTCATTTTATTTCGCTTTAATTATTGTATTGTTAACGTTGTTACTTATGACTGTTGTGTTTGATACTGTTAAACTGTAAAGCGCTGCGGAATATGTTGCCACTATATAAATAAAGATTATTATTATTATAAGTTTTGCCCATGTGAAAACACAGAAAAACATTAAAAACGTATCATCTAGATTTTACTACTCAAAAGAAAATTAAATATTTTTTTTTAAACTTACAGAAATTAATGAAAATGAAGGTTCTTAGCGCATAAATTGGCCAATTCATGTATGCCCATCAACCACGGCAATGTGACCTCCCTCTGATGGGTCCCTTTTCTTCTGTACATGCCTTCTTTTGGACTATCAACCTACAATTTTGGACACTCCTGTCTACTCTCGGGTTTAGCCTACAAGTTATGGGCAAGTAGAACTGATTACGGCCACCTGCAGGTCAATGGGAGGAGTGCAAAATCAGGCTGGATGCAGCCAGCATCTAATAGTAAATATACATAAAACTGACCAGCACCTCCTAAGTGTGAACCAGTGCAACCTGCCAGACTGCATTATATAGAAAAAAGAAAGCACAGCAACTGTTCTGTCCATTCTAGGAAGGACAGTGTGGCTCGTATTATGCATTAAGATTAGTACTATAGTGTTTGGCTTGTTGTGTTATAGCACCATCTAGTGGTGGTTAAATTTATAATCTGTGTCTTAGTAATAATCAGAGTGTTGCATTGTGGGATTGCCCCAAGGTATGCTGGGACAGGGAAACTCCATTACTTTCTGTGTACCTCCTGGGACACACGTGCTCATGTGCTGTGCTGGAACCATCTACTTACTTGCCATCCTGGTTAAGTTTATCCGGTAAGATTGTTACCTCTGTTCTTCAAATTTAGTGTTCTACAGAATGTGATTTACTGTATAGCAGCTAGTACTTAGGAAATCTATTATCAGTGACTTACTGTATGTAGTTATATACAAGTTACATCATACTGTATGCTTTCTCTGTTAGTTGTAAAGTGTCAGCTGTGCTATTATTTTACCCAATACTTATTCATGTAATTTGTATTCTTATAGTTTTACCATACATTCGTAATACCTGTTTACCAATAAACAAGTTAGACTACAGAGAACAGTCTGCTTATTTGGAAGACAGAAGTGGTTTATGCTGTATGTTGGCACCCAGACTGGAACTCTGTGCAGCTGTGCTAGCAGTAGAGTTAGCTGAACGTATCTCAACAGAAATCGACCTGGAAGTCAAAGAAGTCGAGTTCTACACTGACAGCAAGGTAGTGTGTTATGTTTGCTAATGACAGGTGTTATGAAGGCAATCCAGAAACACAGTGTGCTTAGCGATCAGAGCGCACACAGTGATCTGACAAATACCCAAAAATACAAGAACGAGCTCTGAGACGTGGAAACTCTGTAGACTGCACACCTGATCCTATCCTAAACACAACTAAAAGCGGCTGTGGATTGCGCCTAACAACTACCTAGGCAACTCGGCACAGCCTAAGAAACTAGCTAGCCTGAAGATAGAAAAATAGGCCTGACTTGCCCCAGAGAAATTCCCCAAAGGAAAAGGCAGCCCCCCACATATAATGACTGTGAGTAAGATGAAAAGACAAAACGTAGGGATGAAATAGATTCAGCAAAGTGGGGCCCGATATTCTAGGACAGAGCGAGGATAGTAAAGCGAACTTTGCAGTCTAACGGCACGGCGGTACACCCTTTGCGTCTCAGAGCTTCCAGCAAAACAAAAGACAAGCTGGACAGAAAAAAAGCAACAAAAAAGCAAAAAGCACTTAGCTATACAGAGCAGCAGGTCACAGGAACAATCAGGAGAAGCTCAGATCCAACACTGAAACATTGACAAGGAGCAAGGATAGCAGCATCAGGCGGAGTTAAGTAATGAAGCAGTTAACGAGCTCACCAGAACACCTGAGGGAGGAAGCTCAAAAGCTGCAGTACCACTTGTGACCACAGGAGTGAATTCAGCCACAGAATTCACAACAGTACCCCCCCTTGAGGAGGGGTCACCGAACCCTCACCAGAGCCCCCAGGCCGACCAGGATGAGCCGCATGAAAGGCACGAACAAGATCGGAAGCATGAACATCAGAGGCAAAAACCCAGGAATTATCTTCCTGAGCATAACCCTTCCATTTAACCAGATACTGGAGTTTCCGTCTAGAAACACGAGAATCCAAAATCTTCTCCACAATATACTCCAATTCCCCCTCCACCAAAACCGGGGCAGGAGGCTCAACAGATGGAACCATAGGTGCCACGTATCTCCGCAACAACGACCTATGGAATACATTATGTATGGAAAAGGAGTCTGGGAGGGTCAAACGAAAAGACACAGGATTGAGAACCTCAGAAATCCTATACGGACCAATAAAACGAGGTTTAAATTTAGGAGAGGAAACCTTCATAGGAATATGACGAGAAGATAACCAAACCAGATCCCCAACACGAAGTCGGGGACCCACACGGCGTCTGCGATTAGCGAAAAGTTGAGCTTTCTCCTGGGACAAGATCAAATTGTCCACTACCTGAGTCCAGATCTGCTGCAACCTATCCACCACAGAATCCACACCAGGACAGTCCGAAGACTCAACCTGTCCTGAAGAGAAACGAGGATGGAACCAAGAATTGCAAAAAAATGGAGAAACCAAGGTAGCCGAGCTGGCCCGATTATTAAGGGCGAACTCAGCCAACGGCAAAAAGGACACCCAATCATCCTGGTCTGCAGAAACAAAACATCTCAGATATGTTTCCAAGGTCTGATTGGTTCGTTCGGTCTGGCCATTAGTCTGAGGATGGAAAGCCGAGGAAAAGGATAGGTCAATGCCCATCCTACCACAAAAGGCTCGCCAGAACCTTGAAACAAACTGGGAACCTCTGTCAGAAACAATATTCTCAGGAATGCCATGCAACCGAACCACATGCTGAAAGAACAAAGGTACCAAATCAGAGGAGGAAGGCAATTTAGCCAAGGGCACCAGATGGACCATTTTAGAAAAGCGATCACAGACCACCCAAATGACTGACATCTTTTGAGAAACGGGAAGGTCAGAAATGAAATCCATCGAAATATGTGTCCAAGGCCTCTTTGGGACCGGCAAGGGCAAAAGCAACCCACTGGCACGAGAACAGCAGGGCTTAGCCCTAGCACAAATCCCACAGGACTGCACAAAAGTACGTACATCCCGTGACAGAGATGGCCACCAGAAGGATCTAGCCACTAACTCTCTGGTACCAAAGATTCCAGGATGACCAGCCAACACCGAACAATGAAGTTCAGAGATAAGTTTATTAGTCCACCTATCAGGGACGAACAGTTTCTCTGCTGGACAACGATCAGGTTTATTCGCCTGAAATTTTTGCAGCACCCGCCGCAAATCAGGGGAGATGGCAGACACAATGACTCCTTCCTTGAGGATACCCGCTGGCTCAGATAACCCCGGAGAGTCGGGCACAAAACTCCTAGACAGAGCATCCGCCTTCACATTTTTAGAGCCCGGAAGGTACGAAATCACAAAGTCGAAGCGGGCAAAAAATAACGACCAACGGGCCTGTCTAGGATTCAAGCGCTTGGCAGACTCGAGATAAGTCAAGTTCTAATGATCAGTCAATACCACCACGCGATGCTTAGCTCCTTCAAGCCAATGACGCCACTCCTCGAATGCCCACTTCATGGCCAGCAACTCTCGATTGCCCACATCATAATTACGGTCAGGGGGCGAAAACTTCCTGGAAAAGAAAGCACATGGTTTCATCACTGAGCAATCAGAACCTCTCTGTGACAAAACCGCCCCTGCTCCAATCTCAGAAGCATCAACCTCGACCTGGAACGGAAGAGAAACATCTGGCTGACACAACACAGGGGCAGAACAAAAACGACGCTTCAACTCCTGAAAAGCTTCCACAGCAGCAGAAGACCAATTAACCAAATCAGCACCCTTCTTGGTCAAATCGGTCAATGGTTTGGCAATGCTAGAAAAATTACAGATGAAGCGACGATAAAAATTAGCAAAGCCCAGGAACTTTTGCAGACTTTTCAGAGATGTCGGCTGAATCCAATCCTGGATGGCTTGGACCTTAACTGGATCCATCTCGATAGTAGAAGGGGTAAAGATGAACCCCAAAAATGAAACTTTCTGCACACCGAAGAGACACTTTGATCCCTTCACAAACAAAGAGTTAGCACGCAGGACCTGAAAAACCATTTTGACCTGCTTCACATGAGACTCCCAATCATCTGAGAAGATCAAAATGTCATCCAAGTAAACAATCAGGAATTTATCCAGATACTCACGGAAGATGTCATGCATAAAAGACTGAAACACAGATGGAGCATTGGAAGTCCGAACGGCATCACTAGATACTCAAAATGACCCTCGGGCGTATTGAATGCAGTTTTCCATTCATCTCCTTGCCTGATTCTCACCAGATTATACGCACCACGAAGATCTATCTTAGTGAACCAACTAGCCCCCTTAATCCGAGCAAACAAGTCAGATAACAATGGCAAGGGATACTGAAATTTAACAGTGATCTTATTAAGAAGGCGGTAATCAATACACGGTCTCAGCGAACCATCCTTCTTGGCTACAAAGAAGAACCCTGCTCCCAGTGGTGATGACGATGGGCGAATATGTCCCTTCTCCAGGGATTCCTTCACATAACTGCGCATAGCGGCGTGTTTGGGCACGGATAAATTAAATAATCGACCTTTAGGGAATTTACTACCAGGAATCAAATTGATACCACAATCACAATCCCTATGCGGAGGTAGAGCATCGGACTTGGGCTCTTCAAATACATCCTGATAATAAGACAAGAACTCCGGGACCTCAGAAGGGGTGGACGACGAAATCGACAAAAATGGAACATCACCATGTACCCCCTGACAACCCCAGCTGGATACCGACATGGAATTCCAATCCAATACTGGATTATGGGTTTGTAGCCATGGCAACCCCAACACGACCACATCATGCAGATTATGCAACACCAGAAAGCGAATAACTTCCTGATGTGCAGGAGCCATGCACATGGTCAGCTGGGCCCAGTATTGAGGTTTATTCTTGGCCAAAGGTGTAGCATCAATTCCTCTCAATGGAATAGGACACCGCAAAGGCTCCAAGAGAAACCCACAACGCTTAGCATAATCCAAATCCATCAGATTCAGGGCAGCGCCCGAATCCACAAACGCCATGACAGAAAACGACGACAAAGAGCATATCAAGGTAATGGACAGAAGGAATTTGGACTGTACAGTACCAATGACGGCAGACCTAGCGGACCGCTTAGTGCGCTTAGGACAATCAGAAATAGCATGAGTGGAATCACCACAGTAGAAACACAGACCATTCAGACGTCTGTATTCCTGCCGTTTAACTCTAGTCATAGTCCTATCGCACTGCATAGGCTCAGGTTTAACCTCAGGCAGTACCGCCAAATGGTGCACAGATTTACGCTCGCGCAAGCGTCGACCGATCTGAATGGCCAAAGACAAAGACTCATTCAAACCAGCAGGCATAGGAAATCCCACCATGACATCCTTAAGAGCCTCAGAGAGACCCTTTCTGAACAAAGCTGCCAGCGCAGATTCATTCCACTGAGTGAGTACTGACGATTTCCTAAATTTCTGACAATATACTTCTATATCATCCTGACCCTGGCACAAAGCCAGCAAATTTTTCTCAGCCTGATCCACTGAATTAGGCTCATCGTACAGCAATCCGAGCGCCAGGAAAAACGCATTGACACTACTCAATGCAGGGTCTCCTGGCGCAAGAGAAAATGCCCAGTCTTGAGGGTCGCCGCGCAAAAAAGAAATAATAATCAAAACCTGTTGAATAGGATTACCAGAAGAATGAGGTTTCAAGGCCAGAAATAGCTTACAATTATTTTTGAAACTTAGAAACTTAGTTCTATCTCCAAAAAACAAATCAGGAATAGGAATTCTTGGTTCTAACATAGATTTCTGATCAATAGTATCTTGAATTTTTTGTACATTTATAACGAGATTATCCATTGAAGAGCACAGACCCTGAATATCCATGTCCACACCTGTGTCCAGAATCACCCAAATGTCTAGGGGACAAAAAAAAAAAAAAAAGTGAACACAGAGCAGGAAAAAAAAAAAAAAATGATGTCAGAACTTTTTCTTTCCCTCTATTGAGAATCATTAGTTCGGCTCCTTGTACTGTTATGTTTGCTAATGACAGGTGTTATGAAGGCAATCCAGAAACACAGTGTGCTTAGCGATCAGAGCGCACACAGTGATCTGACAAATACCCAAAAATACAAGAACGAGCTCTGAGACGTGGAAACTCTGTAGACTGCACACCTGATCCTATCCTAAACACAACTAAAAGCGGCTGTGGATTGCGCCTAACAACTACCTAGGCAACTCGGCACAGCCTAAGAAACTAGCTAGCCTGAAGATAGAAAAATAGGCCTGACTTGCCCCAGAGAAATTCCCCAAAGGAAAAGGCAGCCCCCCACATATAATGACTGTGAGTAAGATGAAAAGACAAAACGTAGGGATGAAATAGATTCAGCAAAGTGGGACCCGATATTCTAGGACAGAGCGAGGATAGTAAAGCGAACTTTGCAGTCTACAAAAAACCCTAAAGCAAAACCACGCAAAGGGGGCAAAAAAAACCCACCGTGCCGAACTAACGGCACGGCGGTACACCCTTTGCGTCTCAGAGCTTCCAGCAAAACAAAAGACAAGCTGGACAGAAAAAAAGCAACAAAAAAGCAAAAAGCACTTAGCTATACAGAGCAGCAGGTCACAGGAACAATCAGGAGAAGCTCAGATCCAACACTGAAACATTGACAAGGAGCAAGGATAGCAGCATCAGGCGGAGTTAAGTAATGAAGCAGTTAACGAGCTCACCAGAACACCTGAGGGAGGAAGCTCAGAAGCTGCAGTACCACTTGTGACCACAGGAGTGAATTCAGCCACAGAATTCACAACAGTAGTGCTGGGGTACATTTGCAATGAAACTCATCGCTTTTATGTCTATGTCAGCAATCGGGTGCTAAGGATCAGGAGATCCACCAACCCTAAACAGTGGCATTATGTGTCCACACACCACAATCCTGCGGACCATGCAACCAGATCCGTTGAAGCAAGACACCTTAAGGACACAACCTGGTTTACTGGCCCTCCATTCTTATACCATTCCACGCAATACATTGACGGGTCAAACACCTTTGAACTGGTAGATCCAGAGGCAGATGGGGAAATCCGTCCGTAGGGTATCTGTTCTACATACGGTGACTAAAGACAATCACCTCAAATCCCACCATTTCAACGAGTTTTCAACTTGGAACTGGCTTGTTCGTGCCCTCGTTTGTTTGATTCACGTGGCTGATCACTTTTAAAGCGCAACAGTACAAAAAAAGAAGAATAATATTTGCAGACTGCCTACATGTAGACTAAAAGCCTATTCAATAGCCCAGATGCCATAAGGCTTGAATAAAATGAGTACAACTTACATGCTGTGTATTAGGATGCACCTATAAGGTCCGTGCCGCAACCCTGACAGCGCCGTTTCGCCTACCAGGCTTCTTCCATATGGCCTATTCAAGAGACGCAACAAAACACAACAAAACTTATGATGGGACATCTGGAAAAGTCCCAAGTAGTAACAACCATGAAGTCACCTACCATGAAGTGCAGAAAGAACATGGTAATACATGAAATCTTCAAGAGAAAGCACATGTGAGAAAGAAGCCATAGATTGATGCAATAAATCTAAAACTTAACAGCGCGGGGTAAGTCATTCGACTGGAATGCTGAAACCTCATGGGTATCGTTGTTTGCACAACCTCATCAGGGATACTATATAAGGTGCGAAGAAAAGATTATGAATACCTTTATGTCCAGAGATCAACTGGTGACACTCTTGTGGAGATATAGATGTTCTTGGAGCATAGGACAATGTGCTGCCGAGAGCCATGAATCTCTAAGCCAAATAAAAGATCCTTTCACCCAACAAACCAACATTTTGCTAATGAATCAGGTGACTGGCAGCCTGTTTACACTGCATGATTATCGGGAACTGATCATAGCTAAGATAATTGTGCAGTGTAAATTCACTTTTACTTTTCCACCTCTTGCCAGGGGTCTAGATTTTTCATAGTCTCTACAATGTATCTGCATTTATCCCTACTTGCCCACAAAGAATTTGCTTCTCAGACTTGTTTGCACCACTCAGATCCACATTGGTTACTTACCTTATTGATCACTCTCACAACCACGAGCAGAGATACTGAGCTAATGAAAAGGACTTGCGATAATACATCCCAGCCATTATTGGTTAAAAGAATATGTGAAGTAAAAGGGCAGATACTGTCAGGTCGCAGCGAGAGAGAAGACCAGCTGGACCAAATTAAGACAATAGTTGAATTAACACTACACGTTTCAAGGACGGTCCATCCCCTTGATCAGGTCAGTGCAAACACAAGGCATCAATACTTGCCTTTATATGTGAAAAAATGCCAATTATATTAAAATAAAATGTATACATGTAAAAAGTATATGTAAAAGGCTGATGATTAAAAAAAATGTTATAAAAATAAGATCCATTCCATAAGACAATCCACACACAAAAGTACAAAAACAATATAAAAAATATAGTAAAAATGAAAAAGTGATCATGTACTCCTTAGATTTGGATTTAATTATAAATTTTATAATTGGATTAAGCTACTTTACTGGAGACCACAAGCAAATGTTCTTGTGAACGGTATATTATCAGAATATTTTAATTTATGCAGAGGAACCAGACAAGGATGTCCCCCATCACTGATGCTTTTTGCCCTGGCAATTGCGCCTATTGCTCTTAAAATTAGACAGAACTCTATGGTAGAGGGAACCAAAATAAACTCCAGATCGGATAAAGTTGGATTGTATGCTGATGATCTGATTCTTTTCTTATCCAATGCAGACCAATCACTTCCGAAAGCAATTCATCTAATAACTCACTTTGGGGGTTTATCAAGTGTTAAAATAGAGATGAGTCCTCAGTTATGCCGATCAAAGAAAACACACCTGGATCCAAGGCCTATGGATTACAAGTAGTTAAAAAATGTAAATATCTCGGTATAATTATCAACAAATGCCTAATTATAAATTTAAAAGATAATGAATACCCCCTAACTGATATGCTGAAAAGGAATTGTGAAAAATGGTCCCAGTTTCCCCTTTCTGTAGCGGGAAGAATCAATCTTCTCAAAATGATAATTGTTCCAATATGTCCTCTACACACTGGGTCACTCCTCAATTAGGATTCCCAAGATATTCTTTAAGAGATTACATAATATGATGGCGGCATTCCTATAGGGTTCATCGAGGCCCAAATTTAACATTGTACCCCTGCAAAAGTCTAAGTGTCAAGGTGGTTATGCGGTACATGATTTATTTCTATACTATCTAGCTGGTCAATTCAATTGTGTTATTTGAAGAGTTGGTTCAGTGGTGACAAGCAAACTAATGCAGAAGCTCATATTTTGTAGTTTATGAATGGGAACTCAGTATGGGCCACACTGGAGGGGTCCTATAAACCATCAAAAGGCTTTGGCTATATTCACACTTTGCGGATTTTGCTGGGGATCCGCAGCGGATTTGACCGCTGCGGATCCGCAGCAGTTTCCCATGAGTTTACATTTCAATGTAAACCTATGGGAAACAAAAAACGCTGTGCACATGCTGCAGAAAAATCCGCGCGGAAACGCTGCGGATTACATTCCGCAGCATGTCACTTCTTTTCTGCGGATTTTTAGCTGCTCCAATAGAAAACTGCAGTTGAAAATCCGCAGAAAAAAACGCAGTAAAAACCGCGATAAATCCGCAGTAAAAACCGCGATGGGTTTTCACTGCGGATTTTGCAATTCCGCTGCGGAAAAATCCGCAGTGGAATCTGCAAAGTGTGCACATAGCCTTATTGTTTGTGCATAGATTGGCGATACAAATTTGGAAGGAATGTAAACATATATTGAAATTCATTAATCAAATTTGTGAGATTCAGCTACGGGATGACCCCAAGCTTCCACACCTTAAAATATTACATGATCCAGTATTCTGGAAAAATTATGGTATAAGAACACTTGATAAAGTTTTCAAAAGCAAAACTTTATTATCATTCAATTAAACTAGGGGTGGGGAACCTTTTTCAAACAGGGGGCCATTTGGAAATTTCTACCATCATTCGGGGGCCACACAAAAATGATCACCTTGAAAATTACCCCGGTATATTTAGTCAAACAATTAATTATGGTAACTCACCCTTAATGTGAAGGCTGAAGCTGCTTCTCTTTGGTGCAACTGTGAAGTTAGTTGATAGTGATCATGTTGCTTCTCACAGCTGCTTTTCCAGGTTTGTGTCGGTCAGGAAAGCAGTCAACTTTTTGTCATAATAAGTTTTGTAAATCATATACATCACCATAGGAGATGCTGGGACTACACTGTGTGCAGAATTATTAGGCAAGTTGTTTTTTAGAGGATTATTTTAATTATTGATCAACAACTATGTTCTCAATCAACCCAAAAGACTCATAAATATCAAAGCTTAATATTTTTGGAAGTTGGAGTGTTTTTTTTTAGATTTGGCTATCTTAGGAGAATATCTGTTTGTGCAGGTAACTATTACTGTGCAGAATTATTAGGAAACTTAATAAAAACCAAATATATTCCCATCTCATTTGTTTATTTTCACCAGGTAAAACAATATAACTGCACAAAATTTTGAAATAAACATTGCTGACATGCAAAAACAAAACCCCCCAAAATTTGTGACCAATATAGCCACCTTTCTTTATGATGACACTCAACAGCCTTCCATCCATAGATTCTGTCAGTTGCTTGATCTGTTTACGATCAACATTACGTGCAGCAGCCACCACAGCCTCCCAGACACTGTTCCGAGAGGCTGTTTTCTCTCCCTATAGATCTCACATTTTATGAGGGACCACAGGTTCTCTATGGGGTTCAGATCAGGTGAACAAGGGGGCCATGTCATTATTTTTTCTTCCTTGAGACCTTTACTGGCCAGCATGTGGCATGTAGGCATGTGATGGAGCATTGTCCTGCATGAAAATCATGTTTTTCTTGAGCGATATCGACTTCTTCCTGCACCACTGCGGGAAGAAGTTGTCTTCCAGAAACTGGCAGTATGTCTGGGAGTTGAGCTTCACTCCATCCTCAACCCGATAAGGTCCCACAAGTTCATCTTTGATTATACCAGCCCATACCAATACCCCACCTCCACCTTGCTGGCATCTGAGTCAGAGTGGAGCTCTCTGCCCTTTACTGATCCATCCTCTGGCCCATCAAGAGTCACTCTCATTTCATCAATCCATAAAACCTTTGAAAAGTCAGTCTTAAGATATTTCTTGGCCCAGTCTTGACATTTTATCTTATGTTTATCGGTCGTCCATGACAGCACTACGGAGAGAGGGGATCCGCCCTTCAGGAACAGGAAAACCTACAGATACATAAGGGCAGCACCTCTCCCACGCATCAGTTGGTTTCCTGTTCCTGGAGGACAGGATTCCCTTCAGATACGACTTCGTTCTCCTATCAACACCCAGGCCAGCTGTCCGACCCAGGTAGTGAGGGGGTCTCCTACCTCGGGCAGTGTGGGTCCCTGGAAGCGCCACGGTTGGTCCGGGTAGGACTCCACGACAGTGAGCGGTGCAGGCTGGAGCGACGTCCGGAGGAGGTCCATCCCCAGTGGCAGCGAGGTGAGTATGTCCCCCCCAGGGTCCGTTCACCCTCCTGGGCCTCGGTCTTCCCCGCCTCTGGTCCCCCGTCAGTGCAGTGCGGTGCAGGCTTTCCGGGAGCGCCCTATGCGCTCCTTTTGGTTCGGGGGGCGGGACCAGAGCCGGGGGTCGGGCGCTGGCTTCTGCCACGTTCGCCACTGTGCTGCGGCCGTGGGCAGCGGTAGTGTAGCGGCGGGTGGCTGGGGGGTCCGGCGGAGCCATCCCCGGCTTCCGGGAGCGTCCCTGAGTGCACTGCCCGAAACCGGAAGTGACGCGCAGGGGGCGGGGCCGGGACCGGAAGTCAAACGCCGGCCGGTTTTTTGCTTAGAGCGCCGCTGTCCTGCATGCGGCGGGGGCGGGGGGGGGGGGCGATTGGGGGTGGAGGAATGTCCTGCACGTGGGGGGGTTGATTCGGCCACACAGCTGCACATGTTCCGGATCCGGGAGAAGGGCTATTTATAGCCGAACAGAACGCTGCAGGGCTGCTTGTGTGCCCATCTGCAGCTATGGATGAGCCGGAAGCTGCTGTCGGTCTGCTGGAGCAGGAGCAGGACAGATCCTCGGAGAAGTCCCATGCAAACCCCCAGCCGAAGACCCGCAGACACAGTAATCAGCCCAGTCACAGATCTAGACAACAGGATATGGACCGACCCCCCAGTGATTCGGTACCTACCGCTACTGCCTGGGTAAGAGATCTTCGTGAACGTACCCTGATGCAGTCTTTTCCTATGTTTATTTCCTTAGGGGAAAAAATGCACTGGTAAAGTAAAAAACAAGGAGTGCGCGCTATGCGCTTGCCCTTTGCCAGACGCCTGCCCTAAAAGACTTTGTCAGTCGTGTGTGTGGCAGACGGTAGGAAATAAATTGATGGGAACACGGTTTAGCGGTAGCACCGGGGTAAAATTACATAGCCTTTTTCTCCGCTTCCATAGGTGGCGGAAGAGTCTCCTGATTTTACATCAAACCTTAGGGAGATTATCAGGAAGGAGGTGAAAGATTCCCTGAAATCCCTGTCCCGGGGGGAGCCTTCCAAAAGAAGAAGGGAGCCTAGCGCCTCAGATTCGGATTCGTCCGCTGGCCCTAGAAAGGAGAATGATTCAGACACTTCTGTTTCCTCAGCGTCCTCTTCAGAAGAGGATTCTAATCGTTTCTGTTTCCCGCTGGACCAGATGGACAAGCTGATCAAATCAGTTAGATCCACCATGGGGGTGGCTGACGAAAGGCCAGAACTTTCAGCGCAGGATCTAATGTTTGGCGGTCTAGACCCAAAAAAGCGTAGGTCTTTTCCGCTTAATGACAAGGTTCAGAACCTTATCAAAAGGGAATGGAAAAAGCCAGAGAAAAAAGACTCCTTTCCACCGGCCTTTAAACACAGATATCCCTTTGAGGACCCCCTGGTGAATGCGTGGGATAAAGCACCAAAATTGGACGCAGCAGTGGCTAAGGGTACCGTCACACAGTGCCATTTTGATCGCTAACACGGTACGATTTGTGACGTTCCAGCGTTATCCATACGATATCGCTGTGTCTGACACGCAGCAGCGATCAGGGATCCTGCTGAGAATCGTTCGTCGTAGCAGATCGTTTGGAACATTCTTTCATCGCTGGATCTCCCGCTGTCATCGCTAGATCGGTGTGTGTGACACCGATCTAGCGATGCGTTCGCTTGTAACCAGGGTAAACATCGTGTTACTAAGCGCAGGGCCGCGCTTAATAACCCGATGTTTACCCTGGTTACCAGCGTAAATGTAAAAAAAAAAAAACAGTACATACTTACATTCCGGTGTCTGTCCCTTGCCGTCTGCTTCCCGCACTCACTGACTGCCGGCCGTAAAGTGAAAGCAGAGCACAGCTGTGACGTCACCGCTGTGCTGTGCTTTCACTTTACGGCCGGCAGTCAGTGAGTGCGGGAAGCAGACGGCAAGGGACAGACACCGGAATGTAAGTATGTACTGTTTGTTTTTTTTTACGCTGGTAACCAGGGTAAACATCGGGTTACTAAGCGCGGTCCTGCGCTTAGTAACCCGATGTTTACCCTGGTTACCCGGGGACCTCGGCATCGTTGGTCGCTGGAGAGCTGTCTGTGTGACAGCTCTCCAGCGACCACACTACGACTTACCAACGATCACGGCCAGGTTGTATCGCTGGTCGTGATCGTTGGTAAATCGTATAGTGTGACGGTACTCTAAGGCGTCTAAAAGATCATCTATCCCCTTTGACGACATGGCTTCCCTAAGGGATCCCATCGATAAGAAGGCTGACTCATTTCTTAAAGGGACATGGGAGATGTCGGCAGGTGCCCTAAGACCTGCAGTAGCGGCGACATGTGCAGGCAGATCAATGATGGTCTGGCTGGATCAGCTAGGGTCCAAATTGGAAGAGGGAGTCTCCAGGGATTCTATGTTAAAATTCCTGCCAACAATTCAGAACGCCGCTGCCTTTCTCGCGGACGCATCTGCAGATTCGGCAAGGATGGCGGCCAGAGCGGCTGGATTATCAAATGCGGCATGCAGGGCCCTGTGGCTGAAATGTTGGCCGGGTGACCTTCAGTCCAGATCCCGTCTGTGCTCTATCCCATGCGAAGGGGAATACCTGTTCAGTCCAGTCCTGGACGAACTGCTGGAGAAAGCCGGAGACGAGAAGAAAAAATTTCCCAGTCTACCGACCACTTCTTACAGGCATCCCTTCGCAGGGAAAAGGTTCTTCCGAAGGAGACCAGCTAGAGACCAGAGCAGATGGGACGATAAAAGGAAGAAAGGTACTGGATTTATGTTTGGAGGTGGGGGACGTCAGGAACCATCCCGGGAAGTCAAAAAACCACCCCAATGACTAGTTGACCCGGTGGGAGGTACACTTTCTGCCTTCTACCCAGCCTGGTCCAAAATCTCCAGTAGCGATTGGATTTTGGGAATAATAGCTACGGGTCTGTGGCTAGAGTTCTCCTCTATCCCTCAGAATTGCTTCAGAATTACGCCACTCAGGTCCTCTCCAGCAGAACAGGCGGCCCTGGAAATGGAAGTTCGCGACCTGCTCATTAAGAATGTCCTATCAGAGGTTCCGGAAGGAGAACAGGGTAGAGGGTTCTACTCTCCTCTATTCCTGATACGTAAACCTGATGGCTCCTATAGAACAATTATTAATCTTAGGGCTCTTAACAATTTCCTGACCGTACAATCATTTAAAATGGAGACTATTAACACCGCAATAAAGCTACTGTTTAAAAACTGCTTTATGGTAGTATTGGATTTAAAGGACGCCTATTACCATATCCCCATTTATGCAGGACACCAACGATTCCTGAGGGTGGCGGTGCGGTTGGAGGGGGCAGTCAGACATTTCCAGTGTAGGGCCCTCCCTTTTGGTATGTCAGTTGCCCCTCGGGTGTTTACCAAGGTAATGGCTGAGGTTATGGCACACCTACATGAGTCTGACATTCTAATAATCCCCTACCTGGACGATCTCCTTATCGTGGGTAAAACGGCGGATCACTGTCTGGAACAATTACATAAAGTAATGTCTGCTCTGGAGCGTCTGGGGTGGATGCTAAATGTTAAAAAATCTCGGTTACAGCCCATGACGGTGCAGCGATTTTTAGGCCTGACCCTGGATTCTCAGGTTCAGGAATGCCGTCTGCCTCTCGAGAAAATTGATCACCTGCACCTTCAGGTGCTGAATGCCTCTAAAAACCCCACCATGTCTCTTAGAAGAGCCATGTCTCTGTTAGGCTCTCTCTCGTCCTGTATTCCAGCGGTCCGATGGGCCCAGTATCATACGAGGATACTTCAGGGCGAGGTGCTGTCACAACAAAAAAGGTTGGGGGGATGTCTGGAGAGCCTGCTGACCCTATCCCAAGACGCTATTGTATCCCTCGAATGGTGGCTAGACCGAGAGAACCTGTCCACGGGGGTCCCCTGGGAATATAATGTAACTATATAGTCACCTCGGACGCTAGCCCTTCTGGGTGGGGGGCTCACATGGGGGATATATTGGTACAGGGGCGTTGGGATCAGTGTCAGATGGAAATGTCCTCCAACCTGAAGGAGTTAACGGCAGTGGAACAGGCTGTTAAATCACTCCTTGTCTATCTACAGGGTCACCACGTGCGGGTTTTCTTGGGTCACCGTGGCATATATAAACCACCAAGGCGGGGCCCGTTCCAAATCCCTAATGTGCGTAGCAGATCGTCTGTTCCAGCTAGCAGAGCAACATCTCCTCTCATTGTCGGCTCTTCACATAAGAGGAGCAGAAAACACTATGGCGGATTTCTTAAGCCGCAACACATTAAAGCAGGGAGAGTGGTCCCTGAACGGCTCCATCTTCAACCTCATCGTGGAAAGGTGGGGTCAACCAGAGGTGGACCTGTTCGCCACAAAAGGAAACAGAAAAGTGACACAATTCTGCTCCCTGAACCCGAGTCCTCTGTCAGTAGATGCCCTCCTCATAGACTGGAACTTCAGACTAGCCTACGCCTTTCCTCCCCTGTCCCTAATTCCTCTGGTGGTGAGGAAAATCAGGAAGGACAAAGCCACAGTGATATTAATTGCCCCCTTCTGGCCCAGAAGGACGTGGTTTCCATGCCTAAGAGCTATGTCGATATCCGACCCATGGGTCTTACCAGACATCCCGGATCTCCTATCCCAGGGCCCAGTCTACCATCCTCGGGCGGTTGGCCTTCATCTGACGGCGTGGATTTTGAGCGGGCGCTGTTAAAAGATTGGGGGTTCTCTCCGGGCCTCATTAACACTCTGCTGAAGAGCAGAAAAATAATCACCACAAAAATTTATGTCAGGATCTGGAAGAGATTTCTTCAGAACTTGGGGGTAATAGCTGGTCAGTCAATACCGATAAACCAGATTTTGGAATTCTTACAGAAGGGGTTAGATATGGGGTTATCCCCAAATACTCTTAAAGTGCAGGTATCAGCCTTAGGGGCCCTCTTTGGCTGCAACATTGCTGAGAATCACTGGGTCAGCAGATTCATCAGGGTGACAAAACGGTCTAGGCCAATGGTAAAAAATAGGGTCATGCCATGGGACCTGAACCTAGTCCTCTCAGCCATGACAGAGGCCCCATTTGAGCCGATTACTTCAGCCTCTATTAAAGATCTATCCCTTAAAGTAGCCTTCCAGGTGGCCCTAACATCGGCACGTAGGATAGGCGACATCCAAGCATTATCCAGAGTTCCCCCTTACATGCAGCTTAGGGATGATAGAGTAATACTGTCCCCTGATCCAGCATATCTTCCTAAAGTAGTGTCCAGATTCCACAGAACACAGGAAATAGTTCTTCCATCTTTTCTTCCCAATCCTACTAACGATAAGGAAAGGAAGCTACACACTTTAGATGTAAAAAGATGTATCCTGGAATATCTAGCAGTAACCGATCCCTAGAAGATAGATAACGCCCTATTCGTGTCCTATCAGGGTAGTAGGAAAGGTCATAGAGCATCGAAATCTACTCTAGCTAGATGGATCAGGGAGGCTATCTCGCTGGAAAAACGTCTCAAAGGGCAAGCCGGCG
Organism: Ranitomeya imitator; assembly: GCF_032444005.1. NCBI lineage: Eukaryota > Metazoa > Chordata > Amphibia > Anura > Dendrobatidae > Ranitomeya > Ranitomeya imitator. Next base: position 151,169,991 of record NC_091284.1, on the reverse strand, counting down.
CCTGAAGGTCTAAAAGCGCATTCCACTAGAGCTATGGCGGCTTCGTGGGCGGAAAGATTGGAGGTGTCGATCGACCAAATTTGTAAGGCTGCTACTTGGTCTTCTCCAAACACATTCTATAACCACTATAGATTGAACCTGGGTGCCTCTTCTGACCTCTCTTTTGGTGTAAGGGTGCTGCAAGCTGTAGTCCCTCCCTAGTTTAGTTACTCTCTGTAATTCTCTCCGTAGTGCTGTCATGGACGACCGATAAAATCTTAGTTACTCACCGGTTAACGGTGTTTCTCGGAGTCCATGACAGCACCTGTACATACCCTCCCGTCTTCTTAAGTTCTGGGTGTACACCTCTTCCTTTGTTTATATAATTCACGGGTAGTGAATAGTTAGTTATTGAATTATTGTTTATTATGTATGCTATTAACCTTGGTGGTCCTCTTGTGCTCTGTAAACCAACTGATGCGTGGGAGAGCTGCCGCCCTTATGTATCTGTAGGTTTTCCTGTTCCTGAAGGGCGGATCCCCTCTCTCCGTAGTGCTGTCATGGACTCCGAGAAACACCGTTAACCGGTGAGTAACTAAGACTTTCTTGTTCAAAGGTGGTCGTTTTTCAGCCTTCCTCACCTTGGCCATGTCCCTGGGTATTGCACACCTTGTGCTTTTTGTTACTCCAGTAACGTTGCAGCTCTGAAATATGGAAAAACTGGTGGCAAATAGCATCTTGGTAGCCTCACGCTTGATTTTCCTCAATTCATGGGCAGTTATTTTGCACCATGTTTGTCCAACATGCTTCTTGCAACCCTGTTGGCTATTTGCCATGAAACGCTTGATTGTTCGGTGACCACGCATCAAAAGTTTGGTAATTTCAAGACTGCTGCATCCCTCTGCAAGACATCTCACAATTTTGGACTTTTCAGAGCCCATCAAATCTCTCTTCTGACCCATTTTGCCAAAGGAAAGGAAGTTGCCTAATAATTAAGCACACCTTATATAGGGTTTTGATGTCATTAGACAACACCCGTCCTCATTACAGAGATGCACATCATCTGATTTACTTAATTGGTAGTTGGCTCTCAAGTCTGAACAGCTCGGGGTAGGACAACATGTATAAAAATTATCATGTGATCAAAATACAACTTGCCAAATAATTCTGCACACAGTGTTCTGTATATACATCACATAGCAGATTCTGAGACAGCTGTATAATCATAACATAGGAGACACTGTGACTGCTGCCTATACATCACATAGGAGACGCTGAGACTGTTGTATCTATATCACATAGAGGACGTGGAGACAGCTGTATATATATCACACAGGAGATGCTGGGACTGCTGGATATACATAACATAGGAGACACAGGAGCTGCTGTATATGCATCACACAGGAGATGCTAGGACTGCTGAATATTCATCACATAGGAGAAGCTGGGACTGCTGTGTATACATCACACAGGAGATGCTGGGACTGCTGTACATACAGTACAGACCAAAAGTTTGAACACACCTTCTCATTTAAAGATTTTTCTGTATTTTCATGACTATGAAAATTGTGCATTCACACTGAAGGCATCAAAACTATGAATTAACACATGTGGAATTATATACTTAACAAAAATGTGTGAAACAACTGAAATTATGTCTTATATTCTAGGTTCTTCAAAGTAGCCACCTTTTGCTTTGATGACTGCTTTGCACACTCTTGGCATTTTCTTGATGAGCTTCAAGAGGTAGTCACCGGGAATGGTCTTCCAGCAATCTTGAAGGAGTTCCCAGAGATGCTTAGCACTTGTTGGCCCTTTTGCCTTCACTCTGCGGTCCAGCTCACCCCAAACCATCTCAATTGGGTTCAGGTCTGGTGACTGTGGAGGCCAGGTCATCTGGCGTAGCACCCCATCACTCTCCTTCTTGGTCAAATAGCCCTTACACATCCTGGAGGTGTGTGTTAGGAGTCGAGTTTCCTCTGCTGCACAGGGGGAATCTCGATCCATCTCCGCTGCGGTCTCCCATTCTCCTCCAGCCGCAGTGGAGTCTGCTCAGCAGGGACGTCGATCCCAGCGTCTCGCTCAGTTTGACTCTGTGAGAAGAGTTACTGCTGCTTCTCCAGCTTCTGCCTTTAAAGCCAATACTGGTCAGCAGCGAGCGGACTTCTCTGGGACTAAGTCCTTATCTGCACACACTGAGCATGCCCAGGGCAAGATCTCCCGTTGGAGATCGAGGGTCATGTGCTCAGGCTCTGCGGCACATTCCATTGGTCCTCTTGGCAGGTCTTGGAAGGGCAAAAGTTCTATAGCCACTTCCTGTGCTGCAGCTATATAAACTGCGCATGACCGCACGGCCATGCGCTAGTATCAAGTCATATGTGCTTTGCGCCAGTTTGGTTAAGCATAAGTGTGTTCAGGGACCCGGCTGAAATAAGCCCCTAGAATACCGGCACCTCCGGTGAGGAGATTGTATGTGTGTGTTCAGGGACCCGGCTGAAATAAGCCCCTAGAATACCGGCTTCTCCGGTGAGGAGATTGCGTGTTGCTTAACCACAGACTGCTATCAGCTCGGCAGTAAGCTTGTGCTCCTGTGAGGCTAACAGGGCGCAGTGCTTTCCTCTCGCGGCGGCTCTGTGAGGTAACAGAGCTAGTCTATACCGCCATATTATGCCGCCATTCACTAGCAGCAGGTTCTTCCTGCACGGTGGACCCCGGGCTGCGAACGCACCTTCTATAATAAATATCTATTTCTACTCGGTGTGTTCCGCTAGCCCTAACATAATACTAGCGCCAGGGTCTGGCTAGTAAATGGCGGACGGTCAGCGTCTACAGCAGTACATCCAGCAGCTGGAGGGTAGGTTGGCGGCTCTCGAGCGCACAACCTCAGCTGTGGACGTTACTGCTGTCGCTGTTCAGGCTGCAAGTGCAGCTGCAGCCAGTTTGTCCGCTGCCACCCCTGCTCCGACCTTGTCCCGTCTCCCGCTTCCAGACAAGTTTGCTGGTGACAGTAAGCTATGTCGGGGATTCGTGAGCCAGTGCTCCATACATCTCGAGCTGCTGGCTGCACGTTTTCCTACGGAACGGGCGAAAGTGGGATTCATTATATCTCTCTTGTCGGGCAGGGCGTTGGAGTGGGCAACGCTGCTTTGGGAACATGGTGATCGTGTGGTACAGAGTGCTCCTATCTTCCTGGACGCTCTGAGGCAGGTCTTTTTGGGACCTCGTGTCACCCACGATACCGCGCTCCAATTGTTGGCAATTACTCAGGCTTCGTCCATGGTCAGCCAGTTCGCCATCCTATTCCGGACTCTAGCTTCTGAGCTGGAATGGCCGGATAAAGTCCTTATTTCTTGGCCACCAGGGAGATTCCCGCCACACTGGAGGAGCTTATTACTATAGCTACCCGCATCGATCTCCGTTTTAACGAGCGGAGGTTGGAGCGAACCCAGTGTAGGCAGAGGTTTCGGCTGGCTCCCACCTTTGCCAAACCTCTAGAATCTCCTGTTATGGCGTCCGACTCCCATGAGGCCATGGAGGTTTCTCGAGCGGGACCTAGGTCTCAGACCGCTCGAGTACCTGTGGTATGTAAAAATTGCCAGCAACCGGGACATTACGCTAATAAATGTCCAAGGCGGTCGGGAAAACGATCGCGTCTAGTGACCATTGGAGGAGGTTCACTGGACACTGCGGCATTTTCCTCAAAATTGTCCTTTAAAGGGACAATCCTGTTAGGCACATCCACTCTTACAGTAGAGCTTTGTGTGGATTCAGGAGCAGAGGGAAATTTTATGTCTTCTGCTTTTGCTCTGCGCCACGCAATACCTCTGGTTATGCTTGCCAAACCAGTAACTGTTAGAGTGGTGAACGGGTCGACACTTCCATTACAGATCACACATCAGACTGTCCCTTTCACGTTAGCCATGTCCCCATCCCACCAGGAGATTATTTCCCTTCTTGTCCTTCCCGAGGGAATGGATGAGATTCTGCTGGGAATACCCTGGCTCCGTTTCCACTCCCCACATATTGAGTGGACCTCTGGGAGGATATTGGGTTGGAGTGAATCCTGTAAGGGCAGATGTGTGAAAGAGTGCGTTCAGGTTTCCACCACTGAGATACCCGCAGATCTCTCTACTCTCCCCAAATACTATTGGTCTTATGCAGACGTCTTCTCCAAAAAGGCCGCGGAGACCCTTCCGCCTCACCGTCCCTATGACTGTCCTATAGATCTCTTGCCTGGAGCAGAACCTCCTCGGGGACGTGTCTATCCCCTCTCTCTCCCGGAAACGGAGGCTATGTCCCAATACATCCAGGAGAATTTGGCAAGAGGATTTATTAGGAAGTCAGTGTCACCAGCAGGGGCAGGGTTCTTCTTCGTACAGAAGAAGAATGGAGAATTGCGTTCTTGCATAGACTACAGGGGTCTTAACGCCATCACCGTTAAGAATAAGTACCCGCTGCCCCTGATTTCTGAGCTTTTTGATAGGCTACGGGGAGCTAAGGTATTTACCAAATTAGACCTGCGGGGAGCTTATAATCTGATTCGCATTCATGAGGGGGACGAATGGAAGACGGCGTTTAACACCAGAGATGGGCACTATGAGTATCTGGTGATGCCCTTCGGGCTCTGTAATGCCCCAGCCGTTTTCCAAGACTTTGTCAACGACATCTTCCGGGATATGCTTTCCACCTCGGTCGTAGTCTATCTGGATGATATTCTCATCTTCTCTCCAGATATTGACTCCCACCGGAGAGATGTTGGCAGAGTCTTCGACCTCTTATGGGCAAACTCTCTTTACGCAAAGTTGGAGAAGTGTGTGTTTGAGCAGGAGTCTTTACCTTTCCTGGGCTATATCATCTCTGCCCAGGGATTGGCTATGGATCCTGCCAAACTACAGGCTGTGATGGACTGGCAAGAACCTCATTCACTTAAAGCGGTGCAGCGCTTTATGGGGTTCATTAATTATTACCGCCAGTTCATTCCCCATTTCTCAACTTTGGTGGCTCCCTTGGTAGCCCTCACCAAGAAGGGAGCAAATCCCAAAGTGTGGTCTGAAGAGGTCTCCAGGGCCTTTTCTTCTACTAAGTCTCATTTTGCTAGCGCTCCCATCCTACATCGTCCCGATGTCGATAAGCCGTTTATAATGGAGGTGGATGCCTCTTCCGTTGGTGCTGGAGCAGTCCTCTTCCAAAAGGATGCTCAAGGTCGGAAGCATCCGTGCTTCTTCTTCTCCAAGACCTTCACACCAGCGGAGAGGAATTATTCCATCGGGGACAGGGAGTTGCTAGCGATGAAATTGGCTTTCTCTGAGTGGAGACATCTCTTGGAGGGGGCTCGTTTTCCCTTTCAAGTATTTACAGACCACAAAAATTTGCTATATTTGCAAACAGCCCAGCGGCTAAATTCTCGCCAGGCCAGATGGTCCTTATTCTTCTCCCGATTCCACTTCACCCTCCATTATGTCGCTGGGGAGAAGAACATTCGAGCTGATGCTCTTTCTCGCTCTGTTGTGTCATCTGAGGAGGAGGAAGGAGAGCCTCGGCTTATTGTTCCTTCTGAGAGCTTGAGAACCGTGGCTCCGGTGTCGCTTGAGTCTGTGCCTCCGGGCAAGACTTTTGTGCCCATAAATTTGCGACCGGAGGTTCTCTCTTGGGCTCATTCCTCCAGGGTGGGTGGACACTTTGGGACAAAAAGGACATCTGAGCTGCTGGCGAGGACGTACTGGTGGCCGCATATGCTGCGAGATGTCAGAGATTACGTTCTGGCGTGTGTCTCATGTGCCAAAAATAAGTCTCCTTGACAACCGCCGTCTGGGTTACTCTATCCCTTGCCGGTGGCAGACAGGCCCTGGGAGATGGTCGGGATGGACTTTGTAGTGGGTTTGCCCAAGTCTCGCGGCTGTACCATCATTTGGGTTATTGCCGATCATTTCTCGAAAATGGTGCACTTGGTGCCGCTCCCACGGTTACCTTCTGCACGGGCCTTGGCAGCGTTGTTCATAAGACACATCTTCCGCCTACACGGCATGCCAGACAAAATTGTCAGTGACCGGGGTCCCCAGTTTGCGTCTCGGTTCTGGAGAGAGCTTTGTCGTCTTCTCAGCATTGAGTTAAATCTCTCTTCCGCATATCATCCCGAGACGAATGGGTTGGTAGAGAGGGCCAATCAGACTCTGGTCACATATCTACGACATTTTGTTTCTGCCAGGCAGGATGACTGGGCATCTTTATTACCATGGGCAGAGTTCGCCCTTAATAACGCTGTAGCCGACTCCACCGGTCAGACTCCTTTCCTCCTTAATTACGGCCAGCATCCGCGGGTTCCTGTGCCTATGCCCGTTTCCTCTGCTGACTCCAGGGTGGCAGACTGGGCAGTGGAGGCACGGGACATTTGGGACCACACTCAGGATGCCATTCGGGCCTCGAAGGAGAGAATGAGGTCCTCCGCCGATGCACATCGGCGCCCTGCCCCGATCTTTGCTCCTGGCGATTTAGTGTGGCTCTCCGCTCGTAACATCAGGCTGCGTGTAGAGTCCACTAAGTTTGCACCTCGCTACTTGGGCCCCTTCAAGGTCCTCGAACAGGTTAATCCTGTGGTCTACCATCTGGCCCTTCCTGCACGCCTTGGTATCACCGACACCTTTCATGTGTCCCTCCTTAAGCCCGTATACATGTCCCGGTTTTCTGAGTCATCTGCCGAGACATCGGGTTCGTCTACGGACGATTTCGAGGTGAACGCTATTTTGGGGTGCAAGGTGGTGCGTGGTAAAAAATTTTATTTGGTGGACTGGAAGGGTTATGGCCCCGAGGACAGGTCCTGGGAGCCTGTTGAGCACATTCGGGCTCCGCAGCTCATTGCTGCCTTCGAACGTAGCGAGGTCCAAGGAGGGGGGGGCCCTAGGAGGGGGGGGTAATGTTAGGAGTCGAGTTTCCTCTGCTGCACAGGGGGAATCTCGATCCATCTCCGCTGCGGTCTCCCATTCTCCTCCAGCCGCAGTGGAGTCTGCTCAGCAGGGACGTCGATCCCAGCGTCTCGCTCAGTTTGACTCTGTGAGAAGAGTTACTGCTGCTTCTCCAGCTTCTGCCTTTAAAGCCAATACTGGTCAGCAGCGAGCGGACTTCTCTGGGACTAAGTCCTTATCTGCACACACTGAGCATGCCCAGGGCAAGATCTCCCGTTGGAGATCGAGGGTCATGTGCTCAGGCTCTGCGGCACATTCCATTGGTCCTCTTGGCAGGTCTTGGAAGGGCAAAAGTTCTATAGCCACTTCCTGTGCTGCAGCTATATAAACTGCGCATGACCGCACGGCCATGCGCTAGTATCAAGTCATATGTGCTTTGCGCCAGTTTGGTTAAGCATAAGTGTGTTCAGGGACCCGGCTGAAATAAGCCCCTAGAATACCGGCACCTCCGGTGAGGAGATTGTATGTGTGTGTTCAGGGACCCGGCTGAAATAAGCCCCTAGAATACCGGCTTCTCCGGTGAGGAGATTGCGTGTTGCTTAACCACAGACTGCTATCAGCTCGGTAGTAAGCTTGTGCTCCTGTGAGGCTAACAGGGCGCAGTGCTTTCCTCTCGCGGCGGCTCTGTGAGGTAACAGAGCTAGTCTATACCGCCATATTGTGCCGCCATTCACTAGCAGCAGGTTCTTCCTGCACGGTGGACCCCGGGCTGCGAACGCACCTTCTATAATAAATATCTATTTCTACTCGGTGCGTTCCGCTAGCCCTAACAGTGTGTTTGGGGTCATTGTCCTGTTGAAAATAAATGATGGTCCAACTAAACGCAAATCGGATGGAATAACATGTCGCTGCAAGATGCTGTGGTAGCCATGCTGGTTCAGTATGCCTTCATGGTCCAGTATGTAATTGGAACCAAAGATCTCAAATTTGGACTCATCAGACAAAAGCACAGATTTACACTGGTCTAATGTCCATTCCTTCTGTTCTTTTGCCCAAACAAGTCTCTTCTGCTTTTTGACTGTCCTTAGCAGTGATTTCCTAGCAGCTATTTTACCATGAAGGCCTGCTGCATAAAGTCTCCTCTTAACAGTTGTTGTAGAGATGTGTCTGCTGCTAGAACTCTGTGTGGCATTGACCTGGTCTCTAATCTGAGCTGCTGTTAACCTGCGATTTCTGAGGCTGGTGACTCGGATAAACTTATCCTCAGAAGCAAAGGTGACTCTTGGTCTTCCTTTCTTGGGGCAGACCTCATGTGAGCCAGTTTCTTTGTAGCGCTTGAAGGTTTTTACCACTGCACTTGGGGACACTTTCAAAGTTTCCCCAATTTTTCGGACTGACTGACCTTCATTTCTTAAAGTAATGATGGCCACTCGTTTTTCTTTACTTAGCTGTTTTTTTCTTGCCATAAAACAAACTCTAACAGTCTATTCAGTAGGACTATCAGCTGTGTATCCACCAGACTTCTGCACAACACAACTGATGGTCCCAACACCATTTATAAGGCAAGAAATACCACTTATTAAACCTGACAGGGCACACCTGTGAAGTGAAAACCATTTCCGGTGACTACCTCTTGAAGCTCATCAAGAGAATGCCAAGAGTGTGCAAAGCAGTCATCAAAGCAAAAGGTGGCTACTTTGAAGAACCTAGAATATAATTTCAGTTGTTTCACACTTTTTTTTAGTTAAGTATATAATTAATTCCACATGTGTTAATTCATAGTTTTGATGCCTTCAGTGTGAATGTGCAATTTTCATAGTCATGAAAATACAGAAAAATCTTTAAATGAGAAGGTGTGTCCAAACTTTTGGTCTGTACTGTATATATACTGTATATATATATATATATGTATATATATGTATATATAGATCTAATATATAAAGCTGATTGTGTGTGTGTATGTGTGTGTGTGTGTGTGTATGTCCGGGATTGGCATCTGAACCGTCGCAGCTACAGCCACAAAATTTTGCACAGTCACACGTCTGGACCCCGAGAGAGTCATAGGCTATGTTGTGAGGTGAAATTTTAACCCCGCGCTTTCCAATTCACCAAACAATTTTGCCCCTATCTACATAATGGGGAAAAAGTGAAAGGAAAAGTGTTGGAGGCGTCGCAGGTACAGCCACAAAATTTTGCACAGTCACACGTCTGGACCCCGAGAGCATCATAGGCTATGTTCTGAGGTGAAATTTTAACCCCGCGCTTTCCAATTCACCAAACAATTTTGCCCCTATGTACATAATGGGGAAAAAGTAAAAGGAAAAGTGTTGGAGGCAAATTGACAGCTGCCAGATGTGAACAAGGGGGACTTAAAGAATGAGAGCGATGGCGCCAAAGAGTATATACCGTACAGTTGCTAAGGTGGGGCCCCATGGGACACGCATGTCGCCACACAAAACTCATCTCACAAAAGTCGCTACATGCATGTTGCCACACACAACTCAACACACACAACTTGACACACAAAACTCGCCCTAAAAGACTCACAAGTCTGGTATTATCCTTCAAAAATAAAAATCTGATTAATAAGCAGACAAACTACAAGAGCAACAAATGTACCATATAGGAAATACGCCAGCTGTCAGTCACATGACCTGTCTATTATGTGTATGTGTGAGCTAATATATACTGCCAGGGGGAGGGCTTCCTGTTGGCTGGGGATTTATCAGGCTGCCAATTTAGCTTACAAATACTGAGGTAAAAATACTGACCAAATAACATGTGAACGAGTTCTAATACAGGAGGAGATGACATACAGATATATACTATGTACAGGGGAGATAACACCCAGGTATATACTATATACAAGAGAGATGACACACAGGTATATACTATATAGAGGAGGAGATGACATACAGGTACATACTATATACAGGAGGAGATGACATACAGGTATATACTATATACAGGAGGAGATGACACACAGGTATATACTATATACTGGAGCAGATGACCTACAGGTATATACTATATACAGGAGGAGATGACATACAGGTATATGCTATATATAGGAGGAGATGACATACAGGTTTATACTATATACAGAAGGAGATGACACACAGATATATACTATATACAGGGGAGATGACACACAGGTATATACTATATACAGGAGGAGATGACATACAGGTACAGTGCCTACAAGTAGTATTCAACCCCCTGCAGATTTAGCAGGTTTACACATTTGGAATTAACTTGGCATTGTGACATTTGGACTGTAGATCAGCCTGGAAGTGTGAAATGCACTGCAGCAAAAAAGAATGTTATTTCTTTTTTTTGTTTTTTTTTTTAATAGTGAAAAGTCTTTTCAGAGGGTCATTTATTATTCAACCCCTCAACCCACCAGAATTCTGTTTGGTTCCCCTAAAGTATTAAGAAGTAGTTCAGGCACAAAGAAAAATGAGCTTCACATGTTTGGATTAATTATCTCTTTTTCCAGCCTTTTCTGACTATTTAAGACCCTCCCCAAACTTGTGAACAGCACTCATACATGGTCAACATGGGAAAGACAAAGGAGCATTCCAAGGCCATCAGAGACAAGATCGTGGAGGGTCACAAGGCTGGCAAGGGGTACAAAACCCTTTCCAAGGAGTTGGGCCTACCTGTCTCCACTGTTGGGAGCATCATCCGGAAGTGGAAGGCTTATGGAACTACTGTTAGCCTTCCACGGCCTGGACAGCCTTTGAAAGTTTCCTCCCGCGCCGAGGCCAGGCTTGTCCGAAGAGTCAAGGCTAACCCAAGGACAACAAGGAAGGAGCTCCGGGAAGATCTCATGGCAGTGGGGACATTGGTTTCAGTCAATACCATAAGTAACGTACTCCACCGCAATGGTCTCCGTTCCAGACGAGCCGGTAAGGTACCTTTACTTTCAAAGCGTCATGTCAAGGCTCGTCTACAGTTTGCTCATGATCACTTGGAGGACTCTGAGACTGACTGGTTCAAGGTTCTCTGGTCTGATGAGACCAAAATCGAGATCTTTGGTGCCAACCACACATGTGACGTTTGGAGACTGGATGGCACTGCATACGACCCCAAGAATACCATCCCTACAGTCAAGCATGGTGGTGGCAGCATCATGCTGTGGGGCTGTTTCTCAGCCAAGGGGCCTGGCCATCTGGTCCGCATCCATGGGAAGATGGATAGCATGGCCTACCTAGAGATTTTGGCCAAGAACCTCCGCTCCTCCATCAAGGATCTTAAGATGGGTCGTCATTTCATCTTCCAACAAGACAACGACCCAAAGCACACAGCCAAAAAAACCAAGGCCTGGTTCAAGAGGCAAAAAATCAAGGTGTTGCAGTGGCCTAGTCAGTCTCCTGACCTTAACCCAATTGAAAACTTGTGGAAGGAGCTCAAGATTAAAGTCCACATGAGACACCCAAAGAAGCTAGATAACTTGGAGAAGATCTGCATGGAGGAGTGGGCCAAGATAACTCCAGAGACCTGTGCCGGCCTGATCAGGTCTTATAAAAGACGATTATTAGCTGTAATTGCAAACAAAGGTTATTCCACAAAATATTAAACCTAGGGGTTGAATAATAATTGACCCACACTTTTATGTTTAAAATTTATAAAAATTTAACTGAGCAACAAAACTTTTTGGTTTGTAAGATTTATGCATCTGTTAATAAATCCTGCTCTTGTTTGAAGTTTGAAGGCTCTAACTTATTTGCATCTTATTAAACCTGCTAAATCTGCAGGGGGTTGAATACTACTTGTAGGCACTGTATATACTATATATAGGAGGAGATGACATACAGGTATATACTATATACAGGGGAGATGACACATAGCAGGTATATACTATATACAGGGGAGATGACATACAGGTATATACTATATACAGGAGATGACACACAGGTGTATACTATATATAAGGGAGATAACAAACATGTATATACTGAGGTGAAAATGAGAGGTGTGAGGTGAAAATGAAAAGGTGTGAGTGCAAAATGAGAGGAGTGAGAGAAAATAGTGGAGTGATCGGAAAATGACAGATGTGAGGTCAAAATGACAAGTGTTGGGTGGGAATGAGAGGTGTGAGGGGGAAAATAAGAGGTGTGAGGGAGAAAATGAGAGGCGTGAGGGAGAAAATGAGCAATGTGAGGGGGAAAATGAAAGATGTGATGGGGAAAATGAGAGGCGTGATGGGAAAATAAGAGAAGTGAGGTGCTATAACTAACCACAGATATTTACTATGCCCAGGCAACGCCGGGCTCTTCAGCTAGTATATATATATATATATATATATATATATATATATACATATATATATATATATATATATATATATATATTGCACTAGAACATGATTAGCCCACCTGAAATCAGAATCAGACTTCTAGATAAATAGCTTACAATCCACCATTACATATTGATTTTAGAAACAGACATGAAGAATACAATCCATTACAAGAGAGTATAATTATATAAGGAGTATTGATATAAAAGACATAACCTTGTGAGAAATGTGTATAATCAACGTGTATGCTCAATACAAATATTAAGCCCTTTTGGGCATAAAGTGGCTAATTTAAAAATCCAAAAGGATTCCCTATTATTCAGTCTTTGAAAGCAGTCGGGAACAATATCCTGTACTTGCTCTAGTAAGGTCATATGTAAACTAGCAGGATTTTTTTGATCGTATATTAAAAAATGACTTGACGAATTATGGTCTGTTATCACATTTCAGTGTTATGTCCCTGTTTATTCATTCTGCTATGAATGAGTTGAATGAAGGAATTTTTTTCCCCAATGTGGAGCTTACTCTTGCCACATGGGTTTTTTTTGCCTTCCTCTGGATCAACATGTTAGGGCATGTTAGATTAGGCTATGGGTTGAACTAGATGGACTTATAGTCTTCCTTCAACCTTAATAACTATGTAACTATGTAACTATGAATTACTGAAAACCGTACCCACTCTTCAGTAAATAACTGACAAAGAATGAATTGCAATTCAAAAATTGATTAATGGGAAAGATCTCCCCAATTACTCTAGATTGAAACTTTTTACAACCTTGATTCAGCGTAAAGCAATATAAACATTTGAGGTTCCAACCCCAAAATAACCCCCTTTGTTCTGGGAATAGTAAAGACTGACCAGGTGTCTTAAATGGCCTCTTGGTCTCAATGATAATAATAATAATAATAATCTTTATTTTTATATAGCGCTAACATATTCCGCAGCGCTTTACAGTTTACACACATTATCATCGCTGTCCCCGATTAGGCTCACAATCTAGATTCCCTATCAGTATGTCTTTGGAATGTGGGAGGAAACCGGAGAACCCGGAGGAAACCCACGCAAACATGGAGAGAACATACAAACTCTTTGCAGATGTTGTTCTGGGTGGGATTAGAACTCAGGACCCCAGTGCTGCAAGGCTGCAGTGCTAACCACTGCGCCACCTCGACTAAGGGCAATGTAGTTTTTTTTACTTTTATGCCTTCTAAAAATAATATTGGAATTTTGTTGCAAATTCGCAGCCAAAACAGGATCATTCCCCAAATTAAACCATTATTTCTTCAACAGGACCATGATGGCAATACGAGACTTGGTGAAAGTGGTGATAAAACTTTATCTAATTTTGTCATCAATCATAACATCTTTTGTTGATTTACAGTTAGCTTTGTCACTCATTCTGGCCTGTCACCACCTGAAGAAGATTCTTAGTCCTTCCATCCCTCAGAACTTGTTCGTAAACCTCTTATTCAGGATGTGTGACTCCTTCCAGAATTCGTCATTATTGGTACAATTTCTTCGAATACGCCAATATTGTCCGTATAGCACAATTTTTATCCATTTTGGAAGATACCCACTGGAATATTCTAAATAACTGTTGGCATTGACCTTCTTGAAATACGTAGATATATACATCTCACCATCATTATTTTTCTAGATAACCAGGTCAAGGAAATCAACACATTTTTCAGAGAAAGTGGCAGTAAATTCCAAACCCCATGGATTTACATTTTGATCATTAACAAAGGACTTAGCCTCATCATGGGTTCCTGACCAAATAAAGAATAGATTATCTATAAATCTCCTTTACAGATATTCACCTCTCTCACAGTGCCCTGATGGTATCTTCCCTTTAACTTAATTCATCTTCATGGCACAGTTCCAACGATAGGTATTTGGTGCCGGCGGACGGTGAAGCAGTGATCCGGGAGAGCCATATTTACTGAGTTGACTGTTGTGCCTGATCAGCACAAGTCTCATAGGTGAGTGAAGTGTCCCCTCCTCCCTATGATTTGTGTCATAGATCTTCACATGGAGCTCTCATCTCTCGTTTTTTCTTCCTGCATTACTGGTTAAAGAGAATCTTTCGGTAGGATGAACCCTCCTATGCCACCTATATGGACATGTAGGTCATAGAAAGCTTAATAAACTGACATTTTTATATCTGCAATCCGATGTCTTATTCCAGAGAAATCCATTTTTCTTTTTATAAGTTAAATGAACTGTTAAGATCTATGTGCCAGACACTGATCTGCATGAGAACTTGTCTCCAGATATTATTTTAAATAAAAGGGAGCATTACCAGCATGAGGCATGTAACATTTGAACTGAACTTTGTCTCCTTATAAAAACATTTGCTGCAGCTCTCACAGCTCTGCTATATTGCAACACTGGCTGCCTGTGAGATGGAAGCTGAAGCAGTGGGGGGAACCAGCAGATGTTTCAGTTATAATCACACACAGGTCTGCAGTGAGATCAGGAGAGCAGAGAGTGGACAGTAAATGTCTCACACTAGTAATGCATCCTTTCATTTAACCCTGCTGTTCTGTTGGTCAAAAATGACCGACTTTGAACTTCAATATTCTTTAAAATATTCAAGATGCGGCTCTGAAACCCGTGGCCGACCGACCCATCCTCATTTCAGTCAATCAACCACAAGTTTCAGAACCGCATCTTGAACACCCCAAAAAATACCAAAGTTCAAAATAGGTCTCCCCAGATCGAACAGAACAGCAGGGTTAAAATAAGTTCTGGAGGCAGATTATCATCCAGACCAGTGTCTGCAGATCAGTACCGTAGAGCAGAACAGCTCATTTACATATAAGAAAAATGTGTCTTTCTCTGGAATAAGACAACTTTACTTATGTAGCAATGCAGTGCAACAGTGTCACAACGCACCATCACATACCCACCCATTAACCAAAATACAAACTGGCACTTAAACTTCCAGAAGCAACAACTTTAAACCAACATTACAATAATTGATAATAAAAAAAATGCAAAAATGTACTTTTCCTGTGCAAACCACGAAATCTATTCTGTAAGAATCAGTTGCATTGCTACTTTGAAACACAAGTGTGGGTTAATTATTCAGGGCACTCTACTGGAACAAAATGGCTGACAATTGTATCTTAATTATGGTATCCTACCTCATCACATTATTAAAATAGTTTCCTTGTATAAAGCCATCAGATGAAATGTGAAGTGTTCCCTCTTGAATTGGATTTTAACACAATTAGTTTTTCTTGTTCTTTTTTTGGATGTATGCATTACTGAAGAGCATAGAACTAAATAAAGACAGTGGGTTATGGGACTCTTGAATCTAATTAACACCATTAATAGGCATCTATCTGTTGGCCAATCTACTTATACTAAAGTTATTTTTCTTTAAACTGGCTTCCTGTAAGATATAGCTATAACTAATAACATTTATTTCAGATTTATTTTAAAACTCATTTACCATGTGGTGGCTAAAAATCTAAAATGTGGGTAATAAAAGGCAATTTTAGATTGATACAATGCAATAATACTAGGAGATGTAGTTCAATCATCCTGTCCTCTTTGCAGAAAAGCACCCCCCTAAGTAAGATGTTTCCCCCACCATGCTTCACGATTGCGATGGTGTTCTTTGCATTGTACTTTCTTCTTCTTCCTCCAAACACAGCTAATGGAGTTGATACCAAAAAGTTCTATTTTGGTCTCATTTGACCACTTGACCTCTCCCATGCCTCCTCTGGATCATCCAGACGGTCATTGGCCAACTTCAAACTTCTAAGTCATTATTATGCTATGACTAAGGGCAGAAATGCCTGGAATGCGTAAGCATCACAGTTTGTTTGAACTATAGAAATCCTTTTTTCTATTTTTAACCAATGAAATAAAGTGATTTTTATTTTTACTCCTGTATCTGTCCTAATTCTCTCTTTTGTTGGACTCTTCATACTGTTAGGAGTATGGATCGCAGTACCTTGCAGAAAGCAGCAACAAGGCACGATCAAGCTTTCATATCCCTTTTACCTATATGAATTAAACTCTATTATCACTAGAGCAATGTGGATACATATCTGGTTGGCCAGCTTGTAATAATCAGATCAGAATGCGTTTCTTACTTAAAGAGTACATATCACCAAAAATGTAGTTTTATAAAAAATGTATTTAAAAATGTAAAATATAATTATATGTGTGCTTACGTATTTTAGATAGATGCTGACTACTTTAAAAGTCAGTGTCTAAAAATGTTTGGTTTTGTACCAGTTTCTTTATGGAAGTGTGCTGCTATCTTTTGGATGACACAGCTTTGCACTGAATCATCTAATGCCCATGTGCAAGCAGAGAGACCGGTGATGCGCTGCTCCTGGGGACATACTGCTACTTTGTTAGAAGACTTTTCCGTGATGGTCTGCTGCTTCAGTATCTACCATTATCACACAGTTGTGTGCTATGATCATAGTGGAAATGCTCAAATGAAAGCAAAAATCATTGTGATGGTGACAGACTGATTCAAATGAAATAATATACTTATCGCTGGTGGAGTGGCCGTGAGCAGTCTTCTAAGAAAGTGCAGCGACGTCCCCTGGAGCCGTACAAATGGGAACACTTCCTGGTGTCTCTTCCACTATACAAAGATCACGAGACAACTTGTGAGGTCATACTTATTAATGAGGAGAGAGAACAGGAATTGTTCCCTAGCTGCCACTATGCTCAACGAAGAACTGTCACTTCTGTGCTATGGAGTGACTAAGGGCCACTAGGTATGTCAAGAAATGGGGGCGACTTTTTACTACTAGTCATATTAGCATATAATTTTCATATTTTTCCCAATATTATTGAAAGCCCTTTCTTCACTGATTTTTTTAATAATTTATATTTAGAATTTAGTTTTGGGTTTTTTTTACCAGTGATATATTGAAATAAAAAAGCAGACAAATTTTGGTGATAGGTACTCTTTAAGGCAGTGTTCCCCAAGTTCGGTCCTCAAGAGCCACCAACGGGTCATGTTTTCAGGATTTCCTTAGTAATGCCCAGGTGAGAATTCCATAATCTAGACAGGCATCAATTCCATCACCTGGGCCATACTAAGGAAATCCTAAAAACATGACCTGTTGGTGGCTCTTGAGGAGTGGAGTTGGGGAACACTGCTTTAAGGCATCAAGCATGTGTAGGATTAGGAGGGGCTGGATGGAAACATGTGAGGTACGACATGAAGATTACAGTGTCACAATGAGACATTGCGTCTAATGATTACTTATGTGGTCACATTGCCATCATGACTGACTGCGACTGCTGGAAAGATATCCAGCTCTGTAGAATTTGTGGTTGTAAATTGCATGCGACTTTACCTCCACAGACTTCAATGTAAGTCATTTGAAGCCTATCTTATTTGGGATCTGTCTGTGATTTAACTATTTCTGACACCCAAATAGTGTTTCGGTTCACCTGCTGAGGTGGATCCTCCAAGCCCCTGGTAAGGCATGCGGACACTGGAATGCAGGTGGGGCTATGTAGCAGATACTGGAAGCAATGGAGACTGCAGATAACCATGGATGAAACTAAGAGTCTTAATGGGAATCTGTCACCCCCTGGGACACATTTCAGCTATTACTATGGGCTGTGAGGTCATGACTATGTGTCACCGAGGATGCACACACAAGCATATTGAGGCCAGGAGAGTGCATTGCAGTCACAGGCATAGCTGTGGTTGCAATGCAGAATAAAATTGAGTGTTGGTTTTGGGCAAGCTATTTGTCCAAGATAGATTTAAGAAAACCTGATCTGGGCTTTTATTTTTGACACAGACTACAGGATGGTAATGGGTATACAAAATTTGGACAATTGGAGTCAGGACTACTGTCTATAAATTGCAAAATAGTATTTATTAAATAACATTATCACATCATATAGTAAAAATAGCAGCAGTACATATAAATACATATGACCATGTCATGGGTAACAAGAACAATGAAGGACACAGGTAAAAAGTACAAGAGTCCACACAAAAAGAATAAAGTCCGATCAGAGGAATCAAGTTCTTAGGGCTAATAAGCCATGTAGTAAAATATGTACAGTATATGTCTAAAGAGACCACTAATCAAATAAGTAAACAAAAGATTGATCCACACCCATAATGGTCGCAGTGTGGAAGTGGACTGCCAGCCCCTACGCAAGTTTCGTGTAGGCTTCTTTGGCCTCTGTTTTGTTTGTAAGCTTGGACATTAAAACTACGTTTCCTCAGTCACTGCCTCATTACTGCATAGCGTGGACACCGCTGCACTACAGTGCATACAGGTAATAGAAATGATAATTAAGTCTTACCTGTGTGCCTCATAATTGCTGTCTAGATGTGGAGAAATAGTCTTTTCTTTCATAATGTTAATGATTTTTTCCAGGCTCCGGGGCGGGAGGTACAAATTGTCGAGTGAGTGCAGGGCGCATGTGTGGGATTTCGGCTCGGGATTCAGGCACCACAACTGCACATCACAGGTCAGTGTGATGTGCATGAGAGGGGGGGATAGTATAATGAAGAGCGGAGGCAGGGACTTCTTTGAGGCACCTATGGCCCGAAGCCTGGAAGAAATCATTAGCATAATGAAATAAATGTCTTTCTCTCCGCATCTAAATAGCAATTATGAGGCATACAGGTAACACTCCATAAACATTTCTATTACCTGCATGATTATAGTAATAGCTGAAAAGTGTCTCAGGGGTCCACAAAGGTGTGTCTCTTGTGGGCCTTACAGTGGTCTACAACAGTATTTACCCACTTGCCATTTTTCATGTTTTATTAAATCACAACTTGGAATTTCACTGGCTTTTTTGAAGGAAAGCATCAGTTTATGTAAAGAACATGCCTCCAACTGTGAACGTTTGGTTTTCTTTATAATAAGATGAAATAACTGAAAACTTCAGTGTGCATAACTATTCACCCCCTAAAGTCAGTAGTTTGTTGAGCCTCCTGTTGATGCAATTACAGCTGCAAGTCTCTTTGGATAAGTCTCTATGAGTTTCCATTGGGATTTTTGCCCATTCCTCAAGGTAAAACTGCTCCAGCTTCTTGAAGTTAAATGGTTTCCTCTGGTGAACAGCAATCTTCAAGTCTGACCACAGATTCTCAATTGGATTAAGGTCTGGGTTTTGACTAGGACACTACTTTCCATGTGATGATAACGGATTTGATGGTGCTCTGAGGGATCATTAGAAATTGTGATATTTTTTATAACCCAACCCTGACTTGTACTTCTCAACAACTTGGTCCATGACTTGTTTGGCGATCTCCTTGGTCTTCATGGTATTGCTTGGTTAGTGGTGCCTCTTGCTTAATGGTTTTCCAGCATCCATGACTTTCAAAAAACGTGTGTATATACTGACAGACCATGTGACACTCAGATTACACACAGGTGGACTTCCTTTCACTAGGCACGTGACTTATAAAGGCAATTGTTTGCACCAGAAATTTTTTAAGGGCTTCATCATAAAAGGGATGAAAACATATGTATATGCCAATTTTTTAGCTTTTTGATACCATAAATTTAATTTATGCCTATAATGCCTATATTTTTCTCACTTCACTTTAACAACTTATCCTATTTAGTGCTGATGCAGAACAAGCAAATCGGATTACAACAATATTTAAACACAGGTTGTAATGTAACAAAATAGGTTAAAAGCCAAGAGGGTGAATACTTACACAAGCTACTGTATATAGGCCTAGGTAGATGATCACATAGGAGCATGCCAAGTTTAGCAGACCAGGGTGAAGGGAGCAGAGCCCAGACTCAGGAAAGGTGTCTAACACATAGCTCTAATTAAATAAATAGGGCAGCACACTGCAGCGCCAAAACATGCAAACTTGAAAAAACGAAATTTGAACTGCATTACTGCACTAGAAATATGAAAAATGAGAGCTTTTAGCGCACAAAAATGGCCAATTTTATGTGTACCTCGTAGCCACGTTAAGGCATCTCTCTTATACGAGGTCCTACGTTTGACCTACCTCACTGAGAATAAACGTCTCCATCTGAATGGGTACATGTAAAAACCTCTTCTTGGACTCAAATTCTCTCTCTATGTGGAGGGGTATTGGACCTACTATAATTAAAACACCTGAAGCTAGGAGGCGGGGAGTGCACGATCAGAAGGCTAGAGAATACATTTCAAAAAACCTGATCTGCACATCCAAACATAGACTGAGTGTGAACAGGTGCTGAACCCAGAGTCGCCAACTCGTATATAGTTAAATAAATAGGGCAGCACACTGCAGCGCCAAAACATGCAAACTTGAAAAAACGAAATTTGAACTGCATTACTGCACTAGAAATATGAAAAATGAGAGCTTTTAGCGCACAAAAATGGCCAATTTTATGTGTACCTCGTAGCCACGTTAAGGCATCTCTCTTATACGAGGTCCTACGTTTGACCTACCTCACTGAGAATAAACGTCTCCATCTGAATGGGTACATGTAAAAACCTCTTCTTGGACTCAAATTCTCTCTCTATGTGGAGGGGTATTGGACCTACTATAATTAAAACATCTGAAGCTAGGAGGCGGGGAGTGCACGATCAGAAGGCTAGAGAATACATTTCAAAAAACCTGATCTGCACATCCAAACATAGACTGAGTGTGAACAGGTGCTGAACCCAGAGTCGCCAACTCGTATATAGTTAAATAAATAGGGCAGCACACTGCAGCGCCAAAACATGCAAACTTGAAAAAACGAAATTTGAACTGCATTACTGCACTAGAAATATGAAAAATGAGAGCTTTTAGCACACAAAAATGGCCAATTTTATGTGTACCTCGTAGCCACGTTAAGGCATCTCTCTTATACGAGGTCCTACGTTTGACCTACCTCACTGAGAATAAACGTCTCCATCTGAATGGGTACATGTAAAAACCTCTTCTTGGACTCAAATTCTCTCTCTATGTGGAGGGGTATTGGACCTACTATAATTAAAACACCTGAAGCTAGGAGGCGGGGAGTGCACGATCAGAAGGCTAGAGAATACATTTCAAAAAACCTGATCTGCACATCCAAACATAGACTGAGTGTGAACAGGTGCTGAACCCAGAGTCGCCAACTCATATATAGTTAAATAAATAGGGCAGCACACTGCAGCGCCAAAACATGCAAACTTGAAAAAACGAAATTTGAACTGCATTACTGCACTAGAAATATGAAAAATGAGAGCTTTTAGCGCACAAAAATGGCCAATTTTATGTGTACCTCGTAGCCACGTTAAGGCATCTCTCTTATACGAGGTCCTACGTTTGACCTACCTCACTGAGAATAAACGTCTCCATCTGAATGGGTACATGTAAAAACCTCTTCTTGGACTCAAATTCTCTCTCTATGTGGAGGGGTATTGGACCTACTATAATTAAAACACCTGAAGCTAGGAGGCGGGGAGTGCACGATCAGAAGGCTAGAGAATACATTTCAAAAAACCTGATCTGCACATCCAAACATAGACTGAGTGTGAACAGGTGCTGAACCCAGAGTCGCCAACTCGTATATAGTTAAATAAATAGGGCAGCACACTGCAGCGCCAAAACATGCAAACTTGAAAAAACGAAATTTGAACTGCATTACTGCACTAGAAATATGAAAAATGAGAGCTTTTAGCGCACAAAAATGGCCAATTTTATGTGTACCTCGTAGCCACGTTAAGGCATCTCTCTTATACGAGGTCCTACGTTTGACCTACCTCACTGAGAATAAACGTCTCCATCTGAATGGGTACATGTAAAAACCTCTTCTTGGACTCAAATTCTCTCTCTATGTGCAGGGGTATTGGACCTACTATAATTAAAACACCTGAAGCTAGGAGGCGGGGAGTGCACGATCAGAAGGCTAGAGAATACATTTCAAAAAACCTGATCTGCACATCCAAACATAGACTGAGTGTGAACAGGTGCTGAACCCAGAGTCGCCAACTCGTATATAGTTAAATAAATAGGGCAGCACACTGCAGCGCCAAAACATGCAAACGTGAAAAAACGAAATTTGAACTGCATTACTGCACTAGAAATATGAAAAATGAGAGCTTTTAGCGCACAAAAATGGCCAATTTTATGTGTACCTCGTAGCCACGTTAAGGCATCTCTCTTATACGAGGTCCTACGTTTGACCTACCTCACTGAGAATAAACGTCTCCATCTGAATGGGTACATGTAAAAACCTCTTCTTGGACTCAAATTCTCTCTCTATGTGGAGGGGTATTGGACCTACTATAATTAAAACACCTGAAGCTAGGAGGCGGGGAGTGCACGATCAGAAGGCTAGAGAATACATTTCAAAAAACCTGATCTGCACATCCAAACATAGACTGAGTGTGAACAGGTGCTGAACCCAGAGTCGCCAACTCGTATATAGTTAAATAAATAGGGCAGCACACTGCAGCGCCAAAACATGCAAACTTGAAAAAACGAAATTTGAACTGCATTACTGCACTAGAAATATGAAAAATGAGAGCTTTTAGCGCACAAAAATGGCCAATTTTATGTGTACCTCGTAGCCACGTTAAGGCATCTCTCTTATACGAGGTCCTACGTTTGACCTACCTCACTGAGAATAAACGTCTCCATCTGAATGGGTACATGTAAAAACCTCTTCTTGGACTCAAATTCTCTCTCTATGTGGAGGGGTATTGGACCTACTATAATTAAAACACCTGAAGCTAGGAGGCGGGGAGTGCACGATCAGAAGGCTAGAGAATACATTTCAAAAAACCTGATCTGCACATCCAAACATAGACTGAGTGTGAACAGGTGCTGAACCCAGAGTCGCCAACTCGTATATAGTTAAATAAATAGGGCAGCACACTGCAGCGCCAAAACATGCAAACTTGAAAAAACGAAATTTGAACTGCATTACTGCACTAGAAATATGAAAAATGAGAGCTTTTAGCGCACAAAAATGGCCAATTTTATGTGTACCTCGTAGCCACGTTAAGGCATCTCTCTTATACGAGGTCCTACGTTTGACCTACCTCACTGAGAATAAACGTCTCCATCTGAATGGGTACATGTAAAAACCTCTTCTTGGACTCAAATTCTCTCTCTATGTGGAGGGGTATTGGACCTACTATAATTAAAACACCTGAAGCTAGGAGGCGGGGAGTGCACGATCAGAAGGCTAGAGAATACATTTCAAAAAACCTGATCTGCACATCCAAACATAGACTGAGTGTGAACAGGTGCTGAACCCAGAGTCGCCAACTCGTATATAGTTAAATAAATAGGGCAGCACACTGCAGCGCCAAAACATGCAAACTTGAAAAAACGAAATTTGAACTGCATTACTGCACTAGAAATATGAAAAATGAGAGCTTTTAGCGCACAAAAATGGCCAATTTTATGTGTACCTCGTAGCCACGTTAAGGCATCTCTCTTATACGAGGTCCTACGTTTGACCTACCTCACTGAGAATAAACGTCTCCATCTGAATGGGTACATGTAAAAACCTCTTCTTGGACTCAAATTCTCTCTCTATGTGGAGGGGTATTGGACCTGCTATAATTAAAACACCTGAAGCTAGGAGGCGGGGAGTGCACGATCAGAAGGCTAGAGAATACATTTCAAAAAACCTGATCTGCACATCCAAACATAGACTGAGTGTGAACAGGTGCTGAACCCAGAGTCGCCAACTCGTATATAGTTAAGTAAAAAGGGCAGCACACTGTAGCGCCAAAACATGCAAACTTGAAAACACGAAATTTGAACTGCATTACTGCACTAGAAATATGAAAAATGAGAGCTTTTAGCGCACAAAAATGGCCAATTTTATGTGTACCTCGTAGCCACGTTAAGGCATCTCTCTTATACGAGGTCCTACGTTTGACCTACCTCACTGAGAATAAACGTCTCCATCTGAATGGGTACATGTAAAAACCTCTTCTTGGACTCAAAACATATGAAAACATATGTATATGCCAATTTTTTAGCTTTTTGATACCATAAATTTAATTTATGCCTATAATGCCTATATTTTTCTCACTTCACTTTAACAACTTATCCTATTTAGTGCTGATGCAGAACAAGCAAATCGGATTACAACAATATTTAAACACAGGTTGTAATGTAACAAAATAGGTTAAAAGCCAAGAGGGTGAATACTTACACAAGCTACTGTATATAGGCCTAGGTAGATGATCACATAGGAGCATGCCAAGTTTAGCAGACCAGGGTGAAGGGAGCAGAGCCCAGACTCAGGAAAGGTGTCTAACACATAGCTCTAACATAGTAGTGGAACAGCAAGTATCAAGGAGTGTGCGCAAATTTTTTTGGTTGCGCGTTTCATAATTGATATTGCATGAAACGTGTCATGCATCAAGCTGAAAGGTAGATATAAGCTGTAAATTCTGTTTTTTGAATCTCAAAGGGTACATCCAAAGCATCATCTGCCCAATGGTAGAATGGGATGTCAATACCTGCTGGCAACAAGGAGAACAACTTGAAAAAATGGTAAGTAGTTGTATAACATGTGATGATAGAATACTGATTCTACAAAGCCATAACTGAGTCATGGTCAAAGTCACAGGAGGGTAGCATGACCAGCTTCTAAAGGTGGAAAGGCTGGAGGAAATACTTTACCGATCATAACTTCATGACTTTATATAAAAATAGGAAGTTACTAGATTATTGTTAGAACTGTATAGATATGGGTTTACAAATCCACTAGATGGAGTTAGAGGTAGAGTAACATGCATTATTGTACATGCTATGGAATAAATGACTAATGCATACCGCTTCAGAATGTCCTTCAGGGATAATCCTGGAATTTCCAAAGGTGAGAAGATCTATAATGAGCGATGTACATTAAATGGGGAATGTCCCAGTGGGGAATACTAAAACACATGACATTCCACACGCTATCTTGTTCAGTCCTGCCCAGATAAATTAAAATGTATGAGTATATGAACATTATAGGACCATGTCTTATTTGGTAGATAGATAGATAGATAGATAGATAGATAGATAGATAGATAGATAGATAGATAGATAGATAGATTGTTTATTCAATTATTTTACTTCTATTTTTATATTAGTCGCATTTGGACTTGATCTTCATTTTAGGCATCTCTTTACACAAAAGATATAAGAAGAACAGGTTATACATTAGTAAAAATAAGAATATAAGTGCTTATAATATTGTAGATGACCTGTATCCTATCTGCTACCAATTGGCCAAGGACTATAAACTTGCCTCAAATCAATTTCACACCTCAACGTATAATCTGTAGGTAACTAAATTACTGTCATTGACAATTGTAGGTCAATAACTTTACCCCAGCTACTGGTGATGCACTAGCTATGCTTAATCCTCCATTGCTAGGCTACAACCACATAGTATGCCACCTTATCTCTAGAAACCATGTTTTCTTATTTATCTCCAGACTAATCTAATTCCTCTTCCTTTTGCCAGTTGCTCCTGTCTTCAGTAGTTAGGCTATGTGCACACATTGCAGATTTGACTGTGAAATTTTCTGTGCAGATTCCGCATTTCTTTGCAGAAAACGCAGGTCAGAATTTGCGCCTTTTTTGGTATGTGCGCATGTTGCAGATTTTTGGGCAGATTTCTTCCTTTTTTCCCCCTGCAGATTTGGAATGGGTGCAGAAATGCAGCAGATCTGCACAAAAGAATTTACATGGTCCTTTTTTGAATCTGCTGCGTTTTCCGTGCAGATTTTTCCGCACCATCAGCACAGCATTTTTTTTTTGCCATTGATTCACATTGTACTGTAAATCGCTTGCAGATCTGCAGCGTTTCTGCGCGGAAAAAAAAGCTGCAGATCTGCAGGAAATCTGCAACGTGTACACATACCCTTAAAGGGCGACTGTCACCCCCCCTGCAGCCGTTATAAACTAAAAGAGCCACCTTGTGCAGCAGTAATGCTGCATTCCAACAAGGTGGCTCTTTTAGTTTTGTGTTCAGGTATTATTAAAATAAAGCGTTTTGAAACTCTGCAGAAATACCTGTCTTTGTCCACGGAGGCGGGTCTGAAGCCTCCTCTGTGAAGTGCCCAACAGCCGTCACTCACATCTTCTGGGGCGATGGTCGCCGCCCCCTGCGCGCTGTTTTCTTTTCAAATCCAACGCCGGCGCTGTGTAAATATTTGTGGGGCAGGCGCAGTAAGCTCTGGCTGTCTGACGTCACAGCCAGGCTTGCAGACTGCGCCTGTTCTGGCAGTGCGGCCACCCACCTCGGGAATCCCTGCCCCGCAATGTGTTATGCATTATGCACAGTGCGGGGCTAGGATTCCTGGGCATGTGCACTGCGTGTCTCAGACTCTCACCCACGTCCCCCGCCTTCCAGCCTCTGGCTATTCAGCTGAGCTCATCCTGCCGCCTCCTCCTGCTCATAGCAATCGCCGGGAAAGAAACAACCTACGAAACTTGCCTGCTAGCTGGCTGGAAGGCGGGGGGCGGGGGACGTGGGTGAGAGTTGGATTTGAAAAGAAAACAAAGCGCATGGGGCGGCGACCATCGCCCCAGAAGATGTGAGTGACGGCTGTTGGGCACTTCACAGAGGAGGCTTCAGACCCGCCTCCGTGGACAAAGACAGGTATTTCTGCAGAGTTTCAAAATGCTTTATTTTAATAATACCTGAACACAAAACTAAAAGAGCCACCTTGTTAGAATGCAGCATTACTGCTGCACAAGGTGGCTCTTTTAGTTTATAACGGCTGCAGGGGGGTGACAGTGGCCCTTTAAGGCTATGTTCACACGTTCAGTATTTGATCAGTATTTTACCTTAGTATCTGTAAGCCAAAACCAGGAGAGGAACAATCAGAGGAAAAGTGTAATAGAAACGCGTCACCACTTCTGTATTTATCACCCACCCCTGGTTTTGGCCATCAAATACTGAGGTAAAATACTTAACAAATACTGAACGTGTGAACGTGGCCTAAAGGGGTTCTGTAGGATTTAAAAAAAGAGCAAGAAAGGTGATAAAATAATAAATAAGGTGTCTCCACCACATACATCAGTCACATCATTTGGCTGCTGAGACCAGCGATTGGCTGCAGCAGTTGAAAGCAATGTTGGTCATGACTTGTCAATGCATCACTGCTACTAGTCATCCAAGTATCATCATCGGAGTCCGGGGGGCGGGGGGGGGGGGGGTTGATTGAATAATGTAATTATTGATTACTTTAATGCATTGCTGCTCTTTGCCCATTTTTACAGAAAATCCTGAACAAGTCTTTTAAGTAACTAAGGTAGCAGAGCTTGCAATTTATAGAATGAATGAATTAGGGGCAATGATGGGTTTCTTTACTCTCAAGATTAAGTAAGATATCCTCATCAGAGTGGTGGCAATTAAATATATTCCCTCAATTAAGCAAATTAAACTACATCTACTATAAAGCAGGTGAATATGGACAAGAGCATTGCAAAAGCCGGCAGCATTAACACCAACACCATAGGTAATCAATGTACTTCAACACCTTTCTCTAGACAGGTAGGAAAGCTTCTATAGTTGGGTTCTTTTCTTGATCCATCTACATATTGTATACAGTGGTGGGTCTCAATACAAAACCTCCAACATCGCCCCCAACTATCATGCATCTTTCTAAGTATTGGTCTTCTGAGGGGCTAAAGGGACATTTGGGCACCATAGACTCTAGAGCCCGGGGGTGACTACAACCTCTGCACCCACTACAGTTTAACCCCTGCATACATATAACATGTAAGATTAGTTAAAGACGTGCACACGTTTATTAGCTCTGAATATAGGGGTTTACAGTCATTGTGTTCATTTAGGTTACTCATTCTTATAGGTGTTATTTGTAACTGAAATAGCAAGGGGTTAATGCCATGACATGATTATAGGACACAGGACTTGTCATGGGACCTGATACGCAAACAAGTGTCCTAATGGAAATCCCATTTATTTCCAGTCTGCTGTCTGCACGGCGTCAGTACGCTACACGGCGAGCCGTATTTATAGTGTAACCTGCAGCACGCTGTTTAATCACAACATAATAATGACACCGGAGGATGGGGGTGAGTGACTGAATGACAGCGAAGAAAGGGAGGAGTTTTGCAGGGAGAAAGGAGGAGGACAGAGGGAGATATTGAGGTAGGAGAAGGAGGGGAGACATTGCTGGGTGGAATACTAATCAAGCTAGTTCTCAGTCTGCAGCAGCTTAGCTGCAGACATATACACACACAAGAGACGCTCACACTACACACGAAGCCTTTCTCTGTCATGCATGCCTACTGACTACCCACCACCACAGTTATGCCAGCTATACCTCGCCAATGGAGGTACATCATTTGCCACCACTGACTCATGACCTCCAGCACTTTGTCTTCTAACCTATAGTGGTAAACCATACACCTCTGACCCTCTAAACCTCTGCTTCTACAACTTTTATGCCTCTTTCCAGTTATTCCACAGTCTTCGCTCTATTCTCGGCTGATGGCTTTTGATGGCAGCGACAGCTGGAGCTCACATCAACTCCAATTCAACTCTTCTCACTCTTTTTTGTTCTTCAAGTTTAACTACGTCTTGTGTCTTCTGCTAGAATAAAGGAAGTCTGGAGGATCAGGGCTGCTCCCATGGCAGGATTATTAGCATCATTAAGTTTCCTCTGTGCAGTCCCTCTCTTTGCTCTAGTTAAAGCTTTGATCTCTCGTTCTGGAGACTCAGATGGACGTGTGCAGAGCAGATTTTGAATCTGTTATAGACGAGCTGTCATTTTCTTTCCCTTTTCTCTGTCAAGTGGAATAAAGCACCATTTGTACATCTCATTCAACTTGGCACGAAGCAATGCAGATGATCCACAGGTCCTAGCCGGCACCTTGCTCAGCAGCAGTTGCATGTGGATGCCAGAGACCATCGGTTAACCTTCGCTTCATTAATCACAGTAATTGCCAACTATTCTCAGTCTGAACCTGTAGGTGACATGCAGTCCCTTATTTCTCCTGTGACCAAGGCTATTTTAGTAGCTTTGTTCATTTTTGCCATTTTGTTGATTCTATATGTGATCCTGTGGTATATCTGCCGAGATGTGGATTGTGATCATGGGATTTAATCTAGGATGTTGGGCAATGGATTAGACAACAGAGTTGGCCACATAAGGAATAAAGGAACCCCTCAATAACCACTATTTTTAATGAAAAGCAAAGACCAGAAACTGACCTTCAGAACTCAGGGTGACCTGGTAAGTCACGTTTTGTCATTCCAAGGAAATTGTATCTAACTTAATACTAATGAATGTAAGTAGGTGCTAGTGTCCCTACGTAAATGAGAGTCTTCAAAATACGTACAAAAATGGCAATGTTATTGCATACATGAACATAACCTTTATTACACATTTCTTAAAACATTTGTGAAAAACTGAGTCAAGAATCTGGTCAAATTCAAGCAAAGATAGAATTGTATTAAATGGGGGCAAATATACAGAAGAATAAGCTTTTTATAAATATGGGGCTATCTCAAGGTTCCTACAAAAGGTTAGAGGTCATTTAGGACAACTCATAAGGTTAACAGGTGCAGTATCCACACAGCTGTTAGAGCTACTTCAAATTTCGCTTGATAGCTTTGGGTAGAATTTGGAATTTTAAAGCTGAATTTATTCTACAATATCATTGATATCACAATGCGATAATGTCTTTATAATAATGAAAATATTTTGAAACAAACAAACTGAATGTGACTTTAGAAGAGCCAAATGGTAATTTTTTCTTGGTAAACATATCCATATCTTGTTTGCCTACAGAAATCTTTATAAACGTTCACATATTTAACCCAAGGTGTCAATAATGTGTCAATGCCTTAAATCTTTCAATGTAGTCTTGATATCAACATGAGGCACATAACATACACATGATTTCTTTCGTCTTGGAACATTAAGGGAGACAGAGAAGGACGAGAAGCACGACAATGCTTTGCAGTCCACATTGATATGCAAGGGATAACAGCAGCGTTCTCAAGCTAATGATGAAGGATAACCATTGCAATACAGGCAGAAGAGTAACTGCAAAGGCAAATAGTTTATCAACATGCAGCCCAAAATGCTCAGAGCAAAGATGGCAGGCAGGAAGACTGGACACAGCTCCTTTGCATGGGGTATATTTATGAAAATACACTGTGTCCTCAAGAAAAGCTAAGCTCAGGCATTACCATTTTATTCAGCGTATTATAAAAGCCTCCGGCACCGGCAGCTTTACTGTGCATGATAAACACACATCGCACAGGGACCAAAATGACTCTAATTTATAATTCTCATCAAGACGTAGCAAAAAAGAAATGTTGATTTATTGAACAGGCACTATTAAACCTTAATGTTTTGGTCTAGCAGGGTTTTAAAATTTATAAAAGCTATTGACTATTTGTAGGGGCACAGGTACAGTATCAAATATGCTTAGTGATTAATCCTAATTTTTACTACATTTCCAGATTACCTAAAGCATCCCCTTTTCCATATTCCTCAACTGTCAACCAGCATGTTGTTCTTACATATCTCCCCAACAGACTATCACCAAGATGATCACTGAAGGCCAAAATGACCATAAAAATGATCAAGGCAGGGGCTATATGGGTCACCAAAACGCCTTTCTTTCCAAACATGCTTAAAAGATATAATACAAATTAAGTTGGTATGAGAAAATCAATGATAAAAGAATAAGAATGGAATAAGATATATCAACGATGCATCAAACCCAATGTTTACATTCCCAACCAAGAAATCTGAAAATACCTGCATGTCCATAAGAAACACGCAGTGTTTCATACTGTGGAGTTACAACTAACCTGTTGCATACTGTATGAATTTGTCTCCTTGAAAGCTGTTGATTTAATGATTCGTGGGCTAATAGGAGGTTTCCCTGAACACACATTTAATGGATTTCCTCTGCCAGTTGACAGCTGTCAAAAGACTGCTGTATGGGAAGCGAGCGGATATCGTCTGGAGAAGGAATGCTGGCTGAACTGCAAAATTCTCCTTGCTCTTAAAATATAAATTACTCCATTTCATTGTGTATTGTCCAATACTGGACGTTGTTAAGGTTCTTAGATGTTTAAAAGGACTGAGAGAATGGACATGCCATGTTTATAGTGTATCAAGTCCTTTGTGCCACTACTGCTAGTTAGTAGTAAATTTATAAATATCTACTCAGGATTGTTGTCATGGGTAGACGAGCACAAAAAACATTGTCACTATCGGTACATAGCACGGTTTTTGGAATAAAAGACATTCTTTAAAAAAAAAAATTAAAAGAAAGATATTGGGGTCTAAGGGGTATTGTTTCTCCTTATGGAGAGCGACATACCATCTCAATAACCGCCTTTGTGGGCTAGAATGAAAAGCTGCTCTATATGAGTTTGCAATATATTCACATAAAGTCTGTCATGTACTAATACTAAATTTCCTGATTGCAGCTTTCCCCCACAAAATTGGTGTTTTTGACACTGGGAGTGGGGTGCATTCTGAGAGTACTTGTCTTTGATCAGATATACCTTTTAAAGAATTAATCAGAAATCCCTATAAAAATCTAATTGAAATCTGATTGGAGTGGAACAAAACGATTTGCAGGACCATGGTCCAGTGTCCATGTTGTTGCGCTGTAGCAGATGGACCAGGACAGTGCAAACATATTCAAGTTCAAGCATTTTAGTAATGTCTTTTGATTACTAAGTCTCCATGATGTTATGACGGCTATCGCGCTGCAATGTGGAGATGTTGTATAAACCTAGTTGCCAGAGGGGCACATAATGCCATAAAGAGAATTGCTGGCACAGAAGTGAACACTGCCCTGCTCTCAACGGCAACATGAGCATGGTAGTGAAATCTCTTTGCTCATTTTAATCACTTTATAATTTCCCTCATTTACTGTAAGTAAATAAAGAGGCATTTTAAGAACTTTAGTATAAACACTTGGGAAAACAAACTAATTTTGATTTAACATTTTACTTTTCCCAAAAATTAATTCAAATTAAAACTTGTACTACTCATAAGGCTTCACTTTCTCAATATTGCAAAATATTCAAGTAATGGTTTTAGTAATGCAAAGATTTAGGGCTTAGTTTTGAAGACCAGTGGGTGATGACCTGAAAAGTAGAAATCATAAATATACCCAATTAGAGCAGTGGGAGTTACATAAAAGCAAAATAGGCTCAAAGAATAAATATTATTAATGCTCTCTTTGATCTGTCTTAACGTGAAGTATATCACGTTGTATATTTGCCAACTCTCCCACATTTTCAGAAGACTCTTAGAATAAAGGGTAATTTCCAAGAAGAGTCAGCAAATTTCCCAGGCTCTACTAAACCTAACAGAAACCTCTAGTAAACTAGCTGTTCTGGGACATTTCTTCATTCAAGAAGGCAATGAATTGGGCATGGAGAGGAGGGGAACTAGTGTTGATCTATATTTTTTCAGACAATAATAATAATCTTTATTTATATAGCGCCAACATATTCCGCAGTACTTTACAGTTAAACAGTTTCAAACACAATAGTCATAAGTAACAGCGTTAACAATAATATTGTCATGGTTTGGACAGGGTTCATGCCCTGCCCTTTCAGTGTTAATTGTTTGTGGCCTCCATTTGGATCTGGGAGGGATATTTATATCCACTGTGAACCTACTGTGAACCTGGATTCCCTGTCAATTATATTTTCGTTCTGTCTGTGAGTCTGACCCCTTGGTGTGCATGTGCAATCTGCATTTATTTGACTGCTTTCCTTGATTCTGACCTCCGGGCCTGTCTCTTCTGACTTTGTCACCTCGCATCTCTTTCAGCACTTTATTGCTTGGTTGAGCTCCCTGACCTCCGGCTTTCACCTGACTATCCTTCCGTCTCACCCCCAGTACCTCATTGTCCTCCCAGTTTTAATCTCGACACGTTTGACTTCTCTCCGGCGCCGTCCGGCTCCCTGGCACCTACCTCTGCCCTCAGCCATTCCCCCTTGGTCACATGGTTCAGCTCGCTGCCCGGTGAGTCCTCCGCCACTCTGCTCGTGTCTTCCTTACTGAGGCAAGCCACCCATCTTGCGGCAGGTACACCCAGGGATCGTGACAAATGTAATGATTAAAGCAAAATAAAACAACCCTGCTCGTGAGAGCTTACAATCTTCAATGAGGTGGGGGAGATACAGAGTACAGGTGTGTATTTACAATGAAGGTCCAGCCATCTTCAGGGGTGGGGGATAGGTGGAGATAGTGAATGGGCTACACACGCACACTTACACATAAAATGACTTTGATTATGGAATGTGATAGGCCGCTCTGAACAAATGTGCTTTGAGGAAGGGCCTAAAACTGTGCAAGTAGTGGCTAGTCCTAATTTCTTGGGGTAGAGCATTCCATAGGATTGGTGCAACACGGGAGAAGTCTTGGAGTTGGGAGCGGGAACTATGGATTAGTGCAGAGGTTAGTCGAAAGTCGTTTACAGAGCTCAGCGATCAGCTAGGCCGATAGACAGAAATGAGGGAGCAGATGTAAGGGGAAGGGGTAAAGTGATGCCAGAAACATCTAGCATGCCATGACAATGGTAAAGTGATACTAGTTGTTACCAATCACCATCAGTCTGCGTATCATACAGGAAACATAGTACTGATGAGATGTAGTCAGTATCACAAATAATTATTTACACGCAGGTACCTTATAGGTGATATCATCTCTGATTGGCCTTGCGGCCATGCGAGTCTTATATAGCTGCAGCAAGTAAAAGACCTTCCTAGAAGGACTAATGAGAAACTGCCATACCTGAGCATGTGACCCTAAATCTCCACTGAGAGATCTTGCCCTGGGCATGCTCAGTGTGTGCAAAGCAGGGCTTAGTCCTAGCACCTACAGGACCTTCCTGAAGGGACCAATGGAATTAGGTGTTGTATCTGACCATGTGACCCTCGATCTCCACTGAGAGATCTTACTCAGGGCATGCTCAGAACGAGAAAAGCAGGACTTAGTCCCAGAAGCATCTGCTCGCAGCTGCTCAGCACTGACTTCAATGGCAGAAGCAGGAAAAGCAGCAGTAACTCTTTGTACAGAGTGGGACTGAGCAAGACGCTGGGACCGACGTCTCCGCTGAGCAGGCTCCACTGTGGCAGGAGAAGAATGGGAGACCGCAGCGGAGATGGCCCGAGATTCCCCCGTGCAGAGGCGGGAACTCGACCCCTAACATTCTGTCCCTCTTACGGTACATAATTTCCACACTCTCCTCTACTATAAAATATTGCATGCATACCATCCATTCCTATGAACAATAAGACACCATCTGCCCTTAAGAACAATAGCCTCTACACTGCCTGCTCTTATCAACTATAACACATCATCACTTCTTATAATTAATAATGTAACCCTTAGAAACTATAACTAACACACTATTCTTGCTTAATGCTGTCACTTCACTGTTTCCCCCATACTGTACCTATCTCCACACTGTCCCCTTCAGTCTCTCCTCTTCTTCAGTGTGTCCCTCTCTTTATTCTGCCATCTCTCTATACTTCCCCTTCTTTATATACTGTGCCTCCTCTCTATATTTCCTCCACTCTGTACTATGCCTCCTCTCTACAGCCACTGATACAGAATATAATCACCCCCACAGCTCCACATACATAGCCTGTCATACGCTGTATGATGGTATCCATAGCCCCCTTATACACAGTATGATGCCCCATAGCCCTCATATACAGTATGTTGACCCATAGCCCCTATACAAAGTATGACGGCAAATGACTCCTATATATAGTATGATTTCCCACAGTATGTTCCCCACTGCAATGTATGATGACCTCGCAGTACATTCCCCCGCACAAAGTATGATGCCTTATAGCCCCTATATACAGTGTAAAGCCCAATAACCTTCCAATGTACAGTATTATATCCCATAAACACAATATTATTGCCCCATGATACATTCCCCCTTATGGTGAAATCAAAACCACCAACTACTGGGCCACATGATAAAAAGACAAAAAGAGCTGTTACTTACAAAATCCAGGTTATTCATCCATCTCCTCTTTTGGATTGTCTTGTACTGGGCTGTTACAATAAGGATGTCATCACTCAGCATCCCCAGCACAGCACTGGACATGCCACAAGACAGAAGTGGCCTGTGGCATACAAGAGTAACTGGCAGAGCAGGGAGTAGATTACTTTTTGTGCCACAACAGCTGTTAATAATATTAGTGTCCTGAAGACACCAATACTGTTAAAAGTTTTGCAGGCCCTGTTCCCAGGAGACAGCAAAGTGCCATCCCCTGAGAGTCACCTAAGATTGCTGCCTGAGATGAGATGCTGATCTTGTCTCATAGAAAAGTGGGCATGCCCATCATTGGAGGCAAAGGTGGAAATACCATTAGTGTAATGGCCCTACATATAAAGGGGTCCACCTCTCAAGTAGCAAGCAGCATTTGTAGTGACAAGTACACTGTAGTGACCAGTACATTGCAGTCAACAGCCAGTGCTTCTAGAGGTATGCACCCATAAGTTAGGCAGGCTCTCATGACTTCAGAAATGCCAAACGTGGACGCTATATGTGGTTTAGGTACACTGTGGGGCTCAGAAGCGAGGAGGCATTTGGATTTGGCAGCAGAGAATTTGCTGAATTTCTTTTGGAGGGTGAGGAGCCATTTCACTTTTCCAGAGCCTTTGTGCTACTAATAACGTGCAAGCCCTCTATATTTCCAATAACAGATGACAGACCTGAGTGGGGACTTTTTTTTTTTGTGGATTGAGTTGAAGCTTTTACTGGGAACATTTTACATAATGTTTGGGATCACATTTATACGGCGCTCTACCCTGAGCACTTAGTTTGGGATTTCCATCTAAATCTCTGAGTGACATGTTTCAGATGAAACCTCCGAGGAATCCATTCACTAATGAGGCAGCAGAGTTACTCTGGACTCCGTCTGGCCTCTGTTCAGTGGTGTCCTTCTTTTCAGAAGTGCACAAAACTATGTCCGATGGCACTTTTATGCAAGCCTAAAAAGACGGACACCACTGGATCGCATGTCAGACGGATTCCACAATGCCTCCATCTGCCTCATTATAGGGAATCTTCCTCCAGGGGTTCCATCTGAATCACGTATTTCAGAGATTTACACGGCAACCCCGATGCAAGAATACAACGCAGAGTGCAGGATAAATGTGCGCCGAGCCTTACTGCGATCTTTGGGAGGCAGAATGCAAAAAATCAACAGCAGGTGAAGAATGGGTTTTATTTATTTTTTACACCGTTCCTCATGCGGCATAAGTGACAATTCAACTTTATTTTTCGGGTCGGTGCAATTACAGCGATACCATATTTATATCGGCTTTTTATGTTTTTCTGCTGTCACACACTAAAAGTTGCTTTTTATTGCAAAAAATAAGTTTTTACATCATCATATCCTGAGAGCTATACTTTTTCCATGTTTTACCCACAGAACCATGTGGGTGCTTGTTTTTTGTGGGACGAGTTGACGTTTTTATTGGTACCATTATCGGGCACATGACATTTTTTGATCACTTTCTATTCCAATTTTTGAGAGGCAGAATGAACAAAAACCAGCAATTCAGAACATTTTTTTGGTGGGAGGGGTTTATGCCGTTCCGTTTGTGGTAAAATTGTTAAGGCAATTTTATTCTTCTGGTCAGTACGATTACAGCAATACCACATTTATATCTTTTTTTTATGTTTTGACTCTTTTACACAATAAAAACTATTTTGTTGAAAAAATAATTATTTTTGCATCGCTTTATTCTGAGAGCTATAACTTTTTTTATTTTTCCACTGATGGAGATGTATGGTGGCTCGTTTTTTGCGCAACAAGATGACGTTTTCAGCGGTACCATGTTTATTTATATCCGTCTTTTTGATCGTATTTTATTCTACTTTTTGTTCGGCGGTATGATGATAATGCATTGTTTTTTGCCTTTTTTAATTTATTTTCTATGGTTTTCACTAAAGGGGTTATCTAGTGGGATAACTATAGGTTGTGTCTTTGCGGACGTTGTGTACTTCTTTTGTTTATTTTTTTCAAACAAATATTTATTTATGGATGCGATATCTTTTAATTTTTTATTTTAGATTTTTTTTATATTTTTACAATTATTTAAAAACTTTTTTTTTTATCATTTATCATATTTTGCAGGCTGATTAGTTGTACAGCATGGGGATGCAGCACATTCCTGTGCTGTACAAACTGTCAGCTCTGCCCTGACAGAGAAAGTTGCTGATCATTCACTGCGCATGATCAAGCAATTTTCCTAGCTCTGGTGACCCGGATGTCATCTTGACAACATTGGGTCACCATGGTCATGATCGGGACCCCGCGTCACGAAGCGGGATCTCCAATCCAAGGGCAGAGGGGCTGTCATCCCTTTTCCGGCTCCCAGAATGCTGCGATCACGTTTGATGCGGTGCATGACCGATCGTGGCACTTAGTGCCGGATGTCAGCTGTCAGAATCAGCTGACACCCGGCGGTGATCACAGCTCGTGTGCATAGGCAATCACGATGACGTAATAATCTATTATTATTATTATTATTATTTAGCTTTAATCTACATTAGATCACCAGGTAAAGTAAAGAGGTTCAGAAATCATGAGGTCGACAACATGTCACTGAGTTAACATGTTAGATCCAAATAAGTGAAATATTAGACATTTTTTTAACATTTTACACAACGTCCTTCCAACAAGACCATTGAAGAGCTTCAAATCATGATGGTATAAATCTATATAGTGTAAAACTGAAGTGCTTTGGGATGAGGGTGCTAGACTTAGTCGTGCCAAAAGCTAACATTTCTTGTGGTTCAGCTGTTCTGTCATGTCAGTTGCTTCCATTTAAGATTGTTGTCATTCTGCACTACTAGTTTCTTTTTAGATTCAGGTCACAGATGGGAACCCTGATGTTATTATGCAGAATCTGCTGGCAGAAGAACCAAGCTTTCCTTTAATAATTATCCACTGTTAGGTTCTGAGGACTGTAAAGCAGCTCCGGAGCATGCAGGTCACTCATCATAGTTGTATTTCGGAGATTTCCTCGGCAATCACCACAATCATCCATGCGTTCTTTGGCAAAGGGAAGTTGGACAGAACAATTTTTTTTTAATCAGAGCTGATTTCTTTCCTGACTTTAACCCATAAACACTACTATATCTCGGTAGTGTGACCTGAATTAGTGACCCAACTTACATCCTTTTTTTCTATAGAATTTAATCACGATATGACAGTTTCCATTTATATAGTTACACAATTGTGAGACATTATCAGGGTAGAAAAGCTGCAAGAGAGTGGATAATGCACCAAAGTCATTTAGACTACTGTGCATCACCTTTAGATCAACTAACACATGTAACATAGTAGTTCCTAAGTATACTTCCATTACCTCAGTGTGCACATCATCTGTAATGTGATAATAGACAAAATGTGGGTTAATCCAACTTTCAGTTGCTTCTCACGAAATTACAATATCATCAAAAAGTTAATTTATTTCAGCTCTTCAACACAAAAACTGAAACCCATATAGATTCATTACAGAATGATCTATTTCAAGTGTTTATTTCTGTTAATGTTGATGATTATGGTTTACAACCAATGAAAATCCAAAAGTCATTGTCTCTGTAAATTAGAATATTTTATAACACTAGCTTGAAAAATGATTTTGAAATCAGAAATGTTGGCCTATTGAAATGTATGTTCAGTAAATGCACTCAATACTTGGTCGGGGCTCCTTTTACATCAATTACTGCATCAATGCACCGTGTCATGGAGGCGATCAGCCTGTGGCACTGCTGAGGTGTTATGGAAGCCCAGGTTGCTTTGATAGCAGCCTTCAGCTCGTCTGCATTGCTGGGTCTGGTGTCTCTCATCTTCCTCTAGATAATACCCCATAGCTATGGGGTTAAGGTCAGTAGAGTTTTCTGGCCAATTAAGCATAGTGATACTGTTGTTTTTAAACCAGGTATTGGTACTTTTGGCAGGACAGGTGACTAGTCCTGCTGGAGAATGAAATTTCCATCTCCAAAAAGCTTGTCGGCAGAGGGAAGCATGAAGTGCTCTAAAATTTCCTGGTAGGCGGCTGCGCTGACTTTGGTCTTGATAAAACACAGTGGAGCTACACCAGCAGATGACATGGCTCCCCAAACCATCACTGATTGTGGAAACTTCACACTAGACCTCAAGCAGCTTGGATTGTGTGCCTCTCCAGACTCTGGGACCTCGATTTCCAAATGAAATGCAAAATTTACTTTCATCTGAAAACAACACCTTGGAGCACTGAGCAATAGTCCAGTTCTTTATCTCCTTGGCCCAGGTAAGATGCTTCTGGCATCGTCTATTGGTCACAAGTGGCTTGACAAAAGGAATGTGACACTTGTAGCCCATGTCCTGGATACGTCTGTGTGTGGTGGCTCTTGAAGCAATGACTTCAGCAGCAGTCCACTCTTTGTGGATCTCCCCCAACTTTTTGAATGGCCTTTTCTTAACAATCTTTTCAAGGCTGCGGTTATCCTGGTTGCTTGTGCGCCTTTTTCTACCACATTTTTCCCTTCCACTCAACTTTCCATTAATATGCTTGGATACAGCCCTCTGTGATCAGCCAGCTTCTTTAGCAATGGCCTTTTGTGGCTTACCCTCCTTGTGGAGTGTGTCAACGACTACCTTCTGGACATCTGTCAAGTCAGCAGTCTTCCCAATGATTGTGGAGCCTACTGAAACAGACTAAAGGACATTTTTAAACTCTTAGGAAGACTTTGAAGGTGTTTGTTGTTAATTATTCTAATTTACTGAGATAATGACTTTTGGGTTTTCATTGGCTGCAAGCCATAATTATCAACATTAGCAGAAATAAACACTTAAAATAGATCACTCTGTTTGTAATGACTATATAATATATGAGTTTCACTTTTTGTATTGAACAACCCAAAGTAAATTGATGATATTCTAATTTTGTGATAAGCACCTTTACATGGCACAGAAGCAGTACATAGGCATGATCCAAGACTAAGGTGTGCACAAAATATAAACTCAGGTCTCGTAGTCCAGTCAGAGACCAAGCCACTATATGATGCACATAGCAAAATATATCATTATCCTCATGACTGACCCAAAGAAGAGGATATAGGTGATCCAAATAACTCAACCACATCTGATTGGAGTCAGCCATTACGATGTAGTAGAGATTTATCGGGAAGTGACAGCTGCACTGCTCTTTTATCAAACTGTACTGACTTACCAAGTAAGTGACACTTGTTTGCAAATGGTGAATTGATCACACCTTGGTCTAAGTGTTTGCCTGATGGACACGCTACATGTACCTCCCAGGCATGTGCAACTTTTTGCCATGCAGTTCCACATGTCTAGCATTGGAGAAAAAAACATACTGCACGGTATACGCTTCTTTGCAGGAAGTTCCTTTATTGGAAGGCAGTTAGTCACAAGTATGCTGAAAGAAATACTCATATTGTCTATTCTATTGGTTAGCATTGTAAGTCGTACAATATAAAAGTTAAAGGAGTTCTGATGAAAACAAGTTTTTGAGTCCGACTATTGGGATCTACACCGATCAGCAAAACAGGCACTTTTATCCCCATTAGAATGGAGTGGAGTGCACATACTTGACCGCTGCTTCTTCCATTCCTTATGCGGCTGCTGAGTGCTGCACACGACTTTATCTGGCAGTCCCATAGAGAATAGGTGGAATGACAATCGGGATTGTACACTGCCACTACATTCTAATGGGGAAAAAAAAAGTTCTCCGTCATAGAAAAATTATGGCAAATCAGTGGTGTCCCAGCAGTCAGACAGCCACTGATCAATGTGGATAAATGATAACTTGTTTTCACTGGAGAACGCCTATAAGCGTTATCATGCTAAATGTTATCCTAGGTCACCCTAAGAGTTTCAGAGCACTGCAAGGACACATATTCACATTTCGCGTTTCGAATTCACACCAAGTCGAAGAACATGTCCTGTTCGAAATGCGTATGGTGAATATATGCTCTTTTTCCTCCCATGTTCCCTCCCTCCTTTTTTCCAAATATCCTTTGGCAAATGTTTTTTGGATCTTTCCTTTTTAAATGATTAAGAATACAGTGGGTACGGAAAGTATTTCAGGCCCCTTTACATTTTTCATTCTTTGTTTCATTGCAGCCAGTTAGTAAATTCAAAAAGTTCATTTTTTCTCATTAATGTACACTCTGCACCCGATCTTGACTATAAAAAACCCAGAAATGTAGGAATATGTGCAAATTTATTAAAAAGAAAAACTGAAATATCACATTATCATAAGTATTCCGACCCTTTGCTCAGTATTGAGTAGAAGCACCCTTTTGAGCTAGTACAGCCATGAGTCTTCTTGGGAATGATGCAACAAGTTTTTCACACCTGGATTTGGGGAACTTTTGCCATTCTTTCTTGTAGATCCACTCCAGTTCCATCAGGTTGGATGCTGAACGTTGTTGGACAGCCATTTTCAGGTCTCTCCCGAGATGCTCAGTTGGTTTTAGGTCAGGGCTCTGGCTGGGATAGTCAAGAATGGTCACAGCGTTGTTCTGAAGCTTCTCCTTTGTTATTTTAGCTGTGGCCGCATTCATGTTTCCTTCAATGGCAACCAGTTGTTCTGTCCCTGCAGCTGAAAAACACCCCCCATATCATGATGCTGCCACCACCTTGCTTCACTGTTGGGATTGTATTGGGCAGGTGAGCAGTGCCTGGTTTTCTCCACACATACCGCTTAGAATTATCACCAAAAAGGTCTATCTTTGTCTCATCAGACCAGAGAATCTTATGTCTCATAGTCTTGGGGTCCTTCATGTGTTTTTTAGCAAATTCTATGCAGGCTTTCATATGTCTTGCACCGAGGAGAGGCTTCTGTCGGGACTCTCTGTCATAAAGGCCCGTCTGATGGAGGGCTGAAGTGATAGTTGACTTTGTGGAACTTTCTCACATCTCCCTACTGCATCTCTGAAGCTCAGCCACAGTGATCTTGGGGTTCTTCTTTACCTCTCTCACGAAGGTTCTTCTCCCACGATTGCTCAGTTTAGATAGATGGCCAGGTCTAGGAAGACTTCTGGTGGTCCCAAACTTCTTCCATTTAAGGATTATGGAGGCCACTGTGCTTATAGGAACCTTGAGTACTGCAGAAATTCTTTTTTAATCTTGACCAGATCTGTGCTTGCCACAATTCTGTCTCTGAGCTCCTTGGCCAGTTCCTTTGACCTCATGATTCTCATTTGGTCTGACATGCACTGTGAGCTGTGAGGTCTTATATAGACAGGTGTGTGCCTTTCCAAATCAAGTCCTAACAGTTTAATTAAACACAGCTGGACTCCAATGAAGGAGTAGAACCATCTCAAGGATGATCATAAGGAAATGGACAGCAGAGTGTCTGAGCAAAGGGTCTGAATACTTATGACAATGTGATATTTCAGTTTTTCTTTTTTAATAAATGTGGAAAAATTTCTACATTCCTTTTTTTCAGTCAAGATGGGGTGCAGAGTGTACATTAATAAGAAAAAATGAACTTTTCTGAATTTACCATATGGCTGCAATGAAACAAAGAATGAAAAATTTAAAGAGGTCTAAATACTTTCCATACCCACTGTAAATCTTGGATTTTATTTGTAACTTATCAGGAGCTGGATCAAAAATGTTTTTCCTGGATATGTCCAAATGATCATTGTACCCAGCCAGTTGTCTTAGTCGTGATGCTTGTGAGTCGCCCGCCTGGGCTGTGGGGTACTCGGTATTGGGTCTGGTTGCTCTTAAAGGGGATGTCATGGTGGCAGCGACCCGGTCCGTGGCACTGGGCACCCACTTAAAGGGGGAATGGTCTTTTAAGGGGTATTGTGAAAGTCTATTTTCGTGACGCCACCTGTGGTTCTCGGTCAGTGGGGACCAACGCCGCTTAAAGGGGTCCTCTGGAGTGATGATATGGCGGCTAGAAGATGACGCTTCCCACAGCTGAAGCGGGGTCCCCAGGGCTCCCAAGGTATGTAGCAAGGATGTTGTATGCCAACGAATAAGTGGAGGACACAAGTTGTGAAGGCTTTACCTGGTTTACATGTGGTAATCCGCAGTCCTGGGTACCAGGTACGGGTGTCCTGTGGTCCGGCCGGCTCAGAGGCAATGGGAGAATCTCCTTCCCAGTTGAGGTCCGTGAGCCTTTCCTCCTTGCGCTATTGTATGAGGTCCCTGCTGCCTGAAGCTTACTGGCAAAGTCCTCTTTTCCCCTGTCCTGGAACAGGTACCTGCATGACGGGTGGCTTGAGCCATTTTAAAGGGACTCTATCATGCCCCAGGCTCTTCAGGTGCTGCTGCATCTCAGGTGTGCTGTGGCCCAATCACTAAAAGTTCTTGCCCTACAGTTCTGCTAAGTGTCCTAGAGTCCCTCTAAAGCCTCGGGCTCCCAGTGCCCGGTTTCTGCGCTCTGGTTCTGAGGGTGCCCAGTCGCAGTTCTCCTCTGAGCCCTTTATCTCTCCTCTGCTCCTTTCCTCTGTAGCTCCACCACATTCAACCCTTTGGGTGCTCTGTCCCTCCTGGAGCTTTAGCTCTATCCTGGCTGCCAGCTCCACTGTCTGCTCTGCGTCTCTCCTAGATGTCTGCTCTCTTTGGTCTCCCTGGACCAACTGTCTCTCTCCTCCTCCAGACCAGGAAGCCTATAGCTCAGAGAAGCTCCCCTGAATCTGGGTCCTGAACTCCCCCTTCTGGTCTGGATTTGGAATGTGTTGTGTGTGGGTGCCTTACCTGGTAAAGAGAACTCCATTGCCTCCAAACATGATATTTCCTGTACTTGCGTGTACAGAGAAACCACGAAGGCTAGGGACTCTAGGGACAGCTTTCTGTCAATATACATTGTATATGATACAATATACAGGGCTCAACATTTTGAGCTCTGCTAGATCTGCAGCCGAGCAAACTGTGAACTAAGGCTGAAGTCACACCAGCGAGGAATAAAGACGAGTGCTATGCAATAAAACATCGCATAGCACTCGGACCGCTGTTAATCTTTGGGGCAGCTCCCATCACCGTTTTGTTTCTCAGCCATATTATACGTGCAAGTGAACTCGCAGCATGCTGCGATTGTCACCGACACTCGGCCGAGTCTCAGCGCACTCACACCCATATAAGTCTATGGGTGCGAGTGACAGCGCACATCACTCGGATATCACCCCGGGGAGATAAGAAAGTTTGTACTGTCCCTGCCCTCATAAACTATAATTATGAGATGCCCAGTGCAGTTCTATTACCTTTATAACACTTGTACTTCAGTGTGACAGGAGCTGCTCCTCACTGCTTCCCCTTTCCATCATGGACAGTATCTCACACAGCAGTATGAAGCTCTCTGCTAGAACAGCCAGTCCGAGGAGAGGGGGCGAGGCTTGCTCCTACCTTTTACTAGCAGCAGCTAGCCCCCTATTAATGTCTCTTTCACTGCTACACGGAACGAGTGGGATTGGCCAGGGATGTGGCCTGCCCCCGACCTATATTAGTAGCCAGCCCCTGATAATGTCTACTTAACTGCAGGGCTACTAGGAGGGAGCAGGCCATGCCCTCTAACTTTTAGACTACAGACAGGGAGACATCATCAGTGGCTGGTGTGA
Organism: Ranitomeya imitator; assembly: GCF_032444005.1. NCBI lineage: Eukaryota > Metazoa > Chordata > Amphibia > Anura > Dendrobatidae > Ranitomeya > Ranitomeya imitator. The sequence goes on along the minus strand of NC_091284.1, from coordinate 151,125,271 downwards.
CATCAGCTGCTCTTCCTTGCTCACCCCTCTGTCTGGGACATTACAGTAGTGTGCAGCTCCTTGCTTTTATCATCCAGTCCCCATGATAATAGCTGTTTCTCTGCAGAGAACAGCGGGTCAGCCCCCCCTCCCCAAATCCCCTCATTTCCTGTGACAGTGAAGGAGACATCAGGGGCTGGATTCTGCTACTAAAAACCAGGAGCCTTGCCACCCTCTTCTCAGACTGACTGTTATTCACAGCAGGGATCTTCACACTGCTGTGTGACATATTGTCCCAGACTGGAGGGGGGAGGGGGAGCAGTGAGGAGCAAATCCTGTCACACTGAATTATAAGTGTAACAAAGATAACAGAAGTGCACTGGGCATCTCTTCTTTATAGTTGATAAGAGCAGGGACCTTACAAAATTTTGTAATCTTCCAGGAGTAAAGGTACCTTCACACTGAGCAACTTTAGAACGATAACGATAGCGATCCGTGATGTTGCAGCGTCCTGGATAGCGATATCGTTGTGTTTGACACGCAGCAGCGATCAGGATCCTGCTGTGACATCGCTGGTCGAAGCTAGAAGGCCAGAACTTTATTTCACTTGTGTTCACTTGTAACCAGGGTAAACATCGGGTTACTAAGCGCAGGGCCGCGCTTAGTAACCCGATATTTACCCTGGTTACCATTGTAAATGTAAAAAAAAAAAAACACTACATACTTACATTCCGGTGTCTGTCGCGTCCCCCGGCGTCAGCTTCTCTGCACTGTGTCAGCGCCGGCCGTAAAGCAGAGCACAGCGGTGACTTCACCGCTCTGCTTTACGGCCGGCGCTTACACAGTGCAGGGAAGCTGACGCCGGGGGACGCGACAGACACCGGAATGTAAGTATGTAGTGGTTTTTTTTTTTTTTTACATTTACAATGGTAACCAGGGTAAATATTGGGTTACTAAGCGTGGCCCTACCTTTTGAAAGCAGCAGATATCCTGAACACACAAAAAAGGAAAACGCAGAATATTTACCCCATTGTGGGAACATGGCTTATTTTATTGTTTGCTTTTTTATAGCGTCAATGTAAATGTAATAGAAAATAATTTATGACATGCTCGATCAAATACTGTGTTAAAGAGGTATTCTCCCCTAGACATATTGCAGTATTTTCCCCTAAACACAATGCAGTGATTTATTACAGCACTGCCAGAAGTCTTTATTATTTATTATTATTATTTATTTATATAGCACCATTGATTCCATGGTGCTGTACATGAGAAATACACTAGTCCCTGGGGTGGTCACCTCTACTACCTAGTTACAGAAGCCCAATATGGCTCCTTTTAAAAGCAGACTGTAGAAAGTGGTTTAGTACAGGATATTGATATTATCGGGTCAGAATAGCAATGATTTGCCATTATACTATAACCATAGTTCCAGTGATCAGACCTGGCAGCCTTTGGGTTCCCATCTACTATTTGCATCCACGTAAATGCAATAAAAGTTTAATATAATTATTTGTAAAGGCATAATAAAGTTTATTTCTTTGCATGTGCAGCAAAAACAAGAATAAACAATCTGTGGATGTGGGAACAGACCAAATGCAGACCATGCATTATTTATTTCTTATTTTGATTTCACGGCCATATCAGGAATGCATTTGTTTTATCACAAAACATAAGATTTTACAGTGTTAATATACAAAAATGTAAAGCTTAATAAAATGCACAATTGATTGTGTTTTTTCCCTTTTTAGCTCATAAACAATGTAGGTATTATTTGCCTGCTTTCAGATTTGTGATTTCACAGAGGAATTACTGTTTTATAACGCCAATCAAGACCAAATGAATGTGCAATTATGAGAAGGTCACTGGGGGCAATGTCCGTGTTTTCTACCATATATTGTACTGTATAAACAAAGAACATGAATTATCCGTAGTCATTAAAAAAATGCTATAGCCTAGCATTTGGTCCTCAGGTCAAGATCTCGTGACTGCACTGTATGCAGATTTGCTTCCATATTTAATTAGTCATGTAATTCTATGGAAGCGCTCCATACATACTATAAATGCATATATTTAGGCCTAGAACGCAGCCATAGGAGCACATGACATGCATTTTTAAACAAGACTGACATGGGGAGAGTGGCTTGCCTATGGCCGGATAGGAAGCAGAGAGGCAGAGCTCTGACATTCTTTCAGCAAAAACCTGATATAGAAGCATAAAAATAGTGGCGAATTCCGGAATGAGATGCAAGACAAGATCCTCGTCGGCTGCAGCACCTCTGAACAGAGGAAAAGGCAAAATGACCTGCTTTTTCGAACACTCCACGCTCCAGCAGACCGGAGACATGCTATCCAAGATGGCGCTGACTGGCGTTCCTCGTGCACAGCAGGAGAGTGTGACGGAGAGTGCTGACAGACTTTGCAGATGGCTCCAACATCATCCTGGGAGGAGGCTTTAATCTTGCTCTGGATCCTCCATTCGATTCGTCTTCGGGTAGATCATCTGTCTCCCTTCCGGCACTACGCAAATTAAAGAGGGATCTACTGGCTCTCGGACTGGTGGACATGTGGCGGGTGCTTCACCCAGGAGTCAGGGACTATAGTCATCACTCATTGGCACACAACAGTTAGGGTACCGTCACACTGTACGATTTACCTACGATCACGACCAGCGATACGTCCTGGCCGTGATCGTTGGTAAGTCGTAGTGTGGTCGCTGGGGAGCTGTCACACAGACAGCTCTCCAGCGACCAACGATGCCGAGGTCCCCGAGTAACCAGGGTAAACATCGGGTTACTAAGCGCAGGACCGCGCTTAGTAACCCGATGTTTACCCTGGTTACCAGCGTAAAAAAAACCAAACAGCACATACTTACATTCCGGTGTCTGTCCCTTGCCGTCTGCTTCCCGCACTCAGTGACTGCCGGCCGTAAAGTGAAAGCACAGCACAGCGGTGACGTCACCGCTCTGCTCTGCTTTCACTTTACGGCCAGCAGTCACTGAGTGCGGGAAGCAGACGGCAAGGGACAGACACCGGAATGTAAGTATGTGCTGTTTGGTTTTTTTTACATTTACGCTGGTAACCAGGGTAAACATCAGGTTACTAAGCGCGGTCCTGCGCTTAGTAACCCGATGTTTACCCTGGTTACAAGCGAACGCATCGCTAGATCGGTGTCACACACACCGATCTAGCGATGACAGCGGGAGATCCAGCGACGAAAGAAAGTTCCAAACGATCTGCTACGACGTACGATTCGCAGCAGGATCCCTGATCGCTGCTTCGTGTCAGACACAGCGATATCGTATGGATATCGCTGGAACGTCACGAATCGTACCGTCGTAGCGATCAAAATGGCACTGTGTGACGGTACCCTTACTCTGTTCATCTCACATGCTCTGCTAGACAATAATCCAGGTTGTTCAATAGATACCATCCTATAGTCAGATCATGCTCTGGTATATGGAAAGCTGGAGATATATGAGGGGGGAGGAGGTGGGGGATACAAATGGAGATTAAATGATAACCTCTTGAAGGATGAATTGTGTATGGTGGATATTAAAAGAGCTGTTAATAATTTTCCAACAGATCACTCTAATGACCACATGCCAGAACCTGTTAAATGGGAAGCCCTAAAATGTACATTGAGGGGAATCTTCATAACTCATGGATCTAGACTAAAGAAAGAAAGGGCTCAAACCTTAAAAGATACTCTTGTTTTGCTGGATATCAAAGAAACAGCCAATAAAGTGGCTTCCAATGAGATACTTAAAGCCGAGATTCCATCTCTAAGAGAACAAGCTCTATCTATTTTGGAACAAAAGACTCTGTGTATGAGAGACAAGAGCCGTAAAAACTATTTTGAATTTGGGGACAAATGTGGACGCTTATTGGCGTGGTCACTTCATCCTAGGCTTGCTCAGTCCCTAATTCTTAATATAAATTCTTCATCTGGGGCTTTAGTTCATTCCACATCTGAAATTTTGGAGGAATTTTGAACATATGACGCTGGTTTATATAATCTACCACAGCAGGGCAATATTTCTACCTCAGTCACGAAACAGAAATTGGTAAAATACTTAGAGATACTCTCCGAGTGCTCTTCAGGAGGAGGTTGCTCATTCATTAGAGCAAGACTTTTCTGATGTGGAATTGAAGGAGGCTATCCAGAATTTGAAGGTAGGGAAAAGTCTGGGGCCAGATGGATTCACACCCAGGTTCTATAAAACCTGCCAGGAATTATGCTCCCTGTTAATGTTGAAAGCTTTCAATACAATATCGCAGACTTGTCATTTCCCGTTTCATTCCACACGAGCACATATCAGTGTTATACCTAAGGAAGGCAAGGACCCTTCATTATGTTCTAGCTATCTCCCCAAAATATCTCTGATTAATGTTGATATTAAGGTTATACTCCAAACTGATAGCTCTAAGATTAACTCCCCATATCCCAAACATAATTCATAGAGAACATGTGGGGTTTGTGTCGGGTAGGGAAGCAAGGGACAATACTATAAAATCCATGTCCATGATCTCGAGGTCCCAAATTAGGAAGATCCCATTGTGCCTGCTCTCGGTAGATGCTGAGAAGGCATTTGACAGGGTAAATTGGGGCTTCTTAAAGGCCACATTGGAAGCGATCGGTATACAGCAAAGAATGAGACATTGGATCATGGCCCTATATTATGATCCTTCTGCTAGGGTATGGATAACCGGGCGCCTGTCGGCTTCATTTTCAATAAAAAATGGGACTAGGCAATGCTGCCCGTTATCCCCATATTTATATATCTTAGTAATGGAATCACTGGCAAATGCGCTTAGACAGAATCCATCTATAAGGGGGATACAAGAGGGGCGTATAGAACATAAGTTACCTTTGTTCACAGGTGACCTCTTGATATATGTTACCTCTCCTAAAATCAGTCTCCCATCTATATTGAAAGAATTTGACAGATTCAGTAAATTGAGTAATTTTAAGGTGAACCTCCAGAAATCAGAATTGCTCAATATCACTTTATCTGAATATGAAGTGAATCAGCTTAAATCGGACTTCTCTGTTCGTTGGAGTCAACATTATATTAAATATTTAGGTATTAGTATTCCTGCTTATCCTCAGAAAATATTTGATCTTAATTTCCTCCCTCTTAAACGACCTTTGGGGAGGGAGATTGAAACTTGGCAGAATCTTCCACTCTCCTGGTTTGGAAGGATAAATGCCTTAAAAAGGACATTTTACCTAAAACATTATATATTTTTCAGACTATTCTGTGGAATATAGACAAATGCTTTTTTGATAGCCTACGCAAAATAATGAGGAAATTTGTTTGGCATAATGGCGTCTCTCGGCTGAGTCACGCCCAACTAATCAGGCACAAAGACAATGGAGGGACGGGTCTTCCAGACTTGCGGGCATATCATGCGGCAAGTATTGGAAATTGCATATTAGATCTTTTTCACCATAGGACATCTAAATTATGAGTGCACATTGAACATGAATTATCTCCAAGTCTATATCAGGGAGTGTTCTGGCTGCCATATGATGTTGATTTGAAGAAGATCGATATGTCTCCCACACTATATACTATAGTATTAGCTTGGAGGCATTTTGCAAAACGTCTTTCGCTGGCAAATATACCTGGACCACTGACTCCATTAGTGGATAATCCCCACCTCCCTATTGTGTTACAAGGATCAACTTCTATAATACCTCCTCTCATTCAGGGAGTTATACCACGAGTTAAAGATGTGATTGATCACATAGGCGTCAAGTCCATGGAAGACATTTTGAGAGATAGGAGACAAGCTTCGGGATCTTGGCTGCAATATTTTCAACTCCAGAGTTACATTAGATCCCTGGTTCTGAGGTGGGCATCGCCACATGTGTCTACCTCCTTTGAACAGTTGTGCTTCCTTCCTCAGGGACCGGCACATGCTATATCCCTGATATATGGTCTGATAGTGTCTGGGGGATGGGAGATAGGCCACTTAAATGTACTATTCAGTGGCAAAAGGAGCTGAATAGAGAAATCACAGCTAAGATATGGTCTAAATCATTCGCTCTCACGCATGGGATGTCGGTTTCTTGCAGGATCCAGGAGCTAAATTACAAAATATTGACGTATTGGTACAGAACACCCGATAAAGTACATAAAATGTACCTGGCGGTTTCAGATATGTGCTGGAGATGTAATGCAGGAATTGGATCAATGCTACATGTGTGGTGGGACTGTCGAGGGGTTAGATCCTTATGGAATGAAATATTTCTGCTATATAACCATATTACTAAAACTCAGGTGGAAGCATCTCCAGAAATAGCGTTGTTATCCAATTTTCCAGGTGCCATATCCAAAATCAAGAAAGATCTGCTACCATTTTTTATGATAGCGATGCGTCAAATTATACCTAGACTTTGGAGATCTTCGGTTATACCAAAAAAGATAGATTGGGTAGAGGCGATGAATGTCTTGCAGCGAATGGAGGAGATCAGGGCGTTTCATTATAAGACGAGTAGTAGGTGGTTTGCGGTATGGCACCCATGGATCCAATTTAAAGAATCACAATACTTCCAGACGTGGTTAACATAAAATATGTGTTCTCAGACCCCTTGGCAAATGGGGTTGTTGGGATGTGAGATCTTCGATGTCCAGTTTCTTTCTCTTTTCTTTCTTTGTTCTTTCTTTCTTTGCACTGCCTATGTCTTCTATTTCTTGTTTTTCCTTCATAATTCTTCAATTATATTTCCTAATGAGATTACTATTTCTCCCTCCACATTCAAGATATACATACAAGTTACATGTTATAGCATGAACATAGTTGGTTCATCATGTTAGTGCTGAAACAACATTTGGGAAGGAGAAAGGCCGGGACTGATTGATTCTGTATTTGTCTCTTTCATTTGTTCAATAAGTAATGTTTTCAGATGTTACAAAAAATACTTTAATTGCTTAATAAAAATATATTGAATGATAAACAAGACTGACATGCACACAAGTGCAGTCCTTGAGGTCTTTAATTGGAGGAAAAAATTGGCAAGAAAAATATATTACACAATTTACAGTATATGCAACCCGTTCTTAGAATAAATAGACCATTACATCAGGATAACTTCTTTTATCATGTTGATCCACCAAATGTTACAACTTAAGAGGGATGAGATTAAATCCACTTGGACACATGAGTTTGTCATTGTCAAGAGACGACACCGGAGGGGTCACTCAGATCCCACCGCTGCCACCAATTTGTAAAGGAGGGGACACCGGAGAGACCATATAAAGTCCCACCGCAGCCACAAATTTGTCAAAGATCTCAGCCAGGAAGGTCATGAAGATCCACTGCGCTTAGGCTACGTTCACACTTGCGCCGCTCCCGGCTGCGTCGGGCGCAGCCGCGGCAACGCACGCGCCATGCGCCCCTATATTTAACATGGGGGCGCATGGACATGCGTTGCACTTGCGTTTTGCGACGCATGCGTCGCTGCAGTGCGTGCATCAGGGCGCAGGGAACGCTGCATGATGCAGTTTTTCCTGCGCCCAAAACCATGCAAAAAGCGACGCATGCGTCGCAAAACGCAGCGTTTGTGCATGCGTTCATATTTGCGTTGTGCGTTGCGTCGCCGACGCAGCGCCGCACAACACAAATGTGAACGTAGCCTTATATGTTTGAAGCGAACAGCTCTCTGCTGCCCCCTATCATCCAGACAATTACGCAATTCCCTGACTATCAACAGTGGAGGCTGCAAGCTGTTTCCAATTTTAGGCCATTTATCGGTAAACTAACAGTGAGTATATGGTACATACACAATTTTTATACAGGCTGACTGGAGGCCTGGTTCTAGTAGCATATGGCTTTGGGGTGCGGGATACAGAACAAAAGGAACAGAACTATTAGATTTTATATTTAATCCAAGTGATAGGCAGTGTTTTAAAAAATATTCAAAAGATTTTAAAAAGTGGACAAAGCAATATAACATATAGTTACATAAAATAAAACAGATGAAACAAAAGAAACTTATAATTCGGCCTAGCGAAGGAAAGCGCTTTGATTGAAAACATCCAGGGAACGGGAATCATGCATACAACTGATATGTATCTCTCTACATGAACCCAGATCAAAATGTGTCTTGACCTTTCATCAGCACCCGAGTTACACCCACACATCAACCTTGATGTCCTCACATGGGCCAGGTTGTGGGATGTCCTCAGCCCTTCAGGAGTTTATCAAGTTCCCAACTTATGCGAAAACTTCACTCCTGATGATCACAGAAGTTCAAGATCGCTGCCATTTCTTAATCAGGATTTTAGCTTACCCCAGAGACCAAACTTTACATGGCTTTTGTCAGAGATCTGCCCACTATTGATTTGTGACTTATAAGCAGGGGCTACAGTTATGAAAAAACATGCATCTTCGCGATTCGTCCTGAACCTGAAAAATGTGTGTCCCATCACTATCTGACTTATTCAAGCCCCAATATTCATAATTTCTTTAGGAGACCCCCAAGTCAATGGGGAACAATAGCTTCTTGCACTTCTCGATGTACATTTGTTATCCAGACCTCTCAAAATACCTTTTCTGTCTCAAATACCTGTCCAATCTATATACCTGTGTCTAAGCACAATAAACATCCTCCTTGGCACTGCCAGGATCTCTCTTACTTCCAAAAAGGGGGTTGCCTGCATTTTAACTAGGATTGTCACTTCACAAATATACATAACTTCCTACTTTTTTATGTCCATTATACCAGTCTATTTCGAAAGACTCAGACTGTCAGCTGTGTGAAAGGGAAGGATAGAGGGGGTGAAATCTGGAAATCTGTGTGAAAGGGAAGGATAGAGGGGGGTGAAAGACCAGATATTTTAATATTTTCTGACAGTACTATCAATATTATGCATTTTGTGATGGATTTACAACATATGTACATTAGTCTCATCGGGAAATCTGGTGCCAGAACTATTTTACACTGGACTTAATCAGTAATGGCAAGCTATCTAATGTGAACTCTCATCAGACAAATATTGTCAGGATAAAAAAAGAATTGGGTCTGTTGAATTTCAATGCCCAGAGATGTCTGTCAGTGACTTACTCCACTCTCCTGATTAAAAACACTTTAGCGCCCAGCCAAATTAAGCTTTCATGTGTATGGTGGAGTTGGGAAAGATAGCTGTTTGCCAACAGCTATTAAGATGCATGTTCAGCGTGGTGTAGGGCAGTAGCCATGGTGGAGTCACTGGCCTCTTAATTCTTTGCCCTGGTGCACTACATGAAAGAGTGGGTCCTACCTCAGTGTAAGTGCTGTGAGGGCCCGTGCAGGCTACCTGTAGCTGGTGGTGTGAGCTGGCCAGGACCATAGGGTCCACAGTTCAACCAAGGAGACTGCCGTCAAATATAGAGTCTTTACCGGACGATAACTTGGCAAACAATATATACAAGGGATAGCGGGTATAAAGCCTTATGGACATTTCCTCTACGGTATAAAGCATTCTTCCCTCACACCATTCTCTTACTCTGTAGATCTACTACCGGGCTCTGCAGCTTGTCTGTTTTGCCCTACATGACCAAAGCCTAGCTTCTCTACCACAGTCCTGATCAGCAAGTCTCTCTACCTGTTCAGCAGTTCCACATCCTATTTCTTCCACTACTGGTGCCATGGATCTACTGCTTGTGACCTGCACTAGTCCCACAAACTCAGTCCTGAATAGGTCCATTATCTTCGGTGTTTAGCAATCTCAGGGTTTCGTAACTCAACGTCGTATCCACAGGTGTATCCTCCGGAATGCCACTGTGACTAGTCAGTGACCTCTATTTGTGGATCTAGCTATCCCTGCTACTCAGTCTCCTCTTGACTGAAGATCATCCCTATGGCAGCACTGCATGTGTCACTCTCCAAACCCCATCTAGCTATATATAGGAAGCAGTCACTCGCCAGAACACTAAGCCACTCTCACTATGGGCTAGTCCCAAACATTTACACTATCCTTACACTAATGTCACTTATCTAGCTCCAGTCACTATTTTATACTACGTATCTTATGTCCTAATCACTAAACTATGTCTTACACTGTACATTACCAAAATTACTATATCACACAGGAACATATCATATGACCCAATATATACAAATGATGCATGACACATTATACACAAGGCAATTGGTGTCTTCAGGGGTAGGAATGCAACAGTCCTGTCCACACCCCTTACACATTGATGCCTTAAGGTGAATTGTGGTCAAGCGGCGAGAGTATTTCTGCAATCTCTCTTTTCAATAGAGCTACATTAATAATTTTTCAACTCATGATGTCTCATAAAGAGACACTTTGTTCCTGCCAATAGAAGTCCATGCAATTACACTATATTGATGTCTATGCATATTCAGTACCAGTACCACCACTTGATTAGACAGAACAGGCTGCAACTAATTGGGTCTTGGTTTTAGAAACAGAAATTAGATCATGACAAAATTCCAAAGAAGTGATTAGCTCATACATGAATTGGGAACAAGTATGAACATGTGAAAGCTTTCTAGACTTTTTTTTTCTGGTGTCTTTGTACAGAAGAGGGCAGGGGGGTAATAGTGAACTGGATCACCACTTAGCTTCATACACTATGAAATAAAAATAGTTTGTTTCTATCAACAATATACTGTACCAGTCATGTTATCTATGGGAGATCCAGTCCCACCATAATGGTTCTCTTCCCTAACAACCCTTAAAGCGAATCACTTTTTGAGAAACATATGCCTTATACAAAAAGAGGTTCATCATGAGACCACCCACCACTTTATTTTTTAGCACAACTAGGTATTTTGATGAACCTGTGTACATTAATTGTCATATTAGTCAAACCATGGCTGTCACTAGAAATTTCGGGGCCCCATACTGGCAAATTTTTCGGGGCCCCTTGAGACTCCGCCAGGCTCCACCCCAGCCCCGACTCCATGCTGCACCCCTCGAACTGTCCACAGTCCCACCGCTCTCTCTTGGAAAAACTCCACTTCTCACCTATCACACATTAACAGTTCCCATCACCAGATCACACATATAGCCGGCAGCTTTTGTTTTGGCTAAAATAATTTTTAAGCCGCCACCATAACACGGTAGACACTTTTGGCCGGGCCCTATTCTGCTGTAACCTATTAATAATTGTGAAAATATGAAATACAATTTAGGTATATTTTTATTTATTTTTCAATTTTTAAAATGACCAATAATATCACATACAAGGAACAAATACCGCTACACCATGTCAAGACCACATATTACCGCCACAGTGATCAAATAACATCACATACAAGGAACAAATACCACAACACTATGACCAGACACCATATTATTACCACATAGTGACCAAATAGCACATACAAGGGACAAATACCACTGCACCATGACCACACCACATATTACCACCACAAAGTGACCGAATATTACAATACTGATCAGTAATAAAAAACACACAATAACATCACCATAAGTGCCATTATACACAGGAGATCTGTACTTAGTATGCAGTGTCTGTGTACAGGTAATACAGTGATCACTGGTGATATTATACACAGGAGCTCTGTATATAATGTATAGGTAATACAGTGATCACTGATGACATTATACACAGGAGCTCTGTATATAGTATACAGTGTATAGTGTCAGTGTACAGGTAACACACTGACTCACCAGTGACGTCTCTAGGTGAAGTCCTTCATCTTTCAACTTTCATCCAGAACAGAGCGCCATCACTTCTTACAGCCAGGACTTGTCTCTGCAGGAAATAACACAGTTATCTCGAGCTCCGCTTGCTGAACACATTACTTACTTTTTCCCAACTTCTACATTACACCACATGAAGAAAAAAAGGCGACATAGTATCACTCTACACAGTAACAGGACCCTGCACGACCCGTGTCTCCAATCATGCCCGTATCTCCATTCTGCCCCCAATGTCTCCAGCATTTCTGCCCCCAGTGTCTCCAGCATTTCTGCCCCCAATGTTTCCAGCATCTCTGCCCCAATGTCCAGCATCTCTGCCTGTTGTGAATTCCGCTCTTGGGCTCCCTCCGGTGGTTGTAAGTGGCACTTTTGTGAGTTCTGCTCTTGGGCTCCCTCTTGTGGTTTCAAGTGGTATGGCTGCTCCTTGGAGTTAGCTGTCTTCAGCTGCTTCCACTGATCGTCTTTTCTGCTCGGCTATTTATGCCTGCTCTGTCCTTCAGCCAGTGCCACTTGTAAATGGTTCCTGGTTGGATTCACATCTCTTTGGAGTTCCCTGTTATCCTGACCAGTTCAGCAAAGCTAAGTTTTTGCTTGCTCTTTTCTGTTCACAGATTGTGGACTTATCCGTTCTGTGCTTCTATGTTTGTCCAGCGTTATCAGTATGAATTGATTCTGTCTTGCTGGAAGCTCTGGCAAGCAGATTTACCCTCCACACCTTTAGTCAGGTGTGGAGATTTTTAGTAAACTCTGTGTGGATTTTTGTAGTGTTTTATACTGACCGCACAGTATTCCATCCTGTCCTATCTATCAAGTTAGACTGGCCTCCTGTGCTCATCCTGGTTTCATTCTGTGTATGTCTTTTCCCTCTCCACTCACAGTCATTATTTGTGGGGGGCTAATCTATCCTTTGGGGATTTTCTCTGAGGCAAGATAGTTTTCCTGCTTCTATCTTTAGGGGTAGTTAGCTCTTAGGTGGTGACGAGGTGCCTAGGGAGAGTTAGGAGCATCCCACGGCTACTTCTAGTGTGGTGTTGAGCTTAGGGACTGCGGTCAGTACAGTTACCACTTCCTTCAGAGCTCGTTCCATGTTGCTCCTAAACCACCGCATCATAACATCTGCCCCAGTGTGTCCAGCATCTCTGCCCCAGTGTGTCAAGCATCTCTGCCCCAGTGTGTCCAGCATTTCTGCCCCAGTGTGTCCAGCATTTCTGCCCCAGTGTGTCCAGCATCTCTGCCCCAGTGTGTCCAGCATCTCTGCCCCAGTGTGTCCAGCATCTCTGCCCCAGTGTGTCCAGCATCTCTGGTCCCAGTGTGTCCAGCATCTCTGCCCCAGTGTGTCCAGCATCTCAGCTCCCAATGTCCAGCATCTCTGCCCCCAATGTCCAGCATCTCTGCCCCCGTATGTCCAGATTCTCTGCCCCCAATGTCCAGCATCTCTGCCCCAGTATGTTCAGATTCTCTGCCCCCAATGTCCAGCAGATTTGCCCCAGCGTGTCCAGCCTTCTGCCCCGGGGCCCCCTGGATCGCTGCTCACAAAAAAAACACGAGTTCTTACCTGGCCATGCTTCTGCGGCGGGCGAAGTTCACTCCCTCCACGCTGGTGAAGCGCGCACTTGCCGGCGGCTGAGAATGACATCAGACGCCGGCAAAGTGCACGCTGCGGCTGAAGTCAGCTGCTAGCCTTCAATTGGCTGGCGGCTGTTAACTATTGAGGTGCAAGCGCGATCCCGCACGTCAATAGTGTGCTGCAGCGCCTGTAGGGGGGGCGGTGAGCAGATGAGATGGGGCCCGATGCGGGGTCCCTCTGCCCACCGGGCCCCATTCGCTAGTCTGGGCAGTAATGCCCTGATGGCGGCCCTGAGTCAAAGCTCATGAAAATATTGAGTTAGAAGAAATAGTTGGAAATGACAACTATTAGTCTTTATACTCAGTCATATTTCAATAGAACCAGGAGGCTCCAGTAACACCCAAAATTATTTGTGTGATTACATGGCTCTATGTCTGAATCAGCTAGCAGATCTTGGTGTGTCCAGCATAACACCATGGAAAATACATTTGGGATGAATCAGATATCATACATATTGCACACAGACAATTATTGCCTTATCAGTAAAATATACACAGATGTTCATGGTGACAGTTTGCATCAGATGCTGTTCTGGTATATTATGAAAATATACAGAAAAGTGTATTTTAGGAACATAGTGGTATCTAATTCTACTTAGTTGTTCGTTCTGATTTGACCCCACATTTGATCTCTAAGTCTACGCCATTGTTAGATGTAATTGGATGTGTAGAACTCAGCTATACCAGGCTTACTATGTCCCATAGGAATCAATACAGATTTTCTGCTTACATTTTTCCTTCTGAAAGAACATTTGCTAAACTAAAAAGAAACTATGAGTGCTGGTTCATGCCCTTACAATATAGCTTAAAAAAGCAGATCCAAATATAAATGTACAGCCTCTGGCAATTTTCATTCCCTCACCTTCGATAATCAGCTTTTTTCTGAACTTTCATTTGGCACGTAGAAGTCAGTGACTGCAGCATAACACATAATAACATCCACACTGACAAAGGAAACAAAGCCGTAAGAGAAATGTTCGGCAACAAACAATATGTGTATACTGTATACAATATGTGTGTATGATCTGCAGTGTACAATGTAGGTACAGTTAGGTCCATATATATTTGGACAGAGACAACATTTTTCAAATTTTGGTTATAGATACAGTGGGGCAAAAAAGTATTTAGTCAGTCAGCAATGGCGCAAGTTCCACCACTTAAAAAGATGAGAGGCGTCTGTAATTTACATCATAGGTAGACCTCAACTATGGGAGACAAACTGAGAAAAAAAAATCCAGAAAATCACATTGTCTGTTTTTTTAACATTTTATTTGCATATTATGGTGGAAAATAAGTATTTGGTCAGAAACAAAATATCATCTCAATACTTTGTAATATATCCTTTGTTGGCAATGACAGAGGTCAAACGTTTTCTGTAAGTCTTCACAAGGTTGCCACACACTGTTGTTGGTATGTTGGCCCATTCCTCCATGCAGATCTCCTCTAGAGCAGTGATGTTTTTAGCTTTTCACCTGGCAACACGGACTTTCAACTCCCTCCAAAGGTTTTCTATAGGGTTGAGATCTGGAGACTGGCTAGGCCACTCCAGGACCTTGAAATGCTTCTTACGAAACCACTCCTTCGTTGCCCTGGTGGTGTGCTTTGGATCATTGTCATGTTGAAAGACCCAGCCACGTTTCATCTTCAATGCCCTTGCTGATGGAAGGAGGTTTGCACTCAAAATCTCACGATACATGGCCCCATTCATTCTTTCATGTACCCGGATCAGTCATCCTGGCCCCTTTGCAGAGAAACAGCCCCAAAGCATGATGTTTCCACCACCATGCTTTACAGTAGGTATGGTGTTTGATGGATGCAACTCAGTATTCTTTTTCCTCCAAACACGACAAGTTGTGTTTCTACCAAACAGTTCCAGTTTGGTTTCATCAGACCATAGGACATTCTCCCAAAACTCCTCTGGATCATCCAAATGCTCTCTAGCAAACTTCAGATGGGCCCAGACATGTACTGGCTTAAGCAGTGGGACACGTCTGGCACTGCAGGATCTGAGTCCATGGTGGCGTAGTGTGTTACTTATGGTAGGCCTTGTTACATTGGTCCCAGCTCTCTGCAGTTCATTCACTAGGTCCCCCCGCGTGGTTCTGGGATTTTTGCTCACCGTTCTTGTGACCATTCTGACCGCACGGGGTGGGATTTTGCGTGGAGCCCCAGATCGAGGGAGATTATCAGTGGTCTTGTATGTCTTCCATTTTCTAATTATTGCTCCCACTGTTGATTTCTTCACTCCAAGCTGGTTGGCTATTGCAGATTCAGTCTTCCCAGCCTGGTGCAGGGCTACAATTTTGTTTCTGGTGTCCTTTGACAGCTCTTTGGTCTTCACCATAGTGGAGTTTGGAGTCAGACTGTTTGAGGGTGTGCACAGGTGTCTTTTTATACTGATAACAAGTTTAAACAGGTGCCATTACTACAGGTAATGAGTGGAGGAAAGAGGAGACTCTTAAAGAAGAAGTTACAGGTCTGTGAGAGCCAGAAATCTTGATTGTTTGTTTCTGACCAAATACTTATTTTCCACCATAATATGCAAATAAAATGTTAAAAAAACAGACAATGTGATTTTCTGGATTTTTTTTTTCTCAGTTTGTCTCCCATAGTTGAGGTCTACCTATGATGTAAATTACAGATGCCTCTCATCTTTTTAAGTGGTGGAACTTGCACTATTGCTGACTGACTAAATACTTTTTTGCCCCACTGTATTACCACAATGAATTTTAGACAAAACAATTCAGATACAGTTGAAGTTTAGTCTTTCAGCTTTCATTTGAGGGTATCCACATTAAAATTGGATGAAGGGTTTAGGAGTTTCAGCTCCTTAACATGTGCCACCCTGTTTTTAAAGGGACCAAAAGTAATTGGACAGATTCAATAATTTTAACTAAAATGTTCATTTTTAGTACTTGGTTGAAAACCCTTTGTTGGCAATGACTGCCTGAAGTCTTGAACTCATGGACATCACCAGACGCTGTGTTTCCTCCTTTTTGATGCTCTGCCAGGCCTTCACTGCGGTGGTTTTCAGTTGCTGTTTGTTTGTGGGCCTTTCTGTCTGAAGTTTAGTCTTTAACAAGTGAAATGCATGCTCAATTGGGTTGAGATCAGGTGACTGACTTGGCCATTCAAGAATATTCCACTTCTTTGCTTTAACAAACTCCTGGGTTGCTTTGGCTTTATGTTTTGGGTCATTGTCCATCTGTAGTATGAAATGATGACCAATCCGTTTTGCTGCATTTGGCTGGATCTGAGCACGCAGTATGGCTCTGAATACCTCAGAACTCATTCAGCTGCTTCTGTCCTGTGTCACATCATCAATAATCACTAGTGACCCAGTGCCACTGGCAGCCATGCATGCCCAAGCCATCACACTGCCAACGCTGTGTTTTACAGATGAAGTGGTATGCTTTGGATCAAGAGCTGTACCACGCCTTCGCCATACTTTTCTCTTTCCATCATTCTGGTAGAGGTTGATCTTGGTTTCATCTGTCCAAAGAATGTTCATCCAGAATTGTGCTGGCAATTTTAGATGTTTTTTAGCAAAGTCCAGTCTAGCCTTTCTATTCTTGATGCTTATGAGTGGCTTGCACCGTGCAGTGAACCCTCTGTATTTACTTTCATGCAGTCTTCTCTTTATGGTAGATTTGGATATTAATACGCCGACCTCCTGGAGAGTGTTGTTCACTTGGTTGGTTGTTGTGAAGGGGTTTCTCTTCACTATGGAGATCATTCTGCGATCATCCACCACTGTTGTCTTCCGTGGGCGCCCAGGTCTTTTTGCATTAATGAGTTCACCAGTGCTTTCTTTCTTTCTCAGGATGTACCAAACTGTAGATTTTGCCACTCCTAATATTGTAGCAATTTCTCGGATGTTTTTTTTTCTGTTTTTGCAGCTTAAGGATGGCTTGTTTCACCGCATGTTTACTTCACAGCAAAACCTTCCAAATGCAAGAACCACACCTCAAATCAACTCCAGGCCTTTTATCTGCTTAATTGAGAATGATATAATGAAGGGATTGCCCACACCTGTCCATGAAATAGCCTTGGAGTCAATTGTCCAATTACTTATGGTCCCTTTAAAAACAGGGTGGCACATGTTAAGGAGCTGAAAATCCTAAACCCTTCATCCAATTTTAATGTGGATACCCTCAAATGAAAGCCGAGAGTCTGAACTTCAACTGCATCTGAATTGTTTTGTTTAAAATTCATTGTGGTAATGTCTGTAACCGAAATTAGAAAAATGTTGTCTTTGTCCAAATATATATGGACCTAACTGTATGTACTGTATACTATCTACAGACTACAGTACACAATATGTGTATACAACATAAAATATATGTATACTATCTGCAACATACAATGTGTATATTATTATGTGTATACTGTTTACAGCATACAATTTGTGTATAATGTCTATATCCAGGGATGGATTAAAGGTAGCCAGGGCCCGGGCAGTTTAGCGTTCATGGGCCCCCGAGCTCCCTATCTGTTACGTAGCATGTCACAAGATATTTTTGGGAGGTCATATAACAGATCACCTAATGAACACACGGGTGTTCTGGTGCACATCTGTAGACGCCATTTTTGCCGTTAAGTACAATGCTAAGCATAACAATAGAGGATACTATGTAATACGGGATGGAGCTATACATAATAGGAGCGGATGCTATGGAAAAAGGGAATTTTTTTCCCTTACGTACAGTGCTGAACATAACAGGAGAAAACCATAATAAATTACGGTGCTATACTTAATAAGGGAGTTTCTATTGCAAACAAAAGTATTACTCCAATCATCTCTCTGCAAATAAGGCTGCATTTACATTAAAAGATAATAGTTGAAGACGTGTTCTTATGATATATCCTTTCAGTGTGAACAGGCTGACGATCATCCGATGAATAAGCAAAACACTCATTCATCAGGTGAAATAAATTCTTGTGCAGATCATCGTCCTTTGTAAACAGGACTCACACTTGTGAACGTGGACTAAACCTTTGAATGGTGCAGATACAGAAAAATATTTGCAGCCAGTAACTTACACATGATGTCTCATCTGATTAAAGCCATTTTCTTTGTTTCTTCTCCGTGTTGTCAAAACTTCTTGTCGACATCTTAAAGCCGTGATGTGGTGAATGCAGAATCTGCCACACTGTCCACTGCGTAAAAGCATCACATATACATGTCCCTCATTTTTTATATACAGTTGTGCTCAAAAAATGTTTCATACCCAGGCAGAATTTTTACTTTCTTGGCCTTTTTTCAGAGAATATGATTGATAACACCAAAACTTTTTCTCCAATCATGGTTACTGGTTGGGTGAAGCCATTTATTGTCAGACTACTTGTGTTTTCTCTTTTTAAATCATAATGACAACCCAAAACATCCAAAAGTTCACACAACCCATTTCTTAATACCATGTATTGCCCCCTCTAACATCAATGACAACTTGAAGTCTTTTGTGGTAGTTGTGGATGAGGTTCTTTATTTTCTCAGATGGTAAAGCTACACACTCTTCTTGGCAAAAAGCCTCCAGTTCCTGTAAATTCCTGGGCTGTCTAGCATGAACTGCGTGCTTGAGATCTAACCAGAGTGGCTCAATGATATTGAAGTCAGGACACTGAGATGGCCACTCCAGATTGACTTTGTTATGCCTTGTGTTTTGGATCGTTGTCATGTTGGAACGTCCAAGTACGTCCTATGTGCAGCTTCCGGGTTGATGAGTACAAATTTGCCTCCAGTATTTGTTGATAACATGCTTCATTCATCTTTCGTTCAACTTTGACCAGGTTTCCTGTGCCTTTGTAGCTCACACATCCCCAAAACATCAGCGATCCACCTCCGTGCTGTACAGTAGGAATGGTGTTCCTTTCATCATAGGCCTTGTTGACTTATCTCCAAATATAACATTTATGATTGTGGCTAAAAAGTTCAGTTTTGGTCTCATCACTCCAAATTACTTTGTTCCAGAAGTTTTCAGGCTTGTCTCTGTGCTGTTTTGTGTATTGTAGGTGAGATACTTTGTGGCATTTGCACAGAAATGGCTTTCTTCTGGTGACTCGACCATGCAGCCCATTTTTCTTCAAGTGCCTACTTATTGTGCATCTTAAAACAGCCACACTGCTAGTTTTCTGAGAATCCTGTATTTCAGTTGATGTTATTTGTTGGTTTTTCTTTGCATCCCGAACAATTTTCCTGGCAGTTGTGAGCGACATTCTTGTTGGTCTACCTGACCGTGGTTTTGTTTTTACAGAGTCCCTGATTTTCCATTTGTTAATCACAGTTTCAACGCTGCTGACTGGAATTATCAATTCCTTGGATATCTTTTTGTATCCCTTTTATACCGTTCAACTACATTTTCCCGTAGATACATTGACAATTCTTTTGCTTTCCCCATGACTCACAATCCAGAAACTTCTGTGCATGTTATCAGGCCAAAATCACCAGGGTTTGTGAACTTTTGATCAGGGTCATTTGAGTGTTTTGGGTTGTCATTATGATTTAAGAAGAGAAAACACAGTAGTTTGACAATAAATGGCTTCACCCAAACAGTAACCAATGCCATGAGTGGAGAAAACGTTTTGGTGTTATCACTCATATTCTCTGAAAAAAAGCAAAGAAGGCAAAAATTCTTCTGGGGTATGTAAACTTTTGAGCAGAACTGTATATATATACACAGGTGCTTCTCACAAAGCAATCTCCTCCTTGTGAATCTCCCCCAAATTTTTGAATGGCCTTTCAAGGCTGCGGTTATCTCGTTTGCTTGTGTATCTTTTTCTATCATACTGTTTCCTTTTACTCAACTTTACATTAATATGCTTGGATACAGCACTCTGTGAACAGCCAGTTTCTGTAGCAATGACCTTTTGTGGCTTACCCTCCTTGTGGAGTGTGTCAATGATTGCCTTCTGGACATATGGAGCGCCCTCTAGGACTGTGGGGTACTCGGTACCGGGCTGGTTCTGTTCTTAAAGTGGTTGTCACATGGCAGTGACCCGGTCCGTGGCCCTGGACGTCCGATCGAAGGAAAATTATGCAGTGGGAATAAAGTCTAATAAAGGAATGTTCTTGACGCCACCTGTGGTAATCGGTCAGAGATGACCGACGCTGTTAAAGGGGGATGATATTATTGCAGCAAGGATGGTATAGCTTCCCACAGGTGAAGCTTAGACCCAGGGCTCCCAGTGTAGTAGGCAAAGATGGCACATGGTGTGGTGCCAGAAAGAATTAGAGGAGACAAGATTGCAGTCTCTTTACCTTTTACTGGTAGTATGCAGCCACTGTCCAGGGTACGGATCACAGGTGATGGTGAGGTTTGACCAGCTTGGAAGCAATTTGAAATCCCCCTAGCCAGGTGGGGTTGGAAGCCTTCCTTACTGCGCTGTGTTGAAGTGCCTTGCTGCCTAAGCCCTCACATAAGGTCCTTGCATTCCTTCTGTCCTATTAGCAGGACAATAATCCGTATGGCAGGCAACTCAAGCCTTTTTATAGGTGTCCCTGGTTGCGGCGACTACAAGCTCTATATGCTGCTGTTCCTTCGACTTGAAATCTCCTGCCTGCCGGTTTCTGCTGTGGGGCATACAGTTACCCCCACAACCTCGGAATTCCGGCTTTTGGTTTCTTGTACTTTATCTGGGGTGAGCCCTCTCGCAGCTCCACTCCCAGTATCTTTCCTCGCTTTTGCTTCTTCTCCCCTCACAGTCTCTTACAATCTGCTCTGTCTCTCTCTTTTCTTTCCAGGAGCTGCAGAACCTTGTGTCTGCATGGCCCCAGCTCTCTTCTTCACTGACTCACTAACTCGTCCTCCAGCCAGAATATATATGTACATGTTACCTGTTAAAGCGATCCTTCCTCACTTCCAGGGATGACATCACCCTCCCCATGAGGAAGGCAATACCACTGTAACAACCGGCTTCCTGGAGTGTTACAGATATGTCATGTCAGCAGTCTTCCCCATGATTGTGGAGCCTAATGAAACAGACTAAGGGACCTTTTAAAATGCTTAGGAAGCCTTTGCAGGTGTTTTTTGTTAATTATTCTAATTTACTGAGATAATGACGTTTGGGCTTTCATTGGCTAAAAGCCATAATCATCAACATTAACAAAAAAACGAACACTTAAAATAGAGAACTCTGTTTGTAATGACTCTATAACATATATGAGTTTCACTTTTTGTATTGAAGAACTGAAATAAATAAATATACATTTTTGATGATATTCTAATTTTGTGAGACAAACCTTTTTATATCTATATTTGCTAACTGACTAAACGCAACTATTAGCACAAAAGGAAGCAGTTATGCTGAGTAATACATCACTATACTAACCAAGGGTTAATCAACTAAAATAGTCGCACACATTAGCGGTGATGCACAATCAGATCATTTATCAGTGGATTTTCAGCTACAGGTATTTAAATAGAGCACATTACAGATTTGGTTAAATTTACAGAGTTTTAGAAGTCATGTACCATGTGGTTATACCATTAAGCCTGGCATGAAAACCGTGCTGTTGTTGATGTCCAGCTTGCAGAAGAGATTGGAGATTGATGCAGTGCATCCAATCTGAGGTGGAACGAGGACTGTGAGTGTAGAGCCAGGAGCGCTCCCCTCCGATAGCGTCCCTGGATACAAGGCAGGATAAAAGCAGTAACAAAGAATTTTACTCAAGATCTTAGAATCATAGAGTTATAGAATGTTAGAGTTAGAAGGGATTTAGTGTCCAACTCCCTGTTCAACGCAGAATTCACTAAACCATCTCAGACAGATGTCTGTCCAGCCTCTGTTGGAAGACTTCCATTGAAGGAGAATTCGGCATCTCTCATGATAGCCTGTTCCACTCATTGATCAACCTCACTGTCAAAAAGTTTTTTCTAATATCTAATCTGTTTCATTCCACTGCTTTTTGTGTTTCCATGTGCAATTGAGAATAAGGATGATCCCTCTACACTGTGACATCCCTTCAGATATTTGTAGACAGCTATCAAGTCTCCTCTTAGCCTTCCTTTTTGCAAGCCAAACATTCCCAGATCCTTTAACCATTCCTCGTAGGACATAGTTTGCAGTCCACTCACCATTCTGGTAGTTCTTCTTTGAGCTTGCTCCAGGATTTCAATGTCTCTTTTAAAATGTGGAGCCTAGAACTGGACACAGTTTTTCGGTTGAGCTACTATAAATGAACTACTTGGCTTACAGCATCATCATATATACAGTCTCTGCAATTCTCATCTAAAACTCAGTCTCTATGGGACACAAGATAACAGGACATGTATCTGCATTTGCCCTGCTTTTGATCCCTGCACTTCAGGCACAAGTGTCTTCAGCAGGTGACTACCAAACTCATACAAGAAACCTCATGATACTGGTGGCAACTGCACACCATCCATGTATTTCACAATCCCGCTCGCAAAACCTCACTGTCCATGTATTTCACAATCACAATGGCAAATTTGTTATTATCCACTGACACATAGGCCTCTCAGTTGATAGAGCACAGAGACCTTTGCCTGGAATTACGGTAAATAGTCTCTCTTTGCTTCAAGTGGCATCCTCTTAAAGATCCTCATCAGGGCTGTCAATAGTCCAGAGATTTCAGGACAGTCTGTAAAATAGAGCACTTTTTTCCTCTGTCCATAAAAAAAATTCATGTGCCTGTAAATTTTTGGAATTTAGACACGTTTGTTCAAATTTTTATTACTGTAGTTATCATCGTTTTGCAGTTCACAGTGGATGCATTTGCTTTTTGTAGAAAGGGATAAATTACAATCTTAGCGATTATAATGGTTTTCCAATGTATCCATAATAAATGTTGGTTGTCTATGATTCATTGTCCAGAAAAAAAAATCAAGTTTACAACCCTGCTCGTCATCCTCACTCTCTTCTTTCTCTCCTTGGGGCAGCCATAACTCCCTCTATCAGGACATTCACAAAAGGCAATTCCCCTGGTGTGCACTCATTCCATGTACAAGTCAAGGGTTCTAGCAGGCAGAACTGATTCTATCTGCTCCATATGCTTTCTATACTATGCCCTTCCATGTTTGGTCCCTCTCAGTTTAAGGGTTCATTCACACATCCATGTGAATGTCATTACCCTGCCCATACCCGTGAATAGGTCCTATTCTAATCCTAAACACCATATCAATATATGATCTGTTCTTAGTTTCACCGATCTCGTTCTTAGATTCGTCATTTTCATTGATGTGTGAATGGATCTGTGAGACTCTATGGGTCCAACAGCTAAAATATCGGACATTACTCAAAGATTGTACACAAATGTGTGAATGCACCCTTAATCAGACAACAAACTTACTGTAACTTTTGGCTGGCTGGTTGTTGGTGTCAGCATGTATCAGTACTCTTCAAAGACACAGCAGACATAGGAAATGAAAATGAAATTATAAAGAAACAAATGGAGTGGCCCAAGTCCCAGTGGGAATGCTCTTAAAGTAAAGGCCCAATGAATCTTTTAAGAGGGTTAGCAGAATACTCATTTGTAACCTCTCACATGAAGCAGAGGTGTACTGTTTTTTAACTATTCTGGGACCTGTATTAGAAAAAAAGTTGAAGCCAATCCTGCTGCAGAGGGTTTGGTAACTAGTAAAAGATCCCTGTTATATAATAGACACTGAAGCTACTGCAGAATCTCAATCAATAGTTAGAAGAGGAGAGGGAACTTCCTCCAAAAGTTAACTTTAAAAGACTACTTCTATGGGAGGAGATAGCCAGTTTCTAATGTACCACTAATCTTTGTATAAGCATCAGTTTCTGATACAATACCATTTAGTATCATTAACAAGATGCATGCCACAAAAAATAAATTGTGCACAACTAACAGTACAACAAACTTTTCTCTGTTAAGACTGATTTACCTGTTTATGCTTCACTTATGCATTTTATCCATGTTCTTCATGCACTCATCATTGTCTGTGCTTATGTTCACATGTTTGACATTGTGCCTTCCTCAGGCGTCACACTAGTATCCCATCCCCTGATGATGCTACTAAGGTGGTGAAACATGTTGGGGAAATAATTGAAATGTGTGTTGCTTTTACGCACCCCTTTGGGCATATGGACATAACTGCACATCTTACGCTAGTGTGGTAGTAGTAGTTGAGCACCCGCTACATCCGGCTGTTGTCCACTCTACTAAACAGTTGAGCTTAAGCCGAGGTTATAAACAATTTAGATGCCGCTGTCAATCTTTGACAGTGACATTTGAATTACATCACAACTGGTGCGCGCACATCAACTCCCCATGACGCGATCGCGGGGCACCGATGGGTTTCAATGACAGCCAGGGTCTGCTGAATGCCCCCATCATTGAAACTTTGATCTTCCTCTGATGCTTTGCTATATGCTGAGCTTCGAAGGAGACTGCAATTTACACTGTATACTACAATACATTGCAGGCTCAGGTCCCTTAACCCCTTCATGACCTTGGGATTTTTCGTTTTTCCGTGTTCGTTTTTCACTCCCCTCCTTCCCAGAGCCATAACTTTTTTATTTTTCCGTCAATTTGGCCATGTGAGGACTTATTTTTTGCGGGACGAGTTGTACTTTTGAACGACATCATTGGTTTTAGCATGTCGTGTACTAGAAAACGGGAAAAAAATTCCAAGTGCGGTGAAATTGCAAAAAAAAGTGCAATCCCACACTTGTTTTTTGTTTGGCTTTTTTGCTAGGTTCACTAAATGCTAAATCTGACCTGCCATTATGATTCTCCAGGTCAGTACGAGTTCATAGACACCTAACATGACTAGGTTATTTTTTATCTAAGTGGTGAAAAAAAATTCCAAACTTTGCTAAAAAAAAAAAATTGCGCCATTTTCCGATACCCGTAGCGTCTCCATTTTACGTGATCTGGGGTCGGTTGAGGGCTTATTTTTTGCATGCCGAGATGACGTTTTTAATTATAGCATTTTGGTGCAGATACGTTCTTTTGATCGCCCGTTATTGTATTTTAATGCAATGTCGCGGTGACCAAAAAAACGTAATTCTGGCGTTTTGAATTTTTTTCCTGCTACGCTGTTTAGCAATCAGGTTAATGCTTTTTTTTAGTTGATAGATCGGGCGATTCTGAGCGCGGCGATACCAAATATGCGTAGATTTTATTTTTTTTATTGATTTATTTTGATTGGGGCGAAAGGGGGGTGATTTAAACTTTTATATTTTTTTTATTTTTTTAACATTTTTTTCAACTTTTTTTTTTTACTTTTGTCATGCTTCAATAGCCTCTATGGGAGGCTAGAAGCAGGCACAACTCGATCGCCTCTGCTACATAGCAGCGATCTGCTGATCGCTGCTATGTAGCAGAAATGGAGGTGTGCTGTGAGCGCCGACCACAGGGTGGCGCTCACAGCCACCGGCGATCAGTAACCATAGAGGTGTCAAGGACCTCTATGGTTACAATGGAGACGCATCGCCGACCCCCGATCATGTGACGGGGGTCGGCGATGACGTCATTTCCGGCCGCCCGGCCGGAGGCGGTAGTTAAATGCCGCTGTCTGCGTTTGACAGCGGCATTTAACTAGTTAATAGGTGCGGGCAGATCGCGATTCTGCCCGCGCCTATTACGGGCACATGTCAGCTGTTCAAACCAGCTGACATGTCCCGGCTTTGATGCGGGCTCACCGCGGAGCCCTGCATCAAAGCAGGGGATCTGACCTCGGACATACTATCCCGTCCGAGGTCAGATAGGGGTTAAAAATAAAGTGAAAAAATATTTTTTTTTAACCCCTTCACAACCTTGGATGTGTCTATACGTTCAGATTGGTAGGTACTTACTGATCTTGACGTATTGATATGTCATGGCGATTTTGAGTGTATAGGAGATGCCACCAGCTGTTCAGCTGTCATGATAGCTGACACCCAGCACTCACTGCCAGGAGTAGTGCCTGCTCCTGACAGTTTAACCCTTTAAATGCTGCAATAGATATTGATTGCAGCATTCAGAAGTCATGCAAAGGGAGGAGGCTCTCTCTGCCTCCGCAACACTCATCGTGAGGGTCAATCATTGCCATGGTGACCCGATGTCTTCATGATGACATCCGCTTCACCAGGCACTAGGAAGTTGATGAGATCATGCGCCGCAGTATATGATCTAACTAACTTGTGTTAGTGCAGCACTGATAGTTGTAAAGAATAGCATTGCTAAGTTTTAAAACTGTGATCAGAGTGCTGAAAGTGAAAGTCCCATAGTGAGATTATAAATTATATAAATGTGGTATCGCTGTAATTGCACCGACCAGACGGATAAAGTCGTCTAAATCAATTTTATCGCATGAGGGATGGCATAAAAAATAAATAAAACCAATTCTTCATCTGCTGTTGATTGTGCAATTTCTCCTGTTAACCTTGTGAAAATTCAAAATTGGGGCTAAAAGAACACTTTTATGGGAAAAATTTTATTTTTTTATTTTCACAACTCAACGTTAAAAACTTCTATGATGCACCTGGGGGATCAAAGGGCTCACCACACATCTAGATACATTACTTGAAGAGTTTAGTTTACCAAACGAAGCCACTCGTGGGGGTTTCCATTGTTTACGCACATCAAGGGCTCACCAAATGCGACATGGAGTCTACTAATGATTCCAGCTCATTTTAAGTTCAAAAAGTCAAATAACACTCTTTCCCTTCCGAGCTCTTACATGCGCCAAAAGTTTTTTCCCCAACATATTTTGGCATACTCAGGAGAAATTGAACAACAAATTGTATGGTGCAATTTCTCCTGTTATCCTTGTGAAAATGCAAAATGTGGGGCTAAAGGAACATTTTTGGAGGAAAATTTGATTTTTTTTAATTTTCACGGCTCTACATTATAAACTTTTGTAAAGCCCCTAGATGTTCAAGGTGCTCACCTCACATCTAGATACATTCCTGGTTTATTCTATTTAGGCACATCAAATTCTTTCCAAATGCGGCATGGCGACAACTAATGATTCCAGACACACTATCAATCGTTTTTCCATCCATATGTAGCATAGGCATACTCAGGAGAAATTGCACAATTATTATTAGGGTCCATTTTCTCCTGTTACCTTTGTGAAAATAAAAAATTTGGGCTAAATGAACATTTTTGTGGAAAAAAATTGATTTTTTTTTTATTTTCACAGCTCAACATTATACATTTTTGTGAAGCACCTGGGGATACAAGGTTCTCACCACACATCTAGATAACTTCCATGAAGGGTCAAGTTTCCAAAATGGGGTAATTTGTGGGCGGTTACCACTGTTTAGGAACATCATGGTTTCTCCAAACGCGACGTGGCATTTGCTCTCGATTCAAGCAAAATTTACATTAAAAAAGTCAAGTGGTGCTCCTTACCTTCCGATCCCTGCCGTGCTGCCAAATCGTAGTTTTCCTCCTAATGTGGGGTATTGGCGTGCTCAGGAGAAATTGCACAACAAACTTTGGGATCCAGTATATCCTGTCTCCCTTCGGAAAATAAATAAAATTGGGGCCTAAAGTAAAATTTTTGTGAAAAAAGTTAAATGTTTATGTTTTCCATCCACATTCCATTAATTCCTGTGAAGCACAGGGTTAATAAACTTCTTGAATGTGATGTGGAGCACCTTGAGGGGTGAATTACAATATGTCACAAAAAACACTCAGAATCAGTGGGAGCCATTGAAGCATAACAGGGTTGTTACCACATAAAATTTCACTGGTCAGAATTGTAAAATTTTGCCTGGTCATGAAGGTGGAAATAGACTTGGAGGCTGAAGGGGTTAAAGTATATATATATATATTTATATATATATATATATATATATATACATACACACAATGACATGTAAAAGTTTGGGCACCCTTTGTCAAAATCACTGTTACTGTGAACCATTAAGCAAGTCAAAGACAAAATTATCTCTAAAAGGGATAGCATTAAAGATTACACATTTCCTATGTTTTTTAGACAATATATTGGGTACCCTGCATGGTTAGTATCTAGTAGCACCCCCCTTTTGAAAATATTATTTATAAATTCATTTTGAAGCCAGCCAAGAGTCATTCAATTCATGTTTGAGGGATTTCATCCAGTCTTCCTTGGAAATTCTTCCAGTTCTGCGGGATTCCTGGGTCGTCTTGCATGCACTGCTATTTTGAGGACTGTGAGGGCCATTGTAAAACCTTCAGTGCCTTTTCAAGTAGTCTATTGTGGATTCTGATGTGTGTTTAGGCTCATTATCCATTTAAAGAAGCCATTCTCTTTTCAACTTCAGTTTTTTTACAGATGATGTTATGTTTGCATCAAAAATTTGTTGAAATTTCATTGAATCCATTCTTCCCCAAACCTGTGAAATGTTCGCCTGCCTCTGACTGGAACAAAACCTCAAAGCATGACCGATTCACCCCCCTGCTTAATGGTTGGCGAGATGTTCTTTTCCTGAAATTCTGTGCCCTTTTTTTCCAAACATACCTTTGATTATTGTGGCCAAACAGCTCCATTTTAACTTCATCGGCCCACAGGATTGTTTGCAAAATGAATCAAGCCTGTTCAAATGTTCTTTTGCATACTGCTGACGCTGACTTTTTATGGTGAGGATGCAGTAAAGATTTTCTTCTGACTCTTCCATGAAGGCCATATTTGTGAAGGTGTTTCTGAACAGTAGAACAATGTATCACAACTTCAGAGTCTGCTAAATTGTCCTGAAGGTCTTTTGCAGTTAAAAGTCAAGTAGGGGTTCTGATCTATCTTTCTAGCAATCCTATGAGCAGCTCTCACTGAAATTTTGCTTGGTATTCCAGACCTTATCTTTATCTCCACTGTTCTTGTTAACTGCCATTTCTTAATTACATTCCAAACTGAGAAAAGGGCACTTGTTATAGACTTCTCCTGCTTTTTGGACCTCCACCATTTTCATTTTCACAGTGCTAGGCGACTGCTTAAAAGAACCCATGGTTGCTGTTTTGGCACAATGTTAGAGGAGGCTGGGTTTTTGCAAAGCTTTGAAATTTGCATCACTTGTACTTTCCTAACGATGATAGTGAACAAGTTATAACCCTAACAGGCTAATTATTAAGGTCTGAAACGTTGGTTAAAATGATCTGAGCACACAAATCTCCTAGGGTGACCAAAAGTTTGTATCAGCCCATTTTACTTTTTGTAATTTTTAAAATGTAAAAATTGACAATATATATTTTTTTAACCTAAAATACAAAAGGAACGTGTCATTTTTAACTTTATGTCTTTTAGAGATCATTTAATCTTCAACTTGTTCAACAATTCACTAAGACAGTAACTTTAACCAGTGGTGCCCAAACGTTTACATGCCACTGTGATTTTATATACATATATTTAAATATATGCATACATACACACACATATATATATATATATATATATATATATACACACATCTGAATCAGCCAAAAACAAAGAAATGTAAAAGATAAACATGCTTTGCTTTGTTATGTCTGTAAAAGTTAGATCAATGAAAATATGAAATTAATTAACTCGACCGGTAAACATTGTAACATGAAAAATAATCATACTCCAGAAGTAATCGTTTTTGGTCACAACACCTACCCTCAAAATATACAATAAAAAGCAATCTAAACATTTTATGGACACCAAGATGGTATGAATCGAAATGTCAGCTCATCATGCATCAAACAAGTCCTCATAGAGCTCCATGAATAGAAAAGTAAAAACTTTACAGGTCTCAGAAAATGATGACAAAAAAAACATTTTTATATATACCGTACTTCAGAATTTTTTTCACCATTTAACAAAAATATATGCAAGTTTGATATCACCGTAATCAAGTCGTAGTGACCTGGATAATCAGGTTTCACCTTACAATGAACACAGTAAAAACAAAACTCAAAAAAACATGGCGGAATTGCATATTTTTAGCCATTTACCAACACTTTGATTTCTTTTTTACTCATTATTCAGTACATTCTATGGTATGGAGTCATTTAAAACTACAACTTATTCAGCAGAAAACAAGCCCTCACACAGCTATGTTGACTGAAAAATAAAGAAGTTATGGATTTTGGTATAATAATACTTTTGAGAAATATCTTTGGAGTGCTATCCCCAGATTACAATTAAAGCACATCTTGTGCTGTTTTATTTATTATTATTTATCATTATAGCACCATTTATTCCATGGCGCTTTACATGTGAGGAGGGGTATACATAATAAAACCAAGTACAATAATCTTAAACAATGCAGGTCACAACTGGTACAGGAGGAGAGAGGACCCTGCCCGCAAGGGCTCACAATCTACAAGAATTTTATTTAGAGGTCTATTAGATAATATTAGCAATGCCTGCATTATTAAATTACATCACCCCGCATAAAATTAATTTGGCTATAGGAATGAGATAGTAATGTTTTAGAATAGAACAATAAAGACGAGGCTTTATTGGCCAGTAGTGTGGGGCTAGTATCTAGTGGGGCTTCAGCCCTTTGAGAATTTAGTTACGCTTCCACTTTATCTTTATTTACCAAGAATGTTGGGAACATCATTTTGTGGCACGTGCTAATACACAGTGCAATATTATATAATCTCCTTCTGCCTTTATCAAAGACTGTATAGCTCTCCTGTCCACAACATTGCTGCTGGCAGAGATGCATGTGATTAGACCTGTTCACTAGCCCATTCTAATTGAAAAACACTAGACATGGGTAAGCTATTTCTTAACTGGAGTCCAATGGAGAGATCTGGTCACATGCTCCTCTGGCAGTAGCCTTTTTTTTCTAAACGATATTTTTTTCCAAACTTTATACAAGTATATAATACAAATAATTCAATAAGGCAGAAAAAAATATGCCTAGGCAAATATCTGAACATTAAGTGTCACAATTATGCACGAAAGTACAACTAAAAAGCTGGTGGCAGCTCCCTCAAAGAGAAGACAGCACGCCTGTAGGTGGGGAAGTCAAGATGGATAGCTGCTGCCCGAATTATCACTGTTTCATAAATTGTGCACTGGGGGCTAAAGAGAATCCTGTGTGTGGCGTTAATTAGGTCATCCAAGCTGACAGACTGAAGGTACCGTCACACTAAGCGACGCTGCAGCGATACCGACAACGATCTGGATCGCTGCAGCGTCGCTGTTTGGTCGCTGGAGAGCTGTCACACAGACAGCTCTCCAGCGACCAACGATGCCGGTAACCAGGATAAACATCGGGTTACTAAGCGCAGGGCCGCGCTTAGTAACCCGATGTTTACCCTGGTTACCATCGTTAAAGTAAAAAAAACAACCACTACATACTTACCTACCACTGTCTGTCCCCGGCGCTCTGCTTCTCTGCTCTGGCTTTGAGCGCCTTGCAGCCGGAAAGCAGAGCGGTGACTGTGGCCTATAATGGAGAAATCATATGTGGTACATTTCTCCTGGGACCTGACAACCGCAGTTAGGTGAGTGAATGGTTATTGCCTATGCTATCCTACTTCAGGGTAAGTACAACTGCAAAAGAAACTTGTAATTGGTTTCTAATATCATAGCATTAAGTTAGCCTCTAGAAGTGGATGATCAAATTTTGGTCCATTCTTCATCCATCGGAGAGACGCCAAGGTCAGATTTCCTTCTGGAAGCATCATGCTACAGCGGCCTTCAGCTCTGCATGGTTCCCCTCCTTGCACCATGCGGGGACACCGGCTTACTCTTGCCCAGCCGCAGGAGCTGCCTCCTCCTTCCCTATGCACGCCACAGTGTGTTCTGGCGATGCGGCTATTGTGCACATGTGCGCACTCCCCTGTTTTTATAGGGGCTGTGCATGCACATAGTAAAATGCCCCAAGCTAACTTGGATTGGCAGCTGCAGTACCGGCACATGCCTAGGAGTGCTACCAGGTGGCTACCTGTAGCCCAGTCTATCTCCACCATCAGGAGCTCCAGCGAACACCAGGTAGCCGCTTAGCTTCGCTCCTTCCTAGACAGGTTTGCCCCTATGTCACAGTGCAGGGCTGGCGTCAGCACCCGGCGTACCCGGGCAAGTGCCGGGGCCCTGGCGAGACAGGGGGGCCCATTCAGGGGCAGCGTTAGGGACAGGCAGGCAGCTGCCAGTGCCTGGGACCACCGGGAGGGGGAGCGGCTGGGGGCTGTCTAATTATACTCACCTACCTACTCCTGGCGGCTGGCCCGGTCCCTGCAGGTCCCTGGCTCCCCAGCTTCTTCCTGTACTGAGTGGTCACATGGTACTGCTCATTACAGTAATGAATATGCAGCTCCACCTCCCATAAGGGTGGAGCCGCATATTCATTACTGTAATGAGTGGTAACGTGACCGCTCAATACAGGAAGAAGGTGCAGCGCCGGGAAGCAGGGACTTCACCGCTCCAGGAGCAGGTGAGTATAACGGGGAGGGGAGCGCTGCGCTGCGCGATACTTACCTGCTCCTCGTTCCAGCCGCCGCTCTGCCTCCATCTTCAGCGTCTTCTGCAGTGACGCTGAGGTCAGAGGGCGCGGTGACGTGGTTAGTGCACGCCCTCTGCCTGGCGTCAGTGCAGAAAATGCTGAAGAAGATGGAGCGGTGGTTGGAACGAGGACAGGTGAATATTGAAAGTGCCGGGGCCTGAGCGATGGAGAGGTGAGTATGTGATTTTTTTTTTTTATCGCAGCAACAGCAAATGGGGCAAGTGACTGTATGGAGCATCTTATGGGGCCATAACGTTTGTGCAGCACTATATGGGGCAAGTGTCTATATGGGGCAATAACGTTTGTGCAGCATTATATGGGGCAAGTGTCTGTATGGGGCCATAACATTTGTGCAGCATTATATGGGGCAAGTGTCTATATGGGGCCAAAATGTTTGTGCAGCATTATATGGGGCAAGTGTGTATATGGGGCCATAACGTTTGTGCAGCACTATATAGGGCAAGTGTCTGTATGGGGTCATAACGTTTGTGCAGCACTATATAGGGCAAGTGTCTGTATGGGGCCATAATGTTTGTGCAGCACTATATGGGGTAAGTGTCTGTATGGAGCATCTTATGGGGCAATAACGTTTGTGCAGCACTATATGGGGTAAGTGTCTGTATGGAGTATCTTATGGGGCCATAATAGACGTTTGTGCAGCACTATATGGGGCAAGTGTCTGTATGGAGCATCTATAGGGCCATAACGTTTGTGCAGCGCTATATGGGGCAAGTGTCTCTATATACTACATGGCTGTTCTATATACTACGCTAGCTGTTATATGCTACGTGGGCTGTGCTATATACTATGTGGCTGTGCTATATACTATATGGGCTGTTATATGCTATGTGGGCTGTGCTATATACTACGCGGCTGTGTTATATGCTACGTGGCTGTGCTATATACTACATGGGCTGTGTTATATACTACATGGCTGTGTTTATCATGAATCATGGTATGTGTTAAAGGGGGGGCCCACTGATACTCTTTCGCCTGGGGCCCTCAAAAACCTGGAGCCGGCCCTGTCACAGTGGGTCCACGAACCACATGCACCACCTGCAGGTGTGACACATTATTGAGGTATAACCTGTTAGATGCTTGTGAAAAGTGAGTATAAAGTAGTGAGACAATTCCAAGCAAGTAAAAACTTTGGCGGTATCACTGTTCGTATGGTGTAAAAGGTATTGGGGAAGAGATCGGTCTAAGGTATGAACATATAGCCCTTAAAGATAAGTTTATTAATCAAATATAAAAGTAACACCAAAAGAAAATCCAAGTAAGCAAAATTGTGATGAGCTAACTATACATAAACAATATATTTCAGATAATAAATTTCATGTATAACTGCTCAGATGTGATTATACTTTATGCAGTCTAACATATGTTCCAAAAGAAAGCCACTGTGTTGTCACTTCCTCCTCACCACAGGTCGGGGATACAAGGCCCGTGAAAAGGCAGGGGGACAAAATGGGCTTGATAGTCTCAATCGGAAAAAATCCCAGGTACACACACACATGGCCTAGGAAATCCTACATGTCCACTGTCATCCCTACCTGTCAGTGGAGGTTGGCACCCTAAAAAACGATGTTTGGCGCCCCCGCTCAACGATGGCTGTAACTCACTTACCCTGCAGACCCTGTGCCTATAGATATGCAGGGAGCCTAGAACAGACAATGAACTACTAGGCTAAGGGTCAGGATGGGAAGCTGGGGTATATGTAGTAAACAAAGATAAAAGTACTTATCATGCTGATGTTGATGGATATCAGATGCTTCTATTCCCCTTCCTCGATACGTTTCTCCTTTGGTTCATCAGAAGGCCGGTATATTCATGAGAGGTATAGATGCCTATAGATGCTCATAGGTTGATTAGAGGCCCATGGTGGTCGGTCTAAGTAAGGAGGAAGCAAAGTGTTTTAGTAGATAATATCTGCATGTTCTACCTGAAGATAGTTTGCATATCTCTTATAAATAAGGCTAGGTTCACATTGCGTTAGGGCAGTCTGTTTAGCCCAGAGCGCTACGGACTGCGCTAATGCAATGTCCCAAAAGGAATCGCGTTTGCCGATCCCACTAGCGCAGATACCCGCATCCGCGGTCCGTCCGAAACTAAAGGGACATCGCTAGCATGTGCCGAAAATGGCATGCGCTAGCGATGCGCTAGAGATCTGTTAGCACATTGCCGTCAATGGGTGCGCTAACGGATCCGTTGCATGGCGTTAATTGTGACAATTTCGCCATGCAACGGAGTCCGCTAGCGTTAACCCATTAACGCAATGTGAACCTAAAAACCCTGCTCCTTTAGTTAGCTGTGATCCTCTGTGAGGTTAACAGGGCACAGCGTTATCTTTAATCCCTATGACTCTGTGAAGTAAGAGTTCGCTCCTATACAGACCAGGTGATGGAGCCAGTGTCTATTCAGGCGTTGTACCGCCATATAGCGCCGCCAGGTTCCATTCCTGCACGGTGGACCCCGGGCTGCGAACGCACCTATATTATCTCTATATTTACTCAGTGCGTTCCGCCAGCCCTAACACACTGTACAAGCGATTGTATTGAAATTAAAGGAGTATCTGTTATGAACAGGTGATTTAGAACCACAATGGACCTGGTGGTTAAGAGCACTGAAAATGACCTGATAGTTACTAATAACATAGGACGAGCTCTGAGACGTGGGAACTCTGCTGACCGCAATCCCTAATCCTATCACACCACACTAGAGGTAGCCGTGGAGCGCTCCTGACCAGACCTAGGCGCCTCGGACACAGCCTGAGAAACTAGCTAGCCCTGAAGATAGAAAAATAAGCCTACCTTGCCTCAGAGAAATTCCCCAAAGGAAAAGGCAGCCCCCACATATAATGACTGTGAGTAAAGATGAAAATACAAACACAGAGATGAAATAGATTTTAGCAAAGTGAGGCCCGACTTACTGAATAGACCGAGGATAGGAAAGATAGCTTTGCGGTCAGCACAAAAACCTACAAACAACCACGCAGAGGGCGCAAAAAGACCCTCCGCACCGACTAACGGTACGGAGGTGCTCCCTCTGCGTCCCAGAGCTTCCAGCAAGCAAGACAAACCAATATAGCAAGCTGGACAGAAAAAATAGCAAACAAAAGTAACACAAGCAGAACTTAGCTTATGCAGGGCAGACAGGCCACAAGAACGATCCAGGAGAGAGCAAGACCAATACTGGAACATTAACTGGAGGCCAGGAACAAAGAACTAGGTGGAGTTAAATAGAGCAGCACCTAACGACTTAACCTCGTCACCTGAGGAAGGAAACTCAGAAGCCACAGCCCCACTCACATCCACCAAAGGAAACTCATGGACAGAACCAGCCGAAGTACCACTCATGACCACAGGAGGGAGCCTGACCACAGAATTCACAACAAGTATCATACCACTGCAAATCTACAAAGACCCGGCCGTCCCTCTAAGCTTTCATCTCAAACAAGGAGAAGACTGATCAGAGATGCAGCCAAGAGGAACATGATCACTCTGGATGAACTGAGATGTATGAGTTCTACAGCTGAGGCCAACAATCAGTCATACACTGCACAAATCTGGCCTTTATGGAAGAGTGGCAAGAAGAAAGCGATTTCTCAAAGATATTGATAAATAGTGTTGTTTAAAGTTTGCAACAAGCCACCTGGGAGACACACCAAACATGTGGAAGAAGGTGCTCTGGTCAGATGAAACCAAAATCAAACTTTTTGGAAATAATGCCAAACGATATGTTTGGCGTAAAGGCAACACAGCTCATCCCCCTAAACACACCATCCCCACTGTCAAACATGGTGGTGGCAGCATCATGTTTTGGGCCTGCTTTTATTCAGCATGGACAGGGAAGATGGTTAAAATTGATGGGAAGATGGATAGAGCCAAATACAGGACCTTTCTTGAAGAAAACCTGTTGGAGTCTGCAAAAGACCTGAGACTAGGACGGAGATTTGTCTTCCAACAATACAATGATCCCAAACATATAGCAAAATCTACAATGGAATGGCTCACAAATAAATGTATCGTGTTAGAATGGCCAAGTCAAAGTCAGACCTCAATCCAATTGAGAATCTGTGGAAAGAGCTGAAAACTGCTGTTCACAAGCGATCTCCATCAAACCTCACTGAACTCGAGCTGCTTGCCAAGGAAGAATGGGCCAGAATTTCAGTCTCTCGATGAACAAAACTGATAGAGACATACCCCAAGCGACTTGCAGCTGCAATCGCAGCAAAAGGTGGTGCAACAAAGTATTAAGTTAAAGGGGTAATTAAGGAATTTGCACTTCAGACCTTATGGGGC
Organism: Ranitomeya imitator; assembly: GCF_032444005.1. Taxonomy (NCBI): domain Eukaryota; kingdom Metazoa; phylum Chordata; class Amphibia; order Anura; family Dendrobatidae; genus Ranitomeya; species Ranitomeya imitator. The sequence goes on along the minus strand of NC_091284.1, from coordinate 151,088,298 downwards.
ATCATAACACAGAGCCAGACCCCAATCAGAGGACAATAAAACATTTACTCCTTATGTACGAACTGTTCCAACATTTAGGGACGCAACTGTTTATCACTCTCCCATAATGACAGTTCTGTGCTGCGTTGTGTATAAATATGATTCTTCAGATGTTGTATTAGTCTATGCCTGATGAAGAGGCCTGAGTAGTCTCGAAAGCATGCAATTTGTTACTATCTTTTCAGTTAGCCATTAGAAGGTATCAGCCACTGAGGACTCTCAATTCCAAATATTATTTTATCTACTGGCTAACATGGTACAAAGATGAATGAAACTTGGCACTCAATTTTTGAGAAAAAAGCCTTTTTTCTCAAAAATTGAGTGCCAAGTTTCATTCATCTTTAATTTACGGGGTGGACACCCTACTTGAGCACCGCCAACTCTCATATCTACTGAGTGCCGTGTTTTCTTACCGTAACATGGTACAAAGATATATATATTTCCTGTATAAGAAAAAAAAAATCTTATATATTAGTAAATGTCAAAAATCATGTCACCAACACATTTGTTAAAATATAGATAAAGTAGCCAACTCCTTTAACATAATATGATAAATAGTACAGGAAAACATTACATTAAGGCATTGATCTCTTCAGGAGAGATTTTTCCTTTAAACTTATACAGACAGGCCTACATAATATTGAATGGCAGATGGTATTTCTATATGGTTATGTGTTAAATTATCTATTGAAATTAAATGTCAGCCTAATTAATATTAAATCTAGGTATTTAATGAAATACCAAAAAATGATCAGAAGGGCACTTTAAAGGATGTCCAGTCAAATCTCAACAACTAAGTAAAAACTGATACAAACTAAGATAAAACATAATCTCATCATATTTTTAAATGTAAGTATGGAGATATATCCAGGTGTGAACTTCCACAGCACTAATATTTATACATAGGTGGTAAATCAAATTCTCTAGCAAGAATGGATCTGCTCATCTTTCCCCTTTTCATATTTTTAATTATCTTATAAGGGGTAACACTATTATATTGTCAGCAGTGTTGGAATAGGGTTCATTGGACCACCAGAGGAAATGATTTTGAGGGTTATCTACAGGTCTGCTTTTCGTCGCATCTTAAACTTTGATGTTTTTATTGCGCATATATGAAATATAATCAATAAGGTCTAACATATGATTTGTAAATGAACCCATAAAAATGCACTATTAGTGGCGAATGGCTAGCTCCAAATTAGGTATGGCATTGTGTTACATCCTCGAACCAACTCCTTTGGTGTTCTGGTGGACTGTTCAAGTCCATTTCACTTGTTAGATGAATTAATTTGCGTACTGTGAAGATCTGAGGTTGTGAGTTGTAATAATCACCTAGTCAGGTTAACAATGCAATTATTTTCTTATTCCTTACGTTCATGGTCTTACAACAACTCCAGGTGGCCAAAATAAATTACCCTCAGTCCACAAGATCCCAACCCGTGTCCTATAGTTCCACTGCACCCATCCTCGAAGATTGATGCATCCCACCAGTTTAATCTATAATCACAGTCCATGCTCCTCCAGATGACCGATACCACTACCACATCTAGCACATCTATCTATCTTCAGCCAGCAGCAACAGTCCTTAGGATAGTTTCTTCAAATTCAGACGACAGATAACACGACTGTAGCACATGTATCCAGTTCCAGGCAGCAACTGATCTCCAATCTCCATATACCACCCATACATTGGCACCAGGACCTCAGCAACAGATCCTCGCCCCTCGAAGTCACCGCACCAACTCACTCAAGAATGTTGGCTTCTTGTTTGCCCTCTCCTAGGATCAACACCCTGGATGGGCAGAAGTGTTCACACTCTCCCCCTTAAACATGTGCTGAAGGATTTTCCAGAAGCCCAGTCTCCAGCCTGTGTGCAGGGTTGTGTATTAGGGATGCTCCTTGCAGAGAGGAACAAAGACACACATGCCTCCAAGCAGATGCAGGACAGAAATGCTAATGTAGGCCTTATGTATACATATCCTCTCCTTACTGTTAATGAATGGAAACATTGATTCATAAAGCTGAACACTTTCCAGGAGAGATTTGAGCACATTAAACTGACGAGGAAGCAAATCTCTCATGAGCACAACAATAAGATCGACGTACCAGTGCTCCGTGCTGGAAAAGTCCATGGTCAGCTCCTCACACATGCATTTATACAGTGCCTACAAGTAGTATTCAACCCCCTGCAGATTTAGCAGGTTTACACATTTGGAATTAACTTGGCATTGTGACATTTGGACTGTAGATCAGCCTGGAAGTGTGAAATGCACTGCAGCAAAAAAGAATGTTATTTCTTTGTTTATTTTTTTTTTAATTGTGAAAAGTCTTTTCAGAGGGTCATTTATTATTCAACCCCTCATCCCACCAGAATTCTGTTTGGTTCCCCTAAAGTATTAAGAAGTAGTTCAGGCACAAAGAACAATGAGCTTCACATGTTTGGATTAATTATTTCTTTTTCCAGCCTTTTCTGACTATTTAAGACCCTCCCCAAACTTGTGAACAGCACTCATACATGGTCAACATGGGAAAGACAAAGGAGCATTCCAAGGCCATCAGAGACAAGATCGTGGAGGGTCACAAGGCTGGCAAGGGGTACAAAACCCTTTCCAAGGAGTTGGGCCTACCTGTCTCCACTGTTGGGAGCATCATCCGGAAGTGGAAGGCTTATGGAACTACTGTTAGCCTTCCACGGCCTGGACAGCCTTTGAAAGTTTCCTCCCGTGCCGAGGCTAGGCTTGTCCGAAGAGTCAAGGCTAACCCAAGGACAACAAGGAAGAAGCTCCGGGAAGATCTCATGGCAGTGGGGACATTGGTTTCAGTCAATACCATAAGTAACGTACTCCACCGCAATGGTCTCCGTTCCAGATGAGCCCGTAAGGTACGTTTACTTTCAAAGCGTCATGTCAAGGCTCGTCTACAGTTTGCTCATGATCACTTGGAGGACTCTGAGACTGACTGGTTCAAGGTTCTCTGGTCTGATGAGACCAAGATCGAGATCTTTGGTGCCAACCACACACGTGACGTTTGGAGACTGGATGGCACTGCATACGACCCCAAGAATACCATCCCTACAGTCAAGCATGGTGGTGGCAGCATCATGCTGTGGGGCTGTTTCTCAGCCAAGGGGCCTGGCCATCTGGTCCGCATCCATGGGAAGATGGATAGCACGGCCTACCTGGAGATTTTGGCCAAGAACCTCTGCTCCTCCATCAAGGATCTTAAGATGGGTCGTCATTTCATCTTCCAACAAGACAACGACCCAAAGCACACCGCCAAGAAAACCAAGGCCTGGTTCAAGAGGCAAAAAATCAAGGTGTTGTAGTGGCCTAGTCAGTCTCCTGACCTTAACCCAATTGAAAACTTGTGGAAGGAGCTCAAGATTAAAGTCCACATGAGACACCCAAAGAACCTAGATAACTTGGAGAAGATCTGCATGGAGGAGTGGGCCAAGATAACTCCAGAGACCTGTGCCGGCCTGATCAGGTCTTATAAAAGACGATTATGAGCTGTAATTGCAAACAAAGGTTATTCCACAAAATATTAAACCTAGGGGTTGAATAATAATTGACCCACACTTTTATGTTTAAAATTTATAAAAATTTAACTGAGCAACAAAACTTTTTGGTTTGTAAGATTTATGCATCTGTTAATAAATCCTGCTCTTGTTTGAAGTTTGAAGGCTCTAACTTATTTGCATCTTATTAAACCTGCTAAATCTGCAGGGGGTTGAATACTACTTGTAGGCACTGTACATAACATACAATAATACAATATGACAAATGTTATTCTTTTTGCTACTGAAGAAAATGAAAGCTTTGTTTATTGCCCCATATCACTGCTCTCATTTGCTTCCAAGCTTCTTGAGCAGCATGTCAATGCTCAACTTTCCTCCCACCTCTCATCTAACGCTCTCCTTGACAACCTCCAATCTGGCTTCCATAACTATACCACATTTCTAATTGAATGTATTTGCTAATATTATTATTACACTTACTACATATTGGGATACGATCTTGGAGAAGTGAATACTCTTTCAATGTCTTTGTTTCAGAGTTATGGGCTTTCGTAAATATATCAATTAAAATTTCAATGATTTATTATTTTATGCCAATGCATCCATAAGAATGTTGACTGTCCGTGATTTTTTGAAAAGCTGTCCAGAAAAAGTAAAAACTCAAGTAGGCAACCCTGATCCTACCGATTATTACAATGCTTTTTGTGACACATTGTACTTTATGTTAACAGTAAATTTAGGTCAATATGTTTTGGATTTATTTCAAAACCCTTCAAATTTACAAAAACAATTGGAAAATTTGTTCTTTTCAAATGTTGAATTTGTCTGTCTTTCAAACAAATAGTCCTACCATACAAAATAGTTAATACTTAACATTTCCAATATTTCTACTTTATGATAGTTGTATTTAATAGCTGACAACTCCCCCTTCATGTGTATGCTAAGCTCCGGAGCCCGCACAACCCAACTGTTATCATAGTACAGCAGTTTTTGTGAAAGAGGAAGCGGTTAAATAAACCTGCAATGGGAAATAACTACATTTTCTATCAGTACAAAGGACAAAATAGGATATGGTAGGAGCTTGAGAGCTGAGGAAAAGGGGTATGCAGAATACTATAATACCAATTAAATAGAAGAATACCTGTGGGGGATCTAACCTACAATGGGCTCATGGATAAAGTTCAAGACTGAGCATTAACCTTTTTGCGTATATGGGCGTAACTGTATGACCATCCTTGAGTGACCATATGTGGAGGTGGCACAGAAGCTAGTCTCCCTCCACATGCAGCTGATGTCTGTTTTATTACATCACCCGCTGTCTCTGACAGCAGCAGCCAGAGCTGAGTTCTGGCAGGAGCCAATAACTATTTAAAGCCACTGTCAGTCTCTGACAGCAGCATTTAAATGATGTCATAGGCTGTGTGTGATGGCTCCCATTGGAGCCCCGTGACAGTGCAAGCTGTGTTAAATCTATAAACCTGATCACTAAGCGTCTTAACGAGAAACAAAAATTGCCAGAATTGAAATGTTTGGTCAACACACTTCCCTAAGAAAAGACAATAAAAGTGGTTAAAACATCATATGTTTCCCGAAAATGGTATCAATGAAAACATGTTTGCCCTGCAAAAAACAAGCCATCACACAGCTCCACAGATGGACATGCAAACCATTACAGGTCTCGGAAAATGGCGACACAAAACTAACCAAATTCTGATGAAAATTAGATAAAAACACTAATGAACAACGGTGATTTTATGTACGAGAAAAAATGTTAAGATATGGGGCATTGAAATGGCATTAAAACTCCTACTAAAGCCTCATTGAGACGTCTGTGATTTCTTTCATACATAAAAATGCGGACCATTGTACATCAGTGTTTTGGATTTGAGTTTCATCCGTACATCAAAGTTTCACCAGTAATTTTCATTGAAGACAAAAATAAATAAGTAAAGAAGAAAGCTTCTCATACCAAATGCTGATGCCTCAGATACCTTTCATAGACTTGGGTGATTTTGATTAGTGACTTGAATCAAAAACATGATTTTCTGCTGACTGCTTGGTCCAGAAAAATAACAGACATGTGAACAGCCACATTGACTGTAATGTGCATATGTTTTATTCAAGAAAAACACAGATAAAATACTTATGTAAAAAAGTTAATGGGTCTTAACCAATCAACACAAAAAGAGCAAAAAAAATTGATATTTTTGGGTGCAGAACATAATGAATATGTAATTTGGAATTGTAAACGTGTTTGGCATTGCCGCATCAATAAAAGTCCGATCTATCAAATATAAAATTATTTAACCTTTACTATGAATGTCGTAAAAAGAAAAAAATTAAAACACCAGAATTTGGACTTTTTTTGGACCCTGCACCTCCCCAGAAGTGCAATAAAAAGGGCTGAACACATTGTATGCATCCCAAAATGGTATCAATAAAATGTCAGTTTGCCCTGCAAAACACAAGCCTTACCCAGCTCCATTGGCACAGTTAAAATTGATCACATGTTTTCCCAGCAAAAATGAAAAAAGCAACACAAGTTTGGTATAAATGTAAATGTACAATATTTTTTTAAATCCCTTTAGAGGACTTGAACCTGCAATCATCGTGGCTGAGGCGAGGCTTCACTAGAATATTAACATGACAGCAATTGGGGCCTTCAGCAAAACATGGTACAAATTATAGTGGTGTTAAGGGGCTAACAGCAGCAATCGGAGCTCAGATCCAAACTTTATAGCAGGTAGATGTTGGCGCTGTTATGCTAATTAAAATACTTGTTGCTTAATCAACTGTCCTACTTTGTGTACAGTGGCACCTTGAATAAGATTAGGGGTCTCTCGATTGTTTTAGTTGAAATAGTGGGTGAACTCCCCATATGTATCATATTTTTAAAAAAGTTCACCTAATAATAGATTCACTTGAAGAAATACATCCACAAGATTCGTTAAATAGTATAGAAATTATAAATCAAATTATTGTGATTTTTTTTATACCTGTAAAATAATCGGGTGGTGCTAAATTGTAGGTAAAGGTGACAAAAAGAAGTCCACAATTAACTAGATAAATGATAATGTAACCTCTTGTGACTATGACCTATCTCAAAGATCAAGATGCTGAATAACTAGGGAGCATGGTAAAAAGATGTTAAATAACAAAGCGTTTGGAATGGTAATGAGGATATTTAATTTGATCTCCCATCTGGCTACTTTTTAATAATGTTGTTGGCACGCTTCCATGTTTTCTAATATACTACCAGAAACTAAGAAAATCCATTAGTCGAAGAAGGAAACATCGGCCTTTCAGGCTATTAACATATTATTCAGCAGGCTATAAACACAAGTATTTAACACCTAAGCCTTAGAGGCAAAATTACATTGTAATATTTATACAGCTTCATAACTTGTAAAATGACATGAGAAATACCTTTATATCATTTATTGTATTGAAATTTAAAGTACTGTATATTCATCAAATTCCACATTGTTCATGCTCGTCTTTATGAGGGGGAGGGGTTGAGTCATATGCGCCTGATTCATTAAGATGAACACGCCTTTTAATGAATTGGTGCCTTAAAAATGGTGTGTACCTCTGCACGCCTCACCACAAATCTTACTCTATAGCCACAAAAGGTGGGTTGATGAACCTCTAATTCATGTGGCAAGGAAGAGACTGGGTGCTTATTCCAATGGAGCAGGCCAGATTACTCCTTACTTTATCAGAAAATGAATATTGTATAATTAAATGGCTAGGGGCGGACATATACAGTCATGGCCAAAAGTATTAACACCCCTGCAATTCTGTTAGATAATACTCAGTTTCTTCCTGAAAATGATTGCAATCACAAATTCTTTGGTATTATTATCTTCATTTAATTTGTCTTAAATGAAAAAACATAAAAGAGAATGAAGCAAAAAGCAAAACATTGATCATTTCACACAAAACTCCAAAAATGGGCCAGACAAAAGTATTGGCACCCTCAGCCTAATACTTGGTTGCACAACCTTTAGCCAAAATAACTGCGACCAACCGCTTCCGGTAACCATCAATGAGTTTCTTACAATGCTCTGCTGGAATTTTAGACCATTCTTCTTTGGCAAACTGTTCCAGATCCCTGATATTTGAAGGGTGCCTTCTAGAGTTGAGCGACCTTGACCTTTTTAGAGTCGAGCCGGGTTTCGCGAAACCCGACTATCTCAAAAGTCGGGTCGAGTGAAATCGGCCGATTATGATGTAAAGTCGGGATCGACCGAAACACGAAACCCAATGCAAGTCAATGGGGCAGCATAGTCGGCAGTGAGTGGGGGCCAGGAAAACACCTAGAGTGCCCATTTTAATGTCAAAACCATCCATTCTTCTTAATGAAGCTTGTCAAGCGTAATTTACCTTATAATAATTGGAAGGCATTTGAAATTGGGGGTCATTTGGCTAAAGTTGTGTGGGGTAGGGCTGGTTCAAGTAATTAGTGGGCCCAGGAAATCTGGACCACGTCACGGCAGTGGAGCAGGGAGAGGTAAGTATTTCAACTTTGCAAGTGCTGTGATCCTGAGCAAGCAGGGGGGGCCCACTTGTTGGCATTGGCACTGGCACAGGGCCCCTCAAAGTACAGCGGTGTGTTTGCACGGCGGGGGCGCCTCCCACCGGCAGCAACACTTTTGCGTACTATGAGAGGCCCTGTGCCAGTGACGTCGCCAACTAGTATTCCTCCCCCCACCTGATGAAGGAACCTGCACTTTCATCTGCACCTTCCTCTTTGTCCCCGTGTAAGGTGGTATGGTATGCGGGAAGAGCAACCTGACTTTCAGCAGGGTCACAATGTTGTTGTGTAGCATGCACGGGGAATGTTGCGTTATGGGTCAATGTACCAGCAGACTCATCTATCACTGGCTGGGCAATGGGCACGATGAAGTGGAAACACAGATATAGGCCCAAAGAATAAAGTGGGCTAAATGCAGTTCAAAATTGGTAACACAGGAATAACCAGGGGGCATTGCAGTGGAGGACAACTGGAATGAGAGGCTGACACAGAGAGTAGGGCCAAATCAGTAAGTAGTCGAAATGCAGTTCAAAATTGGCAACCGTAGTAAACAGGCGGCACAGCTTTGTTCAGTGGAGGAGAACAGCAAGGAGTGGCAGACACCGATAGTAGGCCCCAACCCAACTAGTAGGCCAAATGCAGTCTAACATTAACAACTACTTAACGAGAGCCTGAAAATGGAATTTCAGGACAGGAAAACAGGAGAACAGCAAGGAGTGGCAGACACCGATAGTAGGCCCCAAACCAACTAGTACGCCAAATGCAGTTGTTCCATTTAACCACAATTTAATGAGAGCCTGAAGATAGAAGCTCAGGAAAGGCAACCTGGGGAACACCTTGGAGTGTAACACACCATCTCTCTCCACCCCATACCCATTTTGTAGGCCTAATGCAGTGTACTTTTCTACAACTACTAAACGAGAGTCGGAAGACCGAAGCAATGGCAAGGAAACCTGGGGAACACCTTGGAGTGTAACACACCATCTCTCTCCACCCCATACCCAATTTGTAGGCCTAATGCAGTGTAGTTTCCAAGAACTACTAAACGAGAGCCGGAAGATCGAAGCTCAGGAAAGGCAACCTGGGGAACACCTTGGAGTGTAACACACCCTCTCTCTACACCCCATACCCAATTTGAAGGCCTAATGCAGTGTAGTTTCCAAGAACTACTAAACGAGAGCCGGAAGATCGAAGCTCAGGAAAGGCAACCTGGGGAACACCTTGGAGTGTAACACACCCTCTCGCTACACCCCATACCCAATTTGAAGGCCTAATGCAGTGTAGTTTCCAACAACTACTAAACGAGAGCCGGAAGATCGAAGCTCAGGAAAGGCAACCTGGGGAACACCTTGGAGTGTAACAAACCCTCTCTCTACACCCCATATCCAATTTGTAGGCCTAATGCAGCGTAGTTTCCGACAACTACTAAACGAGAGCATGAAGATCGAAGCTCAGGAAAGGCAACCTGGGGAACACCTTGGAGTGTAACACACCCTCTCTCTACACCCCATACCCAATTTGAAGGCCTAATGCAGTGTAGTTTCCAAGAACTACTAAACGAGAGCCGGAAGATCGAAGCTCAGGAAAGGCAACCTGGGGAACACCTTGGAGTGGAACACACCATCTCTCTACACCCCATACCCAATTTGAAGGCCTAATGCAGCGTAGTTTCCAACAACTACTAAACGAGAGCCGGAAGATCGAAGCTCAGGAAAGGCAACCTGGGGAACACCTTGGAGTGTAACACAACGTCTCTCTACACCACGGAAGGGCTGATTCTTAGGAAGGAAGGCTGTTGGAAATAAGCATTGCGCGTCCGAGGGTGATTATATTCTTATTAGGTATATACTCACCCTCGGACGCGCCCTGCTTCTTTATTTGGAATGAATGTTTATTTGCAATGTGGTGTTGACTTTCTCTATTATTTTGGTAATTAATGATTTTATTATTTTCATTGTTTTGCATCTTCTCGGCAATAATATAAAGAAGACGCGACAGGACAACACTCGGTGGATGCCATATGTGTGTTTTCAATTTAAAAAACCTTTCAGTTAACTACTTGCAGGAGAAAGTAATTGTAGCTGGTGGCCATTTTTAGTACTGTACCAGATTTTAGTTGTGTGTTTGTTTTTAATGTTAAAATGTCTGCATTTGATATCTCACCAGTATTTTCTTTTTTATAAGCAAAATACTTTTTTTTTTATTTTATGATGTTGGTTCAAGGGGTACACGGGCAGCAGTAGACAGGTCAGTGGAGGCCTAGTGGAAGGAGGGACCGCAGACAGGCTTCGAAGCCCTAACATAATAAATTGGGCTGCCTGTAGGCAATTTAAAATTGGTTCCAGGGGAACACGGGCAGCAGTAGACAGGTCAGTGGAGGCCTAGAGGAAGGAGGGACCGCAGATGCGCCAATGTTTCCCCCATACCAAATTTGTAGGCCTAATGCAGTGTAGTTTCCAACAACTACTAAACGAGAGCCGGAATATCGAAGCTCAGGAAAGGCAACCTGGGGAACACCTTGGAGTGTAACACACCCTCTCTCTACACCCCATACCCAATTTGAAGGCCTAATGCAGCGTAGTTTCCAACAACTACTAAACGAGAGCCGGAAGATCGAAGCTCAGGAAAGGCAACCTGGGGAACACCTTGGAGTGTAACAAACCCTCTCTCTACACCCCATACCCAATTTGTAGGCCTAATGCAGCGTAGTTTCCGACAACTACTAAACGAGAGCATGAAGATCGAAGCTCAGGAAAGGCAACCTGGGGAACACCTTGGAGTGTAACACACCCTCTCTCTACACCCCATACCCAATTTGAAGGCCTAATGCAGTGTAGTTTCCAAGAACTACTAAACGAGAGCCGGAAGATCGAAGCTCAGGAAAGGCAACCTGGGGAACACCTTGGAGTGGAACACACCATCTCTCTACACCCCATACCCAATTTGAAGGCCTAATGCAGCGTAGTTTCCAACAACTACTAAACGAGAGCCGGAAGATCGAAGCTCAGGAAAGGCAACCTGGGGAACACCTTGGAGTGTAACACAACGTCTCTCTACACCACGGAAGGGCTGATTCTTAGGAAGGAAGGCTGTTGGAAATAAGCATTGCGCGTCCGAGGGTGATTATATTCTTATTAGGTATATACTCACCCTCGGACGCGCCCTGCTTCTTTATTTGGAATGAATGTTTATTTGCAATGTGGTGTTGACTTTCTCTATTATTTTGGTAATTAATGATTTTATTATTTTCATTGTTTTGCATCTTCTCGGCAATAATATAAAGAAGACGCGACAGGACAACACTCGGTGGATGCCATATCTGTGTTTTAAATTTAAAAAACCTTTCAGTTAACTACTTGCAGGAGAAAGTAATTGTAGCTGGTGGCCATTTTTAGTACTGTACCAGATTTTAGTTGTGTGTTTGTTTTTAATGTTAAAATGTCTGCATTTGATATCTCTCCAGTATTTTCTTTTTTGTAAGCAAAATACTTATTTTTATATTTTCTGATGTTGGTTCCAGGGGTACACGGGCAGCAGTGCCCTGGTCAGTGTAGTAGTAGTTGAAAGAATGGACCGCAGACAGGCATCGAAGGCCTAAAATAAAAAAATTGGGCTGGCTGTAGGCAATTTTAAATTGGTTCCAGGGGTACACGGGCAGCAGTGGTGTGGTCAGTGGAGGCCTAGTGGAAGGAGTGACCGCAGACAGGCATCGAAGGCCTAAAATAATAACACATGGCTGTAGGCAATTTTAAATTGGTTCCAGGGGTACACGGGCAGCAGTGCCCTGGTCAGTGTAGTAGTAGTTGAAAGAATGGACCGCAGACAGGCATCGAAGGCCTAAAATAATAACACATGGCTGTAGGCAATTTTAAATTGGTTCCAGGGGTACACGGACAGCAGTGGTGTGGTCAGTGGAGGCCTAGTGGAAAGAGTGACCGCAGACAGGCATCGAAGGCCTAAAATAATAACACATGGCTGTAGGCAATTTTAAATTGGTTCCAGGGGTACACGGGCAGCAGTGGTGTGGTCAGTGGAGGCCTAGTGGAAGGAGTGACCGCAGACAGGCATCGAAGGCCTAAAATAATAACACATGGCTGTAGGCAATTTTAAATTGGTTCCAGGGGTACACGGGCAGCAGTGACCTGGTCAGTGTAGTAGTAGTTGAAAGAATGGACCGCAGACAGGCATCGAAGGCCTAAAATAAAAAAATTGGGCTGGCTGTAGGCAATTTTAAATTGGTTCCAGGGGTACACTGGCAGCAGTGGTGTGGTCAGTAGAGGCCTAGTGGAAGGAGTGACCGCAGACAGGCATCGAAGGCCTAAAATAATAACACATGGCTGTAGGCAATTTTAAATTGGTTCCAGGGGTACACGGGCAGCAGTGGTGTGGTCAGTGGAGGCCTAGTGGAAGGAGTGACCACAGACAGGCATCGAAGGCCTAACATAACAAAAATGTCAATACAATGGTATTGTCAGTGGCAGGCATTGAATGATGTCAGCGCATAGACTAAACATTGGTGGAGCTGTGAGATAATTTTGCAAGTGGTAGAGCACTGTTTGAGCTGGGGTGGGGGGAAACTGTCTTGTGGCCGGCGGTACAGGCCCAGGGCCCCTCATATTACAACGGTGTGTCTGACGTTGGGTGCGCACCACCACCGCCAGAGACACTTTATTGTACTAGGAGGGGCCCAGTGGCAGTGCCGTCGACCAAAAGCGGGCTCACCCACCTCTTCAGACAAACTGCACTCTCACGGGTGCTGTCGCCAAGTGTCGATACCACGGCCCCGTGTGGGGAGTTTGGCCATTTAGTGAGGTGTAAACATGTCGTATGCTGGACAATCAGGTGCTGAAAATTACGAGATTGGAAAAGGCATTCAGAATAGTCCACAGGCAAGACCTTTTCATAGGAAAGCTAGGTGTCAGCCGGGCAAGGTGGGGCAAAAGATTTCGAAATCCAGTTGTGGTTCATTTTAATGAAGGTTAGATCATCTACATTTTGGGTAGCCAGACGAGTCCTTTTTTCTGTTAGTATTGAACCTGCAGCACTGAATACTTTTTCTGATAGGACACTAGCTGCCGGGCAAGCAAGCTCCTGCAATGCATATTCTGCCAATTCTGGCCAGGTGTCTAATTTTGATGCCCAGTAATCAAATGGGAATGACGGTTGAGGGAGAACATCGATAAGGGATGAAAAATAGTTTGTAACCATACTGGACAAATGTTGTCTCCTGTCACTTTGAATTGATGCTGCAGTACCTGTCCTGTCTGCGGTCATAGCAAAATCACTCCACAACCTGGTCAGAAAACCCCTCTGGCCAACGCCACTTCTGATTTCTGCCCCTCTAACTCCTCTGGTCTGCTGGCCCCTGCAGCTCGTGTGAGAACGATCACGGGCGCTGTGTGCAGGGAATGCCAGAAGCAAACGGTCAACAAGAGTTGATTGTTTGGTTGCTAATATTAGTTCCAAGTTCTCATGTGGCATTATATTTTGCAATTTGCCTTTATAGCGAGGATCAAGGAGGCAGGCCAACCAGTAATCGTCATCATTCATCATTTTAGTTATGCGTGTGTCCCTTTTGAGGATACGTAAGGCATAATCCGCCATGTGGGCCAAAGTTCCAGTTCTCAAATCTGCGGTTGTGCTTGGTTGAGGGGCAGTTTCAGGCAAATCCACGTCACTTGTGTCCCTCAAAAAACCAGAACCCGGCCTTGCCGCGCCACCAATTTCCAGTGGCCCCGGAAAAGCTTCCTCATTAAAAATATAATCATCCCCATCATCCTCCTCGTCCTCCTCCTCCTCTTCGCCCGCTACCTCGTCCTGTACACTGCCCTGGCCAGACAATGGCTGACTGTCATCAAGGCTTTCCTCTTCCTCAGCTGCAGACGCCTGATCCTTTATGTGCGTCAAACTTTGCATCAGCAGACGCATTAGGGGGATGCTCATGCTTATTATGGCGTTGTCTGCACTAACCAGCCGTGTGCATTCCTCAAAACACTGAAGGACTTGACACATGTCTTGAATCTTCGACCACTGCACACCTGACAACTCCATGTCTGCCATCCTACTGCCTGCCCGTGTATGTGTATCCTCCCACAAAAACATAACAGCCCGCCTCTGTTCACACAGTCTCTGAAGCATGTGCAGTGTTGAGTTCCACCTTGTTGCAACGTCTATGATTAGGCGATGCTGGGGAAGGTTCAAAGAACGCTGATAGGTCTGCATACGGCTGGAGTGTACGGGCGAACGGCGGATATGTGAGCAAAGTCCACGCACTTTGAGGAGCAGGTCGGATAACCCCGGATAACTTTTCAGGAAGCACTGCACCACCAGGTTTAAGGTGTGAGCCAGGCAAGGAATGTGTTTCAGTTGGGAAAGGGAGATGGCAGCCATGAAATTCCTTCCGTTATCACTCACTACCTTGCCTGCCTCAAGATCTACAGTGCCCAGCCACGACTGCGTTTCTTTCTGCAAGAACTCGGACAGAACTTCCGCGGTGTGTCTGTTGTCGCCCAAACACTTCATAGCCAATACAGCCTGCTGACGTTTGCCAGTAGCTGCCCCATAATGGGAGACCTGGTGTGCAACAGTGGCAGCTGCGGATGGAGTGGTTGTGCGACTGCGGTCTGTGGACGAGCTCTCGCTTCTGCAGGAGGACGAAGAGGAGGAGGAGGGGGTGCGAACGGCTACAGCCAATTGTTTCCTAGACCGTGGGCTAGGCAGAACTGTCCCAAACTTGCTGTCCCCTGTGGACCCTGCATCCACCACATTTACCCAGTGTGCCGTGATGGACACGTAACGTCCCTGGCCATGCCTACTGGTCCATGCATCTGTTGTCAGGTGCACCTTTGTGCTCACAGATTGCCTGAGTGCATGGACGATGCGCTCTTTAACATGCTGGTGGAGGGCTGGGATGGCTTTTCTGGAAAAAAAGTGTCGACTGGGTAGCTCGTAGCGTGGTACAGCGTAGTCCATCAGGGCTTTGAAAGCTTCGCTTTCAACTAACCGGTAGGGCATCATCTCTAACGAGATTAGTCTAGCTATGTGTGCGTTCAAACCCTGTGTACGCGGATGCGAGGCTAAGTACTTCCTTTTTCTAACCATAGTCTCATGTAGGGTGAGCTGGACTGGAGAGCTGGAGATCGTGGAACTAGCGGGGGTGCCGGTGGACATGGCAGACTGAGAGACGGTGGGAGATGGTATTGTTGCCACCGGTGCCCTAGATGCAGTGTTTCCTACTACGAAACTGGTGATTCCCTGACCCTGACGGCTTTGGCCTGGCAAAGAAACCTGCACAGATACTGCAGGTGGTGCGGAAAATGGTGGCCCTACACTGCCGGAAGGGATGTTGCGTTGCTGACTAGCTTCATTGGCCGAGGGTGCTACAACCTTAAGGGACGTTTGGTAGTTAGTCCAGGCTTGCAAATGCATGGTGGTTAAATGTCTATGCATGCAACTTGTATTGAGACTTTTCAGATTCTGTCCTCTGCTTAAGGTAGTTGAACATTTTTGACAGATGACTTTGCGCTGATTAATTGGATGTTGTTTAAAAAAATGCCAGACTGCACTCTTTCTAGCATCGGATACCTTTTCAGGCATTGCAGACTGAGCTTTAACCGGATGGCCACGCTGTCCTCCAACAGGTTTTAGCTTTGCCACGCGTTTTGGGCAAGATACGGGCCCGGCAGATGGAACCTGTTGCGATGTTGATGCCTGCTGCGGCCCCTCCTCCTCCGCTTCAGAACTGCTGCCGCCTGCACCCTGTTCCCCCAATGGCTGCCAATCGGGGTCAAGAACTGGGTCATCTATTACCTCTTCTTGTAGCTCGTGTGCAACTTCGTCTGTGTCACCGTGTCGGTCGGTGGTATAGCGTTCGTGATGGGGCAACATAGTCTCATCAGGGTCTGATTCTTGATCAGCACCCTGCGATCGCAATGTTGTGGTCTGAGTCAAAGGACCAGGATAGTAGTCTGGCTGTGGCTGTGCATCAGTGCACTCCATGTCAGATTCAACTTGTAATGGGCATGGACTGTTAACTGCTTCACTTTCTAAGCCAGGGACGGTATGTGTAAAGAGCTCCATGGAGTAACCCGTTGTGTCGCCTGCTGCATTCTTCTCTGTTGTTGTTTTTGCTGAAGAGGACAAGGAAGCGACTTGTCCCTGACCGTGAACATCCACTAACGACGCGCTGCTTTGACATTTACCAGTTTCACGAGAGGAGGCAAAAGAGCTAGAGGCTGAGTCAGCAAGATAAGCCAAAACTTGCTCTTGCTGCTCCGGCTTTAAAAGCGGTTTTCCTACTCCCAGAAAAGGGAGCGTTCGAGGCCTTGTGTAGCCAGACGACGAACCTGGCTCCACAGCTCCAGACTTAGGTGCAATATTTTTTTTCCCACGACCAGCTGATGCTCCACCACTACCACTACCCTCATTACCAGCTGACAATGAACGCCCCCGGCCACGACCTCTTCCACCAGACTTCCTCATTGTTTTAAAAACGTTACCAAACGAACGGTATTTGTTGCTGTCACACAACTTACACGGTGAGCTATAACTTCAGTATGATTTAGCTACCCCTTTACAGGTGGGTGAGACCACAACGAAAATCAGCCACAATGTTACACACTCTGTTGTTGTTGGCAACAAATGAGATGGCACACACGCAGGACTGTCACTGAAGCGCAAATGTAAATATTTATCTCCCACTGATTTGTGTTTGTTTTTTTTAAAAGGGAGACTTCAGAAAAAAAAAAAAATTAAAAAAAATTATTTTTTACAGAAGAATTTATAAAACAAATAAAATGAAATGATTGTTTCAGGGAGAATTTAGGGAAAAAAAAAAAAAAAAGGCTTTGTAGGGCCCACTGAGTGAGAGAGGACGCACACAGGAGTCAGGAGTGGCACACAAGCCCAGAGGCCAATATTAATCTCCCACCGATTGATTTAGTTATTTTTTTTGGTAGATTTTGGAACCCAAATCAAGCAAAAAAATTAATAGGCTTTCTATGGCCCACAATTGGGGAGAGAGAGAGAGATGGCACACCCAGGAGTCAAGACTGGCACACAAGCAGAAGGGGCAATATGAATCTCCCACAGATTTTTTTTTTTTTTTTTTTTTCAGGGAGATTTGAGAGAGAAAAAAATACAAAAAAAATGATTTTTTTCAGGAATAATTTAGAAACCAAAGAAAATAAAATGATTGTTTCAGGGAGAATTTAGAAAACAAATAAAACCAAAAATAGGCTTTCTAGGGCCCACTGAGTGACAGATGACGCACACAGGAGTCAGGAGTGGCACACAAGCCCAGAGGCCAATATTAATCTCCCACTGATTGATTTAGTGATTTTTTTTGGTAGATTTTGGAACCCAAATCAAGCAAAAAAATTTATAGGCTTTCTATGGCCCACAATTGGGGAGAGAGAGAGAGATGGCACACCCAGGAGTCAAGACTGGCACACAAGCAGAAGGGGCAATATGAATCTCCCACAGATTTTTTTTTTTTTTTTTCAGGGAGACTTGAGAGAAAAAAAATTACAAAAAAAATGATTTTTTTCAGGAATAATTTAGAAACCAAAGAAAATAAAATGATTGTTTCAGGGAGAATTTAGAAAACAAATAAAACAAAAAATAGGCTTTCTAGGGCCCACTGAGTGACAGATGACGCACACAGGAGTCAGGAGTGGCACACAAGCCCAGAGGCCAATATTAATCTCCCACTGATTGATTTAGTGATTTTTTTTGGTAGATTTTGGAACCCAAATCAAGCAAAAAAATTAATAGGCTTTCTATGGCCCACAATTGGGGAGAGAGAGAGAGATGGCACACCCAGGAGTCAAGACTGGCGCACAAGCAGAAGGGGCAATATGAATCTCCCACAGATTTTTTTTTTTTTTTTTCAGGGAGACTTGAGAGAAAAAAAAATACAAAAAAAATGATTTTTTTCAGGAATAATTTAGAAACCAAAGAAAATAAAATGATTGTTTCAGGGAGAATTTAGAAAACAAATAAAACCAAAAATAGGCTTTCTAGGGCCCACTGAGTGACAGATGACGCACACAGGAGTCAGGAGTGGCACACAAGCCCAGAGGCCAATATTAATCTCCCACTGATTGATTTAGTGATTTTTTTTGGTAGATTTTGGAACCCAAATCAAGCAAAAAAATTAATAGGCTTTCTATGGCCCACAATTGGGGAGAGAGAGAGAGATGGCACACCCAGGAGTCAAGACTGGCACACAAGCAGAAGGGGCAATATGAATCTCCCACAGATTTTTTTTTTTTTTTTTTTTTTCAGGGAGACTTGAGAGAAAAAAAAATACAAAAAAAATGATTTTTTTCAGGAATAATTTAGAAACCAAAGAAAATAAAATGATTGTTTCAGGGAGAATTTAGAAAACAAATAAAACAAAAAATAGGCTTTCTAGGGCCCACTGAGTGACAGATGACGCACACTGGAGTCAGGAGTGGCACACAAGCCCAGAGGCCAATATTAATCTCCCACTGATTGATTTAGTGATTTTTTTTGGTAGATTTTGGAACCCAAATCAAGCAAAAAAATTAATAGGCTTTCTCTGGCCCACAATTGGGGAGAGAGAGAGAGATGGCACACCCAGGAGTCAAGACTGGCACACAAGCAGAAGGGGCAATATGAATCTCCCACAGATTTTTTTTTTTTTTTTTTTTTTTCAGGGAGACTTGAGAGAAAAAAAAATACAAAAAAAATGATTTTTTTTCAGGAATAATTTAGAAACCAAAGAAAATAAAATGATTGTTTCAGGGAGAATTTAGAAAACAAATAAAACCAAAAATAGGCTTTCTAGGGCCCACTGAGTGACAGATGACGCACACAGGAGTCAGGAGTGGCACACAAGCCCAGAGGCCAATATTAATCTCCCACTGATTGATTTAGTGATTTTTTTTGGTAGATTTTGGAACCCAAATCAAGCAAAAAAATTTATAGGCTTTCTATGGCCCACAATTGGGGAGAGAGAGAGAGATGGCACACCCAGGAGTCAAGACTGGAACACAAGCAGAAGGGGCAATATGAATCTCCCACAGATTTTTTTTTTTTTTTTTTTTTCAGGGAGACTTGAGAGAAAAAAAAATACAAAAAAAATGATTTTTTCAGGAATAATTTAGAAACCAAAGAAAATAAAATGATTGTTTCAGGGAGAATTTAGAAAACAAATAAAACCAAAAATAGGCTTTCTAGGGCCCACTGAGTGACAGATGACGCACACAGGAGTCAGGAGTGGCACACAAGCCCAGAGGCCAATATTAATCTCCCACTGATTGATTTAGTGATTTTTTTTGGTAGATTTTGGAACCCAAATCAAGCAAAAAAATTAATAGGCTTTCTATGGCCCACAATTGGGGAGAGAGAGAGAGATGGCACACCCAGGAGTCAAGACTGGCACACAAGCAGAAGGGGCAATATGAATCTCCCACAGATTTTTTTTTTTTTTTTTTTTCAGGGAGACTTGAGAGAAAAAAAAATACAAAAAAAATGATTTTTTTCAGGAATAATTTAGAAACCAAAGAAAATAAAATGATTGTTTCAGGGAGAATTTAGAAAACAAATAAAACCAAAAATAGGCTTTCTAGGGCCCACTGAGTGACAGATGACGCACACAGGAGTCAGGAGTGGCACACAAGCCCAGAGGCCAATATTAATCTCCCACTGATTGATTTAGTGATTTTTTTCAGGTAGATTTTGGAACCCAAATCAAGCAAAAAAATTAATAGGCTTTCTATGGCCCACTATTTGTGAGAGAGATGGCACGCTCAGGACTGGCACACAAGCCCAGAGGCCAATATTAATCTCCCATTTTTTTTTTTTCCAGGGAAAATTTATAAACCCAATAAAAAAATAATAATAAATAGGCTTTCTATGGCCCACTATCTGAGAGAGAGAGATGGCACGCTTAGGACTGGCACACAAGCCCAAAGCCCAATATTAATCTCCCACTGATTGATTTAATGATTTTTTCAGGTACAATTTAGAACCCAAATCAAGCAAAAAAATTAATAGGCTTTCTATGGCCCACTGAGTGAGAGATGGCACACACAGGAGTAAGGAGTGGCACACAAGCCCTGAGGCCAATATTTTTCTCCCACTGATTGATTGATTGATTTTTTCAGGTAGAATTAGGAACCCAAATCAACCCAAAAAATAAATAGGCTTTCTATGGCCCACTATTTGTGAGAGAGATGGCACGCTCAGGACTGGCACACAAGCCCAGAGGCCAATATTAATCTCCCACTTTTTTTTTTTTTCCAGGGAAAATTTATAAACCCAATAAAAAAAAAAATAATAAATAGGCTTTCTATGGCCCACTATCTGAGAGAGAGAGATGGCACGCTTAGGACTGGCACACAAGCCCAAAGGCCAATACTAATCTCCCACTGATTGATTGATTGATTTTTTCAGGTAGAATTATGAACCCAAATCAACCAAAAAAATAAATAGGCTTTCTATGGCCCACTATTTGTGAGAGAGATGGCACGCTCAGGACTGGCACACAAGCCCAGAGGCCAATATTAATCTCCCACTTTTTTTTTTTTCCAGGGAAAATTTATAAACCCAATAAAATAATAAAAAAATAGGCTTTCTATGGCCCACTATCTGAGAGAGAGAGAGATGGCACGCTTAGGACTGGCACACAAGCCCAAAGGCCAATATTAATCTCCCACTGATTGATTTATTGATTTTTTCAGGTAGAATTTAGAACCCAAATCAAGCAAAAAAATTAATAGGCTTTCTATGGCCCACTGAGTGAGAGATGGCACACACAGGAGTAAGGAGTGGCACACAAGCCCTGAGGCCAATATTTTTCTCCCACTGATTGATGTTGTGATTTTTTCTGGTAGATTTTGGAACCCAAATCAAGCAAAAAAATAAATAGGCTTTCTATGGCCCACTGAGTGAGAGATGACACAGACAGAGATGGCACTCTAGCAGAAATGTCAATCTTAATCTCCCACAAAAAAAAAAAAAAAAAAAAAAAAAAGGAACTGTCCTTCAATTACTATCTCCCTGCAGTAATCTCAGCCAGGTATGGCAGGCAGCAATAAGGAGTGGACTGATGCACAAATTAAATAAAAAGTGTGGACAAACAAACAAGATAGCTGTGCAGAAAGGAAGGAACAAGAGGATTTGTGCTTTGAAAAAAGCAGCTGGTTTGCACAGCGGCGTACACACAGCAATGCAGCTATCAGGGAGCCTTCTAGGGCAGCCCAATGAGCTACAGCGCTGAGGAAAAAAAAAAAAAAAGGAGCTTCCACTGTCCCTGCACACCGAAGGTGGTGTTGGGCAGTGGAAATCGCTACAGCACAAGCGGTTTTGTGGTTAATGGACCCTGCCTAACGCTATCCCTGCTTCTGACGAAGCGGCAGCAACCTCTCCCTAAGCTCAGATCAGCAGCAGTAACATGGCGGTCGGCGGGAACTCCCCTTTATAGCCCCTGTGACGCCGCAGACAGCAAGCCAATCACTGCAATGCCCTTCTCTAAGATGGTGGGGACCAGAACCTATGTCATCACGCTGCCCACACTCTGCGTTTACCTTCATTGGCTGAGAAATGGCGCTTTTTGCGTCATTGAAACGCGACTTTGGCGCGAAAGTCGCGTACCGCATGGCCGACCACGCACAGGGGTCGGATCGGGTTTCATGAAACTCGACTTCGCCAAAAGTCGGCGACTTTTGAAAATGTTCGACCCGTTTCGCTCAACCCTAGTGCCTTCTCCAAACTGCCATTTTTAGATCTCTCCACAGGTGTTTTATGGGATTCAGGTCTGAACTCATTGCTGGCCACCTTAGGAGTCTCCAGTGCTTTCTCTCAAACCATTTTCTAGTGCTTTTTGAAGTGTGTTTTGGGTCATTGTCCTGCTGGAAGACCGATGACCTCTGAGGGAGACCCGGCTTTCTCACACTGGGCCCTACATAATGCTGCAAAATTTGTTGGTAGTCTTCAGACTTCATAATGCCATGCACACAGTCAAGCAGTCCAGTGCCAGAGGCAGCAAAGCAACCCCAAAACATCAGGGAACCTCCGCCATGTTTGACTGTAGGGACCGTGTTCTTTTCTTTGAATGCCTCTTTTTTTCTCCTGTAAACTCTATGTTGATGCCTTTGCCCAAAAAGCTCTACTTTTGTCTCATCTGACCAGAGAACATTCTTCCAAAACATTTTAGGCTTTTTCAGGTAAGTTTTGGCAAACTCCTGCCTGGCTATTTTATGTCTCGGGGAATGAAGTGGGGTCTTCCTGGGTCTCCTACCATACAGTCCCTTTTCATTCAGACGCCGACGGATAGTACAGGTTGACACTGTTGTACCCTCGGACTGCAGGGCAGCTTGAACTTGTTTGGATGTTAGTCGAGGTTCTTTATCCAACATCCGCACAATCTTGCGCTGAAATTTTTTGTCAATTTTACTTTTCCATTAACATCTAGGGAGGTTAGCCATAGTGCCATGGGCTTTAAGGTTCTTGTTGAAACTGCACACGGTAGACACGGGAACATTCAGGTCTTTGGAGATGGACTTGTAGCCTTGAGATTGCTCATGCTTCCTCACAATTTGGTTTTCCAAGTTCTCAGACAGTTCTTTGGTCTTCTTTCTTTTCTCCATGCTCAATGTGGTACACACAAGGCACAGGACAGAGGTTGAGTCAACTTTAATCCATGTCAACTGGCTGCAAGTGTGATTTAGTTATTGCCAATACCTGTTAGGTGCCACAGTTAAGTTACAAGTGCTGTTAATTACACAAATTAGAGAAGCATCACATGATTTTTCGAATGGTGCTAATACTTTTGTCCACCCCCTTTTTTATGTTTGGTGTGGAATTATATCCAATTTGGCTTTAGGACAATTCTTTTTGTGTTTTTTCATTTAAGACAAATTAAATGAAGATAATAATACTAAAGAATTTGTGATTGCAATCATTTTCAGGAAGAAACTGAGTATTATCTGACAGAATTGCAGGGGTGTTAATACTTTTGGCCATGACTGTAGCCTATGCAGTCAGTGCAGCTGCCCCGGGCCCATAGGCGGAGGGGGCCTCCTGCAGGCTGATTAATAATGAGAGCAATCTGACACGAGCCTCCGAGGGGCCCAGGGCCATACTGCCTTCATCATAAGCGGCAGGCAGGGATCGTTCCTGCGGCTACACTGCCTACATTAGAAAATGGCAGCAGAGCCGTAAGAACTTGTCTTCAACTTCCTGCCCGACGCTTTCTCTGTGACACAGGCGCATGCGTCAGCTGTCTACGAGCATCTGTATCATTTAGAAAGTTACCGGCAAGAAGGAGGTGGATATGCTGTGGCAGGGTAACGTACGGAGAGGAGAGTAAGTTTGTGTGAATGTGTTGTTGTTGTTTTTTTTATACAATGCAGTGGGGAGGCAATAGGGAGTCTATACAACTATACAACGGGGGAGCACTGTAAGAGGCCACATGTTTGACATTATTGTAGTGGAGAGAAGGCACTTAAAAATTTACGGTGTGCGCATTGCCAGAATTACAAGCTGGGCACAATGTATAGGGGTGCTACAATATATGAGGGCTCTGCGCTATATGGGGGTGCAATGAATGGCTACTAAACTAGCATATTTGCAATTCTTCAGAAAAAAATCCTGGCACAGATGTTACAATATAGTCACTGCCACCGTAAATGAATTCATTGAGGGGTGCATTTCTACAATGGGGTCACTTTTGGGGCTTTACTGCAGTTCTGGCACCTTCGGGGCTCCGCAAATGTCTGCAAAGTATTGTACCAAAATCATTGCTCCAGAAGTCAATAGAGCTCCTTCTTTCTCAGCTCTGACGTGTGGCCTAACAGTAATTTCTGACTACATTTGGGGCAGCACCGTGTTCGGGAGAAATTGCGCAACAAACTACGTGGTCTAGTTTCATCTTTTAGCCCTTGTGTACCTGATAAATTTGCAGCAAATACAAAAATTATATTTTTACCATTAAAATGTCATATTTCCACATTTCAATATTATACAATTCTGTGAGGCACCTGTGGGTTCAAAATTCTCACTACACCTCTAGATGAATCCCTTAGGCATTGATATTTCCAATATGGGGTCATCTGGGGGGTTTTGCTTTTCTGGCACCTCAGAGGGTCAGCTAATGGAGCCCACAATCTATTCAAACAAAATCTGTGTTCTAAAAGCCAAGTAGCACCCCTTCCCATCCAATCCCTGCCATGTGTTCAAACAGTAGTGTACAACAACATATGGGATACTGCCTCATTTGGGAAAAATGTCCAACAAATTGTGGGGTCTGTTTTCTCCAAATATCCATTGTGAAAATGACAATTTTGAGGCTGAAACAACATTTTTGCGAAAAAAATGAAAATTTTCAATTTTACATCAGGAGCTCTCCAAATGCGGCATGGTGTCTGCTTTCGAATCGAGCTATTTTTGCATTCAAAAAGTCAAACTGTGCTCTATCCCTTTTGAGCCACGCCATGCGTCCAAACAGTAGTTTTACTCAAATATTGAGCATCTGCGCTCTCAGGAGAAATTGCAGAACAAATTTTTAAGTCCATTTTATCTTGTTACTTTTGTGAAAATAAATAAATTGGGGCTAAAAGTACATTTTTTGTGGGTAAAATGTGTTTTTTTAATTTTCACAGCACTACGCTATAAACTAATGTGATGCACCTGGGGGTTCAAGGTGGTCACCACATAGCTAGATACATTAATTGAGAGGTCTAGTTTCCAAAAAGGTGTCACTTGTGGAAGGTTTCCAATGTTTAGGCATATCAGGGGCTCTCCAAATGCAACATGGCGTCTGTTCTCAATTCCAGCCATTTTTGCGTTCAAAAAGCCAAATGGTGCTCCTTCCTTTCCGAGACCTGCCAGGCACGCAAGCAGTGGATTTCCTTCTCATATGGGGTATCGACGTACTAAGGAGAAATTGCACAACAAATTTGGGGGTCCATTTTCTAATGTTACTCTTGTGAAAAGAAAAAATTTGGGACCAAAGTAAAATTTTTGTGAAAAAAGTAAATGTTCCTTTTTTCCTTCCAAATTGCTTTAGTTCCTGTGAAGCATCTAACATAGTAACATAGTTAACAAGGCTGAAAAAAGACATTTGTCCATTCAAATCAGCCTATATTCTGTCAGAATAAATCCCAGATCTACCTCCTTCTAAAGAACCTAATAACTGTAAGATACAATATTGTTACGCTCCAGGAAGACATCCAGGCCTCTCTTGAACCCCTCGACTGAGTTCACCATCACCACCTCCTCAGGCAAGGAATTCCAGATTCTCACTGCCCTAACAGTAAAGAATCCTCTTCTAGGTTGGAGGAAAAACCTTCTCCTCCAGACACAGAGAATGCCCTCTTGTGACCGTCACCTTCCTTGGTATAAACAGATCCTCGGAGAGATATTTGAATTGTCCCCTTATATACTTATACATGGTTATTAGATCGCCCCTCATTTGTCTTTTTTCTAGACTAAATAATCCTAATTTTGCTAATCTCTCTGGGTATTGTAGTTCTCCCATCCCCTTTATAAATTTTTTGCCCGCCTTTGTACTCGCTCTAGTTCCATTATATCCTTCCTGAGCACCGGTGCCCAAAACTGTACACAGTACAGTACCTATTTTAATGCACCCCATGATCCTGTTTGAATTGGCAGCCGCTGCCTAGCATATTGATTCCTTCTTCCCATGTGTATAACCTTACATTTATCATTGTTAAACCGCATCTGCCACCTTTCGGCCCAAGTTTCCAACTTATCCAGATCCATCTGTAGCAGAATACTATATTCTCTTATATTGACTGCTTTACATAGTTTTGTATCATCTGCAAATATTGATATTTTACTGTGTAAACCTTCTAGCAGATCGTTAATAAATATGTTGAAGAGAATACGTCCCAACACCGACCCCTGCGGTAACCCACTGGTCACAGCAAACCAATTAGAGAATATATCTTTTATAACCACCCTCTGCTTTCTATCACTAAGCCAGTTACTTGCCCATTTACACACATTTTCCCCCAGACCCAGCATTCTCATTTTGTGTATCAACCTCTTGTGTGGCACGGTATCAAACGCTTTGGAAAAATCAAGATATACCACCTCCAATGACTCACCTTGGTCCAGTCTATAGCTTACCCATTCATAGTTTGTATGTTCTGCCCGTGTTTGCATGGGTTTCCACCAGTTACTCCGGTTTCATCCCACATTCCAAAGACATACTGATAGGAAATTTAGATTGTGAACCCCATTGGGGACAGCGATGATAATGTGTGCAAAAACTGTAAAGCACTGCAGAATTTTTTAGCGCTATATAAAAAATAAAGATTATTATTATTCATAAAAACTGATTAAATTGGTTTTACAGGAGCGATTCCTCATAAACCCAAGCTTATGGAGTTAAACAGTTATTTTCATTGAGATAACCTCCCTCAGAAATCCTTAAAATACACTGCTCAAAAAAATAAAGGGAACACTAAAATCCCACACCCTAGATGTCACTGAATGAAATATTCCAGTTGTAAATATTTATTCATTACATAGTGGAATGTGCTGAGAACAATAAAACCTAAAAATGATCAACGTAAATCACAACTAATATCCCGCGGAGGTCTGGAGTTGGAATGATGCTCAAAATCAAAGTGGAAAATGAAGTTACAGGCTGATCCAACTTCAGTGGAAATGCCTCAAGACAAGGAAATGATGCTCAGTAGTGTGTGTGGCCTCCATGTGTCTGTATGATCTCCCTACAATGCCTGGGTATGCTCCTGATGAGGCAGCAGATGGTCTCCTGAGCGATTTCCTCCCAGACCTGGACTAAAGCATGTGCCAGCTCCTGGACAGTCTGTGGTGCAACGTGACTTTGGTGGAAGGTGCGAGACATGATGTCCCAGATGTGTTCAATCGGATTCAGGTCTTGGGAATGGGTGGGCCAGTCCATAGCTTCAATGCCTTCATCTTGCAGGAACTGCTGACACACTCCAGCCACATGAGGTCTGGCATTGTCCTGCATTAGGAGGAACCTAGGGCCAACCACACCAGCATTTGGTCTCACAAGGGGTCTGAGGCTCTCATCTCGGTACCTAATGGCAGTCAGGCTACCTCTGGCAAGCATATAGAGGGCTGTGCGGCCACCCCACCCCACACCATTCCTGACCCACTGCCAAACCGGTCATGCTGAAGGATGTTGCAGGCAGCAGATCACTCTCCATGGCATCTCCAGACTCTGTCACGTCTGTCACATGTGCTCAGTGTGAACCTGCTTTCATCTGTGAAGAGTACAGGGCGCCAGTGGTGAATTTGCCATTCCTGGTGGTTTGTGGCAAATACCAAGCATCCTGCATGGTGTTGGGCTCTGAGCACAACCACCATCTGTGGGCGTCGGGCACTCAGACCATCCTCATGGAGTCGGTTTCTAACCATTTGTGCAGACACATGCACATTTGTGGCCGGCTGGAGGTCATTTTGCAGGGCTCTGACAGTGGTCCTCCTGTTCCTCCTTGCACAAAGGCTGAGGTAGCGGTCCTGCTGCTCGGTTGTTGCCCTCCTATGCCCCCCTCTACATCTCCTGGTGTACTGGCCTGTCTCCTGGTAGTGCCTCCAGCCTCTGGACACTATGCTGACAGACACAGAAAACCTTCTTGCCACAGCTCACATTGATGTGCCGTCCTGGATGAGCTGCACTACCTGAGCCACTTGTGTGGGTTGTAGAATCCGTCTCATGCTACCACGAGTGTGAAAGCACAACCAACATTCAAAAGTGACCAAAACATCAGCCAGAAACCATTGATACTGAGATATGGTCTGTGGTCCCCACCTGCAGAACCACTCCTTTATTGAGTGTGTCTTGATAATTGCCAATAATTTCCATCTGTTGTCTATTCCATTTACACAACAGCATGTGAAATTGATTGTCAAACAGTGTTGCTTCCTAAGTGGACAGTTTGATTTCACAGAAGTTTGATTTACTTGGAGTTATATTGTGTTGTTTAAGTGTTCCCTTTATTTTTTTTAGCAGTGTATTTTACCAACAATAGAGGTTAGACATACTAGCCTATAATTTCCAGATTCACTTTTAGAGCCCTTTTTGAATATTGGTACCACATTTGCTATGCGCCAGTCCTGTGGAACAGACCTCATCGCTATAGAGTCCCTAAATATAAGAAATAATGGTTTGTCTATTACATTACTTAGTTCTCTTAGTACTCATGGCTGCATGCCATCTGGACCCAGAGATTTATCTATTTTAATCGTATTTAGTCGGTTTTACACCTCTTCTTGGGTTAGATTGGTGACCCTTAATATAGGGTTTTCTTTGTGTCTCGGCATTTCACCTAGCATTTTATTTTGCACCGTGAATACTGTGGTGAAGAAGGTGTTTAATATATTAGCTTTTTCCTCGTCATCTACAACCATTCTTTCCTCACAATTTTTTAAGGGGCCTAGACTTTCAGTTTTTATTTTTTTACTATTGATATAGTAGAAGAACAGTTTGAGATTAGTTTTACACTCCTTAGCAATGTGCTTCTCTGTCTCCTTTTTGGCAGCTTTAATTAGTTTTTTTTAGATAAGGTATTTTTCTCCCTATAGTTTTTTAGAGCTCCAACGCTGCCATTATGCTTTAGTAGTTTAAATGCTTTCTTTTTTACTGTTAATTGCCCCTCTTACTTCTTTGTTTAGCCACATTGGCTTTTTCCTATTTCTTGTCCTTTTATTCCCACAAGGTATAAACCGCTTACAGTGCCTATTTAGGATGTTCTAAGGGGTGCAGTTTTTAGAATGGCGTCATATAGGTCCCCAAAAGTCACTTCAAACGTGATGTGGTCCCTAAAAAAATAGTTTTGTAAATTTTGTTGCAAAATGAGAAATTGCTGATCAACTGTTAACCTTTCTAACTGAATAACAAAAAAAAGATTTTGTTTAAAAAATGATGCAGATGTAAAGTAGACATGTTTCAATGTTATTTATTAACTATTTTGTATAACAAAACTGGTTAAAAAGTATAAGAATTTAAAAGTTTAAAAATTGTGATATCTTTTAAATGTTCACCAAATTTCTAACATTTTCACAAATCGTATTGAACAAATTTTACCACTATTCTGAAGTACTATTCACCAAAAACAATCTCAGAATCAGTGGGATCTGATGAAGAATTCTAGAGTTATTACCACTGTATGGATCTGTATGCACTCAGCTCTTGAGGTAGGCACAGGAGACGATTTTCAGGCAAGTTTATTTCACTTCATAAACCACTCCGGGAGGCAAAACAAAACAGATGCTTTTCTGGCACAAAGTGAAAACACAACTGAAAACAAATAGTCCATGTGGTATTGCGGGTCCGCCCGCTCAAGTCTGTGCCTTTTGCAACACACACTGAAGGTAAACACGAATTGCAGGTAAATAGTCCATATAGCCCTGTGGATTCACCCACTCTGGTCAATGTCTATAACAACACACACTGAAGGTCTCCTCACCTCCAGCCCCAGACACTGAATGAGAGACTCTGTCTCCATTTTATCTCCCAAACCACACCCCTGGGGTTGGGATATGTGAGCAGTCATTCCCACCCAACTCTTATGACCGCTCGTAAAACCCAGCCCTGGAACGGCCCCAAAACAACTCTCTCGGCACTGTAGGTGCTGGAGCATACATCTGAGCTCACATCACCTCACCTAACAGCCGTGATGACACATATCTCCCCTCCAGGACTTCTCCAGTGGCCATCTTACACCACATAAAGTGACACTGGTCATATTTAAAAAATTTGGACTGGCCAATATGGTCAAAATTTGCTTGGTTGCTAAGGCGTTAATCTAATGAATAATGGTTCTCTTAATCTCATGAACAGTAGAAACCACATGGGCAAAGGAAAGCATACACTACAAAGTCTGAATGGCGATATAAAATCTTTAATCACACGTGTATATCTGCCTACTTGAATGACATTCTTACTGCAGAATTGCCTGTAATATGAACAGTGTGCACATTAAGGCTAAGTTCACACTCAGCGCTTTTGCTGTGTTTTTTCTGCAGCAAAACCTACAGTCTTGGCAGAAAAGAAGCAGCATCAAAAATGCATGTTTTGGGGCAGTTTTGGTGTGTTTTTCGGGATCTCAAAGTTCAACTGTGCTTCAACTATAGAAGCATGAACACAGGTCACCAATATAAGACATGTTCATCAATAAATACACATACAATTGAACAGCTGAGGGAGGTGAATTGGTGTGAAATAAATTATCTAAAGGTACCGTCACACTCAGCGATGCTGCAGCGATATAGACAACGAGCCGACCTAAACTAGATCGCTGGAGCGTCGCTGTTTAGGTCGCTGTAGAGACGTCAAACACAGCAACTCCAGAACGATGCGGGAGCGATCCAGTGACGTAACGGTGACTCACTTCTCGTTCTCGCTGGTTGTTAGCTCCATGTCAAACAGCCGGAGTGTACCGATCCGACACACATCTAGGGGCCCTATGCTCGTTGCTGGCGTCGTTGCTTTTGATGTCAAACATGATGATACACGCCGACCTGGCGACAAAATAAAGTTCTGGAATTCTAGCTCCGACCAGCGATGGCACAGCGGGATCCAGATCGCTGCTCCGTGTCAAACACAACGAGATTGCTATCCAGGACGCTGCAACGTCACGGATTGTTGTCGTTCTCTTTGCAAAGTTGCTGAGTGTGAAGGTACCTTTAGACACTGACAGTTCATTGAGCTTGTAGGACACTGTTTAACTTTCACACTTTGGTCTGCCATTGAGTTGCACACATATTGTGCAATCTCACACCTTGGTAAGCCACAGGCATTGTTCAACTTCACACCTTTGTTGGCCAATGTTTACTTTTTACACATCACTAATTTAATTTGTTTTGATCTTCGTTAATTATTATAGAAAAATGCCCAGTAATAGCTGTTTCATAACCTCTGGTTCTAAGGTGTTCTGCTAATAATTGATCAAGCCACAAAAGCTACTCACAGTAGCACAAGCAATGTCCTTCTGGCTGCTGCATTGAGATGCTAAGATTAAAATCCCATTTATAAGGGCCAATTTCTGCCCATAAACAAGCACCACTCAACTATATACGAGTTGATAGGCATGTTCAAGATTCTGTTCCCAAAACAATATAGGGAGACGTGGCTACATGGGTAGCTGATCAGGAGCAGGCATTTTTATAAATGTTATGTGACTGACAGGGGCTAAGACCCCACAGGCAGGTAGTTGCTAAATACCTGCCTGCTCTGCCCTGGACACGTCATCAGAGCAGTTCTTTCTATTCTGGACTGCAGTCATCAGAGCGTGACTGCCAACATCATGCTGACTGACAGCCATTTCCTACATGTATGTAGTAGGGAGCAGACTGTCAATCAGCATGACATCAGTAGCTACACCCTGTCAACAGAGAAGAGTGGAATAGAAACAGCTGCTTTTCGACATGACATCACCAGAAGCCGCATAATCACCATCAGGAAAAGTACATGACCATTCTGAGCTGGCAGAGATCGGAGCCGGGAACAACAGGCAGGTGTCAGCAATTACCTGTGTGTTAGTTCTTAGGCCCATAGGAGAAAATAAAATAGTCCCAGATAACCCCTTTAAGTTCAAATGAAAGCTATCATCCTGTAATATGTAGGGAAATTATATTATTTGCTAATGATATGTTTTGAAGAAAAGTCTTATAATTTCATCTCCTGACACTTTTCATGTCACGGATAGCGAGCTAAACATATAGAGCCTATCCCCCATTACAGAGTGAATTTTTAGCAATCCCCATTCCCATTTTATTTATTATTTTCTTTGTGTTGCTTATATAGCACCATCAGCACTTTACAGATATAGTCATCATTGTCCCCATTGGGGTTCACAATCTAAATTCTATGTCAACATGTCTTTGGAGTGTGGGAGGAAAGCAGAGTACAAAGAAGAAACCCAAACAAACATGGTGAGAACATCCAAAGTCCTTGTGGATGTGGTCCTTGGTAGGATTTGAAAACAGTGTTGGAAAGCAATCATGCTAACCAATGAGCCACCGTGCTGCCCATTAACATGATAAAAAAAAAAACATTTAGCAGATACACCGAACTTAGGAAAGAAAAGGGTCACATAAAACAATAGTTTGCTTTATGAGATGTGCTGTATAATTAACAATTAAAGTTTAGGGGGAATCTGGAAAGTCTTCATACTTCTATTCTGAGGCGGAGGTGGTTTTTAAGATACAAACTCAAAACTTAAAGCTGGCTTGCTGAGAGACTCAATGTCCAAACATTCACAGTGAGGTACTGTTATTCAACCAGGTATGTACTAAATTGATGTACAGGGTGGGCCATGTATATGGATACACCTATATAAAATGGGAATGGTTGGTGATATCAACTTCCTGTTTGTGGCACATTAGTATATGGGAGGGGGAAAACTTTTCTAGATGGGTGGTGACCTTGGCAGCCATTGTGAAGTTGTCCATTTTGGATCCAACTTTATTTTTCCCAATGGGAAGAGGGTCATGTGACACATCAAACTTATTGAGAATTTCACAAGAAAAACAATGGTGTGCTTGGTTTTAACATAATTTTATTATTTCATGTTATTTACAAGTTTCTCTTTGTTTACTGCCATTTACATGTCACAGAGGTTAACACATGAGGAACAGATACAAATTGTGTTGATGTCTGGTGAACGCAGTACCCGGGTCATTGCAGAAGATTTCAATGCAAAACACCCTACGCAAGAAAACTGTCACCATTACCATTTGATTTAGGTGTATCTATATAAATGGCCCACCCAGAAAAGTTTGCCTCATCACTGAACATAATGTTCTGTGCAGTAGCATAGCTACTGGGGGGGCAGAGGCTGCGGGCGCCCTGGGCCCGGAGCTCAGAGGGGGCCCACCCGGAGCTACGGTACTGTAACTGTACTGCCTTATACTACAGAATCTGCCTATGGGGGGTGCTGTCTTATACTACAGGGTCTGCCTATGGGGGGTCTGCCTAATAGTGCAGGGTCTGCCAATGGGGGGGTCTGCCTAATACTACAGAATCTGCCTATGGGGGGTCTGCCTAATACTACAGGGTCTGCCTATGGGGGGTCTGCCTAATACTACAGGGTTTGCCTATGGGGATCTGCCTAATACTACAGGGTCTGCCTATGGGGGGTCTGCCTAATACTACAGGGTCTGCCTATGGGGGGGTCTGCCTAATACTTCAGGGTCTGCCTATGGGGGGTCTGCCTAATACTACAGGGTCTGCCTGTGGGGGGTCTGCCTTATACTACAGGGTCTGCCTATGGGGGTCTGCCTTATACTACAGGGTCTGCCTATGGGGGGTCTGCCTAATACTACAGGGTCTGCCTATGGGGGGTCTGCCTAATGCTACAGGGTCTGCCTATGGGGGTCTGCCTTATACTACAGGGTCTGCCATTGCAGGGGTCTGCATTATACTACAGGGTCTGCCTATGGGGGGTCTGCCTTATACTACAGGGTCTTCCTATAGGGGGTGCTGTCTTATACTACAGGATCTGCCTATGGGGGTACTGTTTTACACTACAGGGTATGCCTATAGGGGTGCTGCCTTATAGCACAGGGTGTGCCTAAAGGGGTGCTGCCTGATAGTACAGGGTCAGCCTATGGGGGTGCTGCGTTATACTACAGGGTCTGCCTATGGGGGTGCTGCCTTATACTACAGGGTCTGCCTATGGAGGTGCTGCCTTATACTACAGGGTCTGCCTATGGGTTGCTGCCTTATACTACAGTCTGCCTATGGGTGCTGCCTTGTGTTACAGAGTCTGCCTATGGGGGGTGCATTATACAATATAGAGTAGGCCTATGGGGAGTGCATTATACTATATTGAGGACTATCTGGTACATTATACTATATTGAGGATTATCTGGTGCATTATACTATATTGAGCGACTATCTGGTGCATTATACTATATTGAGGACGATCTGGTGCATTATACTCTATGGAGGCTATCTAGAGGGGGATTACAGCGTTGAAGCCATCAATCAGTTTAGAGGCTACTAAGGGGTCAGTATACTGTGTATAAGAGAGCATCATGCTGTGTATAATGTAGCTGTACAGGAGGCAGAATCGGGACTTTATTAAATATAAAGTGGGCACTTATTGTTATAGGGGAACTCAGGTTACTGTGACTATCAAAGGGGCACACAGGATAATATTACTTTCTAGGGGGCAAAATATGGGCACAGTTTTCTAGGGCATTTGCACCCGGCATTACTATATTATAGAGGGGGTGCTTTAGAATTTAGAGGGCACACAGAACCACACAATAGGTTCAGTAATAGGGACACATATGGCAGCAGCGGCTCAGTATTGGGGTATCAGCAGGATGAAGAGTTTGTGCAGATAGGGAATAGATGGTGATGGGGCTGGAATGTAGAAGTGAAATGTGTCTTTGTTGTAATCTCTGCAGCCGAGTCATTGCTGGAAGAAGTTGTCATGTCGGTCTGGGCCAGATGGAAAAGACGGGAAAAGTGATGACTCATTCATAAAGAACGTCAGCGGTAAGTCATTATCTGTAACTGTGCTGTTATCTCTTATATGTTCTGCAGGACTGGTATCTACCACTGACCATATGGCGGTAATATGTATGATGGTCGTTATATAGAGATTATCTTCAGTAACATCGCTGTCATCTGCAGAGGTTCTCCTTCACTATTAGGGTGTGTCACACAGCTGTAATCAAGGTTACCTGGTTAGGGGCCACTCAGAAGCTTCGTCCTCCCTGAACCAAATCCCTAGCTACGCCTCTGGTTCTGTGTAAACTGAGTGTCCTGTTCAAATTTTTACTTTGTTCATTCTGCAAATTCAGCGTGCCGATCTGGGTCATCCTCGTTGAGATGCTGCAGCAGCTGGATTTTGTAAGGGTGCCATTTGTGAGTAGCTAATATCCGCCGAAGGGATGTTCGACTGATGCCAGATCAGCGCGCTGAATTTGCAGAATGGGCAAACTTTCTGCCACACACATACATGCTTGGCTTAGCTGAAGATCGGAGTAAGCCACTGCCAGAAACCTCTTACCTACACATTATCTACTGGAAAAACAAAAGGATCGGCGTCTGTAAGGCTATGGTTGCATGGTGCTTTCTTGCAGCATTTTTTATGCAACTTAAAAGCTGTGTTTTATAGTAATAGCAAAAGCTATGAGATATCAGAAATGTTAAGCACATGCTTGTTTTTTGCTTCATAAGTGAATTGGAAAACTGCATTGATTTTTTAAAATCTATAGTATGTCTTTCAGCCACAGAAAGCAAGAAAAAATGCAAAAACACCGTTAAAAATGCAACCGCGTTTTCTTGCCTCATTTTTTAAGCTTTTTGGTGAATAAAACAAACATTATTAACCCCTTTCCGACATGGAGTGTATATTTATAAATTAACCTGTTAAATGCCACTGTCAAACGCTAACCGCGGCATTTAACAAGCGCTTCCAGCAATCGCGCCGGAAATCCGCCCACTTGTGACCCCCATCATGTGATTGCGGGTCACTGGTGGGTTAGCATGACAACCAGAGGTCTCTTGGAGACCTCTATTTGTAAGTGCCAGATTGCTGTGAGCGCCGCCCAGTGGTCAGTTGTCATGATTCCAATGGCAGGGAATCACAAAAGGACAAGCACCAACGAGCTCTAGGGTGATGGAACCTGAGCTGACCGCGACCCTAAACCTGAACACACAAATAACAATAGCCGGGGAACGTGCCTACGTTGGTCCTAGACGTCTCGCACCAGCCGAAGATCTAACTTCCCCTATTAGAAGAAACACAGACCTCTCTTGCCTCCAGAGAAATACCCCACAGAAATAGCAGCCCCCCACATATAATGACGGTGAAATGAGAGGAAGGCACATACACAGTATGAAAACAGATTCAGCAAAATGAGGCCCGCTAAAACTAGATAGCAGAGGATACAAAAGTAAACTGCGCGGTCAGCAAAAAACCCTTAAAAAAACCATCCTGTAATTACTTGAACTCATGTTCCAACTCATGGAACATGAGGAGCAATTACAGCCCACTAGAGCAACCAGCAGCAAAGAAACAATTATATGCAAGCTGGACAAGACAAAAATAAAGCAAAACGTGGAACAAGAAAATCAAAAACTTAGCTTGTCCTGAAGATTACTGAAGCCAGAAGCTGAGGTAACAAAACACTCTGATAACCTTGATAGCCGGCGGGGAAATGACAAGAAAGCCCGGTTAAATAGGAAACTCCCAAATGCTAATAGAACAGGTGGACACCAGAGACAGCAGAACACAAATCACCCAGTACCATCAGTAACCACCAGAGGGAGCCCAAAAACAGAACTCACAACAGTACCCCCCCCTTGAGGAGGGGTCACCGAACCCTCACGAGAACCACCAGGGCGACCAGGATGAGCCCTATGAAAAGCGCGGACCAAATCATCAGCATGAACATCAGAGGCAACCACCCAAGAATTATCCTCCTGACCATAACCCTTCCACCTGACCAAATATTGGAGTTTCCGTCTGGAAACACGAGAATCCAAGATCTTCTCCACAACATACTCCAATTCTCCCTCCACCAGCACCGGAGCAGGAGGCTCAAGCGAAGGAACAACAGGTACCTCATACCTCCGCAACAACGACCGATGGAACACATTATGAATAGCAAACGATGCCGGGAGATCCAAACGAAACGACACAGGGTTAAGAATTTCCAAGATCCTATAAGGACCGATGAACCGAGGCTTGAACTTAGGAGAAGAGACCTTCATAGGAACAAAACAAGAAGACAACCACACCAAGTCCCCAACACGAAGTCGAGGACCCACGCGGCGACGGCGATTAGCAAATGGCTGAGCCTTCTCCTGGGACAACTTCAAATTGTCCACCACATGACTCCAAATCCGATGCAACCCATCCACCACCATGTCCACTCCAGGACAATCAGAAGGCTCCACCTGACCAGAGGAAAAACGAGGATGAAACCCCGAATTACAAAAGAAAGGAGAAACCAAGGTAGCAGAACTAGCCCGATTATTAAGGGCAAACTCGGCCAGCGGCAAAAAGGTAACCCAGTCATCCTGATCAGCAGAAACAAAACACCTCAAATAAGTTTCCAAGGTCTGATTAGTTCGCTCCATCTGGCCATTCGTCTGAGGGTGGAATGCAGACGAAAAGGACAAATCAATGCCCATCTTAGCACAGAACGTCCGCCAAAATCTAGACACAAACTGGGATCCCCTGTCAGAAACGATGTTCTCCGGAATCCCATGCAAACGAACCACGTTCTGGAAAAACAGAGGGACCAACTCAGAGGAGGAAGGCATCTTAGGCAAGGGTACAAGATGAACCATTTTAGAAAAGCGGTCACACACAACCCAGATGACGGACATTTTTTGAGAGACAGGGAGATCCGAAATAAAGTCCATGGAAATGTGCGTCCAAGGCCTCTTCGGGATAGGCAAAGGTGACAACAATCCACTGGCTCGAGAACAGCAAGGCTTAGTCCGAGCACAAACCTCACAAGACTGCACAAAAGAACGCACATCCCTCGACAAGGAAGGCCACCAAAAAGACCTGGCCACCAAGTCTCTAGTACCAAATATTCCAGGATGACCTGCCAACGCAGAAGAATGGACCTCGGAGATGACTCTACTGGTCCAACTATCCGGAACAAACAGTCTCTCAGGCGGACAACGATCAGGTTTACCCGCCTGAAACTCCTGCAAAGCACGTCGCAAGTCTGGGAAGACGGCCGACAAAATCACCCCATCACTAAGGATACCAGTGGGCTCAGAATTTCCAGGGGAGTCAGGCACAAAACTCCTAGAAAGAGCATCCGCCTTCACATTCTTTGAACCTGGCAGGTATGAAACCACAAAATTGAAACGAGAGAAAAACAGTGACCAACGAGCCTGTCTAGGATTCAGACGCCTGGCAGACTCAAGGTAAATCAGATTTTTGTGATCAGTCAAGACCACCACACGATGTCTAGCACCCTCCAGCCAATGACGCCACTCCTCAAATGCCCACTTCATGGCCAAAAGTTCCCGATTACCCACATCATAATTCCGCTCAGCGGGCGAAAACTTCCTAGAAAAGAACGCACATGGCTTCATCACCGAGCAATCGGAGCCTCTCTGCGACAAAACCGCCCCCGCTCCAATCTCGGAAGCATCAACCTCAACCTGGAAAGGAAGCGAAACATCAGGCTGACGCAACACAGGAGCAGAAGAAAACCGGCGTTTAAGTTCCTGAAAGGCCTCCACAGCCGCAGGAGACCAATCAGCAACATCAGCACCCTTCTTAGTCAAATCCGTCAAAGGCTTAACAACACTAGAAAAATTAGTTATAAAACGACGATAGAAATTAGCAAAGCCCAAGAACTTCTGCAGACTCTTAAGAGATGCAGGCTGCGTCCAGTCACAAATAGCCCGAACCTTGACGGGATCCATCTCAATAGTAGAAGGGGAAAAAATATACCCCAAGAAAGAAATCTTCTGGACTCCAAAGAGACACTTTGAGCCCTTTACAAACAAGGAATTAGCCCGCAGGACCTGAAACACCTTCCTGACCTGCTGAACATGAGACTCCCAGTCATCAGAAAAAACCAAAATATCATCCAAATACACAATCATAAATTTATCCAGATATTCACGGAAAATATCGTGCATAAAGGACTGAAAGACTGAAGGAGCATTAGAAAGTCCGAAAGGCATTACCAAATACTCAAAATGGCCCTCAGGCGTATTAAATGCGGTTTTCCACTCATCACCTTGCTTTATTCGTATAAGATTATACGCACCCCAAAGATCAATCTTAGTGAACCATTTAGCCCCCTTAATGCGAGCAAACAAATCAGTCAACAAAGGCAAAGGATACTGATATTTTACGGTAATCTTATTCAAAAGACGATAATCTATACAAGGCCTCAAGGACCCATCTTTTTTGGCCACGAAAAAAAAACCTGCTCCCAAAGGGGACGAAGATGGACGGATATGTCCCTTTTCCAAGGACTCCTTAACATAATCCCGCATAGCAGTATGCTCTGGCACTGACAGATTGAACAAACGACCTTTAGGAAATTTACTACCAGGAATTAAATCTATAGCACAATCGCAATTCCTGTGAGGAGGAAGCGAACTGAGCTTAGGCTCCTCAAAAACATCCCGATAATCAGACAAAAATACAGGAACCTCAGAAGGAGTAGATGAAGCGATAGAAATCGGAGGTGCATCATCATGAACCCCCTGACATCCCCAGCTTAACACAGACATTGTTTTCCAGTCAAGGACTGGATTATGAGTTTGTAACCATGGCAGACCAAGTACTAGAACATCATGTAAATTATACAATACCAGGAAGCGAATCACCTCCTGATGAACGGGAGTCATACGCATGGTCACTTGTGTCCAGTACTGAGGCTTATTCATAGCCAAAGGTGTAGAGTCAATTCCCTTCAAAGGAATAGGGACTTCCAGAGGCTCAAGACTAAACCCACATCGCTTGGCAAATGACCAATCCATAAGACTCAGGGCAGCGCCTGAATCTACATAGGCATCGACGGAAATGGATGATAATGAGCAAATCAGAGTCACAGACAGAATGAACTTAGACTGTAACGTACTAATGGCAACAGACTTATCAACCTTTTTTGTGCGTTTAGAGCATGCTGATATAACATGAGCTGAATCACCACAATAAAAGCACAACCCATTTTTCCGCCTATAGTTTTGCCGTTCACTTCTAGACTGAACTCTATCACATTGCATTGTCTCAAGTGCCTGTTCAGAAGACACCGCCAAATGGTGCACAGGTTTGCTCTCCCGTAAACGCCGATCAATCTGAATGGCCATAGTCATAGACTCATTCAGACCCGTAGGCGCAGGGAACCCCACCATAACATCTTTAATGGCCTCAGAAAGGCCATCTCTGAACTTTGCAGCCAGGGCGCACTCATTCCACTGAGTAAGCACTGACCATTTCCGAAATTTTTGACAATATATTTCTGCTTCATCTTGCCCCTGAGAGAGAGCTAATAAAGCTTTTTCAGCCTGAATCTCCTGGTTAGGTTCCTCATAGAGCAAACCCAATGCCAGAAAAAACGCATCCACATTAAGCAACGCAGGATCCCCTGGTGCCAATGCAAATGCCCAATTTTGAGGGTCACCCCGCAGGAAAGATATAATAATCTTAACCTGCTGAGCAGGGTCTCCAGAAGAGCGAGATTTCAAAGAAAGGAACAGCTTGCAATTGTTCCTAAAATTCAGAAAACTAGATCTATCTCCAGCAAAGAACTCTGGAATAGGAATTCTAGGTTCAGACATAGGAGCATGTACAACAAAATCTTGTATATTTTGAACCTTAGCAGCAAGATTATTTAAGCTGGAAGCTAAACTCTGGACGTCCATGATAAACAGCTAAGGTCAGAGCCATTCAAGGATTAAGAGGAGGAAAAAAAAAAAAAAAAAAATCAGCCAGGCTGCAATTAAGGCTAGGCAGCAACCTCAGAGGAGAGAAAAAAAAAAAAAGAAAACTTCCTCAGACTACTTTTCCTCCTACTTCAGCCCAAACATTTTGGGCCGGCTATACTGTCATGATTCCAATGGCAGGGAATCACAAAAGGACAAGCACCAACGAGCTCTAGGGTGATGGAACCTGAGCTGACCGCGACCCTAAACCTGAACACACAAATAACAATAGCCGGAGAACGTGCCTACGTTGGTCCTAGACGTCTCGCACCAGCCGAAGATCTATCTTCCCCTATTAGAAGAAACACAGACCTCTCTTGCCTCCAGAGAAATACCCCACAGAAATAGCAGCCCCCCACATATAATGACGGTGAAATGAGAGGAAGGCACATACACAGTATGAAAACAGATTCAGCAAAATGAGGCCCGCTAAAACTAGATAGCAGAGGATACAAAAGTAAACTACGCGGTCAGCAAAAAACCCTTCAAAAAACCATCCTGTAATTACTTGAACTCATGTTCCAACTCATGGAATATGAGGAGCAATTACAGCCCACTAGAGCAACCAGCAGCAAAGAAACAATTATATGCAAGCTGGACAAGACAAAAATAAAGCAAAACGTGGAAC
The DNA here is from genome assembly GCF_032444005.1 of Ranitomeya imitator. Classification (NCBI taxonomy): domain Eukaryota; kingdom Metazoa; phylum Chordata; class Amphibia; order Anura; family Dendrobatidae; genus Ranitomeya; species Ranitomeya imitator. Next base: position 151,047,152 of record NC_091284.1, on the reverse strand, counting down.
AAGAAAATCAAAAACTTAGCTTGTCCTGAAGATTACTGAAGCCAGAAGCTGAGGTAACAAAACACTCTGATAACCTTGATAGCCGGCGGGGAAATGACAAGAAAGCCCGGTTAAATAGGAAACTCCCAAATGCTAATAGAACAGGTGGACACCAGAGACAGCAGAACACAAATCACCCAGTACCATCAGTAACCACCAGAGGGAGCCCAAAAACAGAACTCACAACAGTCAGTGCTCATAGCAAGTGAGGGTCTAAGGGGACACGTTTCTCCTAAGTCATATTGCACGGCTCGTTAAAGGGTTGATTGTGACTTGTAGGATCGCTACTTCCAACAGGTGGCGCTATAGAGTTTAAGTCCTCTTTTTCTCTGAAGAAGCAATTTGCATAACATAGCAAGTGAGTAATTCAACTACATATAGGCGAACTGATCATCGCCTATATGTAGCTGAGCCAATCAGGTTATGGAAGCTTCTAGTCTCCCATGGAGACTAATGAAGCATGCCAAAAGTTAAAAATATATATTTTTAAAAATATATAAAAAAAAATAAAAAATACAGAAGTTCAAATCACCCCCTCTTTCCCCATTCAAAATAAAATAATAAAAACATCAAACATACACATATTTGGTATCACCGCCTTTAAAATCGCCCGATCTATCAATAAAAAAAGGATTAACCTAAAAGGCATAGTGAGAAAAAAATTAAAAACGCCAGAATTATGTTTTTTTGGTCACTGCGACATTGCATTAAAATGCAATAACGGGCAATCAAAAGATCGTATCTGTACCAAAATGATATCATTAAAAACGTCAGATCGGCTGTCAAAAAATAAGCGCTCACCCAACCCGAGATCATGAAAAATGGAGACGCTATGGGTATCGGAAAATGGCACCATTTTTTTAAACAAAAGTTTGGATTTTTCTTTCATCACTTAGATATAACAAAACCTAGACTATTTTGGTGTCTATGAACTTGTAATGACCTGGAGAATCATAATGGCAGGTCAGTTTTAGCATTTACTGAAGCTAGTAAAAAATCCAAACAAAAAACAAGTGTGGGATTGCACTTTTTTTTGCGATTTCACAGCTCTTTGAATTTTTTCCTGTTTTCCAGTACACAAAATGGTAAAACCAATGGTGTAATTCAAAAGTACAACTCGTCCTGCAAAAAAACAAGCCCTAACATGGCCATATTGAATAATATAAAAGTTATGGCTCTGGGAAAAAGGGGAGCGAAAAACGAAAATGCAAAAAACTAAAATACCTCTGGGGTTTAAGAGGTAAAACATGAAGTATAGACAAACCACACATGTAATCCGCACTCAACAAATGCTGCAAAATTGCATTAAAAACATAGCAAAAAAAGGCAGGGATAACGCTAAAAATTGGACATTGAAACGCAGTGCAAATTTGGGCTGTCAAAAAAAAGCGCCAAAAAACACTTCATGTGAATTCAGTTCCTTCTCCCCTCCCAGACAGATGATATAGTTGGAATGCCCCCATGTATTACATATATTTTTAAAAAGCGTGCCCCCCAACCCCTGGGGTTTTTTTATACTCATATTTCCTATAATTTTATGGGAGAGTTTTCAGCAAAGCTCAATCAATAGAGGCAGTACAACAAAGTAACTCCTCTATACACAGCAACTTAGGGTCTGAATAGGCCACAGTGGCCACTGCAATATTTCTCATTTTTATTTTAATACTTATTTAGATATGGGAAAAAAAGTACTAAAAAAATGACTTGTTCCACTCCACAATTCTAAATGGAAACCATTAATGATCATCATAAGGAACCAATAATGCAATTTATTAAAGATTTGTATAACTTAATATCGCATATCTCTACGGGATGTTTAGTTTTATCTTAACTAAAATGTTTCTTTAAACTTTTGCTTTTTTACTTTTTAGTGAACACATTTTTAAATTACTAACAGAAATTAGAGGAATTTGGATCATTTCACACATGGTTAGATTCTAAGATTCAGGGCTAGAGCTACTTACTGCTCACATATAAAGTAGTGCAACTTGTGTACATACAAAGTATACATTTATATGTCTTACTTTGCTTGAATGGACACGGTTACCCTAGAATATCTATACTGGGCTGAAAACAATAGTGGTATGAGATCAGATATGTGCTGGAATTTATTAGAGCGTAGCAAATCAAAGGAAACGTACTTGTTAGGTATAGCACAAGAAAATATACTGACTGGAACGAACGGTACACTCTGTAGTGTTTCGCAATGTCGTGTGATTGACTTATGGTATGATCTCGGGAAAGAATAATGCACAATTGGGTCCAAAAAAAGTGTTGAAATAGTCCAGCTCGTTTTCCTTTAGTCAGTAGCATACTTCGTAGATACTTATAATTCTGAATTTATTTGTAAGTCCTAAGGTAGATGCAATTACTGTCACACGCTATCACCCACAACTACTATTTCATGCAAGTCAATGGAATGCCGTAAGTCAATGGAATGCCATACAGAGTGCTGACCGAAAAGGCTGCTGCCCTACTAGTTACATAAAGCTTATAATTCTAAGATGTCCTAACCATTCATTTTAAAAAAAAAAAATATTTTTAATATTAAGTTTAAGTTTTATCTGACAACTAAAACACCTTGTAACACAAGTGTTTTCCAGACGGAAGGCAGTGGAGCTACCTTTTCTCGGAGCATCACCTAATAATCTTTTTTGGTCACATAAAATGCACTCGAAGTGTCATACAATGAAAGGTTGCCAAGATGCCAAAACAAATGAAAAGAAACATGACGTGTCTAAAAGCATCATAGCTGACCTGTTTATCTGCAAGGAGGCTTAGTGATTATTTCCATGACTATTGCTAGAATGCAACACCTATCTATCGCTAAAAATAATAATAGTATACATATAGCATTAGTTTACTTTCCATGTAAACTCAAATAATAGCAAAGATTTGGGACTCTTCATTGTTGGTCAGTTGATTAAGGACTAGACTTTTTTTTTCATTTAGCTATTAATCAGCCTTTACAGAATGAATTTTTGTAACGTATTTCACTACATTATTTTTGGTTCTTCAGATCCAGACACCACATTGCAGTGCTGTTTTGACTGCCTAGTTCACAACTACTGTTCAGCAAGAGTCCCTGCTCTATGTACAATCGGAGTACAGAAGTTTCCCTGCCTAAGCCTCTCTGCCCCCATCACTTGTACTCAGTCAATGAAGGCCCTAACACAGTTGTAAATGGAGCAGTGATCATTGCTGACCAGTGGTTGAAAGCAGACTGTTAGGGAGCATGAAGAAGGCAGTTAAAACAGCACTGTAGCACTTACTTTATATGTGTCTTTTATGTTAGCTAACTGCCATAGATAAGTTCTTTTGTAAATACTTTGCTTCCCCAAATCCTTCTGTAACCTGAGCTGCTCTCCTGGACACATGATCCCTGGCTGATCACATGATCCATGGCTGAGAATCTTCTGACTTCCTGTAATTTTATGTCAAATTCTCCCTGAGTTCCTGGTATTGGAATCTGACGTAACATCATATTCATGTGACTTTCATGTTGTGTGGGTGGGCGGCGTTCTTTTCAGCAGGGCTGTGCATGCAGCTGCAAACACAGCTCTCCCATCTCCCTACACATTTCTCCTTCCAGAGTTCTCTCTTTTTTTCTGTATGTATTTATTTTACTCACTTTTCGGGTGCAGTCAGACTGCAATATTACTTGCATGAGGATCACAGCGCAATACTCGTGTAAGAGGGCAGTGCTGTTATGGACAGTAAAGAACACGCTGTCACTTTAAGAGACTGCACCCCCTTGTCTGGTGTGATGGAATGTTCTGCTTTTCCCCTGCAATAGATTGTGTGAATGAGCTGGACTGTGCAGATGGCAGGGGTGGAGCCTGAACAGCCTGTGTGAGCTGAAGCTGCTGCAGAAAGAACTTTGTGCTGTTTTCTGAAAGAGAGGACCCACAGCCTGTAACGGAGTGGACTTGTGAAATTTGAAAGACTATTCCGGGTGCAGAGAGAGTGGCTGTCCTGTGTGAGCTTGAGAAGCCACGAAGATACTGAGAAAGGGATTTACAGTTTCCAGGAGCACCTCCAGGACCCAGAAGCAAGGAGAAGACCACGTTTCACGGAGCTGGCAGAAAGCCGTGTGCACCACTGTACTAGACTGTTGGGGCCCCCCGGGACTGGATCGGAGACCCCAACATTACCGTGAGTTTGTTCCTGTTTTGTGCACATGTTAGGGCCTAGTGTAGGCTTCAGAAGTCAGTACATGGGAGCCGTGTGGCCTGCTTAGTAAAGGCCAGGGAGGTTATACGTAGAGAAGCATCATTATTTCTTTATTGTGTGCAATTACTTGTGTGACGTATGTTTATTCTGTAATAGTTGTAGTAACATCAAACTCATGGTGATGTTGGGGACTCAGATAAAGTTCTCTCTGCAGAAGCTTCAGCTCACACAGGCTGTTCAGACTCCACCCCTGCCATCTGCACAGTCCAGCTCATTCACACAATCTATTGCAGCAGAGAAGCAGAACATTCCATCACACCAGACAAGGGGGTGCAGTCTCTTAAAGTGACAGCATGTTCCTTACTGTCCATAACAGCACCACCCTCTTACATTCGGACTGGCAATTGGCGCTCCTGAACTGAGCGTGATAGCATGTATTTCTATGCAGCTGACATGCTCCGGTCAGGAGAGCAGTCAGTCCGAGGATTGAGATACGATCCTCATGAGTGTAACACTGCAGTCTGCCTGCACCCACATACTGCCATTATTTCCACATAGCTTTACAGATATAGTCATCATTGTCAACAAAGGGGCTCACAATCTAAAATCCCTATCAGTAGATCTTTGGAGTGTGAAAAGAAACTGCAGTGCCCAGAGGAAACCCACACAAATACGGGGAGAACATACAAACTCCTTGCAGATGTTGTCCTTGGTGGGATTTGAACCCAGAACCCAGGCACCACAAGGGTACAGTGCTAACCACTGAGCAAGTGTACACGCATAAACATACATACCCTGCTACATTCCCTGTGTAATATATACATGCATTCATGCATTTCTTCCCATCCATCCATCCTATTACAACAGAACATGATTAGTCAGTGAGGGGGAGTTGGGAATAAACTTTATTGCCAGGGTTGGTGTATTGGTGCTGGGTGATACTTCTTTGCCTATATCAGTGACTTTCCTGCAGTAATAAACTGGATGGTATGATGAAGCTGAGTGTGATGCTGGAAATTGAGTGGAAGGAGGCTAGGCAGAGTTACAAGGAGTGTGCTCACTACTGGCTTGCAGCCCAGCACAAGAGCTTATGGCCCATAAGTTATGGGTGATACAGTCAGAAGCAAGCAGAGGATTTTTAGAAGGAAGTGATAGCTGAGAAAGAAGAACCAGTGCACAGAAAATTAAGCAGAAAGGTGTAAAACAAAATGAAATGTGTCAGAAAGGATATATTCATTTTCCATAGGCATGTACGACAATTATGGCAAAACCAGTAACTGAGTTAGGGTAATCGACAACCTCTTTAAATTAAAGGAAATCTTTCACTAGGTTTAACCCTCCTGTGCAGTCTATGTTGGCATGTAAGTCATAGGAAGCTGAGTAAAACGATACGATAGCTGCAATCTTATGTTTTATTCCAGAGAACTACATGTTTATCTATATGAGCACATAAGGACCCCTCACATAAATAATCAGAGAGATCACATGAATGTATAGTTCAAAAAACATGAAAAAATTTTTATTGAAACAACATACAATTAAAAAAATTCTCAACCATATAAATAGGTCATAGAGTTAAAAATACCTCAGATATACAAAATAGCAGGTCTCATGTGATCATGTGAACAAATACCTAAAACAGCCTATTATTGGTCAACCTAAATAGTGAAAGACCTAAGAAAATGGCGCAATGGTTATGGTAACTATAAAACATCTGTTAGGGAGCAATAACGCATAAAGAGTGCTATATGTATATATAAGGTAACGCACTACTATTGCTAAAGTTGCATAGTAAAAAGTATATATAGATATTACTTATATGTCTGTAAAAACTGCATAATGACAGCTGTGCAGCAAAAAAGCGCTACAAGTATGCCAAACAATAAGCCACTATTAAAGCTGCATGATAACCATTTTGCACAAATGTGCTACTTATATGCCTAAGGAAAAGGGGGAAACATTGTGGCTATACCGATAGTGAGTTGGTATCGCTACGTAATAACAATGGTGCAAAAAAAGCCTTACAAATATGCCAAGTGTTAGGCTGCCACCGCCGCTGCCAAATAGGCGGTTGTACAATAAAGCGATAACAAAACTACCCCTTGCCACCTCAATAATGACAAACCAATTGTCCCGCACAGAAAAAGCTGGAAATATAATTACCATATGTCACAGAGCACAGGACCTGCCTACCCTGAAGTGGCGGGGTAAAGTTTTTAAACTAATGTCATCCTCACTAGTTTTAGCTCTCTGTGACATATGGTCTTTCCCTGCTCACCTCCTTGTCTTTCCTGCTCCCCTGTGCCGTCAGCATGCTACTTGCATTGTAAGTGTTTTCAATAAAGGATTTGGACCACGCAACCTTTGGTGAGTGCTGCCGCATTTTTCTTCTTTATGTCATAGACTTATCACTTGTCTTCATGCGAGCACCGCCGCTGTGAGGATCAGGCTCTCCTATCCCACCACGGGTTCATTGCAGCTGGTATACATTGCGGCTGTGCAGCTTTGCTATTTTCTTGGATGGACATTTTTTAATTGTATGTTGTTTCAATAAAAATTTTTCATGTTTTTTGAACTATACATTCATGTGATCTTTCTGATTATTTATGCGAGGGGTCCTTATGTGCTCATGAATTATTGAATGTGTTCTTGCATATTATCTATGGACTAATATGTACGCTCATGTTTATCTATATGTAAATGAACTGTTCAGGACTATGGGCAGGACACATATCTGCATGAGAATCTTCCTTCAGGGCTTATTTTAAATGGAAGGAGATGTTACCAGTGCGAGACATGTAACTAACACAACACAGTAAGGCCATGTTCACATTATGCGGTTTTTACTGCGGAACCGTGGCGATTTTGCCGCTGCGGGTCCGCAGCTGTTTTCCATGCAGGGTACAGTACAATGTTACCCTATGGAAAACAGAAACCGCAGTGCACATGATGCGGAAAAACCGCACAGAATTGCTGTGGAAAAAAAGAAGGACCATGTCACTCCTTTGTGCAGAATCGCAGCGATTCTGCACCCATAGAAATGCATTGATACATAAGAAGAGACTGAAAGCGCACTCACCGGTATATGAACAATCAAAGCGGTTTATTCACATGAGATCATGCGGTGCAAGGAGGGTATGTGAATACAAAAAAGGATGACAGCTGTTTCGTGCTAGGTGAGCACTTCAACAGATCCAACAGATTGGATCTGTTGAAGTGCTCACCTAGCACGAAACAGCTGTCATCCTTTTTTGTATTCACATACCCTCCTTGCACCGCATGATCTCATGTGAATAAACCGCTTTGATTGTTCATATACCGGTGAGTGCGCTTTCAGTCTCTTCTTATGTATCATGTTGGATCTGTTTTTCTTAAGCAGCACCAAGGTATAATCTTTTTAGCGGTTTTTTTGTTTAGTTTGTTTTCTGACAAAAGGCTTTAACCCCTTCCCGACCTGTGACACAGCGTATGCGTCATGAAAGTCGGTGCCAATCCGACCTGTGACGCATATGCTGTGTCACAGAAAGATCGCGTCCCTGCAGATCGGGTGAAAGGGTTAACTCCCATTTCACCCGATCTGCAGGGACAGGGGGAGTGGTAGTTTAGCCCAGGGGGGGTGGCTTCACCCCCTCGTGGCTACGATCGCTCTGATTGGCTGTTGAAAGTGAAACTGCCAATCAGAGCGATTTGTAATATTTCACCTAAAAAAATGGTGAAATATTACAATCCAGCCATGGCCGATGCTGCAATATCATCGGCCATGGCTGGAAATACTAATGTGCCCCCACCCCACCCCTCCGATCGCCCCCCCCAGCCCCCCGATCTGTGGCCCGCTCCCCTCCGTCCTGTGCTCCGCTCCCCCGTCCTCCTGTCCGCTCCCCCGTGCTCCAATCACACCCCCCCGTGCTCCAATCAAACCCCCCCGCACTCCGATCCCCCCCGTGCTCCGAACCACCCCCCCTGCACACCGATCCCCCCCCCCTGCACACCGATCCACCCGCCCGCACACCGATCACTCTCCCCCATGCTCCGATCCCTCCCCCCCCGTGCTCCGACGCCCCCCCGTGCCCTGATCTCCCCCCCCTGTGCCCTGATCTCCCCCCCTTATACTTACCGATCCTGGCGGGGTCCGTCAGTCTTCTTCCCCGAGCGCCGCCATGTTCCAAAATGGCGGGCGCATGCGCAGTGCGCCCGCCGAATCTGCCGGCCGGCAGATTCGTTCCAATGTGAATTTTGATCACTGTGATATAATCTATCACAGTGGTCAAAATAAAAAAACAGTAAATGACCCCCCCCATTTGTCCCCCATAGATAGGGACAATAATAAAATAAAGAATTTTTTTTTTTTTTCACTAAGGTTGGAGTTAGAACTAGGGTTAGGGTTAGGGTTAGGGGTAGGGTTAGGGGTAGGGTTAGGGTTAGGGTTAGGGTTAGGGGTAGGGTTAGGGGTAGGGGTAGGGGTAGGGTTAGGGGTAGGGTTAGGGGTAGGGGTAGGGGTAGGGTTAGGGGTAGGGTTAGGGTTAGGGTTAGGGTTTCGGTATGTGCACACGTATTCTGGTCCTCTGCGGATTTTTCTGCAGCGGATTTGATAAATCCGCAGTGCTAAACCGCTGCGGATTTATGGCAGATTTACCGCGGTTTTTCTGCGCATTTCACTGCGGTTTTACAACTGCGATTTTCGATTGGAGCAGTTGTAAAACCGCTGTGGAATCCGCAGAAAGAAGTGACATGCTGCGGAATGTAAACCGCTGCGTTTCCGTGCAGTTTTTCCGCAGCATGTGTACAGCGATTTTTGTTTCCCATAGGTTTACATTGAAATGTAAACTCATGGGAAACTGCTGCGGATCCGCAGCGTTTTCCAAAGCGTGTGCACATACCTTTAGAATTAGGCTATGTGCACACGGTGCGGATTTGGCTGCGGATCCGCAGCGGATTGGCCGCTGCGGATCCGCAGCAGTGTTCCATCAGGTTTACAGTACCATGTAAACCTATGGAAAACCAAATCCGCTGTGCCCATGGTGCGGAAAATACCGCACGGAAACGCTGCGTTGTATTTTCCGCAGCATGTCAATTCTTTGTGCGGTTTCCGCAGCGTTTTACACCTATTCCTCAATAGGAATCCGCAGGTGAAATCCGCAGGTAAAACGCAGTGCCTTTTACCCGCGGATTTTTCAAAAATGGTGCGGAAAAATCTCACACGAATCCGCAACGTGGGTACATAGCCTTAGGGTTAGGGTTGGGTTGGAATTAGGGTTGTGGTTAGGGTTAGGGGTGTGTTGGGGTTAGGGTTGTGGTTAGGGGTGTGTTGCGGTTAGGGTTGTGGTTAGGGTTACGGCTACAGTTGGGATAAGGGTTAGGGGTGTGTTGGCGTAAGAATTGAGGGGTTTCCACTGTTTAGGCACATCAGGGGGTCTCCAAACGCAACATGGCGCCACCATTGATTCCAGCCAATCTTTTATTCAAAAAGTCAAATGGTGCTCCTTCCCTTCCGAGCCCCGACGTGTGCCCAAACAGTGGTTTACCCCCACATATGGGGTATCAGTGTACTCAGGACAAACTGGGCAACAATTACTGGGGTCCAATTTCTCCTGTTACCCTTGAGAAAATAAAAAATTGCTTGCTAAAACATCATTTTTGAGGAAAGTAAAATGATTTTTTATTTTCACGGCTCTGCGTTGTAAACGTCTGTGAAGCACTTGGGGGTTCAAAGTGCTCACCACATATCTAGATAAGTTCCTTGGGGGGTCTAGTTTCCAAAATGGGGTCACTTGTGGGGGGTTTCTACTGTTTAGGCACACCAGGGGCTCTGCAAACGCAACGTGACGCCCGCAGACCATTCCATCAAAGTCTGCATTTCAAAACGTCACTACTTGACTTCCGAGCCCCGACATGTGCCCAAACAGTGGTTTACCCCCACATATGGGGTATCAGCGTACTCAGGACAAACTGGGCAACAATTACTGGGGTCCAATTTCTCCTGTTACCCTTGAGAAAATAAAAAATTGCTTGCTAAAACATCATTTTTGAGGAAAGAAAAATGATTTTTTATTTTCACGGCTCTGCGTTGTAAACGTCTGTGAAGCACTTGGGGGTTCAAAGTGCTCACCACATATCTAGATAAGTTCCTTGGGGGGTCTAGTTTCCAAAATGGGGTCACTTGTGGGGGGTTTCTACTGTTTAGGCACACCAGGGGCTCTGCAAACGCAACGTGACGCCCGCAGACCATTCCATCAAAGTCTGCATTTCAAAAGTCACTACTTCCCTTCTGAGCCCCGACGTGTGCCCAAACAGTGGTTTACCCCCACATATGGGGTATCAGCGTACTCAGGAGAAACTGGACAACAACTTTTGGGGTCCAATTTCTCCTGTAACCCTTGGGAAAATAAAAAATTCTGGGCTAAAAGATTATTTTTGAGGAAAGAAAACGTATTTATTATTTTCACTGCTCTGTGTTATAAACTTCTGTGAAGCACTTGGGGGTTCAAAGTGCTCACCTCACATCTAGATAAGTTCCTTTCGGGGTCTAGTTTCTAAAATGGGGTCACTTGTGGGGGGTTTCTACTGTTTAGCCACATCAGGGGCTCTGCAAACGCAACGTAACGCCCGCAGAGCATTCCATCAAAGTCTGCATTTCAAAATGTCACTACTTGACTTCCGAGCCCCGACATGTGCCCAAACTGTGGTTTACCCCCACATATGGGGTATCAGCGTACTCAGGAGAAACTGTACAACAACTTTTGGGGTCAAATTTCTCCTGTTACCCTTGGGAAAATAATAAATTGCAGGCTAAAAGATCATTTTAGAGAAAATAAAATTTTTATTTTATTTTCATGGCTCTGCGTTATAAACTTCTGTGAAGCACTTGGAAGTTCAAAGTCCTCACCACACATCTAGATTAGTTCCTTTGGGGGTCTAGTTTCCAAAATGGGGTCATATGTGGGGGATCTCCAATGTTTAGGCACACAGGGGCTCTCCAAACGTGACATGGTGTCCGCTAATGATTGGAGCTAATTTTCCATTTAAAAAGCCAATTGGCGTGCCTTCCCTTCCGAGCCCTGCCGTGCGCCCAAACAGTGGTTTACCCCCACATATGGGGTATCAGCGTACTCAGGACAAACTGGACAACAACATTTGCGGTCCAATTTCTCCTATTACCCTTGGCAAAATAGGAAATTCCAGGCTAAAAATCATTTTTGAGGAAAGAAAAATTATTTTTTATTTTCATGGCTCTGCATTATAAACTTCTGTGAAGCACCTGGGGGTTTAAAGTGCTCAATATGCATCTAGATAAGTTCCTTGGGGGGTCTAGTTTCCAAAATGGGGTCACTTGTGGGGGAGCTCCAATGCATAGGCACACAGGGGCTCTCTAAACGCGACATGGTGTCCGCTAACAATTGGAGCTAATTTTCCATTCAAAAAGTCAAATGGCGCGCCTTCCCTTCCGAGCCCTGCCGTGTGCCCAAACAGTGGTTTACCCCCACATATGAGGTATCGGCGTACTCGGGAGAAATTGCCCAACAAATTTTAGGATTCATTTTATCCTATTGCCCATGTGAAAATGAAAAACTGAGGCGAAAAGAATTTTTTTGTGAAAAAAAAAAGTACTTTTTCATTTTTACAGATCAATTTGTGAAGCACCTGAGGGTTTAAAGTGCTCAATATGCATCTAGATAAGTTCCTTGGGGGGTCTAGTTTCCAAAATGGGGTCATTTGTGGGGGAGCTCCAATGTTTAGGCACACGGGGGCTCTCCAAACACGACATGGTGTCCGCTAACGATGGAGATAATTTTTCATTCAAAGAGTCAAATGGCGCTCCTTCCCTTCCGAACCTTACCATGTGCCCAAACAGTGGTTTACCTCCACATGTGAGGTATCGGTGTACTCATGAGAAATTGCCCAACAAATTTTAGGATCCATTTTATCCTGTTGCCCATGTGAAAATGAAAAAAATTGAGGCTAAAAGAATTTTTTTGTGAAAAAAAAGTACTTTTTCATTTTTACGGATCAATTTGTGAAGCCCCCGGGGGTTCAAAGTTCTCACTATGCATCTAGATAAGTTCCTTGGGGCGTCTAGTTTCCAAAATGGGGTCACGTGTGGGGGAGCTCCAATTTTTAGGCACACGGGGGGCTCTCCAAACGTGACATGGTGTCCGCTAAAGAGTGGAGCCAATTTTTCATTCAAAAAGTCAAATGGCGCTCCTTCCCTTCCAAGCCCTGCCGTGCGCCCAAACATTGGTTTACCCCCACATATGAGGTATCAGCGTACTCAGGACAAATTGGACAACAACTTTCGTGGTTCAGTTTCTCCTTGTACCATTGGGAAAATAAAAAAAATGTTGCTAAAAGATAATTTTTGTGACTAAAAAGTTAAATGTTCATTTTTTCCTTCCATGTTGCTTCTGCTGCTGTGAAGCACCTGAAGGGTTAAAAAACTTCTTGAATGTGGTTTTGAGCACCTTGAGGGGTGCATTTTTTAGAATGGTGTCACTTTTGGGTATTTTCATCCATATAGACCCCTCAAACTGACTTCAAATGTGAGGTGGTCCCTAAAAAAAATGGTTTTGTAAATTTCGTTGTAAAAATGAGAAATCGCTGGTCAAATTTTAACTCTTATAACTTCCTAGCAAAAAAAAATGTTGTTTCCAAAATTGTGCTGGTGTAAAGTATACATGTGGGAAATGTTATTTATTAACTATTTTGTGTCACATAACTCTCTGGTTTAACAGAATAAAAATTCAAAATGTGAAAATTGCGAAATTTTCAAAATTTTCGCCAAATTTCCGTTTTTATCACAAATAAACGCAGAATTTATTGACCTAAATTTACCACTAACATGAAGCCCAATATGTCACGAAAAAACAATCTCAGAACCGCTAGGATCCGTTGAAGCGTTCCTGAGTTATTACCTCATAAAGGGACACTGGTCAGAATTGCAAAAAACGGCCAGGTCATTAAGGTCAAAATAGGCTGGGTCATGAAGGGGTTAATAGTGCATTTTTCTGCCCCTGGAGCAGTAAGGGTCTAGCGTATAGCGGCTGTGCGATTGCATTTTTTTCTCTTTATTCTGGACTATAGAAATGCATTGATCCGCTTACTTCCCGCATGGGGCTGTGCCCACCATGCGGGAAGTAATGCGGATAATGTGTGGGTTATACCCGGGGTGGAGGAGAGGAGAGTCTCCTCCAGGCCCCGGGAACCATATTTGTATTAAAAAAAAAAGAATTAAAATAAAAAATCATGTTATACTCACCCTCGGAAGTCTCAGCGCTGCACGCGGCCGTCCGGTCTCAGGTTTGCTATGCGACCAGGACCTTCGGTGACGTCGCGGTCACATGACCGTGACGTCACCGAAGGTCCTGGTCGCACAGCATCTTTGGAACCGGACCGCTGCCTGCAGCGCCCAGGAGATCGGGACGTCAGAGGGTGAGTATATCATCATGATTTTATTATTTTTAACATTACTATTGATGCTGCATATTGCTGCATATGCAGCATCAATAGTAGGGGTACATCCCGCAGCGGAACCCGCAGTGGAACCCGCAGGACAAACCGCGATAAATCTGCAGGGATAACCGCAGCGGGTTTGCCCTGCAGATTTATCAAATCCGCTGCGGGAAAACCCGCAGGACAGAACGCAACGTGTGAATGTGGCCTAACACTGAACTTTTCTAATTACAAACATATTTTCTGCAGCTTCACAGCTCTGCTGTATTGCAAAACTGGCTGCTTGTGAGATGGAAGTTGAAGCACTGAGAGGAACCTGCTATAATCACACACAGCTCTGTAGTGAGATCCGGAGAACAGAGAGGGCCATTACACATCACACTGGTAACTCCCACTTTCATTTGAAATAAGCTCTGGAGGCAGATTCTCATGCAGATCTGTGATCCATCTACATACAAATACATTAAAAAATATACATGATCAAATACAGTTTTCAAGGTTAATAATATAAATGTGTCCATACAAATTGGATACCAATCTGTTTTTTTATGTACCTATAGACTTTTCATGGTGTCAGTCTCATCCAAGATTCAGAAGAAAGAAATACATACAGTGATTTTTTTTAGATAATCGAAAACCTTATCTAAGTGTTATTTAACCACTAACTTTCTTCACATAATTAACCTATATCAATTTATACTGGAGATGTGGCAAGGATATAGGCAATCTCTCCCACCTCTGGTGGAATTGCCCCAAAAATCAAATGCTTCTATACCCTCGTTGAGGCATTAATTAATTCTATATACACTATGAATAGTAAACTGACCCTCAACTAGTCCTCAGGACACTTTCAAGACCCTAAAGACCTATCATATCTAAATTAATCACAATTCTTCTTATGGCAGCTAAGAATCGTTTGTAGAGATCAACAGACTCTCCTACCACAACAATGGACGTGGTTTCTAAAAATGTGCTATTTTGTTAAAGTTTTTTCTCCAATTTCCTGTTTTAACCACTTTGATGAATCAAGGCCAATGTCTTTCTCAATATGTGGCCACTCTCAGTTGACTTAAGAAACTTATAAACCCTAATTCATATGACATTTGTTTTTCATGTCTCTCATGATAAGGGGGCAGGGTGAAGTGTAAGGCACCTGATTAATTAAGAGTCACATGCCTATTAATAAATCAGGTGAGTGCCTTGTCACAAATCTGACTCCAGTCAGGGATTGGACCATGATTTAAAGGGTAATAAATGCAGTCGATCATTATGAACTTGACAAGCAGAGATCACCGCCGGTGCCAAATCTGAGTTGCCCGCCTGGGCAGTGGGGTACTCGGTACCGGGTCCGGTACTTAAAGTGGATATCACAGTGACTGTGACCCGGTCCGTGGCCCTGGGTGCCCAATTAAAGGAAAAGTCTTTTAGGGATTTTATGAATAAAGTTTGTGACGCCAGCTATGGTATTCTGTCAGTAGGGACCGACGCTGCTTAAAGGGGTTCCCAGAGTATGGTGAAGATGGTGGGTGGTGCGATGAAAAACGAGGACACGGGTTTGCAATGTCTTTACCTGGTTTACTGTAGGCTTCAGGCTACCGCAGTCCAGGGCACCAGACAACAGGTACAGGCAGGGTCCCGCCTGCTTGGAAGCGAATCCAGAGTCTCCCTTATCAGGTGGAGATCAAAGCCTTCCTCCAAGTGTGGTGGTGTTGTAGTCCCTTACTGCCTAAGGCTTCAGATAAGGACCTCACTGTTCCTCTCTGTCCCCCATAAAGGTTAGGACACAACCCATATGACAGGTGAACTGGGCCTTTTTACAGGGTCTCTATCATGACCCGGGCCCTGTAGATATCACTGTGTCTCCTGGGTATCAATGCCGACAGGTGATGTACAATCCAGCTTTCCTGCCGGTTTCAGCTATGCCACTAAAGAGCTCAGCACGGCCACAGTCTTCCGGCTACCGGAATCTGCAATAGCCAGGGAGGTAGCCACTTCTCAGCTCTGCTCCACTGGTGTTATTCTCCGGCGCTTTCTCTCTCCTGCACTCTTTCTACAAGCTGTTCTTTCTTTCTGTTTCCTTCTCCTCCAGGAGCTGTAGTACCTTGGACAACACGGCCCCTTCAGACTTTCTGGCACTCATTGCCTCTCTGCTCTCTTCTGGTCTCTCTGGACCAACTGACTGAAAAATCTCTTTTTCCCTCCAGACCAGAATGTACATATAGGGGAGCTCACCCTAAACCAGGTCTAGAGCTCACCCTTCTGGCCTAGAGTGTGAACGTGTTGTGTGTATGTAATTACCTGGTGAAATATATCCTTCATCGCTTCCAAGCATGACATCACTCTCCCCAAGGGGAAAGCAATGCCACTGTGATGACCAGGACCCTGGGGCATCACACTCCCCCCCATTAAATCCAGTACTCCTGGACTGGGAAAAAGAAACAACAATTGTTACAGGATAGTAAAAGACATGCAAAAAATTTTGGAAATGCTTTTTAACAAATTAATTTAGACATCCCTTTTTTTGTGGGAGGTGCGGTTTCTTGAACGTTGCATAAACAATAACATAGTGCACACAGGTAAAAGTGCAAACATTTATATACATAGGCGCATTGACCAGTCCTGGTCTCTGCTACGCCATACAGTCTTGCTTCTGGCGTGTTAAAGCAAAACAAGGTTAACAAGGCAAACAAAGCCCTACCCATGCCCACAAAGTGGTTAGAACCAGGGTGCACCTGAGGGTGCCGACTATTAACAAGGAAGTTCTCAGGTAATTGTCATCCATTACCCTATTGTCCTATTAAAACTGTAAAGAAAACATCAAATAAACGTTATTTATCTTACTTTCACGCAGGTGAATGTCTTTAATTATTCTTCCAGGGCAGGTCCTGGGGTGCACAGCTTCCTGACTGGGGAAGTCATTTGGCAGATGTCACAACTGATGACTCAATAGGAAACAGTTGATCAATAGGAGTTTGTGTAGCCTGGGTATGCGTTCCACTTTGAGTGGCTACACAGGTATAGATTTGCTGTCCTGAGCACCTTTTTACATGTAGGGCATAATATCCTGGTCTTAATAGTCCTCTGTCTGCAGATTTAGCTTTGCGGGACCTGGTTTTTGCTTGTGTTTCCACACTGTTAGCTGCTGTATGGGCCTCTGCTGGGAAGCCCATAAGGTCAGTTTTTGGGTGCTTCCAGCGTATGGCTTCTTTCG
Organism: Ranitomeya imitator; assembly: GCF_032444005.1. Taxonomy (NCBI): domain Eukaryota; kingdom Metazoa; phylum Chordata; class Amphibia; order Anura; family Dendrobatidae; genus Ranitomeya; species Ranitomeya imitator. The sequence goes on along the minus strand of NC_091284.1, from coordinate 151,030,285 downwards.
GTCTGTACGCCTTCAGGGGTGATAATTCTGGGGTCATTGGGTCAGTTAAATCACGTCTTATGTCTATCACGTGGTCCCATGTTATGCTAACGGTGACTATCTGGCTAGGTGGTAAAGCCGGCGGCGGTTTTAATGGTACCACTAGGGTGTCTTCAGCTACCAGGGCAGTTTGCATACCTGTCTCGCCGGTGCTGGTGTCTTTTTCCTCCTCCGCTGGGGTCAGGATCACTTGTTGCGGCGCCTGGTCCATGGGCTGGAGGGCCTTATGCTGCTGCATTGTCATCTCTGCAGCATCTCACTTTCTGGTGGTGCCTTACTTTCTAGCTCCATCGGGGTTACAGGTGCAGGCTATGGATCTTCCTTCGGTGCCAACTCCGACAGCAGCGTCGCTCCTTCTGGCTCCGCTGGGGCTGTGAGCGCTGATGATGTGGTCTGGATCTGCGTGGACTTCATCCTCCAGATCAGGGACTCCTTTCATGCGGTCATCACTGTCATCTGGGTCCGCAGGAGACATCGGGTCAGCTCTTCAATCTCTGCGCCGAGAGCTCCGGATCCATGGTTGTCATCAGGTCTGTGGTTTCTTGCGGCTGCTGTCAGGGGACACTCTCTCTGGTGTCGGCAGGTCCCGGCGGATCTCCACTGCTGTCCGCCAATGCATTTACTGGGTAGCATGCAACCATGCTGCGGCCACGCTTTCCCGCGTCTTATTCCTTCTTTCCTCCATTTTGTGGGCGGTTTCTGCTCCACTTTCATGCTGGCCATTTCAGGGGGCGGATCCATCCTGGTGACGGACATGTTTTTCTGGCATTAAAGTCTCTGCAGTGGGTGGATCCTGCTTTTGTGCCAGTTCTTGAACTCCACCCATGGCAACACATCTTCCTCCTTTATCCGCCTCGTGGTGCAGCAGTGACTGCAATTAACAATTTTACACAGTCCATTAAAATGCACGGCGCACAGGACCCATTTCAAAGGGTCGGTCCATCCTGTTCCTGATGCAAAGTTGAGTCGCCCGCCTGGGCAGTGGGGTACTCGGTACCGGGTCCGATACTTACAGGGGATGTCACGGTGGCTGCGACCCGGTCTGTGGCCCTGGGTGCCCAATTAAATGAAAAGTCTTTTAGGTGTTTATGAATAAAGTTTGTGACGCCATCTGTGGTATTCGGTCAGTAGGGTCCGGCGCTGCTTAAAGGGGTCCTCTGGGGTGATGGTATGGCAGCTAGATGGTATAACTTCCCACAGGTGAAGTGTGTCCCCAGGGCTCCCAGTGTATGGTGAAGATGGTGGGTGGTGCGATGAAGAACGAGGACACAGGTTTGCAATGTCTTAACCTGGTTTACTGTAGGATTCAGGCAACCGCAATTCTGGGCACCAGACAACAGGTACAGGCAGGGTCCGGCCGGCTTAGAAGCGAATCCAGAGTCTCCCTTACCAGGTGGAGATCAAAGCCTTCCTCCAAGTGCAGTGGTGTTGTAGTCCCTTACTGCCTAAGGCTTCAGATAAGATCCTCACAGTTCCTCTCTGTCCCCCATAAAGGTTAGGACACAACCCGTATGACAGGTGAACTGGGCCTTTTTTCAGGGTCTCTATCATGACCCGGCCCTATAGATATCACTGTATCTCCTGGGTATCAATGCGGACAGGTGATGTACAATCCAGATGTCCTGCCGGTTTCAGCTATGCCACTATAGAGTTCAGCACGGCCATGGTCTTCCAGCTACCAGAAATGTGCCATAGCCAAGGAGGTAGCCACTTTTCAGCTCTGCTCCACTGGTGTTATTCTCCTGAGCTTTCTCTCTCCCGTGCTCTTTCTACAAGCTGTTCTTTCTTTCTGTTTCTTTCTTCCTCCAGGAGCTGTAGTACCTTGTTCTACACAGCCCCTTCAGAATTTCTGGCATTCACTGCAAGTCTGCTCTCTTCTGGTCTCTCTGGACCAACTGACTAAAAAAATCTCTTTTTCCCTCCAGACCAGAATGTATTTATAGGGGAGCTCACACTAAATCAGGTCTAGAGCTCCCCCTTCTGGCCTGGAGTGTGAAAGTGTTGTGTGTATGTAATTACCTGGTGAAAGATATCCTTCATCGCTTCCAAGCATGACATCACTCTCCCCAAGGGGAAAGCAATGACACTGACCGACCACGACCCTGGGGCATCACAAATCTCAGCTCTGTCATCTTTGTCATAGATGGGCAAAAATGGCATAAAAATTCCAAAAGTTGCAAAATATTGGAGCAGCTTTGTGTAGGCAAATCTTTTTAGAATTTTCAAAGCTCTTTACGACAGAATTTGGGGCCATATACAGTACAGACCAAAAGTTTGGACACACCTTCTCATTTAAAGATATTTCTGTATTTTCATGACTATGAAAATTGTAAATTCACACTGAAGGCATCAAAACTATGAATTAACACACGTGGAATTATATGCTTAACAAAAAAGTATGAAACAACTGAAAATATGTCTTATGTTCTAGGTTCTTCAAAGTAGCCACCTTTTGCTTTGATGACTGCTTTGCACACTCTTGGCATTCTCTTGATGAGCTTCAAGCGGTAGTCACCGGAAATGGTCTTCCAACAATCTTGAAGGAGTTCCCAGAGATGCTTAGCACTTGTTGGCCCTTTTGCCTTCACTCTGTGGTCCAGCTCACCCCAAACCATCTCGATTGGGTTCAGGTCTGGTGACTGTGGAGGCCAGGTCATCTGGCGCAGCACCCCATCATTCGCCTTGGTCAAATAGCCCTTACACAGTCTAGAGGTGTGTTTGGGGTCATTGTCCTGTTGAAAAATAAATGATGGTCCAACTAAACGCAAACAGGATGGAATAGCATGCCGCTGCAAGATGCTGTGGTAGCCATGCTGGTTCAGTATGCCTTCAATTTTGAATAAATCCCCAAGAGTGTCAACAGCAAAGCACCCCCACACCATCACACCTTCTCCTCCATGCTTCACGGTGGGAACCAGGCATGTAGAGTTCATCCGTTCATCTTTTCTGCATCGCACAAAGACACGGTGGTTGGAACCAAAGATCTCAAATTTGGACTCATCAAAGCAAAGCACAGATTTCCACTGGTCTAATGTCCATTCCTTGTGTTCTTTAGCCCAAACAAGTCTCTTCTGCTTGTTGCCTGTCCTTAACAGTGGTTTCCTAGCAGCTATTTTACCATGAAGGCCTGCTGCACAAAGTCTCCTCTTAACAGTTGTTGCAGAGATGTGTCTGCTGCTAGAACTCTGTGCGGCATTGACCTGGTCTCTAATCTGAGCTACTGTTAACCTGCAATTTCTGAGGCTGGTGACTCGGATAAACTTATCCTCAGAAGCAGAGGTGACTCTTGGTCTTCCTCTCCTGGGGCGGTCCTCATGTGGGCCAGTTTCTTAGTAGCGCTTGATTTGCTATTTTAGCTGTGTGTTTAGGGTAATTGTCTTGTTGGAAGGTGAACCCTCGGCCAAGTCTGAAGTCCAGAGCACCCTGGAAGACATTTTCATCCAGGATATCTCTGTACTTGGTTTCATTCATGTTTCCTTGAATGGCAACCAGTCGTCCTGTCCCTGCAGCTGAAAAACACCCTCATGACATGATGCTGCCACCACCATATTTCATTGTTGGGATTGTATTGGGTAGGTGATGAGCAGTGCCTGGTTTTCTCCACACATACCACTTAGGCTACGTTCACATTAGCGTTGTTCGGGGCAGCGTCGGCGACGCAACGCACAACGCATGCAAAAACGCATGCACAACGCAGCTTTTTGTGACTTTAAACAACTTGTACGTAATTATAAGAGGGATTATTCATATACAGCTCACAGATATCCACCCTTTATTAAAAATATAAACCTTTATTAAACCTTAATGAATATAAACAACACACCAACACCACAAGAAAGAAAACAACCGGGGGTGTGCCTACCCCTACACTGGCCTAACTCAACCTACCTACTTGCGGAGGTTGGCACCCTAAAACCTGCGCAGTGTCGCCCCCGCTCCTCGACAGCTCTCCCTGCTCACCCTGCTGGGCCCTATAATGGCAGGGGGTGAGGAAGATGGTGAATAGGCTGGTGAGAAAGAGAAGAGGTATGTGTGCAGTATTGTTTCTATATAGATAGCTTGACTAGTGTAACTTGGTGCAATAGCTAGATTAGTACTCTGATGAAGCTGCTGAACTAAAGTTGCAACTGCCCTCAACAATGTATTATCAGTACTTCTCCAAAATAGACTGTATCTATAGAGGGTCTCTTCTGTTCTGCTAGATGTAACAAGACGTCTTGTAAGATATTCCTCTCAAGGAGATAACTTTCTACACCTTTGCAAATCCTGATAGAAAAAATGTATTTAGAGTTTACTTAAAGAGAGATATTCTACACACTCTATTGTTCCACTATGTGCAGACAAATACAGAGGGTCTAATCCCTAATAATCTAAATGTATCTTAGTTCATGTAGCACTGTTATGATGCAAACAAAGGATACTCCGAAGTCACCAAGAGGATACTTGCACATACATAGGCCAGGAAAAAATATTTAAACCAAAAAAGAAAACACAAAACACCCTAAAAACAATACCAAATAGTATTGGTCAAATGGCAACCTATAATTTCACGTAGCCATTACGCCCCATTTCAGATATACTGACTTCCAAGGCATATTGCCCATAGAAATATGTACCAGGTTAAGGTCAATTACTCAGAAATATGTACCAGGTTAAGGTCAATTACTCGACACGTTTCCCCTCTTGTCCGAGGTTCATCAGGAGGAGGATGTGAATGAGGTACTTATCTTATCACTGCAGATACAGGCTTAAGGTGAATCGATTCAATACAGTGGTCGGGACAATCCCCTGTTTCGGTATGATGCCATGGAGTGACGCATGCGTTAATTTTTGCATGATTTTTGGCGCAGAAAAAACTGCATCATGCAGCGTCCTCTGCGCCCTGACAGTTGCGCCAAAATGATGCATGCGTCACAAAATGCAAGACAACGCATGCGCCCCCATGTTAAATATAGGGGCACATGACGCATGCATTGCCGCGGCTGCGTCTGACACTGCCCCGCACAATGCTAATGTGAACATAGCCTAAGAATTACCGTATATACTCGGGTATAAGCTGAGATTTTCAGCCCAAATTTTTGGGCTGAAAGTGCCCCTCTCGGCTTATACTCGAGTCAAGGTGGGCGGCAGGGTCGGCGGGTGAGGGGGAGAGGGCGCTGAGGTATACTTACCTAGTCCCAGCGATCCTGGCGCTGTCCCTGCCGTCCCACGGTCTTCGGTGCTGCAGTTCTTCCCCTCTTCAGCGGTCACGTGGGACCGCTCATTAGAAAAATGAATAGGCGGCTCCACCTTCCCTTGGTGGTGGAGCCGCCTATTCATTTCTCTAATCAGCGGTGCCGGTGACCGCTGATAGAGAAAGAGGCTGCGGCACCGAAGACAGCTGTGACAGGCAGAGTGAGCGTCAGGATCGCTGGGACCAGGTAAGTATTTTATATTCACCTGTCCGCGTTCCAGCCACCGGGCGTCGCTCCATCTTCCCAGCGCCTCCATCTTCCCGGCGTCTGCGCTCTGACTGTTCAGGTCAGGGGGCGCGATGACGCATATAGTGTGCACGGTGCCCTCTGCCTGATCAGTCAGTGCAGAGACGCCGGGAAGATGGAGGCACCGGGACCGGACGCTGGGAGCTGCAAGCAAGAAAGGTGAGTATGTGTTTTTTTTTTTTTTATTGCAGCAGCAGCGGCCATGGTACAGATTTATGTGGAGCATCTATGGGACAAAATGAACGGTGCAGAGCACTGTATGGGGCACAATGAACGGTGCAGAGCACTGTATGGGGCACAATGAACGGTGCAGAGCATATATGGGGCACAGATATGGGGCAATAATGAACGGTGCAGAGCATATATGGGGCACAGATATGGGGCAATAATGAACGGTGCCGAGCACAGTATGGGGTACAGCTATGGGACAAAATGAACGGTGGAGAGCATATATGGGGCACAGATATGGGGCAATAATGAACGGTGCAGAGCATATATGGGGCACAGATATGGGACAATAATGAACGGTGCAGAGCATATATGGGGCACAGATATGGGGCAATAATGAATGGTGCAGAGCATATATGGGGCACAGATATGGGACAATAATGAATGGTGCAGAGCACTGTATGGGGCACAGCTATGGGACAAAATGAACGGTGCAGAGCACTATATGGCACAGCTATGGGGAAATAATGATCTATTTTTATTTTTGAAATTCACCGGTAAATGCTGCATTTCCACCCTAGGCTTATACTCGAGTCAATAAGTTTTCCCAGTTTTTTGTGGCAAAATTAGGGGGGTCGGCTTATACTCGGGTCGGCTTATACTCGAGTATATACGGTATTACCAAAAAGGTCTGTCTTCGTCTCATCAGACCAGAGAATCTTATTTCTCATAGTCTGGGAGTCCTTCATGTATTTTTTAGCAAACTCTATGAGGGCTTTCATATGTCTTACACTGAGGAGAGGCTTCCGTTGAACCACTCTGCCATAAAGGCCCAACTGGTGGAGGGCTGCAGTGATAGTTGACTTTGTGGAACTTTCTCCCATCTCCTTACTGCATCTCTGGAGCCCAGCCAGAGTGATCTTGAGGTTCTTCTTTACATCTCTCACCAAGGCTCTTCTCCCACGATTGCTTAGTTTGGCTGGACAGCCAAGTCTAGGAAGACGTTTGGTAGTCCCAAACTTTTTCCATTTAAGGATTATGGAGGTCACTGTGCTCTTAGGAACCTTGAGTACCGCAGAAATTCTTTTGTAACTTTGGCCAGATCTGTTCCTTGCCACAATTCTGTCTCTGAGTTCCTTGGCCAGTTCATTTGACCTCATGATTCTCATTTGGTCTGACATGCACTCTGAGCTGTGTGGTCTTATATAGACAGGTGTGTGCCTTTCCAAATCAAGTCCAATCAGTTTAATTAAACACAGCTGGCCTCCAATGAAGGATTAGAACCAACTCATGGAGGATTACAAAGAAATGGACAGCATGTGACTTAAATATGAGTGTCTGAGCAAAGGGTCTGAATACTTATGACCATGTGATATTTCAGCTTTTCTTTTTTAATAAATTTGCAAAAAATTGTACCTTTCTGTTTTTTTCAGTCAAGATGGGGTGCAGAGTGTACATAAATGAGAAAAAAATGAACTTTTTTGAATTTACCAAATGGCTGCAATGAAACAAAGAGTGAAAAATTTAAAGAGGTCTGAATACTTTCCGTACCCACTGCATTTCATGTGTTTATTTCAGTTAATGTTGATGATTATGACTGACTGCCAATGAAAACTCAAAAGTCATTATCTCGGTAAATTAGAATACTTTATAACACCAGCTTGAAAAATGATTTTAAAATTCGAAAAGTTGGCCTAATGCATGTTCAGTAATTGCACTCAATACTTGGTCGGGGTTCCTTTTGCATCAATTACTGCATCAATGCGGCGTGGCATGGAGGTGATCAGCTTGTGGCACTGTGAGGTGTTATGGAAGCCCAGGTGGCTTTTATAACAGCCTTCAGCTCATCTGCATTGTTGGGTCTGGTGTGTTTCATTTTCCTCTTGACAATACCCCGTAGATTCTCTATGGACTTAAGGTACCTTCGAACTCAGCGACGCTGCAGCGATACCGACAACGATGTCGATCGCTGCAGCGTCGCTGTTTGGTCGCTGGAGAGCTGTCACACAGACAGCTCTCCAGCGACCAATGATCCCGAGGTCTCCGAGTAACCAGGGTAAACATCGGGTTACTAAGCGCAGGGCCGCGCTTAGTAACCCGATGTTTACCCTGGTTACCAGCGTAAAAGTAAAAAAAAAAAACACTACATACTTACCTACCGCTGTCTGTCCCTGGCGCTAGGCTTCTCTGCACTCCTCCTTCACTGGCTGTGAGCACAGCAGCCGGAAAGCAGAGCGGTGACGTCACCGCTCTGCTTTCCGGCTGACCGACGCTCATAGCCAGTGCAGGAGGAGTGCAGAGAAGCAGAGCGCCGGGGACAGACAGCGGTAGGTAAGTATGTAGTGTTTGTTTTTTTTACTTTTACGCTGGTAACCAGGGTAAACATCGGGTTACTAAGCGCGGCCCTGCGCTTAGTAACCCGATGTTTACCCTGGTTACCAGTGAAGACATCGCTGGATCGGTGTCACACACGCCGATCCAGCGATGTCTACAGGGAGTCCAGCGACGAAATAAAGTTCTGGACTTTCCTCAGCGACCAACGATCTCCCAGCAGGGGCCTGATCGTTGGTCGCTGTCACACAGAACGATTTCCTTAACGATATCGTTGCTACGTCACAAAAAGCAACGATATCATTAACGATATCGTTATGTGTGAAGCTACCTTTAAGGTCAGGCAAGTTTGCTGGCCAATCATGCACAGTGATACAGTTGTTTGTAAACCAGATATTGGTATTTTTGGCAATGTGGACAGGTGCCAAGTCCTGCTGGAGAGTGAAATTTCCATCTCCAAAAAGCTTGTATGCAGAGGGAAGCATGAAGTGCTCTAAAAATTTCCTGGTAGATGGCTGCACTGACTTTGGTCTTGATAAAACACAGTGGAACTACACCAGCAGATGACATGGCTGCCCAAACCATCACTGATTGTGGAAACTTCACACTAGACCTCAAGTGGCTTGGATTGTGTGCCTCTCCACTCTTCCTCCAGACTCTGAGACCTTCATTTCCAAATGAACTGCAAAGTTTAATTTAATCTGAAAACAAAACCAGCAGCAGTCCAGTCCTTTTTTATCCTTGACCCAGGTAAGACGCTTCTGGCTTTGTCGATTGGTTATGAGTGGCTTGACACAAGGAAAGCGACACTTGTCGCCCATGTCCTAGATACGTCTGTGTGTGGCGACTTTTGAAGCAATTACTCCTGCAGCAGTCCACTTATTGTGAATCTCCCTCAAATTTTTGAATGGCCTTTTCTTAACAATCCTTTCAAGGCTGCGGTTATCCTGGTTGCTTGTGCACTGTTTTATACCACACTTTTTCCTTACACTCAACTTTCCATTAACATGCTTTGATACAGCACTCTGTGAACAGCCAACTTCTTTAGCATTGACCTTTTGTGGCTTAACTTCTTTGTGGAGTGTGTCAATGACTGTCTTCTGGACATCTGTCACTTCAGCAGTCTTCCCCATGATTGTGGCGCCTACTGAAACAGACTAAGGGACCTTTTTAAAAGCTTAGGAAACCTTTGCAGATGTTTTTTTGCTAATTATTCAAATTTACTGAGATAATGACTTTTGGGTTTTTATTGGATGTAAGCCATAATCATCAACATTAACAGAAATAAACACTTGAAATAGATCACTCTGTTTCTAATGACTCTATATAATCCCTTTACCCCCGGAGCTTGTGGGACGAGTTGTACTTTTGAACGACACCATTGGTTTTACCATGTCGTGTACTGGGAAACGGGAAAAAAATTCCAAGTGTGGTGAAATTGCAAGAAAGTGCAATCCCACACTTGTTTTTTGTTTGGCTTTTTTCTAGGTTCATTAACTGCTAAAACTGATCTGCCATTATGGTTGTCCAGGTCATTACGAGTTCATAGACACCAAACATGTCTAGGTTCTTTTTTATCTAAGTGGTGAAAGAAAATTCCAAATTTAGTTAAAAAAAAAAGCTCCATTTTCCAATACCCATAGCGTCTCCATTTTTCCTGATCTCGGGTTGGGTGAGGGCTTATTTTTTGTGCACCAAGCTTACGTTTTTAGATATACCATTTTGGTGCAGATATGATCTTTTGATTGCCTGTTATTTCATTTGAATACAATGTCGCGGTGACCAATAAAACATAAATCTGGCATTTTCACTTTTTTTCTCGCTACGCCATTTAGCGATCAGGTTAATCCTTTTTTTATTGATAGATCAGGAGATTCTGAACTCGGCAATAACATTTATGTGTATGTTTGACTCTTTTTCGACTGTTTATTTTGAATGGAGCAAAAGGGGGGTGATTTGAACTTTTATATTTTTTTAATTTTTTTATACTTTTAAAAACTTTTTTTTTTCTTTTGGCATTCTTCAATAGTCTCCATGGGAGACTAGAAGCTGCCATAACCTGATCACCTCTGCTACATAGAGGCGATGTTCAGATCGCCTCTATATAGCAGATTTGCTCACTTGCTATGAGCGCCGACCACTGGGTGGCGTTCACAGCAACAATAAATGTCTCAAGGAGAACTCCGGTTGTCATGCCAACACACCGATGACCCGCGATCACGTGACGCAGGTCACCAGTGGGTGGTTTTGCAACGCAATTGCCAGAAGAGCTTATTAAATGCCGCTGTCAGCGTTTAACGTGTTAATTTTCAAAACAGCTGATATGTGCCAGGAAAGATGTGGGCTCACCGCCGGAGACCACATCAAAGGGAGGGAGTCCAACATCGGCGTAAATGTACACCTGATGTCAGAAAAGGGTTAAAGTGAAGGTGCCACGATTTTTAATTTTTTTTAATAATTATTGATTATACAATCAATTATTTTTAATATAAAATTAAATGCACAACTTTAATAGTTTATGTACTAATTTTTACTTTAGCCACTAGGGAGCTGCTATTTTCATTTGGGGGGGTGTAAGTGGCTGAGCAAGACACTTACACACCTCACATATGGCAGTCATGGGCATAAGAGCCTGTGGTCGATCACATCTCTTGTATTGAGGCTGCTCCTCTTGCCTGTAGCTATGTCCTGGTGACCAGGTCACTGCTGTGGGAGGAGATTGTGGCCATTTTGTTGTAGCTCACAGCGTTTGCTTCATTTTCCCACTTCATTGCGCACACTGCTTATCCTAGTACATGTAATGACAGGAGCACTGAGCAGCCGGGGAGAGAAGGTGTCAGGGAGCGCAGGTCCCAGGTGAGTGTCTGCGGTGGTGAGGAGCGGTGGTTACAGCATGTTAGTATTACACTTCATGCTGTGATCACCGTTCACCACTGACCTGTTCAGGGCACAGCAGGGAGATCATCCATCTTCTAAGTTCTGATTAGACTGACAGAGTCAATGTAGCGCTGTGTGCTAGCACAGGGAAGGTAAGTACAAGTGTTGTTTTTTTTTCTATGCGTTGGATGGGTGAGACATATACCAGGATGGAGGGGCCATATACCAGGGTGTGGGGGCATATACCAGGATGGGGGGCATATACCAGGGTAGGGGGGCATATACCAGGGTGGAGGGGCCATATACCAAGGTGGAGAAGCCAGATACCAGGATGGAGGGGCCATATACCAGGATGTAGAGGAATAAACCAAGTTGGTGGGGCCATATACCAGGACGGAGGTTCCATACACCAGGATGGGGGAGACATATCAGGAGAGAGGGGCCATATACCAGGATGAAGGGGCTATATACCAGGATTGGGGGCCATATACCAGGATGAGTGATATGTCCCAGACCAATGTATGTAACCCCATCATGGGTAATGGTGATATGCCTCAGACCCATATACCTAATCCCATCATTGGCATGGATGATACACCCCAGACCGGTATTTCTAATCCCGTCATGCAATATACACTGGTCTAGAGTGTATTTAATCCCATCATGGGGATTGGTGATACATCCCAGACCCATGTATCTAATCACATCATTGGTGATACAACCCAGACTTGTGTATCTAATCCCAAGATATGATACAATCCACTGAGCCCTGTATCTAGATATGTGGAGTGTAACACATGCTAAAATTAATCGCAGCACATGATACACTTCACCTATCTAACCCCAGTTTATGATACAGAGAGTAGCACCAACTACCAGAATTGGTGCTGCCCACCATAATTGGTGTCACAAACAAAATGACTTCACACTGTGATCCTATACTTCATCCTCTCATATCCCTTTAGGCCGGTGTCACACTCAACGTAGGGAAATACAGTCCGTTTTTTATGGCCGTAATACGCAGAAAAAATCCAGAAATCATGATCCGTATGTAATCCGTTGGCAAGGTGTGGTCACGTATTTTGCACACGTAATGTTGCGTATGTAATCCGTATGACATCCGTAATGCGTTTTTTCCACGCAACCTGACAAAATGGACATTTAACGGTTTTGGAGCCTGAAATTAATTTAAATCAGCATCAGCAACCCTATTTAAGGCCTCTATAACAGGTGGCACCCTCCCATATGGCCATTTTGTGGTTGTGCATCTGTTGGTGTGTTGTGTTAACATTTGCACCATGTCTGACCTACTGCACTTCATCCCAACTCAGCGGGTCTTATTTAACTGGGTCTTGTCACGTCGGTATGGCCAGCCATACCCTGTGATTGTTGATCTGCAAAGGAGGAGAAGAAGATTGGGGGTGCATCCTCTTTTGACCCAACGCCTCACTAAAGGCCATTTTCAGAGGCTCTAAACAGCTCTGCATGCACCTCCTGATAAGTTTTACCTATACTGTCGAATGACAATCCCAACATTTGATATCTTGTTGGAGACAGTACGTCCAGGATTCACGTATCAGGACACCAGGATGCGAAAAAGCATATCCGCAGAGGAGCGTCTTCTCCTTACCTTACGGTATGTATTCAACATCCTCACATACTGTATGTTGATGATGTTTTTTTTCAGGGTTGTTTGCTAGCAGCTATTTTAAAATATATGTGTTACTTAGGACAAAACCACAAAAAAATATGTATTTTTAATGTTCTACTTATGTACACTAGCTAAATATCGATTAATTTCATTGATATTCCTTTTTTTTAATGAAACAACATACTTGCGCTTTAGCATGTTTTCTCTAAACTATTGTTACCTAACTAATATGATTTTTTGTGTCCTTTCAGCTTCCTGTAAACTGGATTGTCTTATGCGGGACTACGCCTGGAGTTTCTCATTTGTCGCTCCACGATTTCTGGCATTGTGCACTCAACATGTAGTGAAATATGGTCTAAACTACATGAACTTGTCATGCCTGAGCCAAAAATGGCTGATTGGCTCAAAATAGCCCGTGGGTTCAATGACACTTGTGACTTCCCACACTGCATTGGAGCCCTGGATGGGAAACATATCAGGGTGCGTAAGCCGCCAAACTCTGGCTCCCAATTCTACAATTATAAGCAGTTTTTCTCTGTAGTTCTGTTAGCTGTAGTTACATAGTTACATAGTTATTAAGGTTGAAGGAAGACTATATGTCCATCTAGTTCAACCCATAGCCTAACCTAACATGCCCTAACATGTTGATCCAGAGGAAGGCAAAAAAAAACCCATGTGGCAAAGAGTAAGCTCCACATTGGGGAAAAAAATTCCTTCCCGACTCCACATACGGCAATCAGACTAGTTCCCTGGATCAACGCCCTATCAAGGAATCTAGTATATATACCCTGTAACATTATACTTTTCCAGAAAGGTGTCCAGTCCCCTCTTAAATTTAAGTAATGAATCACTCATTACAACATCATACGGCAGAGAGTTCCATAGTCTCACTGCTCTTGCAGTAAAGAATCCGCGTCTGTTATTATGCTTAAACCTTTTTTCCTCCAACTGCAGAGGATGCCCCCTTGTCCCTGTTTCAGGTCTATGATTAAAAAGATCATCAGAAAGGTCTTTGTACTGTCCCCTCATATATTTATACATTAAAATAAGATCACCCCTTAGTCTTCGTTTTTCCAAACTAAATAGCCCCAAGTGTAATAACCTATCTTGGTATTGCAGACCCCCCAGTCCTCTAATAACCTTGGTCGCTCTTCTCTGCACCCGCTCCAGTTCAGCTATGTCTTTCTTATACACCGGAGACCAGAACTGTGCACAGTATTCTAAGTGTGGTCGAACTAGTGACTTGTATAGAGGTAAAATTATATTCTCCTCATGAGCATCTATGCCTCTTTTAATGCATCCCATTATTTTATTTGCCTTTGTAGCAGCTGCCTGACACTGGCCACTGAATTTAAGTTTGTCATCCACCCATACACCCAGGTCTTTTTCATTGACGGTTTTGCCCAGAGTTTTAGAATTAAGCACATAATTATACATCTTATTACTTCTACCCAAGTGCATGACCTTACATTTATCCCCATTAAAGCTCATTTGCCATTTATCAGCCCAAGCTTCCAGTTTACATAAATCATCCTGTAATATAAAATTGTCCTCCTCTATATTGAAATTCCGCTCTGTATGCCCCCTACAAGGTCATTAATAAATATGTTAAAAAGAAGAGGGCCCAATACTGACCCCTGTGGTACCCCACTGCTAACCGCTACCCAGTCCGAGTGTGCTCCATTAATAACCACCCTATGTTTCCTATCCCTGAGCCAGCTCTCAACCCACTTGCACATATTTTCCCCTATCCCCATTATTCTCATTTTATGTATCAACGTTTTGTGTGGCACCGTATCAAAAGCTTTTGAAAAGTCCATATACACTACATCCACTGGGTTCCCTTGGTCCAATCCGGAACTTACCTCTTCATAGAAACTGATCAAATTAGTCTGACATGAACGGTCCCTAGTAAACCCGTGCTGATACTGGGTCATGAGGTTATTCCTCTTCAGATACTCCAGTATAGCGTCCCTTAGAATGCCCTCCAGGATTTTACCCACAGTAGAGGTTAAGCTTACTGGCCTATAGTTTCCGAGTTCAGTTTTTGTTCCCTTTTTGAATATTGGCACCACATTTGCTATACGCCAGTCCTGTGGCACAGACCCTGTTATTATGGAGTCTTTAAAGATTAAAAATAATGGTCTATTAATGACTGTACTTAATTCCTGCAGTACTCGAGGGTGTATCCCATCCGCGCCCGGAGATTTGTCAATTTTAGTGATTTTTAGACGCCGCCGCACTTCCTGCTGGGTTAAGCAGGTGACATTTAATTGGGAATTTTTATCACTAGATATTTTGTCTGCCATGGGATTTTCTTGTGTAAATACTGATGAAAAAAAGTCATTTAGCATATTGGCTTTTTCCTCATCCTCATCCACCATCTCACCCAGACTATTTTTAAGGGGGCCAACACTATCATTTTTTAGTTTCTTACTATTTATGTAGTTAAAGAATATTTTAGGATTATTTTTACTCTCTCTGGCAATGAGTCTCTCTGTCTCAATCTTTGCTGCCTTGATTTGCTTTTTACAGAATTTATTTAATTTTCTGTATTTATTTAATGCCTCCTCACTACCTACTTCCTTTAATTCTCTAAATGCTTTCTTTTTGTCACTTATTGCGCCAGTTGACAGTAACTACATGTTTATAATTGTAGACATTGGGGCCTATGGCCGAAAAGGAGACTGAAGGGTGTTCAATTCGTCCATTATGGGTCGGCGGCTACGTGAAAACCAGTTAGACCTCCTACCACCACAACAACTCCCAGGATCCAATGCTGAAGCAGTGCCATATGTTCTTGTGGGAGATGAGGCCTTCTAATTGACAAGGAATGTCATGAGGCCTTATCCCAGGCGGAACCTGGATCACCGGCGGCGTGTTTTTAATTTGAGGCTTTCCAGGGCGCGTAGACTGGTGGAGTGTGCCTTTGGGATTCGGTGTGTCAAATGGCGTCTCCTCCAGTCTGCCATTCAGCTGAGTGAGGCTACTATTAATGAAGTTATTAAAGCATGTGTTGTTTTGCACAATTTTACTAGACGTCATGATTGCCCATCATCTGTTCTTGGTGAAGAAATGTTGCCCAATGAGAGTAGGCCTACACCACATGGCCCTCCTCCGCGCCGTCCCTTTTCTGGAATAAAAGTGAGAGATATTTTCACAAATTATTTTGTTTCTCCTCAGGGTGCTACTCCCTGGCAAGATTATGCTGTTTCTCAGTTGTGATTTCCTTATTTTCAAAATATATTATCACCATAAAATATTTTTTGCCTACAGAAACTGTACTCTGTGTGTTGTATTTACTTAGTTACCAGATGGTTATGAACAGAGCATATGTGTGTGATGGATGTAAGAATGATTGTCCCACAAACGTCAATTGGTTTTTGACAACATTTTTTACTTCTAGCAAAAGCCTTTTGGTGTTAACTTTAAACCATATTTGCTTCATATGGGGTTTTTTTTGTTCTTTTTTTCTTTTTGTAAACCACAACAGAACAAAGTGTAATTACAGCACAAAGTTAACCAAAACATGGTTAGGCGGAACAAATAGAAACAAAAATAAATTTGGGTTACAGATTTCTGTACGTTGGTGGAGGTGATGGCGGCAGCTCAGGGTCCAGCTCAGGTGGCCTTTGTTGGGCCAATTGTCCTTCACCCTGTGTGGATGGTGTGTGTGGCGGATCCAAATACAGGCCTTGATCATATTGGCCAGTTGGGTATTGGCCATAAGGGATTTGTTTCTGGCC
The DNA here is from genome assembly GCF_032444005.1 of Ranitomeya imitator. Taxonomy (NCBI): domain Eukaryota; kingdom Metazoa; phylum Chordata; class Amphibia; order Anura; family Dendrobatidae; genus Ranitomeya; species Ranitomeya imitator. The sequence continues at coordinate 151,013,993 of NC_091284.1, read as the reverse complement.
CTCATGCTGCTGAACATGTTGGCTGGACTCATAGCCACCCCCAATATGGCCATGTCGTCCAAACCCAGGTTGTAACCAGCCTACAACACTGGGTCTGGAAAAGTGGACATATTTGGAAGGTTGGTTGTAGGCTGCCATATGGTACAGTGCTGGCCTTGGTTGATTTTGGGTGGGGAGGGGTTGAGGTGTAGGCACACGTGGAGGAGGTGCTTCAAATCCTGATTGACCATGCACCTGTTGAGTTCGTGGTTATTGTTGAGAGGTTATGTGGTGAAAGCTGCCTTCTCTCAATAAATTCCAAAACCTCATAGGGGTCATTTGGGAAGGTGCATAAATCAATCAGGATTTGAATACACCCTCTCACACGTAGCCTCACCTCACGGGGAAGGGGATGAAGGTACCAGGCCAGGCTGCGAGCAAAGGCCTCCTCACCATCATCCGTGGCTGCCCTGGCCAAGTAATTGAGGACCCCAGTGTCCACATCCCTCCTACTGGCTTGCAGCTCTCTCCTTCTACGGCCTCGGCAAAAAGGGCCAGCTGCCTGTGGGGAGGACACCAGTGGGACAGTAGGGCTGCTGCTGTGTCCTTGCTCTTCCTGGCTTACAGGATCTGGTGCTGCTGAGGGTGGTGGTGCTGTATCTTGGACACTTGTTGCTGTCTCTTGGGATGCAGAAGCCGATGGTGCAGGAAGGATGGAGGTAGAAGAGGACAAAGATGGGCCTGCCACCTCTTCTTCTACACCAACCGGATCTATGACAACCTCCGAGTCCGACCCGGTCTCCCTCTGAGTGAGGTTGGACTGTGTTTTGTTTTGAAAAAAAACAAAATTAATACACCTAATTAATAGTTGAGTAATTTGCTAACATAAGTTTATTATACATCTGTGACCTCGTCTCCCGGTACTTACCTACACGCAACCTACGATACTCACAAGACCTCCTTCTCTACTCCCCTCTTATCTCCTCTTCCCACAATCGTAGACAAGATTTATCTCGTGTATCACCCCTACTCTGGAACCCTCTACCACAACACATCAGACTCTCGCCTACCATTGAAACCTTCAAAAAGAGCCTGAACACCCACCTCTTCCGACAAGCATATAACCTGCAGTAACCACAGATCGACAAAACCACTGCTTGACCAGCTCTACTCTTGCCTACTGTATTCTCACCCATCCCTTGTACATTGTGAGCCTTCGCGAGCAGGGTCCTCTCTTCTCCTGTACCAGTTATGACTTGTATTGTTTAAGAATATTGTACTTGTTTTTATTATGTATACCCCTCCTTACATGTAAAGCGCCATGGAATAAATGGCGCTATAACAATAAAAAATAATAATAATAATAATTGTGTTGTGATGTTTTTACTTACAGTCTTAGATCCATACTGGGATCCCAAAAGGAAAGCCGATCATAGTATATATACTTTCGCTTTTTGGTTGGAGCTGCTGACCAACTTCTTGCCCGCTGCTGCCTTTCCCTTTGATATTGGTCCTTGATGCTGCGCCATCGTGTCATAACATCTTCCACTGCAATGACATGGTAACAAATATTCTATAAGCTCATTCTGCACATTGCTTAAAACATTTGGCATTGATTGATCATATTTGAACAATGCTAATAAAATGCCTTCTTAAATTAATTTCATAAAGTTTAAATTGCTTAAAACAACAAATACATTATGCACAATAAAATGAAACAACACAAGGCCAGGGTCCACTCCCCTCTGTACCAGTCTGGCGTTACCAAACGTAGTACCCAACGCAACATCTATATTATCTATGTATGTAAACCCTTTCTCATGTTAAGCATCTTTGTTTTTGCTCAAAAATCATAAAAAAAACCAGACTAAGCCAAAAAATAATCTCAGCCTGTCTCACCCTTCATCTTTGGTGCGGGTTTGGCCGTGTGGAAGCCAGATCTGAAATGTCCGCACTGGACCTGATCGGCCTTTACCTGCGCTTGCCTTTCCTGGCACCAAGGGAGTGATTCTGAAAATGCTCCAGGTACAGTTCGCATGTAATGTGGTCCTTTTTTTTTTTTATATACTCTTTATACATTCAGGAGGCCATAATGGCACAGCGTAAATAAAATACGTAGATTAGGACTGCCCCATTATGAGAATACCGTGAAGTGGCGGGGTAGCTCAAAGAATTGATCAATTGTTTGCTAAATGTCTCATATTTGAACTACAGTTAGAATTTATGTGCAATTGCACTTCAGTTATTGTGTTCTGACCATAAGCAGTGCTGGCTTCTTCCCTTTTTTTGCAAAAAATAATCTGCATGAAATCATGTAGGTAAAGCATTTTTCAAGGTTAATTAATGTCGCAACATGAGTGTACCTCAGGTCCAAACTAATGTATATAATCCCTATCTGATGTATTTAAAAGCCTGATCTGTATAGTACCTGTATAAGCAGGGTTCAGAGAGGGAATATCCATGTGGACATGCTGGATGGAACAGCTTTGATGCAAATGACCCATAAGGAGTGGTCGACTCCCTAGTCTTGTAGAAACAAGAGAACAATTATAGAACCAGAAACACATGGGCTACTTGCACATTGAACAAGTCTGTAGGAACCTGTTCACACACTGTTAGGGTTGGCGGAGTGCACCGAATATATATAAGAGGAAATTGGTGCGTTCGCAGCCCAGGATCCACCGTGCAGGAAAGCACCTGCAGCTAGATATGGCGGTACTATATAGTGGTATAAACAGACTCTGTTACTTCACAGAGTATGTTAGCAAAGATAACGCTGTGCCCTTTTTGGCTCCCAGAGGCACACAGCTACTTAGTAGAGCAGATGGTGGTCATGCAGTCAAATGCAAACATAAAACTCCTCGCCGGAGGTGCCAGCTTTCTAGGGGCTTATTTCAGCCGGGTCCCTGAATACACACACACACAAAACTCCTCGCCGCAGGTGCCAGCATTCTAGGGGCTTATTTCAGCCGGGTTCCTGACTGCATACCAAACATGACCACACTGGCGCTGAGCTCATACATAAATTGACACTAGCGCATATCCGTGCGGTCATGAGAACCCTTTATAGCTGTAGCACCTACAGGACCTTCCAAGAAGGACCAATGGAAGGCTGCCACAGAACTTGATCAGGTACAGGGCCTTCCTGGAGGACCAATGGAAGTTGCTGCAGTACCTGAGCATGTGACCCTTGATCTCCACTGAGAGATCTTGCCCTGGGCATGCTCAGTATGTGCAAAGCAGGACTTAGTCCCAGAAAAGCCTGCTCGCCGCATACCAGTGCAGGGTACAATAGTAAAGCCTGGAGAGGCAGCAGTAACCCTTTGCACAGTATCAGATTCATTGAGACGCTGGGACCGACGTCTCCGCTGAGCAGGCTCCACTGTGGCCGATGCAGAATGGGAGACCGCAGCAGACATGGTTCGAGATTCCCCCTGTGCAGCAGCGGGAACTCAAGTCCTAACACACACCACCAAGAAACTTGAAGACACAAAAGAGCACAATGAGGTCAAAAATACTCTGTTGTAAAAAAAATCACAGTAATAAGCAAGTGCTAGTCAAAAGATGAAAAAACAGGGTATTTAGTTGATACATTTTTGGCAAAAAAAAAGTATACTAAGCTGCTCCAATCGTCAAGGTATACCCATATAGAGCAGTCCTAACTAATGTATATAATCCCTATCTGATGTATTTAAAAACCTGATCATCTGTATAGTACCTGTATAAGCAGGTTCAGACAGGGAATATCCATGTGGACATGCTGGATGGAACAGCTTTGATGCAAATGACCCATAAGGAGTGGTGGACTCCCTAGTCTTGTAGAAACAAGAGAACAATTATAGAACCAGAAACACATGGGCTACTTGCACATTGAACAAGTCTGTAGGAACCTGTTCACACACCAACAAGAAACTTGAAGACACAAAAGAGCACAGTGAGGTCAAAAATACTCTGTTGAAAAAAAAATCACAGTAATAAGCAAGTGCTAGTCAAAAGATGGAAAAAACAGGGTATTTAGTTGACACTTTTTTTGCAAAAAAATGTATACTAAGCTTCTCCAATAATCGTCAAGGTATACCCATATAGAGCAGTCCTAACTAATGTATATAATCCCCATCTGATGTACTGTATTTTCTGGTGTATAAGACTACTTTTTAACCCCTGAAAATCTTCTCAAGAGTCGGGTATCGTCTTATACGCCAGGTGTCGTCTTATAGGGCAGGTGCGGAGTAATATGCGGTCGCCACATATTGTGGGGGAAGTGACCCCAATGACGAGGTGAGGGGGCACCTCACCGGGAAGGTGTAAGTGAAGCAGAGGCAGAGAAGGCATCCTGCCTACTACGCCAAGTGTAAGATGCTAGCAGGTGCGTAGGATGCAGTGACACACAGGAGGCAGAGCAAGGGTTAATAGGTATTTTATGTAAATCAAGCAGGGGGTACTATTTTAAAGGTAACAACAGTTTAACTTATCAGTCTCTGGGCATTGGTGGAAGGTGGATGGAAGATCCCTTGGTAGCGCCGCAAGATGTCTCCGATCCGATGCACTGTCTCCTCGCGAAGGTAAATCCTCCAAGTCCTTCGGCACGTGGTCTCCTAGTACGGGCACCAGATGTAGTAGAGGTATAGGTCCACGGCACAGCGGACGAAGCAAACCGTTCAACAGACAATGCCGCAGAAGAAGTACACAGTCCAGCAATCACAGCCACAGAAGCAGGCCGGTTCTCAGTGGGCACCGCAAGAATATGACTGAGCGGTGCCTCCATGGTGGTCAGCAGAACAATGCTATGCAGTCCGTACTGGTCACTGTACGGTGCGGAGGTCCCTCTGGGCTGTGTCTTCAGTCAAGATGGATTTGCTAACCGGGTATGATGGCACGTATAGCTGGCGTGGGTAAGTCGAGAGGGAGTCAACCGTCTCTGTGCTCACACACTGGTTCCCCGCCAAAAGCCCCGTCTTCCCGCGCACACCGCTATTTACAGTAAGTTGGACTAGCTCCCACAAGTCAGGTGCCCTGGCCTGCTCCAGTCAGAAATCTCTTCCTCCGGAATAATGGTGACAGTCCCGACAGTTCCAGCCCAAACATGCAGGAGGGACCGTCAGCCTGGTCCGCCTCCCTACACCTATATACTAAAGATTTCATAAACCTATTTTCTAAATAATGTCATAGTTGGTTTGAGAAGACTTCAGATGTAACTCTGCCTTGCTCTGTGTTTCCTGTTTTTCCACGGGGGTTATCTACATCATCTTATGCCCATGCAAAAAACTGTATGTCGGTCAGACCAAGAGGGAACTCAGGATACGGATCAAGGAACATCTAACCAAAATTCAAAAGGGATATATGGGACACCCCTTGTCGCGACATTTTGTGGAAAAACATGGGAGGAAGATAAAAGACATACACTTCTGTGGAATTCAGGGACGCCTTCGGCCCGGGGCTCCCTAGGTATCGCGTAGCTGCCATATACCCTCCTGCTCCCTTCTCCCCGCACACTCCGCAAACAGCTAGCAGCGGATTCCGGATTGGGCAGCATTATGAGCTGGTACATCGGGATTACAGGTGCACCAATAGTAGGGTAAGCACCGTCCCGCAATACAATGTCTATGTTGATATATATGTACGTATGCTTCAGGCATTCCACTAAGGATTTATCTACACCCTGCTAAGGGTATATATGTACATTTCCATTCTCTGCACTGGTAAGGATCCAGTTACTGGCTACACGCCATCTAACAACACCTAGCAATTAACCCCTAAGCGCGTGTCATCACCTTATTTTTGTGGTAATTCTTTATTTTCCTTCAGGATAGGCACAGATCCTGTATAGTGATCCCAGCAGCTAGGGGCATACAATTCATCATCTGTTCTCCCTGTCACCGGTTTTCGGCCCATAGTGTGGTGAGTGCCAGTGTGTGTTGTTTTTCTTTTACCCACAAAAAAATATATATATATATATTTGATGGGGTCACAGAGGATATCCCGCAACTCTGCAGTCCTTACAAAAGTAATTTTTCTCCTACAGGAGCCCCAGATTCCCCTTCCATTACAACAATAAATTATGATGTCAACAAAAGTGCCGCACAAACACAGTATGATACCACCACAGTGAATTCCTCCACACGCACAGTATGATGACCCTACTGTACCCCACCTCAACTCAGTCGGCGAAGTATAGGGACTCAAACACAGTATGATCCCCCAATATGACCCCCACACAGCCCTCCATGCAGTATAATGGGCCTACATACAGTATAATGACTCCACACCTCTCCACACTATATAATGGCCCCCACTAGCCCTCCAAACAGTATAATGGCCTCCACACAGCCCTCCACACAGTATGATGGACCTCACACAAACCTTCACACTGTGTAATTGATTGCATACAGTATAATGGCCCCATACTGTATATTCATTCAAATATAACGGCCTCCACATAGCCCTACAAATATCATAATGGTCCCCATATTCTTCCACATAGTATACTGCACACCGTAATCCTCAATATAGTATACTGCACCCCACAGTCCTCCATACAGTATAATGCACTCTCCATAGTCCGCAATATACTATAGTGCATTCACTAGAGGTCTCAGTATAGCATAATGCACCATATAGTCCTCCATTTAGTATAATGCACCCCATAGTCCTTCATATAGTATAATGCACCTCATTGTCATCCATATACTATAATACACTCCACATAGTCCTTCATTCAGAATAATGCACCCCATTGTACTCCAGATAGTATAATGCGCTCCCCATAGTCCCCATAGAATATTCATTTCTATTTAATAGTTGGCACAGTCATTGCTGCCATCGGCTTTCTGCACAGAGCAGTAAATATTCATTGATCTTTAATAGCGGGCACAGTAACCTCAGCCACTGGCTTGCTGCAGTGGCTGGATGATCATGTGTGTACGCTACTTAAGGGAATGGATATTCACTCCTCTCCATTCACATGGGCGTGGAGAGCAGTGATTATTCATTCCATTTAGTAGTGGGCACACGTGATTGCCCAGCCGCTGCAGCAAGCCAGCAGCTGAGGTTAGTGTGCCCGCTATTTAAGATCAATGAATATTCACTGCTCTTCACACGCCCATAGTCCTGGCATGGTGAGCAGTGAGCATTCCGACATCTGTCCCCTGCTTATGAGGGTACAATGCATACCAGGATGGGTATGAGGAGGCCATGCATACAAGGATAGGGATGAGGGTGCAATGCATACCAGGCTTATACTCAAGTCAATAAGTGTTCCCAGTTTTTTGTGGTTAAATTACAGTGGGAAAAAAAGTATTTAGTCAGCCACCAATTGTGCAAGTTCGCCCACTTAAAAAGATGAAAGAGGCCTGTAATTGACATCATACATAGACAACAACTATGACAGTCAAAATGAGAAAACAAATCCAGAAAATCAAATTGTCTGATTTGGCAAGATTTATTTTGCAAATTATGGTGGAAAATAAGTATTTGGCCATTAACAAAAGTTCATCTCAATATTTTGTTATATATCCTTTGTTGGCAATAAGAGAGGTCAAACATTTTCTGTAAGTCTTCACAAGGTTGGCACACAATGTTGGTGGTATGTTGGCCCATTCCTCCATACAGATCTCCTCTAGAGCAGTGATGTTTTGCTGGGCAACATGGACTTTCAACTCCCTCCAAATGTTTTCTGTGGGGTCGACATCTGGAGACTGGCTAGGCCACTCCAGGACCTTCATATGCTTCTTAGAAGCCACTCCTTCATTGCCCTGGCAGTGTGCTTGGGATCATTATCATGCTGAAAGACCCATCCACATTTCATCTTCAATGCCCTTGCTGATGGAAAAAGGTTTGCACTCAAAATCTCTCGATATGATGATGTTGACGCCTTCCTGACCGTGTTTGAGAGGGTCGCTGAGAGGGAAAAACTTCCGCCAGAGCAGTGTGCAGAGGTACTGGCGCTATATCTGATGGGGGAACCCCAGAAGGCGTACTATGACTTGACCTTGCTAGATGCCAAGGAGTATCACAAAGTGAAGGTTGAGATTCTTGCACGTTTTGTTATGATCTGGTGGCTTAGGAGCAGCATGAGACGGACTCTGGAGAAGGTGGTCCCTGTACTGACCGCAAACCCTGAACCTAGCAGCGCACCTAGAAGTAGCCGTGGGGGTACCTAACACTCCCTAGACCGCTCGGCACAGACTAAGATCTAACTACCCCTAAAGACAGAAACAGGAAACCTATCTTGTATCCCCAAAGGATAGATAGCCCCCCACAAATATTGACTGTGAGAGGAGAGGGAAATAACATACGCAGATATGAAATCAGATTTTAGCATAGGAGGCCATACTAGCTAAAAAGAAAGAATAGAACAGAGTACTATGCGGTCAGTATAAAAACACTAGAAAATATCCACCGCAGAAAATACGGATCACCACATCTGACTAAAGACATGGGGGTATATCTGCATCTCCAGAGAAATAGCTAGGCTGCCAAAAATCCTTCACAGACTAAGCTGGACAAGACAAAAACATGAAAATGCACAGAACTATAAGGTCCACAGCAGGTGGACAGCAAAAACAAAGCCAGGACTTATCTTTGTAGAAAAGCACAGCAAACTGGAGAGACCAGCAGGGAAGTGAATCCTTCAAGAACAATGAACAACTGGCACTGACTAAAGGATCCTGCAAAGCTATATACCCCAGTCAGTTTTGCAATTAGTAGATACACCTGTCCACTCCTGCAGTCCAGGCACAACTGCATTACCCTCTGCAACCACCGGAGGGAGCCCAAAAGCTGAATTCACAACAACGTTTGGGGGTGACACTGACTGTCAGGGAACAGCGAGTTACCGCTGGGCCTATCATCGGGAGAAACCGCCTCACTCCCAAATGTTCGACTTGTTGCACCTGGTCCAGAAATGGCTGCAGCCAGAGTCCTCTATGCCTGCGCAGATGGTAGAACGAGTGGTGAAGGATCGGTTTGTGCACTACCTGCCGAGGCCCATACAGACTTGGGCTGCCCAAGGTGATCCACGGAATGCCGATGAATACCAGGGGATGGAAGGCTCCTTGTTTTTTCATGTATTTTTATATTTTTTTATGTACAATAAAAACATTCTCTTCATTTTTAATTTTTAATTATTATATTTTTTTCCCTCTTGTTTCATGTATTTTTTTTTTTTGTGCATTTTTTCCATAATAAAATATTCTCTTGCATAGATTAATTCCTCATTTATATATTTTATATGATTTTCATGTTATATATGCGGTAAATATTATCCCAGATCTTATATACAAGTGGGGTATTTATATTTCGTTAGCTGGTATACTAATTGCTATGATCAGTCAAATCTGTCTTATGCCCTTAGTTGTTCCCTTAATTAATATGGCTGTGGGTACGCTGAGCGCCGATCTCCGTCCTGGTGCTGGGAACCCGGTGCGCCGCTGACTGTGACCTTCTGGCCGCACTCGGTGACGCACTTCCGGTTTTCGGCGCCATATAATTATAGCGTCCCGGTTTGTGTTATAGCTTATAGCTTACAGCTGTTTAGATGCTATATTATGCGGTCGCGCCCTACACACGCCACTCCCTGACGAAGCGGTTGCGAAACGTGCGTTGGAGTGGTGTGTGAGGGGGCTGTGACACGCATATGCTGGTTGGTATACACGGCTCACATTTTGCTGTTTGATTTGTGTTCATTTTCTATTTATACCATTGATGTGTCTACCTCGTGCAGTACTTTTTGTGAGATCGGATTTTATCAGATGTTATTTCCATACTTTTGATATATTGGTTATTGATTAAAGTATATATTATTTTTATACTATATTTTCTTTATTTACTTGTTATTGTTGCATCATTGGATTGACAATATAATATTTTCACCTTATTTTAATCATATAACACACTTGCTATAATCATATATATTATATCATTTAACACTGTTTTAGTCACATATCATTCATCACATATATTTTTTATCACCTTATTAATTATATTTATATCAGACATCTTTATATATGACTTATATATTCATAAAATTTATTATCACGTACACTTTTTTCTATTTTTGTATGATTTATAGCATTTTTTTATATACAGTTGTTTTTCACTCATCTGTTTTCTAGCTTATATTATTCATACACACATATTGTCATACTGCCAATGATGCATCAATTACAGGCTTTCTAGTGTGGATGTGCATTTGATTATTATTGGATCTCATTGAAATACTTCTATATTTGGTTTATGTGCACACATTAAAATTGCATTTTTTACTCTATAATATGAAATATATTTATCGAATATTATTTTTATTCACATTTGGAATATTTTATTGTAAATAATTTCATATATATGTCAGCCGTGATATTATTTTAAATTATTTAATTTAATATATTTTTATATGATCATATTTGTATCCACTTGGTATATATTATTGGTTTTTGTATTAATCGGTTTTTGTGTGTCATAGCCCCCCCACATACTGGTTTATATTTTATACATTATTTTTGTTCATGTGTATTTTATTCTGGATTAATTATATATATATATATTTTAATAAAAATGTTATTAATTGTGTTATGTCCTTTTTTAAAATAATAAAAATTATTAATGAAATTTTTGAACTTGTTGTCAGTAAATACTCTTTTTGGGGTATATCCTTGGGGAGGCAGCCAATTCCATACTGGAGGTCCCAGCAGGGGGCAGAGTCCCAAAAAGGGGTGGGGCATCCAACATCAAAAGGGGCGGTATATGAACGCCTGGGTCCACAATCAGTATCTACGGGTGACACCACTGCTTCTTCCCCTGTGCTACATGCTTGTCCATGATGCAGATGTAGATGTCTCCCGCCCTGCTCCTGTCACAAGCACCATCAGCAACCACATCAAATTCTTTGTCTCTACCCCAGGGACAAAAAAAAATAGCCAGCCATCCACCCACAGGTCAATACACTAAACAAGCACATTGCCAAACTGCTGGAAATGTTGTCGTTTAAGCTTGTGCACACTGATACTTTCCGCAAACTTATGATGGTGAACATCCCACGGTACTCGATCCCCAGCAACCACTAGTTTTCCCGGTGTGATATTCCCGCCTTACACCAGCATGTGTCCCATAACATCACCCGTATATTCCTAATAGGAATATACTCACCCTCGGACGCGCCCTGCTTCTTTCCGGCAGCCTTCTTTCCTAAGAATCAGCACTTGCAGGACCTTGCGGTGAGGTCGCGGCTTGTGATTGGTCGCGCGAGCGGTCACATGGGCGGTCGCGCGACCAATCACAAGCCGCGACGTCACCGCAAGGTCCTGCAAGCGCTGATTCGAAGGAAGGTTCCCGGTTAGTACCAGGGCGCGTCCGAGGGTAAGTATAGCGATATTTTTTATTTTAATTCTTTATTTTACACTTAAATATGGATCGCAGGGCCTGAAGGAGAGTTTCCTCTCCTTCAGACCCTGGGAACCATTGGAAACCCAATGCACTGCATTGGGTTTCGAGTTTCGGCCGACCCCGACTTTTTTATAGGATCGGCCGATTTCACTCGACCCGACTTTTGAAAAAGTCGGGTTTCGTGAAACCCGACCCGATCCTATAAAAGTAAAAGTCGCTCAACCCTAGCGCACATCATTGCTTTAGCTGCTCTCCCTAATGCTAACACAGTAGCTTAGGTATTTGTCACTGAGATTGTGAAGCTCCATGGGGTTTCCTCTGATGTGGTGTCAGACCAAGGGATCCAGTTTGTATCTAAATTCCAGAGGGCATTTTGTTCTCATCTGGGGATGCATCTATCCTTCAGCATTCCATCCTCAAACTAACGGTCAGACTGAACATCTAAACCAAAGTTTGGAGACATACCTCAGGTATTATGTGTCAAATAATCAGTGGGATTGGTCTTTTTTTTTCCATTAGTTGAATTTACTTTAAACAATCATTGCAGTGAGTTCACTGGTAAGTCACTATTTTTTGGTGCATATGGCTTTAACCCACTGTTCTGGACCTCCAGTAAAGATGGATGTTTAGCGGTTCCTTTATCACTCTAATCTGTATGGCAAGGGGTTCAGAACAACATTAAAATCTTTGGGGACAGATACAAACACATGGCTGATAGGAAAAGGTGGTCAGGTCCGGACCAGGGTGTCAATGATTTAATTTGGCTGTCTAAAAAATTATTAGACTGAAAACTGCTTCTTGGCAATTAGGTCCTATATTTATTGGTCCTTAGAAGGTGGTCACCGTAATTAAACCTGCCACTTTTCATCTTGCGCTTACTCTAACTCTAAAAATCCATAATGTTTTCCACAGGTCATTGCTCAAAAAATATGTAGCGCCTGTGGAGCCGTCTCCCTTGCCGCTGTCACGTTATTGTTGATGGTAATTTGGAGTTTCAAGTGGCAAAAATTGTGGATTCCCATATGGTTCACTGACCTTTACAATACTTGGTACACTGGAAGGGGTATGGTCCTGAGAAGCGGATGTGGGTAGCGGCTTCAGAGGTTAATGCCAGTAAACTAATTTGGTCCTTCTATGTGGCCCATCTTGATACAAACCCAGTCCCAAGGGTCTAATGGCCCCTCGTAGAAGGGGGGGTCCTCTTTAGATGCAGTGTGATTCATGTCCTATTTTAAATGGATTTCCTTTCTATCAATGCTGAAAGGGTTAAGGACTATTTTCATGCTGGCTGGGTACATGCAGCATTGTTGCTCTCAGCTGCAGCTGCTGATATAATTTCCTGTCCCTATTTATACTAGATCTGGACATTTCTTCCTTGCCAGTAAAAGAATCTTCTTCCTGGAAGTAGTTGCTGGGGAGTTGTGTATGCAGTAGTTTTGTAAGTGTTTATCTCCTATTCTCCTATTTAGTTTGTTTCTTCCTTACTTTCTCTATCCTCCTCCCTATTTTTGGGGACTGTTTTGTAAAATAGTGGTTTTCAGTTACCCCTGTCTGTCTTTGTGTCTTGTTTCCCTTATATTTCCGTCCCATGCCTCATGGGGTAGGGGTGGGGACAGATTAGTGTTTAACAGGAGCATAGTAAAGGTGGAGACCCATAAGGCGTACCTCTGGAACAGGGATAGTTAGGATCCCAGTTTTAGAGACAGTTTTAGGCCCTTCTCCCTTACTTCAGCCCGTAACATCGTGAAATAGACCCTGGGACTGCATAAGTGCTACCAATGCTGAGAATTGCGGGCCTTAGTTCAATCAGGGTTTCCTGTACGTCCTACACCAGAAGCGGTAACAGGCTCTGCTGAAACTAATTTGTTTAGGTTACAAATAGCACACTGCCACAGAGTTGTTGAAAGGTATAACACATCAGAAAGACCCGTGGCTCTCGTCAGGCATGGTTGTGTGTGAAACTGGCTGCAAACAAGTGGCAGCTTTAAAGCTTGGCAAGCTCGCACACATACCATGCCTGCCACACATGCTCAACTTAGTGGTTCTGCGGCTTCTGAAAACCTACCTAGATTTACCTGAGCTACTTGTGAACATACCCTGCTTGTGTGCTCATTTCTGAAAGTCAGCTACAGCTGTTACTGGTCTGGCAGTGCTACAGCAGCATTTGCAAGCACGAGCTCACTGACTGGTGTGTGACGTGTAAACGTGTTGGAACTCCACATTATGTATGTTGGTAAGGCTTTGTAAGCAGCAGAGGGCAGTAGTTGAATACCAGCTACATGCTCATCAGTATTCCCGTCAGCCTCTGCACATAACAACTGATGTTGTTATTGGGTATCCAAGCTGTATATGTGAGATGTACTGTCCCTCTTACACCTCGGAGGTGATGGCCTGCCCTGCCGCTAGTGTTTTGTAAGACGTGTTTTTTTAGTTCCACCGGGGTCATAATAACTGATAGACGCATCCGCCTGTCAACTGAAAATGCTGACAGGCTTACTATTATCAAAATGAACAAGGCCTGGATAGGTCCAGATTTCTTAACCCCACCAGATGATAGCAGCAGAACATAAAGCCAACTCAAATGTTCCTTTTTTTTCCTAGTGCATTCCCAAGCACCCCTTCCAGCCAAAAAAGGGTATACAGTTCATGGTTTCTTCTTTTTCTTGTCCTTCTCAACCATATCAACAGGGTCATCCGGCAGCCCTCAGTCAAAATCTTTAGGAGGGTTATCTGGCAGCCCTCACTCAAAATCTTTATAAGGTCATCAGGCAGCCCTTACTCAAAATATTTAAAGGGTCATCAAGCGTCTCTCACTCAAAATTTTTATAGGGTTATCAGGTGGCCCTCACCCAAAGTTTTTAGAGAATCATCATGTGACACTTGCTCTTCATTTTCCAGGGTGCGTATGATGACCTACTTTATAACTTTTACAGTATGTGATGAGACCTATCTCTAGAACTTTTTAACATAAATACAGCCAGTGAAAATGTTTTTCAGTCCTTAAACTTAGCGCATAGGCTTTACCAGTCTAGAAGTCCCACTTGTTAAAAATTGCCAAAAAATGTTTTTTGAGGCACTCCTTTACATGTCTTCTAGAGTGTATTGCAGTCTCTCCTAATTTTTGGCAGCCCTTGAAATTAGTGCATAGGCTTTATGAGTGTAGAAGTCCCACTATCTAACAATTTTAACAGAATGTGTATGAGGCCCTATTTTATGTCTAATACAAGATGTATCGGAATCCCTCTTCCTTCTAATTTTTGGCTGTTCTTGCCTTGTCCACATTGGGTTTGCGAGTTTCAGAGGTTCTTCTTCATATATTAAACAGGATGTGTCCCATCTCTCACACCACATAGCCAAATAAGGTAGTAAAAAGTTAAAATTACATTTACCGGTGACTACTAGTGGGTCTAGTTTTATTTCCCCCTCTACTTTGTAATCTACTGTAGTCATAGGCGATGAGGAAATACGGCGAGAGATGGCGGGGCTATTAAGGGGTGGAGGATGCTCGTATTTCTTTCTCCTCTCTTTTTAATTTTGCCTCATATACAAGAAATTTTACAGGAAAGAATGTTTCTTAACATTTTTTCCTGTATAATCCATTGCACCTTTGGTTTTGTGTGTTTTTTCTGACAGTCCGTAAAAGTGGGGTTATGCTCTGTCAACATTGTTCACAACAGCAACCTGGGAGTCAGAGATGAGTAGATGAGCCCAGGCATCTTCCCCATGCTATTTCCATTCCATTTGACCGCTGTTTCCATCAGTGATTTTCCTGCCCCACAGTCTTCCTGTTAGGGTCTTCCAGGAAAAATGATCGTGTTTCCAATTGACTTCCATTATACTGGTTACTCGAGTCGAGCCTGTCCGACCTGCTTGAATCAAGTATTGAGCACTCAAGTGAGTCGCCCCGCGGCAAGGGGTACTCGGTATCGGGTCCTACTGCTTCACAAAGGGATGTCACGGTGGCTGTGACCCGGTCCGTGGCCCAGGGCGCCCATGTAAAAGGGGAAAAATCTTTAAAGGGATAGAGTTTGTGTTCGTGACGCCACCTGTGGTATTTGGTCAGAGTGACCGACACTGCTTTAAGGGGTCCACAGGGGTGATGTTATGGCAGCTAGATAGTATACCTTCCCACAGGTGAAGTACAGTATATGCCCAGGGCTTGCCAGTGTGAAGATGGTGGTATGGTGAGAGTCACAGAGAAGAACGAGGACACAAGGTTGCAGTCTCTTTACCTTTACTGAAGACTTCAGCATCCACAGTCCAGGGCACCAGGTCACAGGGCAGGCAGAATCCGGCCGGTTCGGAGGCAAGTCCAGAGTCCCCTTGTCCAGGTGGAAATCAATAGCCTTCCCTTTCGCTGTAGTGGTGTAGTCCCTTACTGCTAAGCCTCTCATAAGGTCCTCACAGATGTGGTGTTTCTCTCTCTCTCTGTCCCCCATGTAGGATAGGACAAAACCCGTATGACTGGTGACTTGAGCCTGTTTATAGGGTTTCTTAGATAATCTGGCTCTGTGGGGTGTCACCGTGCCTCCTGGGTGTAGGTGCGGACAGGTAACCTGCAATTAGCTGTCATACTGGTCTCTGAAATAAGGCATGGAGGTCCTACTCCCTCGGTGTTCCGGCAACCGGGATTCTGCGCCTCAGAAAGGAGGCAGACTGTTCGGGGCTGGTCTCCTTCTGGTATCCTCTCCTTTGCTTCGACTTCCTTCACGCTCGCTGCAATACAATTCTGCCTTTCAATGTCTCTTTCTGAGAGCTGCAGCTCTGAGGGCATGCACAGCTCCGTTAACCTTCTGTCCTCCTCAGACTACTGTCTGGAACTTTCTTCTCTCTCACTTTCCCTACAGACTACCAGTTATATACAGTGGGGCAAAAAAGTATTTAGTCAGTCAGCAATAGTGCAAGTTCCACCACTTAAAAAGATGAGAGGCGTCTGTAATTTACATCATAGGTAGACCTCAACTATGGGAGACAAACTGAGAAAAAAAAATCCAGAAAATCACATTGTCTGTTTTTTTATCCTTTTTTTTGCGTATTATGGTGGAAAATAAGTATTTGGTCAGGAACAAGCAATCAAGATTTCTGGCTCTCACAGACCTGTAACTTCTTCTTTAAGAGTCTCCTCTTTCCTCCACTCATTACCTGTAGTAATGGCACCTGTTTAAACTTGTTATCAGTATAAAAAGACACCTGTGCACACCCTCAAACAGTCTGACTCCAAACTCCACTATGGTGAAGACCAAAGAGCTGTCAAAGGACACCAGAAACAAAATTGTAGCCCTGCACCAGGCTGGGAAGACTGAATATGCAATAGCCAACCAGCTTGGAGTGAAGAAATCAACAGTGTGAGCAATAATTAGAAAATGGAAGACATACAAGACCACTGATAATCTCCCTCGATCTGGGGCTTCACGCAAAATCCCACCGCGTGGGGTCAGAATGATCACAAGAACGGTGAGCAAAAATCCCAGAACCACGCGGGGGGGCCTAGTGAATGAACTGCAGAGAGCTGGGACCAATGTAACAAGGCCTACCATAAGTAACACACTACGCCACCATGGACTCAGATCCTGCAGTGCCAGACGTGTCCCACTGCTTAAGCCAGTACATGTCCGGGCCCGTCTGAAGTTTGCTAGAGAGCATTTGGATGATCCAGAGGAGTTTTGGGAGAATGTCCTATGGTCTGATGAAACCAAACTGGAACTGTTTGGTAGAAACACAACTTGTCGTGTTTGGAGGAAAAAGAATACTGAGTTGCATCCATCAAACACCATACCTACTGTAAAGCATGGTGGTAGAAACATCATGCTTTGGGGCTGTTTCTCTGCAAAGGGGCCAGGACGACTGATCCGGGTACATGAAAGAATGAATGGGGCCATGTATCGTGAGATTTTGAGTGCAAACCTCCTTCCATCAGTAAGGGCATTGAAGATGAAACATGGCTGGGTCTTTCAACATGACAATGATCCAAAGCACACCGCCAGGGCAACGAAGGAGTGGCTTCGTAAGAAGCATTTCAAGGTCCTGGAGTGGCCTAGCCAGTCTCCAGATCTCAACCCTAAAGAAAACCTTTGGAGGGAGTTGAAAGTCCGTGTTGCCAAGCGAAAAGCCAAAAACATCACTGCTCTAGAGGAGATCTGCACGGAGGAATGGGCCAACATACCAACAACAGTGTGTGGCAACATTGTGAAGACTTACAGAAAATGTTTGACCTCTGTCATTGCCAACAAAGGATATATTACAAAGTATTGAGATGAAATTTTGTTTCTGACCAAATACTTATTTTCCACCATAATATGCAAATAAAATGTTAAAAAAACAGACAATGTGATTTTCTGGATTTTTTTTTCTCAGCTTGTCTCCCATAGTTGAGGTCTACCTATGATGTAAATTACAGACGCCTCTCATCTTTTTAAGTGGTGGAACTTGCACTATTGCTGACTGACTAAATACTTTTTTGCCCCACTGTATATGTGGAGAGTGACATAATAAATAGGAGCAGAAGCTCCCCCTGGTGGCCTGGAGTATGAATGTGTTGCATGTTTGATACCTGGATGCAGTTATCCTTTCTTGCCTCCAAAGGAAGCATCACTCTCCCCGAGAGGAAAGCAATACCACTGCGACGACCAGGACCCTGGGTCGCCGCACTCCCCCCCCCCCCATTAAATCCAGTACTTCCGGGCTGGGAAAAGAAAACAACAGTTACAGGATAGCAAAAGACATGCAATTTTTAAAATGCAATGAACTTATAAATCAAATTAATATTATATTCAGAGCTTCCCTGTTGGGGAGGTGAGGACACTTGAAACGGTGCATCAACTATTTACATTGTACGCGTACTTTCACGGATAGGAAACTTTAATAAAGCAATATGATTATTAACTAACTATTAAGTGCCATGACCCTCATGGGTATACTATCAGTTAAGTGCAAAAATCTTCATCCAACCCCCGCGGGTTACTTTATTCTCTCCATTTTATCAAAAGTGCATCAGGATATCAGCCACATAAAACACGATTCTATCTAAAGTGAAATCTCGGCTTTCATCACTATTAACTATATTAACTCTTTAATATATTAACCTTCTATCTTGTAACATACAAATCCATCTGTCAAAGTGCAACAATTAAACATTCCCTTTAAGGGTTTAAACAATATGCAAGTCTCTTTCCTTTTTGAGGCAGTGCAAAGGTATCAATCACAGTAATGTTCAAGTCAAACAAAACTTTAGAACAGCAGCAACGATGCGAGGGACCCATCATTAACCCCCAACGTTGATCTTGGGCAGGCTACAAGGCGTGTATAAAGACCTGGAATCCTGCAGCGCCAAACGGGTTTTTCTTCAGGTCTCTGGAAAACAAAGCAGTTCTCGCAACAATGTTAGAAGCAGTCTTTTAAAACTTCTTTTGTAAAACCAGTAGGAAGCACCTTTAAGAAGGTACAAACTATTTACAGTGGAAAGTACTTGATCATGCACAGTTCATGATTCCCAGTTCTTTAACCCCTTCATGACCCAGCCTATTTTGACCTTTAGACCTGGCCGTTTTTTTGCAATTCTGACCAGTGTCCCTTTATGAGGTAATAACTCAGCAACGCTTCAACGGATCCTAGCGGTTCTGAGATTGTTTTTTCATGACATATTGGGCTTCATGATAGTGGTAAATTTAGGTCGATAATTTTTGCGTTTATTTATGAAAAAAATGGAAATTTGGCTAAAATTTGGAAAATTTCGCAATTTTCAAATTTTGAATTTTTATTCTGTTAAACGAGAGAGTTATGTGACACAAAATAGTTAATAAATAACATTACCCACATGTCTACTTTATATCAGCACAATTTTGGAAACAAATTTTTTTTACTAGGAAGTTATAAGGGTTAAAATTTGACAAGCGATTTCTCATTTTTACAACGAAATTTACAAAACCATTTTTTTAGGGAACACCTCACATTTGATATCAGTTTGAGGGGTCTATCTGGCTGAAAATACCCAAAAGTGACACCATTCTAAAAACTGCACCCCTCAAGGTGCTCAGAACCACATTCAAGAAGTTTATTAACCCTTCAGGTGCTTCACAGCAGCAGAAGCAACATGGAAGGAAAAAATAAACATTTAACTTTTTAGTCACAAAAATGATCTTTTAGCAACAAATTTTTTATTTTCCCAAGGGTAAAAAGAGAAACTGGACCCCAAACGTTATTGTACAATTTGTCCTGAGTATGCCAATACCCCATATGTGGGGGGGGGGACCAATGTGTTAGGCAATTTCTCCTGAGTACAATGATACCTCATATGTGGAGGTAAACTACTGTTTGGGCACACGGCAAGGCTCAGAAGGGAAGGAGTACCATTTGACTTTTGAATGAAAAATTAGCTCCAATCGTTAGCGGACACCATGTCAGGTTTCGAGAGCCCCTGTGTGCCTAAACATTGGAGCTCCCCCACATGTGACCACATTTTGGAAACTAGACCCCCCAAGGAACTTATCTAGATGCATAGTGAGCACTTTGAACCCTCAGGTGCTTCACAAATTGATCCGTAAAAATGAAAAAGTACTTTTTTTTCGCAAAAAAATTATTTTAGCCTCAATTTGTTCATTTCCACATGGGCAAGAGGATAAAATGGATCCTAAAATTTATTGGGCAATTTCTCCTGAGTACACTGATACCTCACATGTGGGGGTAAACCACTGTTTGGGCACACGGCAGGGCTCGGAAGGGTAGGAGCGCCATTTGACTTTTGAATGAAAAATTAGCTCCAATTGTTAGCGGACACCATGTCGCGTTTGGAGAGCCCCTGTGTGCCTAAACATTGGAGCTCCCCCACATGTGACCCCATTTTGGAAACTAGACCTCCCATGGAACTAATCTAGATGTGCGATGACCACTTTAAACCCCCAAGTGCTTCAGAGAAGTTTATAACGCAGAGCCGTGAAAATAAAAAAATCATTTTTCTTTCATCAAAAATTATTTTTTAGCCCGCAATTTTTTATTTTCACAAGTGTAACAGGAGAAATTGGACCCCAAAAGTTGTTGTCCAGTTTCTCCTGAGTACGCTGGTACCCCATATGTGGGGAGGAACCACTGTTTGGGCACACGTCGGGGCTCGGAAGGGAAGTAGTGACGTTTTGAAATGCAGACTTTGATGGAATGGTCTGCGGGCGTCACGTTGCGTTTGCAGAGCCCCTGATGTGCCTAAACAGTAGAAACCCCCCACAAGTGACTCCATTTTGGAAACTATACCCCCAAGGAACTTATCTAGATATGTGATGAGCACTTTGAACCCCCAATTGCTTCACAGAAGTTTACAACGCAGAGCCATGAAAATAAAAAATCATTTTTCTTTCCTCAAAAATGATGTTTTAGCACGCATTTTTTTATTTTCACAAGGGTAACAGGAGAAATTTTACCTCAATATTTGTTGTCCAGTTTGTCTTGAGTACGCCGATACCCCATATGTGGGGGTAAACCACTGTTTGGGCGCATGTCAGGGCTTGGAAGGGAGGGAGAACCATTTGACTTTTTGAATGCAAGATTGGCTGGAATCAATGGTGGCGCCATGTTGCG
This sequence comes from Ranitomeya imitator, assembly GCF_032444005.1. Classification (NCBI taxonomy): domain Eukaryota; kingdom Metazoa; phylum Chordata; class Amphibia; order Anura; family Dendrobatidae; genus Ranitomeya; species Ranitomeya imitator. The sequence continues at coordinate 150,993,071 of NC_091284.1, read as the reverse complement.
TTTGGAGACCCCTGATGTGCCTAAACAGTGGAAACCCCTCAATTCTAACTCCAACACTAACCCCAACACACCCCTAACCCTAATCCCAACTCTAGCCATAACCTTAATCACAACCCTAATCCCAACACATCCTTAACCACAGCCCTAACCCTCATCCCAACTCTAACCTTAATCCTAACCCTAATCCCAACCCTAACCACAACCCAAACCCCAACACACCCCTAACCCTAACCATAACCCTAACTACAAGCCTATTCTTAACCCTATTTCCAATCCTAGCCCTAATTCCAACCTTAACTCTAATTCCAACCCTAACCCTAAGGCTATGTGCCAACGTTGCGGATTCGTGTGAGATTTTTCCGCACCATTTTTCAAAAATCCGCAGGTAACAGGCACTGCGTTCTACCTGCGGATTTACTGTGGATTTCCAGTGTTTTTTGTGCTGATTTCACCTGTGGATTACTATTGAGGAACAGGTGTAAAACGCTGCGGAATCCACACAAAGAATTGACATGCTGCGGAAAATACGTTTCCGCGTGGTATTTTCTGCACCATGGGCACAGCAGATTTGGTTTTCCATAGGTTTACATGGTACTGTAAACCTGATGGAAAACTGCTACGAATCCTCAGCGGCCTATCAGCTGCGGATCCGCAGCCAAATCCGCAAGTAGAGGCATTGATTTACCAGCAGTTGCCTAGTAATTTAATGGAGGCAGAAAAAAGAGCATTGAAAGAAATAGAGGGGTGGGAGGACATAGTGATTCGTGCCGCAGATAAGGGTGGAAATACTGTTTTGTTAAATAAAGAATATTACATGATGGAAGCATATGGACAATTAAATAAGAAACGTATGCAGTTTTGAAATCTGACCCCACAACTAAATTTACAAATGAATTACGTTCTTTATTAAGATCAGCAGTTGAAGGAGGGGTATTGTCTTCAAAACAGGCAGAAAAATTACTTCCACCTTTTCCAAAAAAGGCTCACTGGTATCATGTACCGAAGGTACATAAACATTTAACCGAGCCCCCAGGCCGACCTATAGTGTCCGGGGTGGGGGCACTTACAGAACCCCTGTCTCGATACCTTGAATGGTTGTTACATCCCCTCTTACCTGATGTTCCGTCATATATACGCGACACAAAAAATTTTCTGCAGATTATACATAGTTTTACTTGGCAAGACAGTTTCTGCCTCGCGTCAATTGACGTAGAAAGCCTGTACACCCGCATTCCTCAACATCAGGGTGTTGAAGCTGTCAGAGAAGTCCTCTCCCATATCCCAACAGACGATAAAACAACAGCCTTTATTTGTAATGGTTTGAGTTTCATTCTAACACATAACACCTTCATGTTTGATTCCACTTGGTATATACAAGTGGAAGGTACCGCGATGGGTACTCCAGTCGCATGTACTCTAGCGAATCTGTACCTTGCGGTATTTGAACAACGCTATGTGTATACAGAACACAACCCATTTCTAAAGCATATAAAACTGTTTATAAGATTCGTGGATGACATCCTTATAGCTTGGGATGGGGACCAACTTACCTTTGAGGCTTTTGTTGATTATCTGGGACAGATTAATGATATGAACATGAAGTTCACATCTGTATTTGGTAACCAAAATTTGGAATTTTTAGATGTAAGAGTCTGGATTAACGATGGTCGGATAGAAACTGAGGTATTTCGGAAGCCAACGGCAACGAATTCCCTCTTACATGATCACAGTGCACATCCACATTACGTAAAAAAATTGTTACCGTATAGTCAATTTCTTAGAGTCAGAAGGGCCAATAGCGACCAGACAAGATTTCGACAACAGTCGTTAGATCTGTACAAAAGATTCAGGGACAGAGGTTATCCCCCCGCAATATTAAATCAAGCCCTCGAGAGAGCAGAGGGGACAGAACTAGGTGTACATAATACATTATTTGGTACAAATACAATTAAAAAACAGCAACAAAAAAGGTTTGTATTTAGTTTCAAATTTGGTCCTATGGACAACTGTATCAGGTCAGCCATTAGAAAAAATTGGCACATTTTGGAGAAAGACATAGCACTGCAAGGACTAGTAAGTAGGGGTCCGCTTTTTGCATGCCGAAGAGGTAAAAATTTAAAGGACATACTGGTGCGTAATAGAGTAGAGAACAGTAGAGACACTTGGCTCCAGACAGGAATCCCATCAGGTAACTTTAGATGTGGTCAGTGCAGCTTTTGCACGAATCACATAACAGGTAAAAAGTTAAAAATTGGTCCGATCAGCCATATAGTGCGCCATTTCATCTCCTGTAAAACTTCCTTTGTTGTGTATGTTTTATTTTGTCCTTGTGGACACTACTATATTGGAAAAACTATTCGTCCATTAGTTGTTCGATTTAGGGAACATTACAAGTCTATCAGTACCGGTAAAGGAGTTCCCAGGTAAATTAACCATATCCGCTCCTGCCATGGTGGTGATGCGACCTGCCTGCGTTTTGCGGGAATAGAAAAAGTGTCACAACCTAAGTATGGAGGAGATCACCATAAGTTGTTATTGAGAAAGGAAGGTAGGTGGATATTACGGTTGAATGCCACAGGTCCGATGGGACTGAATGAAAGAACCGACATGTCAGTTTTCTTATAAAAATCTAGGTCTTTCTGTATTATTAGTGCTTATAAGAGGGTTGCTAAACCTGTATGTTCTATTCTGTTTTGTTTTAAGTGTTTTTAAAATATATTTTGTTAACACCAATAGGAGTTGCTTCCCACAGTGACGCTGTAGAATGGGATGTAACATTTTAGAACCGGATATGTATATAGCGTCAACCCACTGCAGGTCATTGTAAAGACCCGTTGAAGCGCCATCAGCGCGAAACGGCCGTAGTCTTAAGGAACCACATTTTCTCCCTGCCACTCTTTTGATACGTTTGCATCATTGCCACAATAAAGTAAGGACGATCGCAGCAGTTGGTGAGTGCTCTCTTTTTCTTATTTATTTTTTCTGTGGAAATACATATTTTTTTCTGAGTATGCACCCGGATACTGCATGTGCAACTGCTTGTTTCTCCATTGGGACATAACCGGCAATTTTTACTGATTGTGCGACACTTTGTTTTTCTACATTCATGTTGGATCTACCTGCGGATTTACTGTGGATTTCCAGTGTTTTTTGTGCTGATTTCACCTGTGGATTACTATTGAGGAACAGGTGTAAAACGCTGCGGAATCCGCACAAAGAATTGACATACTGCGGAAAATACGTTTCCGCGTGGTATTTTCTGCACCATGGGCGCAGCAGATTTGGTTTTCCATAGGTTTACATGGTACTGTAAACCTGATGGAAAACTGCTACGAATCATCAGCGGCCTATCAGCTGCGCAGCCAAATCCGCACCGTGTGCACATAGCCTAATTCTAACTCTAACCCTAGTTCTAATCCTAATTCTAACCCTAGCCCTAACCCTAGCCCTAACCCTAACTCTAGCCCTCACCCTAACCCTAACCCTAATCCTAGTGGAAAAATAAAAGTAAATATAATTTCTTTATTTTATTATTGTTCCTACCTATGGGGGTGATAAAGGGGGGGGGGTTAATTTACTATTTTTTTTAATTTTGATCACTGTGATAGGTTTTATCATAGTGATCAAAATGTACCTGGAACGAATCTGCCTTCCGGCAGATTCGGCGGGCGCACTGCGCATGCGCCCGCCATTTTGAAAGATGGCGGCACCAATGGAGAAGACGGACGGACACCGGAAGGCTCGGTAAGTATGAGGGGGTGGGGTCGGAGCACGGGGGGTGGATCGGAGCACGGGGGGAGCAGACAGGAGGACAGGGGAGCGGACAGGAGTGGACCACAGTACGGGACAGAATGGAGGACTGGGGAGGAGATCAGTGGCGGTGGCGGGGTCAGATCAGAGCGTCCAGCCATGGCCAATGATATTGCAGCATCGGCCATGGCTGGATTGTAATATTTCACCACTTTTCATAGGTGAAATATTACAAATTGCTCTAATTGGCTGTTTCACTTTCAACAGCCAATCAGAGCGATCGTAGCCATGGGGGGGTGAAGCCACCCCCCGGGCTGAAGTACCCCTCCCCCTGTCCCTGCAGATCAGGTGAAATTGGAGATAACCCTTTCACCCGATCTGCAGGGACGCGATCCCTCCATGATGCCACATAGGCGTCACAGGTCAGATTGGCACCTACTTTCATGATGCCTACGTGGCGTCACAGGTCGGGAAGGGGTTAAACGAGAAGGTAACTTGTGCAAACATGTGCAAAAACATGGGATCCCTTTAAAAAGGGGACCCCTTTAATAAGAAACCCTGGTAGGGTTCAATAAACTTGTAACGGCAACAGTCATTTTAAACTTGCAGAAAATGAACTATTTACAGTCACTTTTAGATTTCCTTTGTTTCACTGTGGTAGTACTGGCAAAGGCAGTCCCTTTGGATATGGGTGGCTACCAGGTACCACATAAAGTGCGTCTGCACTCCTGATGGGAGTTTGGGTGCTCACTGACCTCTGCTCCACGACAGTTTGGGTGCACTTTGAACACATGGTGACCGATGCAGGGGTCACTTGTTCAGGTGGAGGCGATGTGGGGCAACATGGTACCGCATGGTTCCGGGCGGCCGGAAATGACGTCATCGCCGACCCCCGTCACATGATCGGGGGTCGGCGATGCGTCTGAATGGTAACCATAGAGGTCCTAGAGACCTCTATGGTTACTGATGACCGGTGGCTGTGAGCGCCACCCTGTGGTCGGCGCTCACAGCACACCTCCATTTCTGCTACATAGCAGCGATCAGCAGATCGCTGCTATGTAGCAGAGCCGATCGCGTTGTGCCTGCTTCTAGCCTCCCATGGAGGCTATTGAAGCATGGCAAAAGTAAAAAAAAAAAGTTAAAAAAAATGTGAAAAAAAAAAATATATAAAAGTTTAAATCACCCCCCTTTCGCCCCAATCAAAATAAATCAATAAAAAAAAAATCAAATCTACACATATTTGGTATCGCCGCGCTCAGAATCGCCCGATCTATCAAATAAAAAAAAGCATTCACCTGATCGCTAAACGGCGTAGCGAGAAAAAAATTCGAAACGCCAGAATTACGTTTTTTAGGTCGCCGCGACATTGCGTTAAAATGCAATAACGGGCGATCAAAAGAACGTATCTGCACCAAAATGCTATCAATAAAAACGCCAGCTCGGCACGCAAAAAATAAGCCCTCAACCGATCCCAGATCACGAAAAATGGAGACGCTACGAGTATCAGAAAATGGCGCAATTTTTTTTTTTTTTTTTTAGCAAAGTTTGGAATTTTTTTTCACCACTTAGATAAAAAATAACCGAGTCATGTTACGTGTCTATGAACTCGTACTGACCTGGAGAATCATAGTGTCAGGTCAGTTTTAGCATTTAGTGAACCTAGCAAAAAAGCCAAACAAAAAACAAGTGTGGGATTGCACTTTTTTTGCAATTTCACCGCACTTGGAATTTTTTTCCCGTTTTCTAGCACACGACATGCTAAAACCAATGATGTCGTTCAAAAGTACAACTCGTCCCGCAAAAAATAAGCCCTCACATGGCCAAATTGACGGAAAAATAAAAAAGTTATGGCTCTGGGAAGGAGGGGAGTGAAAAACGAACACGGAAAAACGAAAAATCCCAAGGTCATGAAGGGGTTAAGATAGTGTTAAAGGAGCACTCTGGTTTTTTTAATTCATTCTGTCACTATCCCTCCAATACAAAAAAATGCAGCTGGTATTACCTTATGATCCTATCTGGAAATTTATGGTATGCTTCTCTACAGATAGGTCACGTAACCCCATGGGAATTACATGTCATTATGTTCTCTGAAATTTCTGTCAATAGAACTGTCTGCATGATGCAATTGCATGGACTGTACCACATAAATTCTCCACAAGGGGGAACAGAAGCCCACATCAGATACCGATAATGAATGCACAGTGCCTTTAACACAGTGATAATGCAGGACATTACATCCTAGCCTCTCTCACTGTATACTGATAATCTATTAGTTTACTCAGGAGTATATAAAGGGAAAGATAATCACAGTGTAATCTCACTGGACTGTTCATGTAATGCTGTGCTGACGCATCATGGGATTTATAGTAGGACATAGAGGAAAAGCCTGCAAGACGAAAGCTAGGAATTAAGATTGAGACTAAAGAAATTAAAAATATGGTTTAACCATATGGAAATAGATGTAATGGACATAAGAGTAGTGAAGAGAATGATTGACAATCAAGTGGGGGTGGGGTGCAGCAATAGAACAAAAAAATAGGAGTGCTTCTTTAAATTCCGTTTTCCTCATTACCCCCCCAAAAAGGCACAAGGAACTAATATGTTTGTCCATGGACCCGGGGCATCCAGCCCTGTTACCTGTTAAAGGTAATCTGTCACCTCATTTTGCTGCTATAAGCTTCGGCCACCGCCATTAGGGGCTTATCTACAGCATTCTGTAATGCTGTAGATAAGCCCCTGATGTAAAGGTACCATCAAACTCAGCAACTTTGCAACGAGAACGACAACGATCCGTGACAGTGCAGCGTCCTGGATAGCGATCTCGTGTTTGACACGCAGCAGCGATCTGGATCCCGCTGTGCCATCGCTGGTCGGAGATAGAAGTCCAGAACTTTATTTCGTCGTCAGGTCGGCGTGTATCGTCATGTTTGACATCAAAAGCAACGATGCCAGCAACGTTTTACATGGAGCTAACGACCAGCGAGAACGATAAGTGAGTCGCCGTTACGTCACTGGATCGCTCCTGCATCGTTCTGAAGTTGCTGGGTTTGACGTCTCTACAGCGACCTAAACAGCGACGCTGCAGCGATCGGCTCATTGTCTATATCGCTGCAGCGTCGCTGAGTGTGACGGTACCTTAACCTGAAAGATAAGGCCAGGTTCACATTGCGTTAACAGAAGCCCGTTCAACACATGTGTTAACGGGCTGCTGTTAACGCAAGTGCCGATGTGTCATCGTGCTAGCGCAGATAGAGCTAGCAGATGCTCTATCTGTGCTAGCAGTGACGGACCCGGAAACGCTGCAGCCCGCATCCAAGGGTCCGTCACTCAATGACAGCACATCGCTAGCGCACGCCCATTGTGGGCATGCGCTAGCGATGCATCCGACATTGGACTCAATGGCAGCATTAACGGACTACGTTACACCGCGTTATGCCGCGGTGTAACGTAGTCCATCTAACGGACGCCAGTAACGTAATGTGAACCCAGCCTAAGAAAAACAAGTCCGAGTCCGGCGCCTCCCATCTTCATACAATGTCACCATCCTCCTTGCTTCTGTTGCGGCTCCTGCGCAGGGGTACTGATTTGCCCTGTTGAGGGCAGCGTAAAGTACTGCAGTGCGCAGGCACCAGGCCTCTCTGACCTTTCCCGGCGCCTGCGCACTGCAGTACTTTGCTCTGCCCTCAACAAAGCAGATAAAGTACACCTGCGCAGGAGCTGCAACAAATGCAAGGAAGAGGACGTCATCGCATGAAGATGGGAGGTGCCGGACACGGACTGCGACGCCCATAGGACCCGAACCGGGACCGCCCCTGGGTGAGTATAATCTAACTTGTTTTTCTCATCTTTCAGGTTACATCGGGGGCTTATCTACAGCATTACAGAATGCATTACAGAATGCTGCAGATAAGCCCCTGATGGCGGTGGCCGCAGTTTATAGCAGCAAAATGAGGTGACAGATTCCCTTTAATACATTGATATAGTAAAAGTTAATTCCTTGCCATTGCCTACAGAAGTCCAATCAGGTGTTTAGCCCATCTATGACCCATCTTTATATATTTTTTACATTTATGTAATCTATTCATAAGGAATGAACTGTAATACCGTATATACTCGAGTATAAGCCGACCCCCCTAATTTTGCCACAAAAAACTGGGAAAACTTATTGACTCGAGTATAAGCCTAGGGTGGAAATGCAGCATTTACCGGTGAATTTCAAAAATAAAAATAGATCATTATTTCCCCATAGCTGTGCCATACAGTGCTCTGCACCGTTCATATTTCCCCATAGCTGTGCCATATACGGTGCTCTGCACCGTTCACTGTGCCCCATAGATGTGCCATATACGGTGCCCTGCACCGTTCACTGTGCCCCATAGATGTGCCATATACGGTGCCCTGCACCGTTCACTGTGCCCCATAGATGTGCCATATACGGTGCTCTGCACCGTTCACTGTGCCCCATAGATGTGCCATATACGGTGCTCTGCACCGTTCACTGTGCCCCATAGATGTGCCATATACGGTGCTCTGCACCGTTCACTGTGCCCCATAGATGTGCCATATACGGTGCTCTGCACCGTTCACTGTGCCCTATAGATGTGCCATATACGGTGCCCTGCACCGTTCACTGTGCCCCATAGATGTGCCATATACGGTGCTCTGCACCGTTCACTGTGCCCCATAGATGTGCCATATACGGTGCCCTGCACCGTTCACTGTGCCCCATAGATGTGCCATATACGGTGCTCTGCACCGTTCACTGTGCCCCATAGATGTGCCATATACGGTGCTCTGCACCGTTCACTGTGCCCCATAGATGTGCCATATACGGTGCTCTGCACCGTTCACTGTGCCCCATAGATGTGCCATATACGGTGCTCTGCACAGTTCACTGTGCCCCATAGATGTGCCATATACGGTGCTCTGCACAGTTCACTGTGCCCCATAGATGTGCCATATACGGTGCTCTGCACCGTTCACTGTGCCCCATAGATGCTCCACATAAATCTCTGCCGCCGCTGCTGCAATAAAAAAAAAAAAACACATACTCACCTCCCTTGATTGCAGCTCCCGGCGTCTCGTTCCGGCGCCTCCATCTTCCCGGCGTCTCTGCTCTGACTGATCAGGCAGAGGGCGCCGCGCACACTATATGCGTCATTGCGCCCTCTGCCTGAACAGTCAGAGCGCAGACGCCGGGAAAATGGAGGCGCCGGCCGGGAAGATGGAGCGACGCCCGGCGGCTGGAACGAGGACAGGTGAATATGCTATACTTACCTAGTCCTGGCGATCCTCGCGCTGTCCCTCTGCCTGGTCTTCGGTGCCGCAGCTTCTTTCTCTATCAGTGGTCACCGGCACCGCTGATGAGAGGAATGAATAGGCGGCTCCACCCCTATGGGAGGTGGAGCCGCTTATTCATTTCTGTAATGAGCGGTCCCACGAGACTGCTGAAGAGGGGAAGAAGCTGCAGCACAGAACACCGTGGGACGGCAGGGACAGCGCGAGGATCGCTGGGACTAGGTAAGTATGCCTCAGCGCCCTCACCCCCTCACCCGCCGACCCTGCCACCCACCTTGACTCGAGTAAAAAGCCGAGAGGGGCACTTTCAGCCCAAAATTTTGGGCTGAAAATCTCGGCTTATACTCGAGTATATACGGTAATCATTTCATAAATGACACATTTACGGTATACAGTTAGGTCCATATATATTTGGACAGAGACAACATTTTTTTTAAATTTTGGTTATAGACATTACCACAATGAATTTTAAACAAAACAAATCAGATGCAGTTGAAGTTCAGACTTTCAGCTTTCATTTGAGGGTATCCACATTAAAATTCGATGAATGGTTTAGAAGTTTCAGCTCCTTAACATGTGCCACCCTGTTTTTAAAGGGACCAAAAGTAATTGGACAATTGACTCCAAGGCTATTTCATGGACAGGTGTGGGCAATCCCTTCATTATGTCATTCTCAATTAAGCAGATAAAAGGCCTGGAGTTGATTTGAGGTGTGGTGCTTGCATTTGGAAGGTTTTGCTGTGAAGTAAACATGCGGTCAAAAGAGCTCTCCATGCAGGTGAAACAAGTCATCCTTAAGCTGCGAAATCAGAAAAAACCCATCCGAGAAATTGCTACAATATTAGGAGTGGCAACATCTACAGTTTGGTACATCCTGAGAAAGAAAGAAAACACTGGTGAACTCATCAATGCAAAAAGACCTGAGCGCCCACGGAAGACAACAGTGGTGGATGATCGCAGAATAATCTCCATGGTGAAGAGAAACCCCTTCTCAACAGCCAACCAAGTGAACAACACTCTCCAGGAGGTAGGCGTATTAATATCCAAATCTACCATAAAGAGAAGATTGCATGTAAGTAAATACAGAGGGTTCACTGCACGGAGCAAGCCACTCATAAGCATCAAGAATAAAAAGGCTAGACTGGACTTTGCTAAAAAACATCTAAAAAAGCCTGCACAGTTTTGGAAGAACATTCTTTGGACAGATGAAACCAAGATCAACCTCTACCAGAATGATGGAAAGAGAAAAGTATGGCAAAGGCGTGGTACAGCTCCTGATCCAAAGCATACCACATCATCTGTAAGACACGGCGGAGGCAGTGTGATGGCTTGGGCATGCATGGCTGCCAGTGGCACTGGGTCACTAGTGTTTACTGATGATGTGACACAGGACAGAAGCAGCCGAATGAATTCTGAGGTATTCAGAGACATACTTTGTGCTCAAATCCAGCCAAATGTAGCAAACTGATTGGTCGTCGTTTCATACTACAGATGGAAATGGCCCAAAACATAAAGCCAAAGCAACCAGGAGTTTATTAAAGCAAAGAAGTGGAATATTCTTGAATGGCCAAGTCAGTCACCTGATCTCAACCCAATTGAGCATGCATTTCACTTGTTAAAGACTAAACTTCAGACAGAAAGGCCCACAAACAAACAGCAACTGAAAACTACCGCAGTGAAGGCCTGGCAGAGCATCAAAAAGGAGGAAACAGCGTCTGGTGATGTCCATGAGTTTAAGACTTCAGGCAGTCATTGCCAACAAAAGGTTTTCAACCAAGTACTAAAAATGAACATTTTATTTAAAATTATTGAATCTGTCCAATTACTTTAGGTCCCTTTAAAAACAGGGTGGCACATGTTAAGGAGCTGAAACTCCTAAACACTTCATCCAATTTTAATGTGGATACCCTCAAATGAAAGCTGAAAGTCTGAACTTCAACTGCATCTGAATTGTTTTGTTTAAAATTCATTGTGGTAATGTCTATAACCAAAATTAGAAAAATGTTGTCTCTGTCCAAATATATATGGACCTAACTGTATATTTGTATATTGTGCCCTATAAAAGCCACATCTTCTAATTCAATGGAGAATGGCCTTTGTAACCCTTAATAGAATTTATCCCAAATCAAACATTTTATCTGGAATATATTTTTATCCTTGGTTACTCTCTGTACTTTTCTCTCCTGAATTTTATTGTAATGAAATATTATATTGTTTTTGGATGATTTCATAAGCCGAGCACAGTCGACTAATTCATATTCCAGCAGGTGATGATTGTTCTTATGTGTTTATCCAACTCGTTATCACTGTAATATTCATATGTGCTGAATATATAATGCGTGAGATAAAGGAATATTTGCATAAAATTTAATAGTGTTCTAGATAAGTATCTTTTCGTCTGAATACAAAATTGGTTATTACTGAATATTTGCATGCTTCAATGTGAATGATACTAGAATTAGAGTCATGACCTCAATGTACTGTTTTATATTTAACCATCATTTACCACAGAGCAATGGTACTTTACCAAAACATTCTTGTCAAAGAAGAAATTCATCTTCAATCATCTTTAAATAATTGACATCTATAATACATGCAGCTTTGAATGATCAGATTACATTTAAGCGCTATACAGTCTAAGGATGTATAACTACCGTATTTTCAAAAAGTCGGGGGTCTTCTTATACGCCAGGTGTCGTCTTGTACGCCGGGTGCAGACCAATATGTATATGGTGGGTGGGGGGTAGTGGTCCCGATGACGAAAAGAGGGGGCGTCTCACAGGAAAGCGTAAGTGGAGTATCCCCCTATTACCTCATTGTGGCAGCGTGGGGTTTCTGTGCTGGTGAGCGGCGGCGGCTCCTCTTTGTGCCGCGTGGGTGCTCTGTGCTGTGGGGCGGCGGCGTATCTTTGTGCAGAGTCGGGGCTCCTCCGGCATTTCCCAATTCCTCAAAGCCCGGAGGCACCGGCTCCATTGCTGTGATGCGGTGGCCTCCGGGAAAAAGGCCGCTGGGGGCGGTGCATGCTCAGATTCAGATTTCATCCCGAGATCTCGGGAGATGAGATCTGAATCTGAGCATGAACCGCCCCCAGCGGCCATTTTCCCAGAGGCCACCGCATCGCAGCAATGGAGCTGCCGGTGCCTCCGGGCTTTGAGGAAATGCCGATGGAGCCCCGACGTTGCACGAAAATACGCCGCCCCACAGCACAAAGCCCTGATGCTGCACGAAGAGGAGCCGCCGCCCCTCAGCACAGCACCCACGCGGCACAAAGAGGAGCAGCCACCACCGCTCCCCAGCACAGAGAGCCCACGCTGCTACAATGAGGTAATAGGGGGATACTCCACTCACACTTACCTGTGAGACACCCCCTCTTCATCACTGGGACCACTCCCCCAAAAAGGCACATTAGTCACCGGCCCTATAAGATGACACATGGCATATAAGAAGACCCCCGACTTTTAAGAAGATTTTATATTTTATCTGGAAAAGTTGGGGGGTCGTCTTATATGCCCAGTTGTCTTATACGCCGGAAAATACAATATATCTAAAGATCACGAGGATAAAGTGTGCCAATTGTTAAAAAATGAACTATCACTTCTTTGTCCATTGTATATGAAATGAAAAAAACAAAAATGTACAATAGGCTCTTTTTTATATATAGAATAATTGTATTTCTATTACAATAATCTAAAACAGTGCAAAGAATAAGCAGAGATGTGGGCTACTAAAGTCTCACTGCTCTTTAGACTACACAAGAAACAATATTTCTCATAAAATCTACCCTGTCATCACACCAGACATAGTTTAGTATATATAGGCAATAAACTGCGACACACTTGTAGGATGCAAAGCAGATATGCTTTTATGGAGAAAACAGCATAAGGTAAGCATCCTTTATGTCAGTGACAGCCAGCGTTTCAATATATTTCTGCACCTTTCTTAAAATTTGTTCAATATGACTTGTATATATTCTGAAAATATTGGAAATTTGGTGAAAATTTAGAAAAATGTGCGATTTTCAAACTTTTTATTTTTATGCCCTTAAATCAGAGAGTTATGTCACACAAAATAGTTAATAAATAACATTTCTCACATGTCTACTTTATATCAACACAATTTTAGAAATATTTTTTTGTCAGGAAGTTATAATGGGTAAAAGTTATTAAAAAATTCTAATTTTTCCAACAACATTTACAAAACCTTTTTTTAGGGACCACATCACATTTGAAATGACTTTGAAGGGCAGAAAATATCCAAAGGAGGCACCATTCTAAAAACTGCACCCCTCCAGGTATTCAAAACCACATTCAAGAAGTTTATTAACCTTTCAGGTGCTTCACAGGAATTAATGGAATGTGTAAGGAAGGAATGAACATTTAACATTTTTCACAGCATTTTACTTTAGACCAAAACGTTCTTATTTTCCCAAGGGTATCAGGAAAAACTGAACCTCAAAATATGTTTGGAGACATGTCAGAGCTTGGAGCTTGGAAGCTAAGGAGCACTATTTTACTTTTTTGGATTTTAAATTTGCTAGAATAATTAGTAGACACCATGTCGCGCTTGGAGAGCATCTGAGGTGCCTAAACAGGGTAAATCTCCCACAAGTGGCTAGACCCTTCAGGGAAAATATCTAGATGTGTGGTGAGCACTAGTAATCCCCAGGTGCTTCACAGAAGTTTATAATACTGAGGCCGTGAAAAAAAAAAAATTTCACACAAAAATTTTTTTACTTCAAAATTTTGCACTTTCACAAGCGTAACAGAAGAAATTTCACCATACAATTTGTTGAGCAATTTCTCCTGATACCACCGGATGATAGGCGAACATTTTACATAATATTTGAGATCACATTTATCCAGCGCTCTATGCTGAGCACTTACATTGTGGTTTACATCTAAATCTCCAAGTGACGTGATGCAGATGAGACCCCTGATAGATCCATTCACTATAATGCGACAGCAGAGTTACTCTGGACTCCATCTGGCCTCTGTTCGGCGATATCCTTCTTTTCAGAGGAGCACAAAACTGTTGTCGACTGCAGTTTATGCATGTCTAAAAAGACGGATACCACCGGATGATAGGCGGCCACACGTCGTCCCAGTGCCTACATCTGCCTCATTATAGGGAATCTTCCACCGGGGATTCCATCTGAATCACGTTTTTCAAAGATTTACATGGAAATCGAAAGTGTAAAGAGCAGAATAAATGTGCGCCTTACAGTGTGGATCAGAAAGTGGGTCCAGAAATAATTCTCGTATTGGAACATCATACGATTTTTGACTCCCTGCCAGCAGTAAAAGTCCAATATATGCATAAAGTTCCTTTTTTGAGATATTTTTCCAGGACTTATTTTTTGCAGAAGCGATACGTCTTCATTCTAGGTTTGAACATAATAGGACCTCTTCTGCAATATTGTCAGAAAAATAAGTACAGAATACATCTTTAGGGGTAAAGTAACTGGGACTTCCCACAGCTCCTTGAGCCTGTCTCACAATATTGTGTGTTGGAGTACGTCCGACTAATGTAGGATTACTGTCCCAAAAACATTCGTTTTGGATGTTCTGCTTATCACTTCTTGAGGATCCACTAGATTCACTTCTTCATCATCAGAAGAATCACTGGATGACGATGTTTGATTAGCTGGTGGCAGATATTCTTCATCAAACAAAGATAGTTCACTTTCATCATCGCTTTGAAACATAATCGCTTCAATCTCTTGGTCAGTCAGACACTTGGAGGAAGAGTGTGCCATTGCTGACTAGATGTTAGCAAACTAAAAGAAAAAACAATGAACAGAATCAGGGTTGTCTACTCTTTGCTTGTGTGTGACACACTGTAAGTGTAATGTCCCCCCTTCTTCCTCTCACCCTTAGCAGCTCTTACCTTTTACACTTTTAGGTGATGTACAATTCTCTGGATTTTTGTGGCTCACAAGCTCTAGCGTTTGCAAGCTTCTTAGAAACAGAAACTGAAAATAAATCAGATTTCCTCTCAACAGCTTATCTTATCACAGGTCCTTCAGCAATTAGCTCACAGTGTATACTGTCCTCAGTACTCTACACACAGCTCATTACTGTGTTCCGTAGGACCTGAGGTGATGTCATGGCCTTATCACTCCCTCCAAAAATCACATGACATCCTCACATGTTATTATCCACACCCTGGCCCCGAATACAAATAAAGTAACTTGAGACACAAACACTACTGAGAACATGATAAAAATAGCAGGGGCCTAAAAGGCCCCCAAATCAAACAGATATAGTTTTCACCAAACAAGCATTCTTACACCATAATGCCTATGAAAAAAATTATATGAACAACTGGATATTATCAACAACGACATACTTGAGGAATACCTGGAGTTTCAAAATTATAACTAAAGTAATTTTGCAGATAATAGCAAAAATGTAAGCATGGGGGCCTAAAAGGCCCCCAATATGCGTTCTAGGGTTAATGGGAAGTTGAGTGGAAGGAAAAAGTGTGGTAGAAAAAGGTGCACAAGCAATCGGAATAACTGTAGCCTTGAAAGGATTGTTAAGAAAAGGCCATTCAAAAATTTGTGGGAGATTCACAAGGAGTGAACTGCTGCTGGAGTCATTGCTTCAAGAGCTTACACACACAGATGTATCTAAGACATGGGCTACAAGTGTTGCAGTCCTTGTGTCAAGCCACTCATGACCAATAGATGATGCCAGAGGCGTCTTACTTGGGCAAAGGAGATAAAGAACTGGACTGTTGCTCAGTGGTCCAAGGTGTTGTTTTCAAATGAAAGTAAATTTTGCATTTCATTTGGAAATCAAGGTCCCAGAGTCTGGAGGAAGAGTGCAGAGGCACACAATCCAAGCTGTTTGAGGTCTAGTGTGAAGTTTCCACAATCAGTGATGGTTTGGGAAGCCATGTCATCTGCTGGTGTAGGTCCACTGTGTTTTATCAAGACCAAAGTCAGCGCAGCCATCTACCAGGAATTTTTTAGAGCACTTCATGATTCCCTCTGTTGACAAGCTTTTTGGAGATGGAAATTTCATTCTCCAGCAGGACTTTGCACCTGCCCACCCTGCCAAAAGAACCAATACCTGGTTTAAAAACAACTGTATCACTATGCTTGATTGGCCAGCAAACTCACCTGACCTTAAACCCATAGGCAATCTATGGTGTATTGTCAAGAGGAAGATGAGAGACACAAGACCCAACAATGCAGACTATCTGAAGGCTGCTTTCAAAGCAACCTGGGCTTCCAAAACACCTCAGCAGTGCCACAGGCTGATCGCCTCCATGCTACGCTGAATTGATGCAGTAATTGATGCAAAAGATATTGATTGCAATTACTGAACATACATTTCAGTAGGCCAACATTTCGGATTTTAAAATAATTTTTCAAGCTGGTGTTATAAAGTATTCTAATTTACTGAGATAATGACTTTTGAATTTTCATTGGCTGCAAGCCATAATCATCAACACTAACACAAATAGACACTATAAATAGATCACTCTGTAATGACTCTACATAGCATATATACTCATGTATAAGGCGACCCGAGTATAAGCCGAGGCACCTAATTTTTTGCCACAAAAAACTGTGAAAAAGCATTGACACATGTATAAGCCAGGTATGCATTGTCCCCTCATCCCCATCCTGGTATGCATGGTTCCTCATCCCCATCCTTGTATGCATGGCTCCTTATTCCCATCCTTGTCTGCATGGCTCCTTATTCCCATCCTTGTCTGCATGGCTCCTTATTCCCATCCTTGTCTGCATAGCTCCTTATTCCCATCCCTGTCTGAGTGGTTCCTTATTCCCACCCTTGTCTGCGCGGCTTCTTATTCCCTTCCTTATCTGTGTGGCTCCTTATCCCCATCCTTGTATGCGTGGCTCCTTATCCCCATCCTTGTATGTGTGGCTCCTTATCCCTATCTTTGCATGCATGGCTACTTATCCCCATTCTTGCATGTGTGGCTCCTTATCCCTATCCTTGCATGTGTGGCTCCTTATCCCCATCATTGCATGTGTGGCCCCTATGAGAAAAGCATAAAAAAACATGCTACTTAGCTTCCCTGTGCGCCCTCGCAGCATCTTGTTCTGGTGTCAGCACCTCCTGCGGCCAAGCGATCATGTGTCCCCACTCATTGAAGGAATGAATATTCACCTGTCTCCATGCCTATGGGAGTGGAGAGAAGTGAATATTCATTACCTTAATGAGCGAGCACCCGTGACAGCCCTGCAGCTGCTGGAAGCTGGCGGCTGTGGCTGTAACTCTGCGAGCCATAGGAGAAATTAATATTCATTACCAGTGCAGTGAATATTCATTTCTCTTTAGCAGCGGGCACAGGAGTTAGCCGCAGCTGCCGGCTCCTGCCTCCTGTGACCAGCTGCTCCGCAGCTCGCCCTCCCCGTCTTTTGGGACAATGACCCGTGTATAAGCCAAAGGGGGCGTTTCCAGCACAAAAACATGTGCTGAAAAACTTGGCTTATACACTAGTATATACGGTAATATATGAGTTTCACTTTTTGCATTGAAGAACTCAAATAAATTAACTTTTTGATGATATTCTAATTTGGTGATAATCACTTGTACTGCAATACTGCTTTATTGCAGTATGTAGTTGAAATCAGTCCTGTGGCTGGCATTTACATAACTTCCAATGTGACAGCCATAGGGGTCCTTCATAATGCACTGGGCTGTGACGGCAATCAATTAAAACCACACGATTGTGTCACAGGAGGTGGAGTGGTGGGGGACTCGGGGGCACTCAGAGAGATGTGTCCAGTGACTATGTGCCTTAAATGCAGATGTTAGAGATTGACAGTGGCATTTAAGTGGTTACTAGCAGCTTAGCTGATTAATGCTGTTAGAGGCAGATGCTGGCTGTATAATAAGTCTGTCATCGGCCAGGTACGATGTACGCCTCTCTATTCACCCGTATGCAAAATGTGACATGCATGTATGGCGGATGTCCAGAAGGGGTAAAATTTCCAGATGAGCACTGCACGGCCTAAAAGTCTCTTGGCACTCTTCACAAGGAGAAACATTACCCCTTAGATCCCTTGTGTGGGCATCTCACCCAGCCAATCAGATCTCCTGCTATGCATTAATGCTGGGTATACACCACGAAGAACATGTCTGAAAATGGCTTTCTGGTTTAACTTCTTATCCTAAGCCATGTGGCAAGGCTCGTTGAAGGGTCGATATTAACTTTTATATTGCTATATCCAATAGGTGGCACTACAGTTCAAGAACTCTTCCTTACTGGAGACATTTTGCATACTTAAATTCCCAAAAGAGCATTGGCTTATAAGTCTCTATATGCTGGCTTGACACTCTTCATGAGGAAAAATGTTCTCCTTTATGCTCCCTCTCAGAGGTCTTTCACCCAGCGAAATTAAATTGCACTGATGAGGGATGAACACCCTGGAACACATATCTGCAAATGGAGCGTCTGGTTTGAGTATGTGGCAAGGCTCATTAAAGGGTGGTTGATATTGGCTTTTAGCTGACACTAGAGTTGAAGCCCTCTTCCTCTCTGAAGAGGTTATATACATGTGAAAGTGATATACACAGTAATCTTTCTACATGTGAGAGTAATACACAGTACTTACAACATGTACAATGCAAAAAACCTCTTCCAAGCCTAAAGTACAGAAGTACAGTGCATAGAAACATATTTACATGAAACATACCGTACATTATTCAGAAAGTGATAATGCCAGCTTCCACCTTCCTACAGGCATACCACATACATGCCATGCGTGCATCTGCCCTTAAAGGAAATCTGCCAGATTTTTGCTATGCAAGCTGAAGACAGCATGCTGTATGGGTTTGCTTGTAATGATTGTTTTAACACCTGGAGCCTATCATTGCAGGGACACAGCAGTGCGTGCATGTTAGTCCGACACACCCCCTGTGATAAGCAGCTCACTGTCTATAAACATAAATCGGGGTGGGAGGGGCTAGCTTCCTCAGCTGTGCTGCATTCTAAATCTAAAAACGCTGATTGTTTCAGAATGACTACACCCTGTAATCTAAGTGATATATCATTGTATTCAGCTTATCTTTGCCTACATCAGGCTGCTTTTAGATGAAATAACAAAAACCTGCTGACAGATTATATAAGACTGTAGCATGTGATTCCCTTTTGCGTATGACTTATGTATTACCTTATTTGATCTTGTATCTCAGTTGTGGTGTCTTTCATTCATTAGTATCTTTCCTCTTTTTACTTTTAGCTTTTTTCGCTGGGACACTTAAAACTTGTATGTCTACATTATGATGGAGAATGATCCTCTCTGCATACGACTGCCAGTAATGCTCAGAAGAACGCTGTGGAGAACAAAGGATATGTTTGTTTTCATTCTGATTTGTTAAATGTCTTTTTATTGTGTATGTTCTTTAATGCTGATGAATGTTACAACTAATCAAAATGTACCTTTATCTCAACTAAACATATCTAAATGATAATATTGAAATAAAAACAATGAATATGTTATGTTTAGAAAGCACACATTGCTTATTGAACCTGTTACAAAGTAAATGTGTTTTATGCTGGCACCTTGCTTAAAATGATGTGCGGCATAGCACAAGCCATAAGTGACAGTACACACAGCAGGAGACTGCTGCCTACTCCAGTTCCAGCCATCAAAATGCCTGTGTTTGTCTGTAGGCTGCAGAAAGGATATCAGCCTATTGTTTTGTCCGCTAAAGTGCTAAAGAGCAGGACGTCGCTTCAATGTATTCAACACAACTTTTTATTATGAAATATAACAAAGTACACTAAATATGAGTATGTTTACTGTTCGTTCCATCCTGGCACATTGTCAGCTTTGGCAATACAGTACTATCCATGCTGCATCTTTAAAGGGTAAATTAATATTGACTCAACATGGTATATAAATAAAATAAATAATGTCTATTTTTATGCATTACTTTGTAATAATATTCCTGATTTAAGACACTTATCTTAATTTCCTATGTCCAGTGTATGGAGTGCACCCACTGTTTTGTCAGATTGTCCACCATCCACATCATTTATATTTTACTTGAACCAAACGTCACTAATTCACCCAATAACAAATTATTAATGATGAATACCAGTAGGCAATATAGGAGTGATATGTTCCCTTTAAAGGGAAACCATCAATACATGTCAGCTAATGTGCAGTACAAATTGCCACAAATGTGATACTGTGAAATTATTATTTTATTATAAAATCTTCATTTTGTCTAGTGTTTATATTATTTTTCTATGTGAGCGGGTATAAGAATTATTGTACCTACATGTGTTGTTATCATTTTATATACCTGCAATAAATGCCAGCTCTACAAAAGTGTTGTAAAACATTGCGTGAAAAATATTGTTAGCCTCTGAATTAAAGGGATTTTCCAGTTTCAATATACTTCTTTCATTGTAATTGATAAAAAACTGGACGTCCTCATCACTACCGAGTACAAAAACCTTTTCAAGGGGTTGTCCAAAGATGGCGGCTTTCCTATGGAAACATAACTACACCTGTCCATCGGTCATTTCTGGTAATGCTGCATAGCTCCATTAAAGTGTTTTAGGCTGAAATGCAATACCACACATAACCTGTGAATAGGTGTGGCACTGTTTTGTGTGGCCCTTATTCAGTGCAATAATGGAAACTTGCACTAATGCAAATGTCAGGTGCCAATATGAGCCATAAAAGTCTGGTCACTTATTAAATGCCCAGACACCTTTGTTTAAGGCACCAAATCACCTACAACAACCAATGTAATTTTCTGTCAATTGTGAGTAAGGCTGCCGTCACACTAGCAGTATTTGGTCAGTATTTTACATCAGTATTTGTAGCCAAAACCAGGAGTGGGTGATAAATGCATAAGTGATGCATATGTTTCTATTATACTTTTCCTCTATTTGTTCCTCTCCTGGTTTTGGCTCACAAATACTGATGTAAAATACTGACCAAATACTGCTAGTGTGACGGCAGCCTAAGATGTCAGAAAATGTTAACACTGGAGAATCCCTTTAACAAAGCAGAGGTTTCACAGTTTTATATGGTGTTCCTCTTTATTTTTTTGTGTACAGAAATGTCTGTTATTCTGATTTGTCCTTTGCCGCTTAATTTACATGTTTCTTCTAAATAAAAGCATTTTGTATTTATTGTTACTACTGTGGTTTTCTGTCTAATCACATGTAACTATATGCTATAAATTTATTCTGAAATCCATATATCAGTGTTGATTATCCAACATTTATCTTTAAAGAGTTTTTCCCATCTTTAGAAACTGAGATGGTTGCCCGATTCTAATGCATCAGGTATTCTAGAATATGTATGTAGCTTATTTATGAAGTTATCAGAATAATGCATTGAATACAGAGCATTCGGCTGGCCAGGCGCGATGAATTAGCGAAGCGTAGTTCAAATCCAATTAGCGGCTGGACTGCATCTGTCACTGTTTGCGGTGAAGCCAGGTTGAGCTCCAGGTTTTGAGGGCACCGGGCGAAAGAGTCTCACAGCCCATGTAGTATATAGCACAGCCACGTAATATATAGCACATCCACATAGTATATAGCACAGCTACATAGTATATAACACATATAACACAGCCACGTAGTATATAGCACAGCCACGTAGTATATTGCAGCCATGTAGTATATTGCACAGCCATGTAGTATATTGCACAGCCACGTAGTATATAGCACAGCCACATAGTATATAGCACAGCCACGTAGTATATAGCACAGCCCACGCAGTATATAACGCAGCCCACGTAGTATATAGCACAGCCCACGCAGTATATAACACAGCTTACGCAGTATATAACACACCCCACACAGTATATAACACAGCCCACGCAGTATATAACACAGCCCATGTAGTATATAGCACAGCCCACACAGTATATAGCACAGCCCACGCAGTATATAACACAGCCCACGCAGTATACAACAGCCCACGCAGTATATAGCACAGCCCATGTAGTACATCGCACAGCCCACGTAGTATATAGCACAGCCCACGCAGTATATTGCACAGCCACGTAGTATATAGCACAGCCCAAGTAGTATATAGCACAGCGACGTAATATATAACACAGCCCATGCAGTATATAACACAGCCCACACAGTATATAACACAGCCCACACAGTACTGTATATAACACAGCCCATGTAGTATATAACACAGCCCACGTAGTATATAGCACAGCCCACGCAGTATATAACGCAGCCCACGTAGTATATAGCACAGCCCACGCAGTATATAACACAGCTAACGCAGTATATAACACACACCACACAGTATATAACACAGCCCACGCAGTATATAACACAGCCCATGTAGTATATAGCACAGCCCACGCAGTATATAACACAGCCCACGCAGTATATAACAGCCCATCTGGGGTCATTGCCGCAATGCATTCTTGGGACCGGAGCATCGCGAGGAGCGAGAAAGGCTGCCGCGGACGCCGGAAGGTGAGAATATAATGATTTTTTTTATTATTATTACTTTTAACATTATATGTTTTTAGTATTGATGCTGCATAGGCAGCATCAATAGCAAAAAGTTGGTAACACTTACAGGGTTAATGGCAGCGTTAACAGACTGCGTTACACCGCGTTATGCCACGGTGTAACGCAGACCGTTTAACGGACTGCTCAATCGCTATGTGGGCGCTGACTGGAGGGGAGTATGGAGGGGGCACTGACTGGAGGGGAGTAGGGAGGGGCCAATTCACGGCCGGACTGTGCCTGTCGCTGATTGGTCGCGCCCACCTGGCCGCGACCAATCAGCGACACGGGATTTCCGTGACAGACAGAAGGAAGGGGACCTTAGACAATTATATATAGAAGATGAGTATTGATGGATCGTGCTTGTAAATACAAGCAATTTTGCAATGTACTGCTTATTAAAATTTTCAGCCATTCTTGAGGTATTAACATTTTTCTTTTCGCTCCTTGGTTACTTGGAGACAGACCAACACTGCTAGACCACAGAACATAGTTACAAGCTCTTTTCTTTTGAGCTGATAAGCACTGTTTTCCAGCTGGTCAGGATCGCGGGAGCGTCTTCTTACCTCCTAATCCCAGCCAACTTCGGTATAATGCTTACAATCTAGACTGCAGCAGTGGTCAGTCTTCTAGGCTACAAGTTGTAAACAAAAGAAAAGACTTAATATCTGAATATTGGATTGTAAATTACTGCTTTTTAAAATATGCAAAGTGCTTGTTTTCACAAGCATTATACATCAGTATTCATCTACTAGCTGAAGAGCCCGGGGTTGCCCGGGCATAGTAACTAACTGTGGTTAGTTGTAAGAAATTATGTTTTCTTTGACACAATATTAACCCCTTAATGACTGCCGATATGACTTTTAACGGCGGCAGTTAAGGGGCCTTATTCCTCCTGCACCTCATGCTCCTTCTTTTTAAGCAGCCTCCTGCACCTCACTCTCCTCCTTTATACACAGCATTTTTCTGCACCTCCTTCGGCAGCACCTCACACTCCTCTTCCATCTACAATTGGAAACCCTTGATCCCGAGAGAAATTGCACTAATTGCAATAAAACATATCGTATACACAGCCTACTTCTTCTGCAGCACCACACTTTTTTCCTTTAGACCTCTTTCACACGTTATTTGGTCAGTATTTTTACTTCAGTATTTGTAAGCTAAAACTTGGAGTAAAACAATCAGAGGAAAAGTATATTAGAAACACGTCACCACTTCTGTATTTTTCTCCCACTCGTGGTTTTGGCTTATAAATGCTGAGGTAAAATACTGACCAAATACTGAACATGTGAATGTGGCCTTATACACAGCCTCCACCTGCAGCGCCTCACTCTTCTCTATACACAGCCTCATACTGCAGCAGCACCTCATTTCTCTCATTTTCCCCCTGACACCTGTCAGTTTCCTATCACTTCACTATTTTCCCCGAGCACTCCACTATTTTCCCCTCACTCCACTATTTTCCCCGAGCACTCCACTATTTTCCCCTCACTCCTCTCATTTTCACCTCACTCCTCTCTTCCCCTCACACGTGCACAGCAACTTCCTGTTATGAGAACAGCGGTGTAATCCATGAGGTTCCTTCCTTTCCTTTGATGTTATGCCTCACAGGAGCAACTCCATTCCAGACACGACAGAGCTAGATGTGGCCTGTGCCTGCTGCACACTGATATTCTGAAGGCGGCGGCCCTGATTGTAGCTCGCAGCGGCTGGGACGTTACAGCCAGTGAGTTTTGCAGTGTGGCTTTCGAGGTGAATGTGTCTCCTTCTGTGTGCGCTAACAACGTGGGCTGTGTGGATGAGGCTTTGTGTGTGGAGTGAGTGTGGCTATGTGGAGTGGGCGGGGCGATGTGGAGTGGGCGTGGCTTGATACATACACACACATACAAACACTCAGCTTTATAGATGTATAGTGTAGATATGCACACGCAACGGGTCCAGTAGAGTTGATGTGCAAGGCCGAAGGTATTGCAGTGAATGAGCTTGGAGAATCAAAAGACAGGACACATAATAAAGCTCAGCAAGATATTTTGCTTTAATTAAATACGAGTGGGGGCTATTAAAACCCCTGAACAGAGAGGGCTTTATGCCAAGAAGCAAGCAACTGTTTTCTAGGATTTAGAGATAGATGTGTTTAGGTGTCTGGTTTGATTCAGTTTTAGGCACTTGAAATGTGTAGTGACGGTTTCTGTATTCTAGAAGATCGGAAATGTTCCTGTACCTGTACTTCAGGGGCTAATCCATCCTGCCAGACTTATTACCTTTCCACTGGATTCCACACATCAGATAATTTTGGGCTTCTTTGAACTCACAACATTCTTTCTTCCCTCAGAAGGGGTCTTCTTGAAAATGCAGCCTTTATTTTACAAAAGAAAAACACATTTAGAAGTGTCATAAAAATAAAACATATAAAACATCACTACCCATGGTTGGGAAAGGTAATTGACTATCTGAGTTCCCGAAGGGCTAAATCCTGTAAAAATATGAAACCAGTGATGTTCAAGGTGACTTACAGATGAATACAAATGCACCAGCTTATCTTTAACAAAAATTGCATCTGTCAGACCTTCTTGTAAAGTGAGGTTATGAATGATCCTTTATATGAAAATTGTAATCAGGTATTTCTGCTAGCAGGATCTTTATGAAAATCTACTTCTAAATTTTCATGAAAAATAAAAGGTTTAATAATACCACTTTAAACTGGTTACATATGTCAACAACCAGAAAAGAGTCATTTTGTGAGTTATACACAAAATTATACTTACATCCAGCTTTAGGGGAGTTGTTACTACACACCCCAACCCCTTTGTCCAGAGGTGTATCAAGGTTTTCTGGCACCCGGGGCAAGAATTCAGTTTAGTGCCCCCCCACCAAGGACATATGAGATTTGCACACTTAGTCATGTACCGACGTGCCTCTCTCCCTAATGCTCTCAATGGTCAGTGAAAAACTGAGAGAAGCAGAAGAGAAGCTCGTTGTCACAGAACCATAAGTATGAATGACGCATATGAGTGAAGTGTCAATGTGATGACTACTGGAACCTGCAGAGCTGAATCCTGACATTGCAGCCTTCTGAATTCTAACAACGAATGCACTGCACACTTTTAGGATTCTCCCTTGCCAGTGGACATTCATGTCAGCACAAGCATGTGATTTGCATACTTCTGGCCACATTCCGACTAGACCAGCCTCGCTCAGTTAATTTTCATTGACTGAGGCCACACATGACTAGTCAGCACATGACTCCATGTATGTAAATCACCAGCACGAGAGAATCCTGACAACGTGCAGTGTTTTCAACAACTACTAAACAAGAGCTTTAAGATTGAAGCAATAGAGAGGCAACCTGGGGAACACCTTGGAGCGGAAGGCACCGTCTCTACACCCCAGACCCAACTTGTAGGCCGAATGCAGTGTTGTTTTCAACAACTACTAAACGAGAGCTTTAAGATTGAAGCAATGGAGAGGAAACCTGGAGAACACCTTGGAGCGGATGACACCGTCTCTACAACCCAGACCCAACTTGTAGGCCGAATGCAGTGTTGTTTTCAACAACTACTAAACAAGAGCTTTAAGATAGAAGCAATGGAGAGGCAACCTGGGGAACACCTTGGAGCGGAAGACACCGTCTCTACACCCCAGACCCAACTTGTAGGCCTAATGCAGTGTTGTTTTCAACAACTACTAAACGAGAGCTTTAAGATTGAAGCAATGGAGAGGAAACCTGGAGAACACCTTGGAGCGGAAGACACCGTCTCTACACCCCAGACCCAACTTGTAGGCTGAATGCAGTGTTGTTTTCAACAACTACTAAACAAGAGCTTTAAGATTGAAGCAATGGAGAGGCAACCTGGGGAACACCTTGGAGCGGAAGACACCGTCTCTACACCCCAGACCCAACTTGTAGGCCTAATGCAGTGTTGTTTTCAACAACTACTAAACGAGAGCTTTAAGATTGAAGCAATGGAGAGGAAACCTGGAGAACACCTTGGAGCGGAAGACACCGTCTCTACATCCCAGACCCAACTTGTAGGCCGAATGCAGTGTTGTTTTCAACTACTACTAAACGAGAGCTTTAAGATTGAAGCAATGGAGAGGAAACCTGGAGAACACCTTGGAGCGGAAGACACCGTCTCTACACCCCAAACCCAACTTGTAGGCCGAATGCAGTGTTGTTTTCTACAACTACTAAACAAGAGCTTTAAGATTGAAGCAATGGAGAGGCAACCTGGGGAACACATTGGAGCGGAAGACACCGTCTCTACACCCCAGACCCAACTTGTAGGCCGAATGCAGTGTTGTTTTCAACAACTACTAAACGAGAGCCAGAAGATCGAAGCAATGGAGAGGAAACCTGGGAAACACCTTAGAGTGGAAGACACCGTCTCTACATCCCAGACCCAACTTGTAGGCCGAATGCAGTGTTGTTTTCTACAACTACTAAACAAGAGCTTTAAGATTGAAGCAATGGAGAGGCAACCTGGGGAACACCTTGGAGCGGAAGACACCGTCTCTACACCCCAGACCCAACTTGTAGGCCGAATGCAGTGTTGTTTTCAACAACTACTAAACGAGAGCTTTAAGATTGAAGCAATGGAGAGGAAACCTGGAGAACACCTTGGAGCGGAAGACACCGTCTCTACAACCCAGACCCAACTTGTAGGCCGAATGCAGTGTTGTTTTCAACATCTACTAAACAATAGCTTTAAGATTGAAGCAATGGAGAGGAAACCTGGAGAACACCTTGGAGCGGAAGACTGTTATGATGAGGTAATTCAGTACCACAATGGACATAGAAGTCAGAGCACATACAGTGACCTGACAATAACCCAAAAACATAGAACGAGCTCTGAGACGTGGAAACTCTGCTGACCGCAATCCCTAATCCTCTCCAACCACACTAGAGGCAGCCGTGGATTGCGCCTAACGCTCCCTATGCAACTCGGCAAAGCCTGAGAAACTAGCTAGCCTGAAGATAGAAAATAAGCCTACCTTGCCTCAGAGAAATACCCCAAAGGAAAAGGCAGCCCCCACATATAATGACTGTGAGTTAAGATGAAAAGACAAACGTAGAGATGAAATAGATTTAGCAAAGTGAGGCCCGACTTTCTGAACAGAGCGAGGATAGGAAAGGTAACTTTGCGGTCAACACAAAACCCTACAAGTAGTAGGCCTAACATAACAAAATTTGGCTGTAGGCACTTTTACATTGGTTCCAGGGGTACACGGGCAGCAGTGGACAGGTCACTGGAGGATTAGTAAAAGGAGGGACAGCATACAGGCGTAGTAGGCCTAACATAACAAAATTTGGCTGTAGGCACTTTAAAATTGGTTCCAGGGGTACACGGGCAGCAGTGGTCTGGTCAGTGGAGGACTAGTGGAAGGAGGGACTGCAGACAGGCGTAGTAGGCCTAACATAACAAAATTTGGCTGTAGGCACTTTAAAATTGGTTCCAGGGGTACACGGGCAGCAGTGGTCTGGTCAGTGGAGGACTAGTGGAAGGAGGGACCGCAGACAGGCGTAGTAGGCCTAACATAACAAAATTTGGCTGTAGGCACTTGCAATTCTCTTGCAGGGGTACGCAGGCAGCATTGGTGTTGTCAGCGGAGGCCGATTGTAATGAGTGTCTGCCAGTTAGTACTCCAAAAAAATAAATAGATGTTAATGTCTCGCATTACAACAAAACCAAAACACAAAAGGGTGGAATACTTAGGTACAGGGGTGGGCTCCTCTACTGAGTTTTAGACCTAGTAATTTGGCGCTAATTATTTACTGGTGTAAATATAGGACACTGCCCCTGACTATGTTAAGTACCATCATACATGTCAACACAATGGTACTGTCAGTGCCAGGCTTCAATGATGTCAGCGCATAGACTAAACATTGGTGGAACTGTGAGAGATAATTGTGCAAGTGGTAGAGCAATGTTTGAGCTGGGGGGGAACTCTCTTGTGGCCGGCGGTACAGGCCCAGGACCCCTCATGTTACAACAGTGTGTCTGACGTTGGGTGCGCACCACCACCGCCAGAGACACTTTATTGTACTATGAGGGACCCAGTGGCAGTGCCGTCGACCAAATGCGGGCTCACCCACCTCTTCAGACAAACGGCACTCTCACGGGTGCTTGCGCCAAGTGGCGAGACCACGGCCCCGTGTGGGGAGTTTGGCCATTTTGGGAGGTTTAAACATGTATGCTGGACAATCAGCTGCTGCAAATTACGCGATTGGAAAAGTCAGTCAGAGTAGTCCACAAGCAAGACCTTTTCATAGGAAAGCTAGGTGTCAGCCGGGCAAGGTGGGGCAAAAGAATTCGAAATCCAGTTGTGGTTCATTTTAATGAAGGTTAGATCATCAACATTTTGGGTAGCCAGACGAGTCCTTTTTTCAGTTAATATTGAACCTGCAGCACTGAATACTCTTTCTGATAGGACACTAGCTGCCGGGCAAGCAAGCTCCTGCAATGCATATTCTGCCAATTCTGGCCAGGTGTCTAATTTGGATGCCCAGTAATCAAATGGGAATGACGGTTGAGGGAGAACATCGATAAGGGATGAAAAATAGTTAGTAACCATACTGGACAAATGTTGTCTCCTGTCACTTTGAATTGATGCTACAGTACCTGTCCTGTCTGCGGTCATAGCAAAATCACTCCACAACCTGGTCAGAAAACCCCTCTGTCCAACGCAACTTCTGATTTCTGCACCTCTAACACCTCTGGTCTGCTGCCCCCTGCAGCTCGTGTGAGAACGATCACGGGCGCTGTGTGCTGGGAATGCCTGAAGCAAACGGTCAACAAGAGTTGATTGTTTGGTTGCTAATATTAGTTCCAAGTTCTCATGTGGCATAATATTTTGCAATTTGCCTTTATAGCGAGGATCAAGGAGGCAGGCCAACCAGTAATCGTCATCGTTCATCATTTTAGTAATGCGTGTGTCCCTTTTGAGGATACGTAAGGCATAATCCGCCATGTGGGCCAAAGTTCCAGTTGTCAAATCTGCGGTTGTGCTGGGTTGAGGGGCTGTTGTTGTGAATTCTGTTGTCAAGCTCCCTCCTGTGGTCATGAATGGTACTTCGGCTGGTTCTGTCCATAGGCTTCCTCTGTTGGTTGTGAATGGGGCTGCGGCTTCTGAGTTTCCTTCCACAGGTGACGAGGTTAATTCGTTAGCTGGATGCTCTATTTAACTCCACTTAGATCATTGCTCCATGCCACCTGTCAATGTTCCAGTATTGGTCTAGTTCACTCCTGGATCGTTCTTGTGACCTGTCTTCCCTGCAGAAGCTAAGTTCCTGCTTGTTTTTCTTGGCTATTTTTCTGTCCAGCTTGCTATTTTGATTTTTGTCTTGCTTGCTGGAAGCTCTGGGACGCAGAGGGAGCGCCTCCGCACCGTGAGTCGGTCTTTTTGTAGTTTTTTGTGCTGACCGCAAAGTTACCTTTCCTATCCTCAGTCTGTTCAGTAAGTCGGGCCTCACTTTGCTAAATCTATTTCATCTCTGTGTTTGCATTTTCATCTTTACTCACAGTCATTATATGTGGGGGGCTGCCTTTTCCTTTGGGGAATTTCTCTGAGGCAAGGTAGGCTTTATTTTTCTTTCTTCAGGGCTAGCTAGTTCCTTAGGCTGTGTCGAGTTGCATAGGGAGCGTTAGGAGCAATCCACGGCTATTTCTAGTGTGTGTGATAGGATTAGGGATTGCGGTCAGAAGAGTTCCCACGTCTCAGAGCTCGTCCTATATTATTTGTAACTATCAGGTCATTCAGTGTGCTCTTAACCACCAGGTCCATTATTGTCCTTACCACCAGGTCATAACAGGCTGTTTCAGGCAAATCTACGTCACTTGTGTCCCTCAAAAAACCAGAACCCGGCCTTGCCACGCCACCAATTTCCAGTGGCCCCGGAAAAGCTTCCTCATTAAAAAAAATACTCATCCCCATCATCGTCCTCGTCCTCCTGTTTGCCCGCTACCTCGTTCTGTACACTGCCCTGACCAGACAATGGCTCTTCTGCTGCAGACGCCTGCTCGTTTATGTGCGTCAAACTTTGCATCAGCAGATGCATTAGGGGGATGCTCATGCTTATTATGGCGTTGTCTGCACTAACCAGCCGTGTGCATTCCTCAAAACACTGAAGGACTTGACACATGTCTTGTATCTTCGACCACTGCACACCTGACAACTCCATGTATGCCATCCTTCTGCCTGCCCGTGTATGTGTCTCCTCCCACAAATACATAACAGCACGCCTCTGTTCGCACAGTCTCTGAAGCATGTGCAGTGTGGAGTTCCACCTTGTTGCAACGTCTATAATTAGGCGATGCTGGGGAAGGTTCAAAGACCGCTGATAGGTCTGCATACGGCTGGAGTGTACGGGCGAACGGCGGATATGCGAGCAAAGTCCGCGCACTTTGAGGAGCAGGTCGGATAACCCCGGATAACTTTTCAGGAAGCACTGCACCACCAGGTTTAAGGTGTGAGCCAGGCAAGGAATGTGTTTCAGTTGGGAAAGGGAGATGGCAGCCATGAAATTCCTTCCGTTATCACTCACTACCTTGCCTGCCTCAAGATCTACAGTGCCCAGCCACGACTGCGTTTCTGCAAGAACTCGGACAGAACTTCCACGGTGTGTCTGTTGTCGCCCAAACACTTCATAGCCAATACAGCCTGCTGACGCTTGCCAGTAGCTGCCCCATAATGGGACAACTGGTGTGCAACAGTGGCAGCTGCGGATGGAGTGGTTGGGCGACTGCGGTCTGTGGACGAGCTCTCGCTTCTGCAGGAGGACGAGGAGGAGGAGGATGGGGTGCGAACGGCTACAGCCAACTGTTTCCTAGACCGTGGGCTAGGCAGAACTGTCCCAAAATTGCTGTCCCCTGTGGACCCTGCATCCACCACATTCACCCAGTGTGCCGTGATGGACACGTAACGTCCCTGGCCATGCCTACTGGTCCATGCATCTGTTGTCAGGTGCACCTTTGTACTCACAGATTGCCTGAGTGCATGGACGATGC
The DNA here is from genome assembly GCF_032444005.1 of Ranitomeya imitator. Classification (NCBI taxonomy): domain Eukaryota; kingdom Metazoa; phylum Chordata; class Amphibia; order Anura; family Dendrobatidae; genus Ranitomeya; species Ranitomeya imitator. The sequence goes on along the minus strand of NC_091284.1, from coordinate 150,961,527 downwards.
GCTCTTTAACATGCTGGTGGAGGGCTGGGATGGCTTTTCTCGAAAAGAAGAGTCGACTGGGTAGCTCGTAGCGTGGTACAGCGTAGTCCATCAGGGCTTTGAAAGCTTAGCTTTCAACTAACAGGTAGGGCATCATCTCTAACGAGATTAGTCTAGCTATGTGGGCGTTCAAACCCTGTGTACGCGGATGCGAGGCTAAGTACTTCCTTTTTCTAACCAGAGTCTCATGTAGGGTGAGCTGGACTGGAGAGCTGGAGATCGTGGAACTAGCGGGGGTGCCGGTGGACATGGCAGACTGAGAGACGGTTGGAGACGGTATTGTTGCTGCCGATGCCCTAGATGCAGTGTTTCCTACTACGAAACTGGTGATTCCCTGACCCTGACTGCTTTGGCCTGGCAAAGAAACCTGCACAGACACTGCAGGTGGTTCGGAAAATGGTGGCCTTACACTGACGGAAGGGATGTAGCGTTGCTGACTAGCTTCATTGGCCGAGGGTGCTACAACCTTAAGGGACGTTTGGTAGTTAGTCCAGGCTTGCAAATGCATGGTGGTTAAATGTCTATGCATGCAACTTGTATTTAGACTTTTCAGATTCTGACCTCTGCTTAAGGTAGTTGAACATTTTTGACAGATGACTTTGCGCTGATCAATTGGATGTTCTTTAAAAAAAATGCCAGACTGCACTCTTTCTAGCATCGGATCCCTTTTCAGGCATTGCAGACTGAGCTTTAACCGGATGGCCACGCTGTCCTCCAACAGGTTTTGGCTTTGCCACGCGTTTTGGGCCAGATACGGGCCCGGCAGATGGAACCTGTTACGATGTTGATGCCTGCTGCGGCCCCTCCTCCTCCGCTTCAGAACTACTGCCGCCTGCACCCTGTTCCCCCAATGGCTGCCAATCGGGGTCAACAACTGGGTCATCTATAACCTCCTCTTCTATCTCGTGTGCAACTTCGTCTGTGTCACCGTGTAAGTCGGTGGTATAGCGTTCGTGACGGGGCACCATAGTCTCATCAGGGTCTGATTCTGAATCAGTACTCTGCGAGGGCAATGTTGTGGTCTGAGTCAAAGAACCAGCATAGTAGTCTGGCTGTGGCTGTGCATCAGTGCACTCCATGTCAGATTCAACTTGTAATGGGCATGGCCTGTTAACTGTTTCACTTTCTAAGCCAGGGACGGTATGTGTAAAGAGCTCCATGGAGTAACCCGTTGTGTCGCCTGCTGCATCCTTCTCTGTTGCTGTTTTTGCTGAAGAGGACAAGGAAGCGACTTGTCCCTGACCGTGAACATCCACTAACGACGCGCTGCTTTTACATTTACCAGTTTCAGAAGAGGAGGCAAAAGAGCTAGAGGCTGAGTCAGCAAGGTAAGCCAAAACTTGCTCTTGCTGCTCCAGCTTTAAAAGCGGTTTTCCTACTCCCAGAAAAGGGAGCGTTCGAGGCCTTGTGTAGCCAGACGATGAACCTGGCTCCACAGCTCGAGACTTAGGTGCTATATTGTTTTTCCCACGACCACCCGATGCTCCACTACCACTACCATCATTACCAGCTGGCAATGAACGCCCATGGCCACGACCTCTTCCACCAGACTTCCTCATTGTTTTAAAAACATCACCAAACTAACGGTATTTGTTAATGTCAAACAACTTACAAGGTGAACTCTAACTTCTGTATGATTTAGATATCCCTTTATAGGTGGGTGTGACCGCAAGGAAAATCAGGCACGATGTTACACACTCTGTTTTCTGTGGCACCAAATGAGAGAGATGCCACACACGCAGGACTGGCACACAAGCAGAAAGGCCAATATTAATCTCCCACTGTTTTTTTTTCAGGGAGAATTTAGATACCAAATTTAAAATAAAAAAACACTAGGCTTTCTATGGCCCTCTATTTAAGAGAGATGGCACACTCAGGACTGGCAGACAAGCAGAAAGGCCAATATTAATCTCCCACTGTTTTTTTTTTTTTTCAGGGAGAATTTAGATACCAAATTTAAAAAAAACCCACTAGGCTTTCTATGGCCCTCTATTTAAGAGAGATGGCACACTCAGGACTGGCACACAAGCAGAAAGGCCAATATTTATCTCCCACTGTTTTTTTAATTTTTTCAGGGAGAAGTTAGATGCCAAATTTAAAAAAAAAAACACTAGGCTTTCTATGGCCCACTAATTAAGAGAGATGGCACACTCAGGACTGGCAGACAAGCAGAAAGGCCAAAATTAATCTCCCACTGTTTTTTTTTTTTCAGGGAGAATTTAGATACCAAATTTAAAAAAAAAAAACACTAGGCTTTCTATGGCCCACTATTTAAGAGAGATGGCACACTCAGGACTGGCACACAAGCAGAAAGGCCAATATTTATCTCCCACTGTTTTTTTAATTTTTTCAGGGAGAAGTTAGATACCAAATTTAAAAAAAAAAACACTAGGCTTTCTATGGCCCACTAATTAAGAGAGATGGCACACTCAGGACTGGCACACAAGCAGAAAGGCCAATATTAATCTCCCACGTTTTTTTTTATTTTTTCAGGGAGAATTTAGATACCAAATTAAAAAAAAAAAAAGAAAAAGGCTTTCTATGGCCCACTATTTAAGAGAGATGGCACACTCAGGACTGGCAGACAAGCAGAAAGGCCAATATTAATCTCCCACTGTTTTTTTTTTTCAGGGAGAATTTAGATACCAAATTTAAAAAAAAACAAACACTAGGCTTTCTATGGCCCACTATTTAAGAGAGATGACACACTCAGGACTGGTACACAAGCAGAAAGGCCAATATTTATCTCCCACTGTTTTTTTTAATTTTTTCAGAGAGAAGTTAGATACCAAATTAAAAAAAAAACACTAGGCTTTCTATGGCCCACTATCTAAGAGAGATGGCACACACAGGACTGGCACTCTAGCAGAAATGCAAATCTTAATCTCCCACAACTTATTTTTTTAGGGAGAATTTAAAAAAAAAAGAAAAAAGGGACTGTCCTACAATTACTATCTCCCTGCAGTAATCTCAGCCAGGTATGGCAGGCAGCAATAAGAAGGAGTGGACTGCTGCACAAATTAAATCAAATGTGTGGACAAACAAAAAAGATAGCTGTGCAGAAAGGAAGGAACAACAGGATTTGTGCTTTGAAAAAAGCAGTTGGTTTGCAAAGCGGCGTACACACAGCAATGCAGCTATCAGGGAGCCTTCTAGGGCAGCCCAATGAGCTACAGCGCTGAGGAAAAAAAATGTAGTTTCCACTGTCCCTGCAAACAAAAGGTGGTGTTGGACAGTGGAAATCGCTACAGCACAAGCGGTTTGGTGGTTAATGGACCCTGCCTAACGCTATCCCTGCTTCTGACGAAGCGGCAGCAACCTCTCCCTATGCTCAGATCAGCAGCAGTAAGATGGCGGTCGGCGGGAACGCCTCTTTATAGCCCCTGTGACGCCGCAGACAGCAAGCCAATCACTGCAATGCCCTTTTCTAAGATGGTGGGGACCAGGACCTATGTCATCACGCTGCCCACACTCTGCGTCCACCTTCATTGGCTGAGAAATGGCGCTTTTAGCGTAATTGAAACGCGACTTTGGCGCGAAAGTCGCGTACCGCATGGCCGACCCCACACAGGGGTCGGGTCGGGTTTCGTGAAACCCGACTGTGCCAAAAGTCAGCGACTTTTGAAAATGAACGATCCGTTTCGCTCAACCCTAGTATATACCTGTATGTCATCTCCTCCTGTATATAGTGTATACCTGTGTCATGTCCTCCTGTATATAGTATATACCTGTATGTCATCTCCTCCTGTATATAGTATATACCTGTGTGTCATCTCTGTTATGAAAGGCAATTCAGTACTACAATGGACATAGCGGTCAGAGCACATACAGTGATCTGACAATAACCCAAAATCATAGAACGAGCTCTGAGACGTGGGAACTCTGCAGACCGCAATCCCTAATCCTCTCCAAACAACACTAGAGGCAGCCGTGGATTGCGCCTAACTTTGCCTATGCAACTCGGCACAGCCTGAGAAACTAACTAGCCTGAAGATAGAAAATAAGCCTACCTTGCCTCAGAGAAATCCCCCAAAGGAAAAGGCAGCCCCCCACATATAATGACTGTGAGTTAAGATGAAAAAGACAAACGTAGAGATGAAATAGATTCAGCAAAGTGAGGCCCGACTTTCTTAACAGATCGAGGATAGAAAAGGTAACTTTGCGGTCTACACAAAACCCTAAAGAACACCACGCAAAGGGGGCAAAAAGACCCTCCGTACCGAACTAACGGCATGGAGGTACACCCTTTGCGTCCCAGAGCTTCCAGCAACAAATTAGACAAGCTGGACAGAAAAAATAGCAAACAAATAGCAAAGAAGAACTTAGCTATGCAGAGCAGCAGGCCACAGGAATGATCCAGGGAAAAGCAAGTCCAACACTGGAACATTGACAGGAAGCCAGGATCAAAGCATTAGGTGGAGTTAAGTAGAGAAGCACCTAACGACCTCACTAGATCACCTGAGGGAGGAAACTCAGAAGCCGCAGTACCACTTCCCTCCACCAACAGAAGCTCACAGAGAGAATCAGCCGAAGTACCACTTGTGACCACAGGAGGGAGCTCTGCCACAGAATTCACAACACATCTCCTCCTGTATATAGTATATACGTAAGTCATCTCCTCCTGTATGTAGTATATACCTGTGTGTCATCTCTCCTGTATATAGTATATACCTGTGTATCATCTCCTCCTGTATATAGTATATATCTGTGTGTCATCTCTTCCTGTATTAGACCGCGTTCACACGTTATTTGGTCAGTATTTTTACCTCAGTATTTGTAAGCTAAATTGGCAGCCTGATAAATCCCCAGCCAACAGGAAGCCCTCCCCCTGGCAGTATATATTAGCTCACACATACACATAAGACAGGTCATGTGACATGGTCTCCCCTGTATATAGTACATATGTGTGTGTGTCATCTCCTCCTGTATATAGTATATACCTGTATGTCATCTCCTCCTGTATATAGTATATACCTGTGTGTCATCTCCCCTGTATATAGTATATACCTGTGTCATCTCCTCTGTATATAGTATATACCTGTGTCATCTCCACTGTATATAGTATGTACCTGTATGTCATCTCCCCTGTATATAGTATACACCAGGTTGTCATCTCCTCCTGTATATAGTATATACCTGTATGTCATCTCCTCCTGTATATAGTATATACCTGTGTCATGTCCTCCTGTATATAGTATATACCTGTATGTCATCTCCTCCTGTATATAGTATATACCTGTGTGTCATCTCCTGTATATAGTATATACGTGTGTCATCTCCTCCTGTATATACAGGTCCTTCTCAAAAAATTAGCATATAGTGTTAAATTTCATTATTTACCATAATGTAATGATTACAATTAAACTTTCATATATTATAGATTCATTATCCACCAACTGAAATTTGTCAGGTCTTTTATTGTTTTAATACTGATGATTTTGGCATACAACTCCTGATAACCCAAAAAACCTGTCTCAATAAATTAGCATATCAAGAAAAGGTTCTCTAAACGACCTATTACCCTAATCTTCTGAATCAACTAATTAACTCTAAACACATGCAAAAGATACCTGAGGCTTTTATAAACTCCCTGCCTGGTTCATTACTCAAAACCCCCATCATGGGTAAGACTAGCGACCTGACAGATGTCAAGAAGGCCATCATTGACACCCTCAAGCAAGAGGGTAAGACCCAGAAAGAAATTTCTCAACAAATAGGCTGTTCCCAGAGTGCTGTATCAAGGCACCTCAATGGTAAGTCTGTTGGAAGGAAACAATGTGGCAGAAAACGCTGTACAACGAGAAGAGGAGACCGGACCCTGAGGAAGATTGTGGAGAAGGACCGATTCCAGACCTTGGGGAACCTGAGGAAGCAGTGGACTGAGTCTGGTGTGGAAAAATCCAGAGCCACCGTGCACAGGCGTGTGCAGGAAATGGGCTACAGGTGCCGCATTCCCCAGGTAAAGCCACTTTTGAGCTACAGAGAAGCAGCACTGGACTGTTGCTAAGTGGTCCCAAGTACTTTTTTCTGATGAAAGCAAATTTTGCATGTCATTCGGAAATCAAGGTGCCAGAGTCTGGAGGAAGACTGGGGAGAAGGAAATGCCAAAATGCCTGAAGTCCAGTGTCAAGTACCCACAGTCAGTGATGGTGTGGGGTGCCATGTCAGCTGCTGGTGTTGGTCCACTGTGTTTCATCAAGGGCAGGGTCAATGCAGCTAGCTATCAGGAGATTTTTGAGCACTTCATGCTTCCATCGGCTGAAATGCTTTATGGAGATGAAGATTTCATTTTTCAGCACGACCTGGCACCTGCTCACAGTGCCAAAACCACTGGTAAATGGTTTACTGACCATGGTATTACTGTGCTCAATTGGCCTGCCAACTCTCCTGACCTGAACCCCATAGAGAATCTGTGGGATATTGTGAAGAGAAAGTTGAGAGACGCAAGACCCAACACTCTGGATGAGCTTAAGGCCGCTATTGAAGCATCCTGGGCCTCCATAACATCTCAGCAGTGTCACAGGCTGATTGCCTCCATGCCACGCCGCATTGAAGCAGTCATTTCTGCCAAAGGATTCCCGACCAAGTATTGAGTGCATAACTGAACATTATTATTTGTTGGTTTTTTTGTTTGTTATTAAAAAACACTTTTATTTGATTGGATGGGTGAAATATGCTAATTTATTGAGACAGGTTTTTTGGGTTATCAGGAGTTGTATGCCAAAATCATCAGTATTAAAACAATAAAAGACCTGACAAATTTCAGTTGGTGGATAATGAATCTATAATATATGAAAGTTTAATTGTAATCATTACATTATGGTAAATAATGAAATTTAACACTATATGCTAATTTTTTGAGAAGGACCTGTAGTATATACCTGTGTGTCATCTCCTCCTGTATATAGTATATACCTGTGTGTCATCTCCCCTGTATATAGTATATACCTGTGTGTCATCTCCCCTGTATATACCTGTATGTCATCTCCCCTGTATATAGTATATAGTATATACGGTGTCATCTCCTCCTGTATATAGTATATACCTGTGTGTCATCTCCCCTGTATATAGGATAAATGTGTCTCATTTCCTCCTGTATATAGTATATACCTGTGTCATCTCCCCTGACGAAGCATTTCGGTGCGAAACGCGCGTCGGGTGTTGGTGGGTCCCCCAGGAGTGCCCCATTTGGTAACTATATCACTATTTTTGTATTATTTTGTATCATTGATTTTTTGCGTTAATATGATTTGGTTGTAATGGGTTGCCCGCCTATTCCTGTGCTTTGCTGTATTCCCGCTGTATTTTATATATATATTTTATTTTTGTTTGGTTAATAAAATTATTTTTGTTTTACTGACCTTGTGTGAAGGCAGGTTTTTGGTGTTATATTTATATTCCTTCATGGTCTTTCTTTGGTGGATCTATCTTTGGTGTTGTGTGTCCTGTATATAGTATATAACTGTGTGTCATCTCCTCCTGTATATAGTATATACCTGTGTGTCATCTCTCCTGTATATAGTATATACAGTGGGGCAAAAAAGTATTTAGTCAGTCAGCAATAGTGCAAGTTCCACCACTTAAAAAGATGAGAGGCGTCTGTAATTTACATCATAGGTAGACCTCAACTATGGGAGACAAACTGAGAAAAAAAAATCCAGAAAATCACATTGTCTGTTTTTTTAACATTTTATTTGCATATTATGGTGGAAAATAAGTATTTGGTCAGAAACAAAATTTCATCTCAATACTTTGTAATATATCCTTTGTTGGCAATGACAGAGGTCAAACGTTTTCTGTAAGTCTTCACAAGGTTGCCACACACTGTTGTTGGTATGTTGGCCCATTCCTCCATGCAGATCTCCTCTAGAGCAGTGATGTTTTTGGCTTTTCGCTTGGCAACACGGACTTTCAACTCCCTCCAAAGGTTTTCTATAGGGTTGAGATCTGGAGACTGGCTAGGCCACTCCAGGACCTTGAAATGCTTCTTACGAAGCCACTCCTTCGTTGCCCTGGCGGTGTGCTTTGGATCATTGTCATGTTGAAAGACCCAGCCACGTTTCATCTTCAATGCCCTTGCTGATGGAAGGAGGTTTGCACTCAAAATCTCACGATACATGGCCCCATTCATTCTTTCATGTACCCGGATCAGTCGTCCTGGCCCCTTTGCAGAGAAACAGCCCCAAAGCATGATGTTTCCACCACCATGCTTTACAGTAGGTATGGTGTTTGATGGATGCAACTCAGTATTCTTTTTCCTCCAAACACGACAAGTTGTGTTTCTACCAAACAGTTCCAGTTTGGTTTCATCAGACCATAGGACATTCTCCCAAAACTCCTCTGGATCATCCAAATGCTCTCTAGCAAACTTCAGACGGGCCCGGACATGTACTGGCTTAAGCAATGGGACACGTCTGGCACTGCAGGATCTGAGTCCATTGTGGCGTAGTGTGTTACTTATGGTAGGCCTTGTTACATTGGTCCCAGCTCTCTGCAGTTCATTCACTAGGTCCCCCCGCGTGGTTCTGGGATTTTTGCTCACCGTTCTTGTGATCATTCTGACCCCACGGGGTGGGATTTTGCGTGGAGCCCCAGATCGAGGGAGATTATCAGTGGTCTTGTATGTCTTCCATTTTCTAATTATTGCTCCCACTGTTGATTTCTTCACTCCAAGCTGGTTGGCTATTGCAGATTCAGTCTTCCCAGCCTGGTGCAGGGCTACAATTTTGTTTCTGGTGTCCTTTGACAGCTCTTTGGTCTTCACCATAGTGGAGTTTGGAGTCAGACTGTTTGAGGGTGTGCACAGGTGTCTTTTTATACTGATAACAAGTTTAAACAGGTGCCATTACTACAGGTAATGAGTGGAGGAAAGAGGAGACTCTTAAAGAAGAAGTTACAGGTCTGTGAGAGTCAGAAATCTTGATTGTTTGTTTCTGACCAAATACTTATTTTCCACCATAATATGCAAATAAAATGTTAAAAAAACAGACAATGTGATTTTCTGGATTTTTTTTTCTCAGTTTGTCTCCTATAGTTGAGGTCTACCTATGATGTAAATTACAGACGCCTCTCATCTTTTTAAGTGGTGGAACTTGCACTATTGCTGACTGACTAAATACCGTATTTTCCGCTTTGTAAGACGCACTTTATTTCCCCCAAATTTGGGGGGGAAATGTGGGTGCGTCTAACAAAGCGGATATACCGCTTACCATTACAGGCTGGGAGGAGGGGGTGTCCGCCGCCGCTACCGCCTGCCGCCGCTGTCATCCGCCGCCACTGCCGGGGTTGTCCGCTGCTGCCCCGGGTGATGCTGAAGGCTCCGGTGCTGCGGGGGGCTCTGGCGACATTTTGTGAAAGACCAGAGCCCCCCGGCAGTTCTTCCATGCGTTCCAGTATGACTAATTCCGGGAAAATGGCCGCCGGAATCTCGGGAGATGAGATTTCAGCGCTGAGATCTCATCTCTCGAGATTCCGGCGGCCATTTTCCCGGAGTTAGTTCCAGTATGACTGACTCCGGGAAAATGGCCGCCGGAATCTCGGGAGATGAGATTTCAGCGCTGAGATCTCATCTCTCGAGATTCCGGCGGCCATTTTCCCGGAATTAGTCATACTGGAACGCATGGAAGAACTGCCGGGGGGCTCTGGTCTTTCACAAAATGTCGCCAGAGCCCCCCGCAGCACCGGAGACAGCCCTACAGCACAGGAGCCCCCTGCAGACCCCTCATCCCAGCCTGCAGCAAAGGAGCCCCCTGCAGACCCCTCATCCCAGGCTGCAGCACAGGAGCCCCCCTGCAGCACAGGAGCCCCTTGCAGACCCCCTCATCCCAGCCTGCAGCAATGCTCCACTCCTGCCTCCGGCAACGAGCCTGGGACCCTGATCCACCACAACCACAACCCCTGGTAAGTAATAAGACGCATGGATTATAAGACGCCCCACCAATTTATTAAAAAATAGTTTTTTCCTATTTTTCTCCTCAAAATTTGGGGTGCGTCTTATAATCCGGAGCGTCTTACAAAGCGAAAAATACGGTACTTTTTTGCCCCACTGTACCTGTGTGTCATCTCTTCCTGTATATAGTATATATCTGTGTGTCATCTCCTCCTGTATTAGACTACGTTCACACGCTATTTGGTCAGTATTTTTACCTCAGTATTTGTAAGCCTAATTGGCAGCCTGATAAATCCCCAGCCAACAGGAAGCCCTCCCCCTTGGCAGTATATATTAGCTCACACATACACATAATAGACAGGTCATGTGACTGACAGCTGTCATATTTCCTATATGGTACATTTGTTGCTCTTGTAGTTTGTCTGCTTATTAATCAGATTTTTATTTTTGAAGGATAATACCAGACTTGTGTGTTTTAGGGCGAGTTTCATGTGTCAAGTTGTGTGTGTTGAGTTGCATGTGGCGACATGCATGTAGCGACTTTTTGTGTGTCGAATTGCATGTGACAGGTTAGTGTAGCAAGTTGTGTGCAGCAAGTTTTGCGCATGGCGAGTTTTGCGCGTGGCGAGTTTTATGTGTGGTGCGTTTTGAGTATGTGCAAGTTTTGTGAGGCAACTTTTGCATGTGTTGCAACTTTTGTGCATGTGGCAATTTTTCCGCGTGTGCGAGTTTTGCGTGAGCCTAGTTTTGCATGTGGCGAGTTTTGCGCGTAGCAAGTTTTGAGCGGCGACTTTTGTGTTTCGACTTTTATGTGGCGAGGTTGGTGTATGTGTGGTGAAATGTGTGCTGAGGGTGGTATATGTGTTCAAGCACGTGGTAGTGTGTGGCGCGTTTTGTGTGTGTGTTCATATCCCCGTGTGTGGTGAGTATCCCATGTCAGGGCCCCACCTTAGCAACTGTACGGTATATACTCTTTGGCGCCATCGCTTTCACTCTTTAAGTCCCCCTTGTTCACATCTGGTAGCTGTCAATTTGTCTCCAACACTTTTCCTTTCACTTTTTCCCCATGATGTAGATAGGAGCAAAATTGTTTGGTGAATTGGAACGCGCGGGGTTAAAATATCGCCTCACAACATAGCCTATGACGCTCTCGGGGTCCAGACGTGTGAGTGTGCAAAATTTTGTTCAGGCAATAGAATAACAGCGCTCCATCCAGGTGTATAATCCAAAAGAGATAAATTTATTTAGCCATATAAGGTCGAAACATTGCTGCTATATGGCTAAATAAATTGCCTGAATCTTCGATGGTCCTGGTGGGTTCCCTGGACTTGGACGGGCGCTCCAGTTTGCGAGTGCTGTCAGCCATCTATTTTTCTTCTGTGCAAAATTTTGTGGCTGTAGCTGCGACGGTGCAGATGCCAATCCCGGACATACATACATACACACACACACACACATTCAGCTTTATATATTAGATTTCCATTGCTCCGTGATGTGATTTTATGACATCACATTTGTTTATCAGATTTATTGCATCTAACTTTAATTACTTATAATTCCTGCCAGTTCATATGTATATGCCTATGTATTATATACCACAATCATTTGTTACTATTCATTACCCTTTTATTATTCATATGCTTTCTACCTCTTTTATAGTTATATCCTATATTTCCCCCGCCTTGCCCCATAACATTACGCTGCAAACTTCTCGTCTCTCACTGCACACTGCTAGTGGGTTCCTCTTATCTCCACATTCCTGGGTATACTGTCTGCCCTTCCACCCTTCAGCCGCCATGGCACCATACAAACTATCCACATATCCATACACAGCTCAACCTAGCTCCGGCTGTCTGCGTATGCGCCAGCATTCTACATCACTTCCGGTCACCTGACCGGCCCACACACCATAAGACAGGGAGCCCCGGCTGCTAACGCTACTCCTCTCCTGGGAGCAGACTCTCCAGCATTCCCACTATACCACCGACGTCGGCTTTTTCAGCCACGAATTCCTGTACATCGCTGCACCCTCTGGACGTAAGCCCAGCCTCTCTCCTACCTAGCCCGGGTACTGATGTCTCCACTTTAAGGACATCCGCTTTCTTTTTTCTTCTTAGGCTACTTTCACACTAGCGTTAACTGCAATCCGTCACAATGCGTCGTTTTGCAGAAAAAACGCATCCTGCAAAAGTGTTTGCAGGATGCGTTTTTTCTCCATTGACTAACATTACGCGACGCATTGCCACACGTCGCAACAGTCGCGCGACGGTTGCGCCGTGTTTCGGCCGACCGTCGGCCGCAAAAAACGTTCCATGTAACATTTTTTGCAGCCGACGGACCGTCTTTTCCGACCGCGCATGCGCGGCCGGAACTCCTCCCCCACCTCATAATGGGGCAGCGGATGCGCTGAAAAGCAGCATCCGCTGCACCCGTTGTGCGGCGGAGGCAACGCTAGCGTCGGTAACCTCGGCCCGACGCACTGCGACAGGCCGAGCCCGACGCTAGTGTGAAAGAAGCCTTAGCTGACATCAATCATCGTATAGCCCCTTTCTTAGGCAACATGGTTTCATTCTTCTTCTGCAAATATGTATTATATTATGTACCTTTTGTAAATATAATGTATATATTTTCATATAGTTATTGTTTTCACTTTTTTCAGCGACACTGTGATCAAGGCCATGTTGTGGCCGAAACGTTTTTACTGCCTGTCGCTCATCACCTATGAATAAACTTTTTTCACTTGAAGCAAATTCTTTCTAGTCAAGAGTGCAGTGATTATCGACTTTCTATAGGGCAGATAGTCGTGGGACACTCGTTAATAATTGGACTACGACGGAAAGTGAGAATACGGTTGGTTTATTTTTAATTTTTTGCAGGTGATTGAGTATGGTAAGTATGGTGAAATTAAGAATAGTAAAATACTTTCTTTTGGCTATGTCTTTTTTATTTAACTCTTTCACTACTATAGGATTAGTAATGGATAGGTGTCATATTGACACCTCTCCATTATTAACCAGGCTTAATGTCAACTTACATTAGCAAGGTGACATTAACCCCTTATTACCCGATATCCCACCGCTACAGGGGAGTGGGAATAGAGGGGCTAAGTGCCATCTTACAGATGCACCATTTCTGGGGCGGCTATTTGTAGCCGGGGGGAGGGGGGCAAATATCCATGGCCCCTCTCTATGCAATGAATATCAGCATGCAGCTGTCTGCGTAGCCTTCCTGGCTATAAAATATAGGGGGACTTCACATCATTTTTTGGGGGGGTCCCCCTATGTCAATAGCTAGTAAAGGCTACACAGACAGCTGTTGGCTGATGTTCATAGCCTGGGAAGGGGCCATGGGTATTACCCCCTTCCCAGGCTACAAATATTGGCCCTGGCTTTCCCCCTCTGGCGCAGAAAATTGCGCGGGAGCCCACACAATTTTTTATTTAACATGTTCATTAACCCCTTTCTGCCAGCTGACGGAATATTATGTCAGCTGGCAGATCCCCTGCTTTGAGGAGGGCTCCGGCGGTGAGCCCACCTCAAAGCCGCGACATGTCATCTGTTTTGTACAGCTGACATGTGCGCGCAATGAGTGCGAGCGGAATCGCGATCCACCCGCGCTCATTAACTAGTTAAATACCGCCGTTAAGCGCTGACAGCGGCATTTAACTAGCGCTCCCGGCCGCGCGGCCGGTGGTACTCTCACCGCTGACCCCCGTCAGATGATCCGGGGTCAGCGGTGCATTGAGACCTCTATGGTTGTTGATGGCCGATTGCTTTGAGCGCCACCCTGTGGTCGGCGTTCAAAGTACACCTGCATTTCTGCTACATAGAGATGATCTGTACTTCACCTCTATATAGCAGAGGCGATCGTGTAGTGCATGCTTCTAGCCTCCTATGGAGGCTATTGAAGCATACCAAAATTAAAAAAAAAGTGTTTAAAAATATAAAAAAAATAAAAAATATATAAAAGTTCAAATCACCCCCCTTTGGCCCCAATCAAAATAAAACAATAAAAAAAAAATCAAACATACACATATTTGGTATCGCCGCATTCATAATCACCCAATCTATCAATAAAAACAAAGTATTAACCTGTCCGCTAAATTGCGTAGCGAGAAAAAAAATCAAAACGCCAAAATTATGTTTTTTTAATCGCTGCGACATTGCATTAAAATGCAATAACGGGCAATCAAAAGAACGTATCTACACCAAAATGGTATCATTAAAAACGCCAGCTCGGCACGCAAAAAATAAGCCTTCACCTGACCCCAGATCACGAAAATTAAAGACACTACGGGTATCGGAAAATCGCGCAAATTATTATTATTTTTTTTTAGCAAACTTTGGAATTTTTTTTCACTACTTAGATAAAAAATAACCTAGACATGTTAGGTGTCTTTGAACTCGTAATGACCTGGAGAATCATAATGGCAGGTCAGTTTTAGCATTTGGTGAACCTAGCAAAAAAGCCAAACAAAAAACAAGTGTGAGATTGCACTTTTTTTGCAATTTCATCACACTTGGAATTTTTTTCCCGTTTTCTGTTACACGGCATGGTAAAACCAATGGTGTCGTTCAAAAGTACATCTCGTCCCGCAAAAAATAAGCCCTCACATGGCCATAATGACGGAAAAATAAAAAAGTTATGGCTCTGGGAAGGAGGGGAGCGAAAAACGAAAATGAAAAAACGGAAAAAGCTCCGGGGGTGAAGGGGTTAATGAACATTGGCCTTGCTATTATATAACTATGGATATATCGATAGATATAACTATGGATATATCTATCTATAGATAGATCTATAGATACATAGATATATATATCCATATACCGTATCTATCTGGCTACTTTCACATATCAGGTTTTTGCTGTCAGGCACAATCTGGTGAGTTTTGAAAAAAACGGATCCGTTTTTTTCTCATAGTTGAATGGCCAAGTCAGTCAGCTGATCTCAACCCAATTGAGCATGCATTTAACTTGTTATAGACTAAACTTCAAACTGAAAGGCCCACAAACAGCAACTGAAAACCACCGCAGTGAAGGCCTGGCAGAGCATCAAAAAGGAGGAAACACAGCGTCTGGTGATGTCCATGAGTTCAAGACTTCAGGCAGTCATTGCCAACAAAGGGTTTTCAACCAAGTACTAAAAATGAACATTTTATTTAAAATTATTGAATCTGTCCAATTACTTTTGGTCCCTTTAAAAACAGGGTGGCACATGTTAAGGAGCTGAAACTCCTAAACCCTTCATCCAATTTTAATGTGGATACCCTCAAATGAAAGCTGCAAGTCTTAACTTCAACTGCATCTGAATTGTCTTGTTTAAAATTCATTGTGGTAATGTCTATAACCAAAATTAGAAAAATGTTGTCTCTGTCCAAATATATATGGACGTAACTGTAGATAAATCGATCTATTTATGTATCTGTGTGTGTAATGGAGTGTGAGTTGGACAAATGTAAAGGAGGTTGGACAAGAAATTACATCACATTTTTTTTTTGCTCAATAATACATCTTTATTTAGCTTTCAAAAAAACGCGCCATAAATGCATCAAAAACACGCAAAAAATGCATCAAATCCGCACCTGCGTTTTCTGCCAAGAGATGCAGAATCCGCACCAAAAATTCCAGAGGCAAATCCGCAACGTGTGCACATACCCTTAGGTGGCTGTGCTATATGCTACGTGGCTGTGTTATATACTACGTGGGCTGTGCTATATACTATGTGGGCTGTGCTATATACTATGTGGGCTGTGTTATATGCTACGTGGGCTGTTATATGCTACGTGGCTGTGCTATATACTACGTGGGCTGTGCTATATACTACGTGGGCTGTGCTATATGCTATGTGGCTGTTATATGCTACGTGGGCTGTGCTATATGCTTCGTGGCTGTGCTAAATACTATGTGGGCTGTTATATGCTATGTGGGCTGTTATATGCTATATACTACGTAGCTGTGCTATATGCTACGTGGGCAGTGCTATATGCTACGTGGCTGTGCTATATAGTACGTGGCTATGCTAT
Organism: Ranitomeya imitator; assembly: GCF_032444005.1. NCBI lineage: Eukaryota > Metazoa > Chordata > Amphibia > Anura > Dendrobatidae > Ranitomeya > Ranitomeya imitator. Next base: position 150,945,577 of record NC_091284.1, on the reverse strand, counting down.
ATGCTACGTGGCTGTGCTATATGCTACGTGGGCTTTTTTATGCTACGTGGCTGTGCTATATACATGGCTGTGCTATATGCTACGTGGGCTGCTGTATACTACGTAGCTGTGCTATATACTACGTGGGCTGTTGTATACTACGTGGCTGTTATATGCTACACATTTTGCACTTTTACAAATGTTCTACGTTAATACTTTCTAATGTTTACTTTAAAAAGTTTTCCATTAACAAATTGTCATATTCAATGTACGCAGTTTTTTCTTTGCAGCAGGTTCAGCTAACAATAAAATGCCTACTGGTAACTGAGGAAGAGGGAGTAGGTCACAACAATTGGCATATAAGGGGTTGACGTATATAAAGCCCCTCTGCTGTATGGTATTGTAGAATTTACACTAGCTATCACTCATGTAAGGCTTCTTTCACACTTCCATTGTTCGGTGGCTGTCACAATGCGTTGTGGTGACGTATTGACGGATGTCAGAAAAATGAAGAAAAACAGATCCAAAGCATCCAGTTTCCTGCCGGATCCGTCGAATGAGGAAGTGCCTGAATTCATAGGGAGAGAATTTCCCCAGACTAGAAAATCTTTCCAGGCATGCTCAGAATAGTAAAACGCAATAAGTCGCAGGATTCCTGCTTTTCACAGGCAACGACGCATCCTGCGTCCATAGGCTGCCATAATAGCCAATGAGATGCGTTGTTGCACGTTTTTCCGACACTGACAAAAAAAAGTTTCTTGGAACATTCTTTACAGACGACGTGCCGTCATATTGTGCAGGATCCAGTGCGCGATGGACGAAAAGTGTGGCCATGCGTCGCTAATACAAGTCTATGGGAAAACAACGCATCCTGCAGGCAAATTTGCAGGATGCGTTTTTTTCACAAAATGACGCATTGTGATGGGGAATGCACAACGGAAGTGTGAAAGAGGCCTAAGGCTACTTTCACACTTCCGTCAAAGTGCCTACGTCACAATGGGTCGTTTTGGAGAAAAAACGCATCCTGCAAAGTTGCCTGCAGGATGCGTTTTTTCTCCAGACTTGCATTAGCGACGTCATGCGACGGATGTGTCGTGTTTTGGCGGACCGTTGGCACAAAAAAAGTTCCATGTAACTTTTTTTGTGCGACATGTCCGTCAGCTCCGACCGCGCTTGCGCGGCTGGAACTCAGCCCCCTCCTACCCGTACCTTACTATGGGGCAGCAGATGCGTTGAAAAACTGCATCTGCTGCCCCCGTTGTTCATTTATTTCACAACGTCCGTCGGTACGAGGCCGTCGCCATGGAAGTGTGAAAGAGGCCTAAGAAGTGAAATTTGGCATTGTACTGTACCTATATTTCTCTGCTGTATCTGTTCATCATGAATCGTGGTATGTGTTAGGGGGGCCACTGAGACTCTTTCGCCCGGGGCCCTCAAAAACCTGGAGCCGGCCCTGCAACCAGGGCAGCGCTTCCTCACCGGCCGGACACCACTCTCCCCAGTCCCCAGCAGCAGGCCACCACTCTCCCCAGCAGCAGGCCACCACTCTCCCCAGCAGCAGGCCACCACTCTCCCCAGCCGGACACCAGGCCAGTGAGGCCACCACTCTCCCCAGCAGCAGGCCCCACTCTCCCCAGCAGCAGGCCCCCACTCTCCCCAGCAGCAGGCCCCCACTCTCCCCAGCAGCAGGCCCCCACTCTCCCCAGCCGGACACCAGGCCAGTGAGGCCACCACTCTCCCCAGCAGCAGGCCACCACTCTCCCCAGCAGCAGGCCACCACTCTCCCCAGCAGCCGGACACCAGGCCAGTGAGGCCACCACTCTCCCCAGCAGCAGGCCCCCACTCTCCCCAGCAGCAGGCCCCCACTCTCCCCAGCAGCAGGCCACCAGGCCAGTGAGGCCACCACTCTCCCCAGCAGCAGGCCACCACTCTCCCCAGCAGCAGGCCCCCACTCTCCCCAGCAGCAGGACACCAGGCCAGTGAGGCCACCACTCTCCCCAGCAGCAGGCCCCCACTCTCCCCAGCAGCAGGCCCCCACTCTCCCCAGCAGCCGGACACCAGGCCAGTGAGGCCCCCACTCTCCCCAGCAGCAGGCCCCCACTCTCCCCAGCAGCAGGCCACCAGGCCAGTGAGGCCACCACTCTCCCCAGCAGCAGGCCACCACTCTCCCCAGCAGCAGGCCCCCACTCTCCCCAGCAGCAGGACACCAGGCCAGTGAGGCCACCACTCTCCCCAGCAGCAGGCCCCCACTCTCCCCAGCAGCAGGCCCCCACTCTCCCCAGCAGCCGGACACCAGGCCAGTGAGGCCACCACTCTCCCCAGCAGCAGGCCCCCACTCTCCCCAGCCGGACACCAGGCCAGTGAGGCCACCACTCTCCCCAGCAGCAGGCCCCCACTCTCCCCAGCAGCAGGCCCCCACTCTCCCCAGCAGCAGGCCACCACTCTCCCCAGCAGCAGGCCACCACTCTCCCCAGCAGCAGGCCATCACTCTCCCCGGCAGCAGGCCCCCACTCTCCCCGGCAGCAGGCCATCACTCTCCCCGGCAGCAGGCCCCCACTCTCCCCGGCAGCAGGCCCCCACTCTCCCCGGCAGCAGGCCCCCACTCTCCCCGGCAGCAGGCCATCACTCTCCCCGGCAGCAGGCCCCCACTCTCCCCGGCAGCAGGCCATCACTCTCCCCGGCAGCAGGCCACCACTCTCCCCGGCAGCAGGCCATCACTCTCCCCGGCAGCAGGCCACCACTCTCCCCGGCAGCAGGCCACCACTCTCCCCGGCAGCAGGCCACCACTCTCCCCGGCAGCAGGCCACCACTCTCCCCGGCAGCAGGCCCCCACTCTCCCCGGCAGCAGGCCACCACTCTCCCCGGCAGCAGGCCACCACTCTCCCCGGCAGCAGGCCACCACTCTCCCCGGCAGCAGGCCACCACTCTCCCCGGCAGCAGGCCACCACTCTCCCCGGCAGCAGGCCCCCACTCTCCCCAGCCGGACACCAGGCCAGTGAGGCCACCACTCTCCCCAGCAGCAGGCCATCACTCTCCCCAGCAGCAGGCCATCACTCTCCCCGGCAGCAGGCCCCCACTCTCCCCGGCAGCAGGCCCCCACTCTCCCCGGCAGCAGGCCATCACTCTCCCCGGCAGCAGGCCACCACTCTCCCCGGCAGCAGGCCACCACTCTCCCCGGCAGCAGGCCACCACTCTCCCCGGCAGCAGGCCACCACTCTCCCCGGCAGCAGGCCACCACTCTCCCCGGCAGCAGGCCACCACTCTCCCCGGCAGCAGGCCACCACTCTCCCCGGCAGCAGGCCACCACTCTCCCCGGCAGCAGGCCACCACTCTCCCCGGCAGCAGGCCACCACTCTCCCCGGCAGCAGGCCACCACTCTCCCCGGCAGCAGGCCACCACTCTCCCCGGCAGCAGGCCACCACTCTCCCCGGCAGCAGGCCACCACTCTCCCCGGCAGCAGGCCACCACTCTCCCCGGCAGCAGGCCACCACTCTCCCCGGCAGCAGGCCACCACTCTCCCCGGCAGCAGGCCACCACTCTCCCCGGCAGCAGGCCACCACTCTCCCCGGCAGCAGGCCACCACTCTCCCCGGCAGCAGGCCACCACTCTCCCCGGCAGCAGGCCACCACTCTCCCCGGCAGCAGGCCACCACTCTCCCCGGCAGCAGGCCACCACTCTCCCCGGCAGCAGGCCACCACTCTCCCCGGCAGCAGGCCACCACTCTCCCCGGCAGCAGGCCACCACTCTCCCCGGCAGCAGGCCACCACTCTCCCCGGCAGCAGGCCACCACTCTCCCCGGCAGCAGGCCACCACTCTCCCCGGCAGCAGGCCATCACTCTCCCCGGCAGCAGGCCATCACTCTCCCCGGCAGCAGGCCCCCACTCTCCCCGGCAGCAGGCCCCCACTCTCCCCGGCAGCAGGCCCCCACTCTCCCCGGCAGCAGGCCATCACTCTCCCCGGCAGCAGGCCACCACTCTCCCCGGCAGCAGGCCACCACTCTCCCCGGCAGCAGGCCCCCACTCTCCCCGGCAGCAGGCCACCACTCTCCCCGGCAGCAGGCCACCACTCTCCCCGGCAGCAGGCCCCCACTCTCCCCAGCCGGACACCAGGCCAGTGAGGCCCCCACTCTCCCCAGCAGCAGGCCACCACTCTCCCCGGCAGCAGGCCACCACTCTCCCCGGCAGCAGGCCACCACTCTCCCCGGCAGCAGGCCACCACTCTCCCCGGCAGCAGGCCACCACTCTCCCCGGCAGCAGGCCACCACTCTCCCCGGCAGCAGGCCACCACTCTCCCCGGCAGCAGGCCACCACTCTCCCCGGCAGCAGGCCACCACTCTCCCCGGCAGCAGGCCCCCACTCTCCCCGGCAGCAGGCCCCCACTCTCCCCGGCAGCAGGCCCCCACTCTCCCCGGCAGCAGGCCCCCACTCTCCCCGGCAGCAGGCCACCACTCTCCCCGGCAGCAGGCCCCCACTCTCCCCGGCAGCAGGCCACCACTCTCCCCGGCAGCAGGCCCCCACTCTCCCCGGCAGCAGGCCCCCACTCTCCCCGGCAGCAGGCCCCCACTCTCCCCGGCAGCAGGCCCCCACTCTCCCCGGCAGCAGGCCACCACTCTCCCCGGCAGCAGGCCCCCACTCTCCCCGGCAGCAGGCCACCACTCTCCCCGGCAGCAGGCCCCCACTCTCCCCGGCAGCAGGCCACCACTCTCCCCGGCAGCAGGCCCCCACTCTCCCCGGCAGCAGGCCCCCACTCTCCCCGGCAGCAGGCCCCCACTCTCCCCGGCAGCAGGCCCCCACTCTCCCCGGCAGCAGGCCACCACTCTCCCCGGCAGCAGGCCCCCACTCTCCCCGGCAGCAGGCCACCACTCTCCCCGGCAGCAGGCCACCACTCTCCCCGGCAGCAGGCCACCTGGCGGCGGGGGTTCCCGTGGGAGTGACGAGCACACGCCCCATCGCCGGCGCTAACACTACAGCAGCCATGTGTCGTGTGAGCCTCGTCCTGCCGGTGCTCAGGAATTACTATATCGCGATGAGGGTGCTCCTGCAGCAGCTGCTCGGCCGGGCCTTCCCACTACCAGGTCAGACGGGGCAGAGAGGGCGGAAATGGCAGCGTCTGTATGTGATCAGCCGTAACTAACTCGTGTCCTGTCAGATGTCGCATATCGTGCATGTCGTGACGTCATCGCCAAGCGCGTTGAACGAGAAAGGACAGTCGAGACACAACGTTCATTATATCGCGATATCTCCGTGACTGCTCTGGCGAGCGAGGGTTGTGACCAATCGTCTGCGACATACTGTCCTCAGTGCAAGGGCCTCGCGACGAGAGCTGCGTTGGTCGGGACAGGTGTGTATCCCACAATTGCGTTATTACAGACGTGCGATATACAGAGACACGGAGCTGGAGGGGCGCACGATAGTGGGGCGAGGGGGCATGCGAGAGAGGAGGCGGAAACCGCGCGACCTTCAGCTGCTCTCGGGACTAAACGCAGACTCGCTCAGTCGCCGGGGAAGGAAGTGAGAGCAGTGACGAGACGGGAAATCCCGCCGGGACCGGAGAGCACTAGTGCACCGTCTGCGGGAGTCTCCTCAGGTCACCTCTCCCCGCACACTGCCATCCGGCCCCCTGTCCCGACATCCGGGCCCCTGTCCCGACATCCGGCCCCCTGTCCCGACATCCGGCTCCCTGTCCCGACATCCGGCCCCCTGTCCCGACATCCCGCCTGTCACTATTGTGCTGGCTCACCTGCTGAACCTGTACTGCATGCAGCAGTGATGTAATATCCCCAGTGGAAGGCTGCTTTCCCTCCTGAGAGTACCCCAGCCGCCACCCGTACCCCATTCATAGCCCATACCCCCGCCGCGGCCCGTACCCCATTCATAGTCCGTACCCCATTCATAGCCCATACCCCAGCCGCGGCCCGTACCCCATTCATAGCCCATACCCCAGCCGCGGCCCGTACCCCATTCATAGCCCATACCCCAGCCGCGGCCGTACCCCATTCATAGTCCATACCCCAGCCGCGGCCCGTACCCCATTCATAGCCCATACCCCAGCCGCGGCCGTACCCCATTCATAGTCCATACCTCAGCCGCCGCCCGTACCCCATTCATAGCCCATACCCCAGCCGCGGCCCGTACTCCATTCATAGCCCATACCCCAGCCGCCGCCCGTACCCCATTCATAGTCCATACCTCAGCCGCGGCCCGTACCCCATTCATAGCCCATACCCCAGCGGCGGCCGTACCCCATTCATAGTCCATACCTCAGCCGCCGCCCGTACCCCATTCATAGCCCATACCCCAGCCGCCGCCCGTACCCCATTCATAGTCCATACCTCAGCCGCGGCCCGTACCCCATTCATAGCCCATACCCCAGCCGCGGCCCGTAGCCCATTCATAGCCTGTACCCCATTCATAGCCTGTACCCCATTCATAGCCCATACCCTAGCCGCGGCTGTACCCCATTCATAGCCCATACCCCAGCCGCCGCCCGTACCCCATTCATAGCCCATACCCCAGCCGCGGCCCGTACCCCATTCATAGCCCATACCCCAGCCGCCGCCCGTACCCCATTCATAGCCCATACCCCAGCCGCCGCCCATACCCCAGCCGCGGCCCGTACCCCATTCATAGCCCATACCCCAGCCGCGGCCCATACTCCATTCATAGCCCATACCCCAGCCGCGGCCCGTACCCCATTCATAGCCTGTACCCCATTCATAGCCTGTACCCCATTCATAGCCCATACCCTAGCCGCGGCTGTACCCCATTCATAGCCCATACCCCAGCCGCCGCCCGTACCCCATTCATAGCCCATACCCCAGCCGCGGCCCGTACCCCATTCATAGCCCATACCCCAGCCGCGGCCGTACCCCATTCATAGCCCATACCCCAGCCGCGGCCGTACCCCATTCATAGTCCATACCCCAGCCGCGGCCCGTACCCCATTCATAGCCCATACCCCAGCCGCCGCCCATACCCCATTCATAGCCCATACCCCAGCCGCTGCCCATACCCCAGCCACGGCCCGTACCCCATTCATAGCCCATACCCCAGCCGCGGCCGTACCCCATTCATAGCCCATACCCCAGCCGCAGCCGTACCCCATTCATAGCCCATACCCCAGCCGCAGCCCGTACCCCATTCATAGCCCATACCCCAGCCGCGGCCCGTACCCCATTCATAGCCCATACCCTAGCCGCGGCCCGTACCCCATTCATAGCCCATACCCCTGCCGCGGCCGTACCCCATTCATAGCCCATACCCCAGCCGCGGCCCGTACCCCATTCATAGCCCGTACCCCATTCATAGCCCATACCCCAGCCGTGGCTCATACTCCATAGCCCATACCCCAGCCGTGGCCCGTACCCCATTCATAGCCCATACCCCAGCCGTGGCTGGACCCCATTCATAGCCTATACCCCAGCTGTGGCCGGACCCCATTCATAGCCTATACCCCAGCTGTGGCCGGACCCCATTCATAGCCCATACCCCAGCAGCGGCCCATACCCCATTCATAGCCCATAAATCAGCCGTGGCTGGAGCCCATTCATAGCCTATACCCCAGCCGTGGCCAGACCCCATTCATAGCCTATACCCCAGCCGTGGCCGGACCCCATTCATGGCCCATACTCCATTCATAGCCCATACCCCAGCCGTGGCCCATAGCCCATACCCCAGCAGCGGCCCGTACCCCATTCATAGCCCGTACCCCATTCATAGCCCATACCCCAGCCATGGCCCGTACCCCATTCATAGCCCATACCCCAGCTGTCGCCCATACCCCAGCCGCGGCACTTACCCTATTCATGGCCCGTACCCCATTCATAGCCCATACCCCAGCCGTGGCCCATAGCCCATACCGTGGCCCGTACCCCATTCATAGCCCATACCCCAGCCGAAGCCCTTACCCATACCCCAGCCGTTTCCCCATAGCCCATACCCCAGCCGCGGCCCGTACCCCATTCATAGCCCATACTCTAGCCGTGGCCTGTACCCCCATTTATGGCCTGTACCCCGTTCACGGCCCGTACCCCACCATTTTGTTGTGCATTGTTGTACTGAAGCGCAAACCAATATAAAAATAAATGTAAATTGTCAGACTCATTTAGCAACCTGGCGGAGCAGTCAGTAGAAATATCCAGACCTCAGCTGTAATAATATTATCTGTTATTAATATTGGTTAACCTTTTACCCAAGTTTATGAAAATTAATATCAATATATTTTGTGTTTATTAAAAAAAAACTTTTGTTAATAATAAAAAAATTAGTGATATAGTGCAGTTACCATTTCACTGGAGTAAATTCGTTCTCACTAATTATTGGGCATTTATGAAGGAGCTGGACTGTGAAAAATTGGGAGTCAGACCCTCGGCGTAGTGACTCCAATGCCCTAATACTGGCCAGTCCGCTTAATACAAATGTATGGGGCGAGTCTGCGCCCACTGGACGGTTTCTGCCCGGCATTAAGTATAACACATACATACCCTCCGGCCTCGGCTCAGACACCGGCGAATCCTCGCAGTGCACAGAGCGTGCGCTGGGGGACTCATAACTCTACAGACACACGGAGGGACTGCAGACTTAACTATTTTGACCGGACAACCCCTTTAACGGCAAGCACATGGATTTCAGCAAGTCCTATTCATATGAATGGGACAGTTGTAGAAATTTCTCAGTTTTAAAGGGAACCTGTTAGGTCCCTTTAAAAACAAAAAATACCCTTCTGCAGGCAGGCGCCAGCCATGGCACCTGTACTGCAGCATAATCGCATGTTTAATGTGCAGTTGACTCCAAGGAGTATAAAAAAAAATCCATTTTAAAATGGCGCCTGCACAGTAGCAGCTATCAGTGTATTTGGATGATCTAATAGCTGCTACTGCAAATGAGCTGGCTGCACCATCTTGCTAGAGAAGAAAAAAAATGTCCTCCAAGATGGTGCCGCCTGCGCCATAACAGTTATCGGCGATGGCCAATAGCTGCTACTGCGCATGCGCCGGCGGCGTTGTATTGCTAGAGAGAGAGAGAAAAAATCCTCCAAGATGGCGCTGCCTGCGCAGTAGCAGCTATCTGCGATCACTGAAAACTGAAAATAAAGATTAAAAAACAACCTCAAGATGGATTTCATCAACCCAGGTATCATTTTAATAAGTATAATGGTGCCGACCTGACACTGTATGTAGGTTACTGTGCACAATCCTGCTGACAGGTTCCCTTTAAGGGAACAGCAATTCACTTTTTGAACGCAAACTTGGCTGAAATTGAGAGCGAACGCTATGTTGCATATGGAGAGCCCCTGATATGCCTAAACAGTGGAAACCCCCCCCACAAGTGACCCCAATTTGGAAATTGGGTCCCTCAAGGAATGTATCTAGGCTTGTGGTGAGCACATTGACCCCCCAGGTACTTCACAGAAATTTATTACATTAATCTGTGAAAATAAAAAAATCACATTTTTCCCACAACAATGTTATTTTAGCCCCATTTTTTTATCTTCACAAGGATAACAGGAGAAAATGGAACCCAAAATGTATTTTGCAATTTCACCTGAGTATGTTGATCCCCCATATGTGGCGGAAAATTACCATTTGGACTCATGGCAGGGCTCAGAATGAAGGAGTGAAGAATTGGAACGGAGACCTTGAAGTAATTGTCTGCGGGTGTCATGTCGTGTTTGGAGAGCCCCTGATGTGGATAAACAGTGGAACTCTCAAAGTGACCCCATTTTTGTAAATTGGGCCCCTCAAGGAATTTATCTAGACTGGTGGTCAACACCTTTAACCCCCCAGATGCTTCACAGCATTTTACAACGTTGATCTGTAAAAGTGAAAAAGAAAACAAAATGGACCCCAAATTTGTTGTGCAATTTCTCCTGAGTACACAAATACCCCACATGGGATTGAAGCTTCTTTTGAGGCACAGTGCAAAGCCCAAAAGGGAAGACTCGCCATGTTGAAGGTCAGATTTTGCTGGAATGGTTTATGGGTGCCATATCATATTGGCAGAGCCCCTGAGATTCCAGAACAGCAGAAACCCCCATATGTAACCTCATTTTACAAACTACACCCCCTAATGAGTTCATCAATGAGGTAGGGATCATATTGACACCACAGGTGGGTCACAGAATTTTACACCAGTGGAGAAAAAATAATTACGGTACATTTTTACCACCAAAATTTTGTTTTAGGTCCAGATTTCACATTTTCACACGGAAGTGTGAAAATATAAAATGTTTCCCACTATTTCTGTTGAATCTAGACTTATCCCATATGTAGCTGTACAGTACTGCTTAGCCTTACGGATGGACCAAGCACTATTTCCTCCTGGAGTGCAGATTTTCTTAGAATAGTTTGTAGACTCCGTATACAGAGCCCCTAAGTGCTAGAAGAGCAGCATACCCCTTGAAGTAACCCCATTTTGGAAATTATACCCCTTTCGGAATTAATCTACAGGTGTAGTAACAATTTTGACTCCATGGGTATTTTCCAGAAACAAGCAGCAGTGGATGTTGCTGTGTGAAAAATGCAAACTACCGTTGTAGTTCCCAGTATGTGGTAGTGACCATCTAATGCTACAGGAAACATGCTCCCTTAAATTAGGCGCACTCTCATCGTTACAGAAAGGCCTTTCCTGCACTGTCAGCGCCGGCCAGCCGTAAAGCAAGAACAGTGATGTCACCGCTGTGCTTTACGGCTGGCCGGCGCTCACAGCCAGTGCAGGAAAGCACAGCGCCGGGGGACAGACACCGGAATGTAAGTATGAAGTGTTTGTTTTTTTACGTTTACTCTGGTAACCAGGGTAAACATCGGGTTACTAAGCGCGGCCCTGCGCTTAGTAACCCGATGTTTACCCTGGTTACCAGTGAAGACATCGCTGAATCAGCATCACACACGCCGATTCAGCGATGTCTGCGGGAGGTCCAGCGATGAAATAAAGTTCTGGACTTTCTGCGCCGACCAACGATGGCACAGCAGGATCCAGATCGCTGCTACCTGTCAAACTCAACGATATCGCTAGCCAGGACGCTGCAACGTCACGGATCGCTAGCGATATCGTTCAGTGTGACGGTACCTTTACTGGGCTTTCTTTTGTTGCTTCAATGCAATCTGTGTTTTATCAGCAGGAGATTATTATTACAGGACAGCTGGCCTTGAGCCTCCTAGTCCAACCATGCCCACATTAGCAGCTTTTTGTGACTGGCAGCTGTATTCAATGTATAATCAGTGGTGTGGGCAGTGTTCTCTACTACTAGATCTGCAGCAGAGAAAATGGTGATTGTATCACAACTGCTGCACCCAGTAAATAAAGTGATACATCACTGGAATCAGGGTCTCTGTCTCTACCTCATGCTGCCATCAGATTACTTGGCAAAAATCTTCTGACAGATTACCTTTAAAGCCAGTGACTGGCATGGAGCCCAGCTTTTGAAACCCCCTTTTGCAAACTTTCTTTGGATAAAAGCTTCTTGATCTCACAGAATGGATTCAATGCTGTTACAGCTCTTTCACGGAGCCTTAATAAATTTGTGTTCATGGAGCTCACACTGTAGCGAGACTAAATGATTACCGGTACCTTTTTTTTTTTTTCCTGTATCTGTTATATGGTGGTAGAAAATAATCGTAAGTTAATTCCTTTTCCTAGAAAAATAAAGCACTACAAGACTAAAGGGTCATAATTGACCTCTGGCCATAGTTACCACCTTGTTCCTTACATGATCTTTATGGACAAGGAATAATAAAGTTGTGGGCTGTGTGCTGTATTACTGAACTAGGCTTCCGTAACCAGTGTTAACCTGACTGTGTACATAGGAATAAGGTTAAGTGCACACATCCGGTATACGGGTCTCTATGGGGGACACATGCCTCAGTGTCAATACTGACTGTGCCCGTGGTTGGGCTCATACCTCCTGGGCATATGTGCCCAACAGTGTGGATCAAACCTAATGAGCACTAGAGTTGAATAAAAAGACTTGCAGGATCCTGGTCTAATGGACACATCTATAGTTCATGGCTTCCAGACCACAGCACTGTGTATTTCCTACTATCCCAGGCATCTCTTTTACTTAGTAGGACCTTATCTCGCCATGCGTATAATGAGTTGCATTGTAATAATGTTATAGTGCCTACTAATCAGAAATGGCGGCCACGGACTAGCAACGTTACTACGGGACTAGGATCCTGCAAATCTTTTTGCTCATTTTGCTTTTGTTTTAGAAAACACCCTTCTTGGCCCTTGAACAATGTTTATCACTTATCTATTGGCTCGGTGTCGAATTTACAGTTGGTTTGACCTCTACTGATTACGAGAACCAGTGACTCAAGTCCCTCTTTTGAATTGAATGGTGGCCCCAACGTTGGTCCACACAAAGCATAATATTGAAGTGCTGTATATGGTTATTTCTAATAATTGAACATGGAACCAACATTCTCCTAATCCGTGTATAGGTTCCTCAGTGATCATACATTTATACTTCCCCTTTTAGATTATTGCAAACACACAACATTTATAACCTAAAGGTACCGTCACACTCAGCAACTTTGCAACGAGAACGACAGCGATCCGTGACATTGCAGCGTCCTGGATAGCGATCTCGTTGTGTTTGACACGCAGCAGCGATCTGGATCCCGCTGTGCCATCGCTGGTCGGAGCTAGAAGTCCAGAACTTTATTTCGTCGTCAGGTCGGCATGTATCGTCATGTTTGACAGCAAAAGCAACGATGCCAGCAATGTTTTACATGGAGCTAACAACCAGCGAGAACGATAAGTGAGTCGCCGTTACGTCACTGGATCGCTCCTGCATCGTTCTGGAGCTGCAGTGTTTGACGTCTCTACAGCGACCTAAACAGTGACGCTCCAGCGATCGGCTCGTTGTCTATATCGATGCAGCGTCGCTGAGTGTGACGGTACCTTTAGTTCAGTATTGGGACATTGTTAACTTTAGTGAGATGCTAATCTTTATAAGTGGCCATGTTTGAAACCTTGTTAAGCAGATAAAGATATTTTATTTGCAGTAAACTGTTTAAGGGGTGGTCTGAAACTTTTAATTTATTTTCATCCTAAATGTATGTCTAGTGCCAGAATCTAATCTTTTTCTAATGTACCTTAATTAAAAGTCCATATCATTCCCTACCTACTCTGAGGTATTTTTTTTTTACTGCTTCCTGTGTGATGAGAATCTCACTGGCGCAGCCTCTGCCCCCACCCAGAAACAAAGAGTCATTAGTGACATCCATTTCAGGGGCTGGGCTAGTCCCTACTCTACTGAGCATTGGTCAATTGTCAAATCCGATGGATGTTCAGTAGAAACTTGTCACTGTGCACTATTCTTCTCGGTGCACTTTGACAATGCGCTTCCTTGCCAGCTTTGATGAGAAGTGATGAGCTGGGAGAGATCACACTGTCAGTGTGCTTTGCAAAGAGAGGACAAGCGCACACAAATCAGACCTACCCACAGAAGTGACATCACTTGTGGTGGTGGCGGCGCTCATCTCTACTTGCTCATTCTCTCTGTACAATGTGCAATGACAGTGCTCTCTTTTGTCACTTCTCTACAGAACCAGCAAGTGAGCGCACTGTCACTGTCCATATTGCAGTGACAAGAATCTACTGAGCATACTTTGAAATTGACAACCATTGCATGCTCAGTTGAGTAGGGACTAGCCCAGCCCTTGAAATGTATGTCACTGATAAGGATTCATTTCAAGATAAGAGTCAGCAGCACTGACCGTACCCTGTGCCTCTTGATGACGACTCGTTTGAGTATACCAACTTGCACTGAGATTCTCAAACGAAGCATCATCATACAAGATGTAAAAAAATAAAAATAAAGCAGTTAAGAGTAGTATTGGAATGATAGGGACTTTTATATTATAGTTTATTTGAAAATATATTAGATTATGGCACGAAAAAGAGAGACCTTTAGTATTAAAATTATTTTTAGTTTTGGACCACCCCTTGTGATGCAATTAGTTTTGCTTCCTGATTTTATCTCTTGTCTTCCTGCCGTTAGCAGGTACTCATTAATGAGTGAAGTCTTAACTGAAGACTGGCACTTTCAACATTATGGAGGTTAAAAGCAGTGAAGTTGTGCAGTCTGACCTTAACCTTGTTGCGCATCCTAGAGCAAAGAGTAAAGTATGGAAGTATTTTGGATTTGACACAAATGCTGAGGGATGCATTTTGGAATGGAAGAAAATCTATTGTCGCATCTGTATGGCTCAGATAGCATATTCTGGGAATACTTCCAACCTTTCTTACCACCTCGAGAAGAATCACCCAGATGAGTTTTGTGAATTTGTGAAAAGCAACACAGAGCAAATGAGGGAGGCATTTGCCACAGCTTTCTCAAAGTTGAAACCGGAAACATCCCAACAAGTTGTTCAAGAAACTTTAATAATGAAAAGTAGCCATACTTTTGACAAGAAACAGCTTGAGGTTTCATCCGCCGTGGTTAATTTGATATGTGAGGGTATGTTTCCTGCTTCTATATTGGATGAACCTACTTTCAAATGTCTTCTAAAAACTCTGGATCCTAGGTATGAAATTCCTAGCCGGAAATACATATGCAGTCGCCTGTTGCCGGAGAAGTATCACACTGTTAGAGATGTTATACTAAAAGAACTGGTGGATGTGTTGTGGTGTGGTATTTCCACTGACATGTGGAAAAGTGAGAGCCAGAACAGATCATATGTAACCCTTTTTGTCCACTTTTTAGCCACTGGTGTTTCTCATTCTTTTACCATAGGCTCCCGATGTTTGAAAACACTTGAAGTACCCGAGGAAAACAAAGCGGAGTCAATTACTAGAGTATTGTATGAAACCTTTATAGAGTGGGGAATTAGCGCAAAAGTATTTGGCGCTACCACTGACTATAGTAAAGACATTATAAAGGCATGCTCTCTTCTGGATATTCCCATAAACATGCCTTGCGTGGGCCAGACTTTCAATAAGGGAATACAGCAAGCTTTTCAACTCCCAAAGGTCTCTGGACTTCTTTCAAGGTGTAGAAAATTGGTGGAATATTTTCAGCAATCGACAGTTGCGATGTACATGCTCTGTGAGAAGCAAAAGCAGCAAAACACAATTTCTTGTATGCTCATAAGCGACCGTGTTTCCTGGTGGGGCAGCACACTTGCCATGTTACAGCGTCTTAAGGAACAGCAGTTCACCATAGCAGGTGTCTTGGTTGAGGATAGTAATAACCATCATCTCATGCTAGAATCCAGTGAGTGGAATACAATTGAAGGCCTTGTTGACCTCCTGCAACCTTTTAAGCAAGTTGCGGAAATGTTGTCAATGTCAAAGTATCCCACTATAAGTATGGTAAAACCTCTCCTACACATGCTACTTAACACTTCTTTGAATATCAAAGATACAGACTTAAAAGAAATTAGCATGGCCAAGGAGGTCATTGCCAAAGCTTTGTCAACTACGTATCAGCAGACACCAGAAATAGATATGTTCTTGAATCTTGCAACGTTTTTGGATCCCAGGTACAAAAGACTTCCGTTCCTATCTGCGTTTGAACGTTCTCAGGTTGAAAATCGTGTTATTGAGGAAGCCAAGGCCCTGCTAGACAGAAGCAAGGAAACCTCAAGATCTGAGGATAAAGTATTTCCAATTACAGAAGAACCTCCAATGAAAAAATTGGTGGTGTCACCCACTCCTCCTACTTCAAGCAGCATCAATAATATGTTAGCGGAGATATTCTGCCAGTCTGGGCCTCCAGAAGATCAAGAGGAGTGTCATGCACAGGTCGTTGAGGAGTTGAGCAATTTTAAATCCCAAAAAGTTCTTGGACTAAATGAGGATCCACTGAAATGGTGGTCTGATCGTTTGGCACTATTTCCTCTTCTACCAAAAGTTCTCCAAAAATATTGGTGCATTTCTCCCACAAGAGTCTTTCCTGAACGTCTCTTTAGTTCATCAGTGAACGTTGTAAATGCCAAAAGAAACCGATTGGCTCCTGCTCACGTGGATGAGCAAGTATTTCTGTATGAAAATGCGCGAAATTCTTCAGTAGCCGAGCCAGAAGATGACGATGAAGGAGATTGGGGACTGCAACAAGAACAGTTTTTTAATTTCAGTGACTCCGTCCCTGTAGGCAATAGTTTCTTCTCGATTAGGGATAGCGGGTTTATTTAAAATTTACCCTGGTGGTGCAGCTTTAATTTAATGAAATCTGTGTACGGTATATATTTTATAAGCTCTGCTGTTTGTCTTTTGGGCTACCATTAAGATTTTATCTAGTCCCTTTTTTTTTTAATCAATTTGTTTTTTTATACTAAATTTAGGTCTTAACATCACAAATGTAATAAACAATTTGTCCTATTTTAAGGTAGTGGATGTTTATCCTCATTGTATATTGCAGATTTCAAGGACTTGTTTATTCTGCTGCTAAAGTAACATACAGTATTGAGTTTCATTGTTTTAACTGCGTTAATTTAATTAGCATGATCAAGCCAATATATCATTGTCAGTGCTGTGTAAATGGTATTTGTTAGTACGCTTGGTTAAATAGATGAAGATCCCCTAATTCTTAACGTTAGTTACGTGTTTTTTTGAGGGTAGTCCTTGCTATAAGTTTGGGTATGCACAGGGATTTATTCTCTGCATGATTGTGGGTGACGACTGCAGTCCACTAATGCAGAGTTTAATGGGACTCCAATGTTCCTCTGGACCGCAGCCTGTAGCAATAAGTGTGGCTCAGTCTTTGCTATAGAAACCTTTGCAAATCATGTTGCTTCTTAACCCCTTAGAGACTGGGCCCAATTTTTCAAATCTGACATGTCTCTTTATGTGGCAATAACTCTGGAATGGAACATATCAGGATTTTTTTTTTTGTGACATATATTTTATTTTATGGTAATGGTAAATTTAGGTACCGTATATATATTTTGAGTTTACAAAAATCAGAAATTTGTCAAAAATTTGCAAAGTTCAAAATTTGAAGGATTATCCCTCTAAGGCCACATTCACAGGTTCAGTATTTTACATCAGTATTTGTAAGCCAAAACCGGGAGTGGGTGATAATACAGAAGTGGTGATAGAAGTGGTGATATGTTTCTATTCTACTTTTCCGCTTGATTGTTCCTCTCCTGGATTTGGCTTACAAATACTGATGTAAAATACCGACCAAATACTGAATGTGGCCTAATCCAGAGAGTCACACCACACAAATAAATAATAAGCGGGTGTCCGCTGCATCCAAAGCGCTGCCATTCCGGACTGTGAAAACAGCCTAAAGCTATGTTCACACGCGGCATTTTTTTAGTGCAAATTTTCAGCAGTGTTTTACAGTGCCAGCAAAGTTTATGACACTTCAGACACACACTGGTTTTTCTGTGATGGCTGTGTGAAACACCACAGGTATCAGGTTTTGCTGCGTTTTTTGTGTCAAAACCTCAAAGGAAACCTGTCACCCGCCTCAGGTGTCTTTAACTAAAAGAGCCACCTTGTTCAGCACTAATGCTGCATTCTGTCAAGGTGGCTCTTTTATTTGGGGTCCCTTCCAACACTGAAATATTTGTTTTCATAATTTGCCCCTCATACCTGTAGTCTGTCCGGGGGGGGGGGCATGTCTTCCCCCCCCCCCCTGACACAAATGCCTCCCAGCCATCCCTCAGCCCCTCTGTGCATTGGGCGCCGCCTCCTCTGCAGTCATTAACATCCCCGGCGCCTGCGCTGTAAGTTCCCATCATGTGATGGGAGTCGTAGGGCAGCGCAAACTGCACATGCCAGAAAAAAAAAATTAAGCCAGAATTGAGCCCTTCTTTTCCTCGCCCAAGGCTTTTCAACTCCTTTGGCATGGTTAAAAGTTAATTTTTCATTCATATTAGTTTTGGGATATTACTAGCACTTGTTTTGCCATCCAGCTTGCCCTATTGTAAGAGGATTGTGAAGACCACAGCAGTGGTTTTTTATACTTTCCTTCATTAAATAAGATTTGGCTCAGGTGATCACCTAATCAGAAGCACATTAAGTAGAATGAGGTGTACCCTGGTTGGAATTCAACTGACACTGGAATGGAATGGCTGTCAGTCATGTAGAGAAGCTGATTTTTAGAAAACTGTGCAGTGGTCTCTTAATTTTTGCCAGGGCTGTATCTGCAGGTTAATGGGGGTTGTGAGACATGACAGCTACCTATGTTCATATAGTACATACCAATACCCTTTTAACCCCTTTCTGACCTCGGGCGGGATAGTACGTCCGAGGTCAGAAGCCCCGCTTTGATGCTGCTGACATGTGTCCGTAATAGGTGCGGGCAGAATCACGATCTGCCCGCACCTATTAACTAGTTAAATGCCGCTGTCAAACGCAGACAGCGGCATTTAACTACCGCTTCCGGCCGGAAATGATCGCATCGCTGACCCCCGTCACATGATCAGAGGTCGGCGATGCTTCTGAATAGTAACCATAGAGGTCCTTGAGACCTCTATGGTTACTGATCGCCGGTAGCTGTGAGCGCCACCCTGTGGTCGGCGCTCACAGCACACCTGCAATTCTGCTACATAGCAGCGAACATTAGATCGCTGCTACGTAGCAGAGGCGATCGGGTTTTGCCTGCTTCTAGCCTCCCATGGAGGCTATTGAAGCATGGCAAAAGTAAAAAAAAAAATATGAAAAAAATAAAAAAAAATATAAAAGTTTAAATCACCCCCCTTTCGCCCCATTCAAAATAAATCAATAAAAAAAAAATCGAACCTACACATATTTGGTATCGCCGCGTCCAGAATCGCCCGATCTATCAATAAAAAAAAGCATTAACCTGATCGCTAACCGGCGTAGCGAGAAAAAAATTCAAAACGCCAGAATTACGTTTTTTTGGTCGCCGCGCCAGCTCGGCACGCAAAAAATAATCCCTCAACCGACCCCAGATCACGAAAAATGGAGACACTACAAGTATTGGAAAATGGCACTTTTTTTTTTTTTGCAAAGTTTGGAATTTTTTTTCACCACTTAGGTAAAAAATAACCTAGTCATGTTAGGTGTCTATGAACTCGTAATGACCTGGAGAATCATAATGGCAGGTTAGTTTTAGCATTTAGTGAACCTAGCAAAAAAGCCAAACAAAAAACAAGTGTGGGACTGCACTTTTTTTGCAATTTCACCGCACTTGGAATTTTTTTCCCGTTTTCTAGTACACAACATGGTAAAACCAATGATGTCGTTCAAAAGTACAACTCGTCCCGCAAAAAATAAGCCCTCACATGGCCATATTGATAGAAAAATAAAAAAAGTTATGGCTCTGGGAAGGAGGGGAGCGAAAAACGAACACGGAAAAACAGAAAATACCAAGGTCATGAAGGGGTTAAACACATGCTTGTGTAAATCAGAAGGTTGAAGAGCAGGGAGAAAATGGACTGCTCTGATCTAGTCATCTGGCCAGAGTCGTGGCAGTCACCGTACTCCTGTGCTGGGGCTACGACAGCACCCACTGTTCCCTGACGGGTGTCCTACTCATCCTGTCCACCTATTTATTGTTGAGCTATATATGTTTTATGAATAGATTAGAAACACATATTATATAGATGCTAGATGTTTTCATTTGTTCGCGGTGACTAGAGCTACTCTTTGAAGTGAAAGTATCACTTTGACTCCTTTTTTTTTTTAACTAATGAACACCTCCTGCTTTACAGCAGCTACGTGCAGCATAGACAACAATAGACTGGAGATGTTCTTTGATTCTATAAATGTTTTCTAGGCTTTTATCTAGCTATGTAATAACCTTTGTAATTCTGATTAAAAGATATCCACAAATGATCAGTCTAAGGCTTATTGGCAATACAACTCCAAACTTTCACTGTCATGAAAAACAAAATCTTAAGCCTGTATTAAATATAAAATCTTAATTTTAAACAATAGCCAATTATCAATTATTTATTCCCTTCAAGAGCAGTTGCCTTTAAAGGGAATCTTTCAGCAGATTTTTGCTATTTAATCTGATAGCAGTATATTATAGGAGCAGAGACCCTGATTCCAGGGAGATGTCACTAGGCTGTGTGCTGACATTTCAATAGTGTTTTATCAGCAGGAGATTATCATTGCAGGACTAGGTGTGACGTGCACACCAGTCCAGCTAATCTGTGTAACCCCGCCCCACCGCTGAATGGCCATTTGCTGACAATGCACAGTGTACACAGGAAGCTGCCAATCCCTGTTGTGGGCGGGGTTATAAACAGGGGAGCATTCTGACCACTGCTACTGCAGAGAAAACATGGATCTTATAAGAACTGCACCAAGCAGCACAGTAAGGATGCTTGCACACTGCGTTCAGGCATTCGTTCAGTGGTTTTGTCGGGGCTTACATGTCAAGTTGCTCAAATATTCATGTTCATTTTGTGACTTGGTGTTTCTGTCCGAATGTACAAATAAATGCAAGTAATTTGTACAAGCATTTAGCTATTATTAAAGTGCTTTACCTCTACACCACTGCTTTTACTGAGTCACAGTGAGTATTTATGAAATCGTACATAATGATGCATCATTGCTCTATTTAGTTCCTACTAGTAAAAGAGGGTTTCATTTTTTGGCTTAAATTAAATCGAATTCCAAGAGGTTGTGAAGCAATATATACATTGTAAATTATTTACATTACAAAACATCACTTTGTGAGAGCTGCATGCCAACCTCTTCAGAACGTCCCTCCAGGCTCTACTTGCCTTCCAGATGCAACAGCTCCTGGCCAAGCGTGTGCAGCCAGTGCAGACTCCCTCAGCTGGCTTCTTGCACAGCTCTTCTATGCCTTCACCACTGACCGTATGTTGTATATTTAGAATACGCTCTATTCTTCTCTGGTCACGAGGCTGTCAGCCCTGATTTTATCTCCTGCCATGGCTGCATGTCTGTTTTGACATAATTGATCTGTTAGGCTACTTTGACACATCAGTTTTTTGCAAATTTTGAAAAAAAAATGGATCCGGCTAAAGTTGCCACCGGATCTGTTTTTTTCTCATAGTCTTGTATTAGTGACGGATCGCCTTACGTTTCATCTGTTTTTTGCCGGATCTGTCGAAAATTATTTTTCTGGCGGACAGAGAAAACGTACATAGGAACTTCTTTTCTGTCTGGCGAAAAAACGGCCAGCAATGGATCCGGCGGAAAACGTATGAAACGTGAGGTGAAATGATCGAATCCGGCGGCCGAATCTGTTTTTTTTACACAAATCATGACATGGCTCCCCAAATCATCACTGATTTTGGAAACTTCACACTAGACCTCAAGCAGCTTGGACTGTCTGTCTCCACTCTTCCTTCAGACTCTGCCGACAAGCTTTTTGGAGATGGAAATTTAATTCTCCAGCAGGACTTGGCACCTGTCCACCCTGCCAAAAGTACCAATACCTGGTTTAAAAACAACAGTATCACTGTGGTTGATTGGCCGCAAAGTCGTCCGACCTTAACCCCATAAAGAATCTATTGGGTATTGCCAAGCGGAAGATGAGAGACACCAGACCCAACAATGCAGACAAGCTGAAGGCTGCTATCAAAGCAACCTGGGCTTCCATAACACCTCAGCAGTGCCACAGGCTGATCGCCTCCATGCCACGCCGCATTGATGCAGTAATTGATGCAAAAGGAGCCCATAACAAGTATTGAGTGCATTTACTGAACATACATTTCAGTAGGCCAACATTTCTGATTTTAAAATCATTTTTTCAAGCTGGTGTAATAAAGTATTCTAATTTACTGAGATAATGACTTTTGGGTTTTCATTGGCTGTAAGTCATAATCATCAACATTAACAGAAATAAACACTTGAAATAGATCATTCTGTAATGACTATATAATGAGTTTCACTTTTTGTATTGAAGAACTGAAATAACAACTTTTTAATATTCTAATTTTGTGAAAAGCACCTGTATATGGTAGAAGATAAGATCGGACAGGCACAGTTGTGTACTAGTCCATAAAGTGCACAGAAGAATAGTATATTCTAAACCTAAATTAGCTTGGTCATGTGCCAGATTTCTGTGGTTGATGTTGCTGAGCTAAGCACAGTATAGCAGAGCTGTGTTCTTTGCAAGTTTACACATTCGTCAGCTGTTTTCTGGTACAGTTCTAAGTTTTCATTTCAGAGATGAGGCGATAGTCTGCACGCAGGTGTGAATGGGAGGGGGGGAGGGTCCTGAAGCACTGAGGAGAAGTGCTGCTGGGAAATATAGTTTAAGCAGTGTATGACCAGTGCTACTCAATAATCTATGTGAAGATGCACAGTGGAACATTGCATTTATATCCTCACATTTTGTTTGTGAACCTCCTCAATTCCGTGGAATGTGATGAAGCTCAGATCCTCACCATGTATTTGAGCAAAGTGCGGTTACAGTATATAGTCTGAGAGGAGGTTTCTGATACTAATTTTGAGGCCCTGCTCTATAGCAGACATGCTATATTTAGTTTGTATGATTATATAAATAACATGAGTAGGGATGAGTGGACCCGTGGAAGTTTGGGTTCTGGTACCCGACCTTTATTCCAAAGTTCGGTTCTGGTAACAACTGTACCAAAATCTGAACCCTATTGAAAACAATGGGGACCCGAACTTTTGAGCTGGAAAATTCTATTTCTCTCTCTCATTGCAATGGACTTCCGGGAGAAGTCAATGTACAGAGTTTAGCACCGGACACTAACTGTTCAGTACGTACCCTGAACTTTTAAGCATATGAGATATTACAATTAATGTAGTTGTGAATACAAAATTGCTTATTACACTTAAGTCACTGCTGATACATGTGCCTTCATGAAATCCAGGCTTTTAAATCGTTACACAGACCATGCCATGGATTACTTTATTCCAATACTCATGTTATTCCTTGTAGTTTATATCTAGAAAATAATTTTTATTTTCAATAATTTCAGCAAGGCAGTGGATTGATTTTCTAGCCATTGATTCTTTGAAGCTATTGAGTGGTAAATCTCGATTTCTGCTTCCCAGGGGTGACTTGCGTTCTGTGCACTTCAGTGACGTTCATCCTGCATGAGTCTTTTGTATCTTTTCTGAACACGTATTTAATATCTATGGCCTCCTTCATAACATCCAGATCTTAAAGTAAAATCTCTTGCAGTGAGTATGGTAAGAAAGATTTCCAGGCTTCCTGAATGAGTCATTTTAATATGCCGAATTTTTTGGACTATAAGACGCAGCGGACTATAAGACACACCCCAGATTTTCAGAAGTAAAATAGGGGAAAAAGAAGTCAAATGGGGGTCCGTCTTAGGCTAGAGTCACACTAGCGAGGAATACGGACGAGTGCTATGCTAGAATAAATCGCATAGCACTCGGACCAGTATTAATCTATAGGGCAGCTCAAATTACCGTTTTTTTATCTGGGCCATATTATACGTGCAAGTGAAATCGCAGCATGCTGCGATTTCATGCATATATTGGTCGTGACAATGCAAGTAAATGGGTGCGAGAAAAAAAATCGCACAGCACTCGCACAATCTGAGTGCTGTCTGATTTTTACACATCGGTGTCCTTTGAAAAGCCAGCAATTCACATGCAGCTACTATAAAAATCACACTGGCTTGTTAGAATAGATAGAATACATATAAACACTTAGAATTGGTGTATATACATAATATACAGTTAAGTCCAAATATATTTGGACAGAGACAACATTTTTCTAATTTTGGTTATAGACATTACCACAATGAATTTTAAACAAAACAATTCAGATGCAGTTGAAGTTCAGACTTTCAGCTTTCATTTGAGGGTATCCACATTAAAATTGGATGAAAGGTTTAGGAGTTTCAGCTCCTTAACATGTGCCACCCTGTTTTTAAAGGGACCAAAAGTAATTGGACAATTGACTCCAAGGCTATTTCATGGACAGGTGTGGGCAATCCCTTCATTATGTCATTATCAATTAAGCAGATAAAAGGCCTGGAGTTGATTTGAAGTATGGTGTTTGCATTTGGAAGGTTTTGCTGTGAATTAAGCATGCGGTCAAATGAGCTCTCCATGCAGGTGAAACAAGCCATCCTTAAGCTGCGAAAACAGAAAAAAACCATCCGAAAAATTGCTACAATATTAGGAGTGGCAAAATCTACAGTTTGCTACATCCTGAGAAAGAAAGAAAAAACACTGGTGAACTCATCAATGCAAAAAGACCTGGGCGCCCACGGAAGACAACAGTGGTGGATGATGGCAGAATAATCTCCATGGTGAAGAGAAACCCCTTCACAACAGCCAAGCAAGTGAACAACACTCTCCAGGAGGTAGGCGTATCAATATCCAAATCTACCATAAAGACAAGACTGCATGAAAGTAAATACAGAGGGGGTCACTGCACGGTGCAAGCCACTCATAAGCATCAAGAATAAAAAGGCTAGACTGGACTATGCTAATAAACATCTAAAAAAGCCATCACAGTTCTGGAAGAACATTCTTTGGACAGATGAAACCAAGATCAATCTTAACCAGAATGATGGAAAGAGAAACGTATGGCGAAGGCGTGGTACCACTCATGATCCAAAGCATACCACATCATCTGTAAAACACGGCGGAGGAAGTGTGATGGCTTGGGCATGCATGGCTGCCAGTGGCACTGGGTCACTAGTGTTTATTGGTGATGTGACACAGGACAGAAGCAGCCGAATGAATTCTGAGGTATTTAGAGCCATACTGTGTGCTCAGATCCAGCCAAATGCAGCCAAACTGATTGGTCGTCGTTTCATACTACAGATGGACAATGACCCAAAACATAAAGCCAAAGCAACCCAGGAGTTTATTAAAGCAAAGAAGTGGAATATTCTTGAATGGCCAAGTCAGTCACCTGATCTCAACCTAATTGAGCATGCATTTCACTTGTTAAAGATTAAACTTCAGACAGAAAGGCCCACAAACAAACAGCAACTGAAAACCACTGCAGTGAAGGCCTGGCAGAGCATCAGAAATGAGGAAACACAGCGTCTGGTGATGTCCATGAGTTCGAGACCTCAGGCAGTCATTGCCAACAAAGGGTTTTCAACCAAGTACTAGAAATGAACATTTTATTTAAAATTATTTAATCTGTCCAATTACTTTTGGCCCCTTTAAAAACAGGGTAGCACATGTTAAGGAGCTGAAGCTCCTAAACCCTTCAACCAATTTTAATGTAGATACCCTCAAATGAAAGCTGAAAGTCTGAACTTCAACTGCATCTGAATTGTTTTGTTTAAAATTCATTGTGGCAATGTCTATAACCAAAATTAGAAAAATGTCTCTGTCCAAATATATATGGACTTAACTGTATATATACGTCAGTGACACATATATATCTTTATATTTGATAGAACGAAGATTAGCTGGTAATTCATTTGTTGGCTTCTGTAGAATCAATGCAGGAGCCTACAGGATAGAAGACATGGTTTACATACAGTAAATAGATGCAGAATAGGTAGATATATCTATACCATTAGTATAGTGTGTGCATGCAAATTAGGAGACATGTATGTAATTAATAAAAGATTATTTTTGTGGGAAAAACTATAGGATTAGTAATGGATAGGTGTCTTATTGATGCCTCTCCTTACTAAGCTGGCTTGATGTCACCTTAC
The DNA here is from genome assembly GCF_032444005.1 of Ranitomeya imitator. Taxonomy (NCBI): domain Eukaryota; kingdom Metazoa; phylum Chordata; class Amphibia; order Anura; family Dendrobatidae; genus Ranitomeya; species Ranitomeya imitator. The sequence goes on along the minus strand of NC_091284.1, from coordinate 150,920,064 downwards.
AATACAAAGGTGACATCAACCCCACAACTATTACCCCACTTGCCACCGCTACAGGGCCAGTGGGAAGAGAGAGGCTAAGTGCCGGAATTGGCGCATCTTAGAGATGCGCCATTTCTGGGGCAGCTGAGAGCTGGTGATTGCAGCGAGGTTGGTGAGCAATATCCATGGCCTCTTCCTAGGCTATGAATATCAGCCCGCAGCTGTCTGCATAGCCTTTCTTGGTTATTTATTATAAGGGGACCAGACATTTTTTGAGGGGCTCCTCTATTTTTATAGCCAGTAAAGGCTAAATATACAGCTGTGAGCTGATATTAATAGCCTGGGAAGCTCCATAGGTATTACCCCCTTCCCAGGCTATAAACATCCGCCCCCAGTCACTGGCTTTCCCTCTCTGGTTTGGAAAATTGCGCTGGAGACCACGCCATTTTTTCCAAGAATTGTTTTATTCAATACATTTACAATAAGCTGCACACATAATATACTAATTGTATTTGTCACACACATCTATATATCTACCTATTCTGTATGTATGTACTGTATGTAATCCATCTTTTCTATCCTTTTCTGCATATAAAAAAAAAAAATATATATATATATATATATATATCGTATATACTCGAGTATAATCCGAGATTTTCAACCCATTTTTTGGGGTTGAAAGTCTCCCTCTCGGCTTATGCTCGAGTCATACCCAGGGGTCGGCAGGGGAGGGGGAGCGGGGGCTGTCTAATTATACTCACCTACTCCTGGCGCGGTCCCTTGGTTCCCCGGCGCCACAGTTTCTTCCTGTACTGAGCGGTCACATGGTAATAATAAATAGTACTGTTTATTTTTATATAGCGCTAACATATTCCGCAGCGCTTTACAGGTTGCACACATTATCATCGCTGTCCCCGTTGGGGCTCACAATCTAAATTCCCTATCAGTATGTCTTTGGAATGTGGGAGGAAACCGGAGTACCCGGAGGAAACCCACGCAAATACAGAGAGAACATACAAACTCTTTGCAGATGTTGTCCTTGGTGGGGTTTGAACCCAGGACTCCAGCGCTGCAAGGCTGCTGTGCTAACCAGTGCGCCACCGTGCTGCCCGGTGCTGCTCATTACAGTGATGAATATTTGGCTCCACCTCCCATAGGGATGGAGCCGTATATTCATTACTGTAATGAGCGATAACGGTGACCGCTCATTACAGGAAGAAGCTGCGTCGCCGGGGAAGCAGGGACTGCACCATGCCAGGAGCAGGTGAGTATAATGGGGAGGGGAGCGCTGCGCGATATTCACCTGCTCCTCGTTCTGGCACCGCTCCGTCTTCAGCGTCTTCTGCAGTAACGCTCAGGATAGAGGGTGCCCTCTGCCTGCACGTCAGTGCAGAAGACGCTGAAGATGGAGTGGCGCCGGAACGAAGTCAGGTGAATATTGAAAGTGCCGGGGGCCTGAGCTACAGAGAGGCGAGTATGTGATTTTTTTTTATTGCAGCAACAGCAAATGGGTCAAGTGTCTGTATGGAGCATCTTATGGGGCCATAATCAACGTTTGTGCAGCACTATATGGCACAAATATCTTTATGGAGCGTCTTATGGGGCCATAATAAAGGTTTGTGCCGCACTATATGGGGCAAATATCTTTATGGTGCATTTTATGGGGCCATAATCAACATTTGTGCAGCATTATATTGGGCAAATGTGTCTATAGAGCTTCTTATGGGACCATTATTAACCTTTATGCAGGATTATATCGGGCATAATTTAATATGGAGCATCTTATGTACCATCATAAACTTTATGGAGCATTATATGGGGCGTACTTTGTATGGAGCATCTTATGGGACCATCATGAACTGTATGGAGCATTATATGGGGCTTTTGATTCAATATGGATATTCAAAAACACTTAACCTACTGATGTCTCAATTAAGTTTACTTTTATTGGTATCTATTTTTACTTTTGACATTTACCGGTAGCTGCTGCATTTTCCACCCTAGGCTTATACTCGAGTCATTAAGTTTTCCCAGTTTTTTTGTGGCAAAATTAAGGGGGCCGGCTTAAACTCGGGTCGGCTTATACTCTAGTATATACGGTGTGTATATATATATATATATACCGTATATACTCGAGTATAAGCCGACCCCCCTAATTTTGCCACAAAAAACTGGGAAAACTTATTGACTCGAGTATAAGCCTAGGGTAGGAAATGCAGCAGCTACCGGTGAATTTCAAAAATAAAAATAGATGCTCCATACCGTTCATTATTGCCCCATAGATGCTCCATATACAACTGTGCTATATAGAATGCTCTGCACCGTTGATTATGGCCCCATAGATGCTCCTTATAATGCTGTGCCATATATAATGCTCTGCACCTTTGATTATGGCCCCATAAATGCTCCTTATAATGTTGTGCCATATATGCTCTGCACCTTTGATTATGGCCCCATAGAATGCTCCTTATAATGCTGTGCCCCATATATGCTCTGCACCTTTGATTATGGCCCCATAGGTGCTCCTTAGAATGCTGTGCCATATATGCTCTGCACCTTTGATTATGGACCCATAGGTGCTCCTTAGAATGCTGTGCCATATATGCTCTGCACCTTTGATTATGGCCCCATAGGTGCTCCTTATAATGCTGTGCCCCATATATGCACTGCACCTTTGATTATGGCCCCATAGGTGCTCCTTAGAATGCTGTGCCATATATGCTCTGCACCTTTGATTATGGCCCCATAGGTGCTCCTTATAATGCTGTGCCCCATATATGCTCTGCACCTTTGATTATGGCCCCATAGGTGCTCCTTAGAATGCTGTGCCCCATATATGCTCTGCACCTTTGATTATGGCCCCATAGGTGCTCCTTAGAATGCTGTGCCCCATATATGCTCTGCACCTTTATGGCCCCATAGATGCTCCTTATAATGCTGTGCCCCATATATGCTCTGCACCTTTGATTATGGCCCCATAGGTGCTCCTTAGAATGCTGCCCCATATATGCTCTGCACCTTTCATTATGGCCCCATAGGTGCTCCTTAGAATGCTGCTGGTGCTGCCATAAAAAAAAAAAAAAATCATATACTCACCTCTCTTCTCAGGACGCCGGCGCTTTCAATAATTACCTGCTCCTCGTGCGGCTCCGTCTCCAGCACTGACGCTCAGCAGAGGGCGCGCACTGACTACGTCACAGCGCCCTCTAACCTGAGCGTCACTGCTAGAGGACACTGCAGACGGAGCCAGAGCGAGGAGCAGGTAATTATAGCGCTGCGCTCCCCTTACCTGCTGCGGCGCGGTCCCTGCAGTCCCTGGCTTCTCCGGCGCTGCAGCTTCTTCCTGTAATTGAGCGGTCACATGGCACCGATCATTTACAGCAATGAATATGCGGCTCCTCCCCTATGGGGGTGGAGCCGCCTATTCATTTCTGTAATGAGCGGTGCCATGTGACCGCTCAGTACAGGAAGAATCTGCAGCGCCGGAGAAGCCAGGGACTGCAGGGACCGCGCCGCAGCAGGTAAGTATGATTACACGGCCCCCGCTCTCCCTCCCCTGCTGACACCCGGGTATATGACTCGAGTATAAGCCGAGAGGGGGACTTTCAGCCCAAAAAAATGGGCTGAAAATCTCGGCTTATACCCGAGTATATACGGTGTATATATATATATATATATATGTGTATATATATATATATATATATATATATATATATATATATATATATATATATATATTAATGTTTTGAAGAATATTTGGTTTTAACATGATGTGTATTACAATGGCATTTTAACATGAGCTTTTATATACACAGAGCTGCTGTATGTAAAAGCTCATGTTAAAATTGCATTGCGTACGGATTGCATACGGATGTCATAAGGATACTAGATGCGAGGAAATCATGTTTGATCGCGGTGTGCCGGGGGTTAATGTGTCGGGGGCTGTCCGTGGCTGCTCCCGGCACATAGGGCCGGATGTCAGCTGCGATAGGCAGCTGACACTCGGCCGCGCTCCCCCCGTGAGCGCAGCCGATCGCCCTGGACGTACTATTCCGTCCTTAGGAATTTAGGCCCACCCCACATGGACGGAATAGTACGTCCTATGACAGAAAGGGGTTAATTTATGAACCTGTCGTATGCTTTGAAGCAAATGCAAAGGCCAGGTTTCTCAGGGCAGGTTTCAAAAGATAAATTTCATATTCCCCTCTTGGAACATACTATACAACTTTTTTTGTGTTCTTCCCTTCTTCGCTGTTTGGGGAATCTTACCGGGAAAATGTTTACCTGGTACGATACGGGCACCATCAGTTTCAGAAGTAGTGGGACCCTCACCTTCCTGAGTGCCAAACATTAGGGCCTTAATGACTACCTCCTGAAATTGAAGTAGGGTCTCCATATTGCTTACAGATTGAAACAGCACAAAAGAATTGTACAGTGCCATCTGTACAATGTGCACGGCCACCTTTTTGTACCGTACTTTAGCTTTTTTCATGGCACTATATGATTTGAGGACCTGATCTGAGAGATCTACACCCCTCCATGAACTTATTATAATTCTGGGTACAACATGGCATTGGGACTAATGTTGTGGTACCTCGGACAGCAATAGGAGCTGTTGTCGCGTTGTATGGTGGTCAAGATAAAGACATCCCTCTTGTCCTCATACTTGATAACCAGTATGTTGTCGCTGCGTTGGGCTCTGCTGTCGCTCCTTCTAAGCAGTTACCCAAGTAGCGGCTTGAGGACGCCTGTCTGATTTCTTTTCACGGGGCCGCATGTACCTGTACCTCTGACAGAGGGTCTTGAAGTGTGGTATGCTAATGTAGAAGTTACATAGAGGTGATGACTGTTATCTAGCAATGAATGCAGCAAATCCCACACAATTTTCCCTATTGCCCGCATGACGGGGCATTCAGGTTGGTCAATTTGGATGTCCCTTCGTAGATCCTAAATCTGTGGGTCTACCATGAGGTACTCTTGCACAGATTGTGCAGTTTAATTCCGTACCTTGCTTTCTTTCTGGGCAATTATTGTCGGGATTTTAACCTTCTTTTGAATTGAACCAGTGATTCATTAATTTACTGGCTTAATTTATTTAGAAGATCAAAGTTAAGATCGTCTCAGAAAGGACACAGCACATTATCACTATAATGCAAACATTTTCGGATTGCTTCAAATCATGTCCTTTTCCAGGCCATATAAAAAACTGATGTGCTCTATAGTACAGTGGCATATAAAAGTTTGGGCACCTCTGGTCAAAATTACTGTTATTGCAAACAGATAAGCATGTTGAAAATGAAATGATCTCTAAAAGGTCGAAAGTTAAAGATAACACATTTCCCCTTCATGACCCAACCTATTTTGACCTTAATGACCTGGCCGTTTTTTGCAATTCTGACCAGTGTCCCTTTATGAGGTAATAACTCAGGAACGTTTCAACGGATCCTAGCAGTTCTGAGATTTGTTTTTTCGTGACATATTAGGCTTCACATTATTGGTAAATTTAGGTCGATAATTTTTGCGTTTATTTGTGAAAAGAATGGAAATTTGGCTAAAATTTAGAAAATTTCGCAATTGGGAATATTTATTCTGTTAAAGGAGAGAGTTATGTGACACAAAATAGTTAATAAATAACATTTCCCACATGTCTACATTACATCAGCACAATTTTGGAAACAACATTTTCTTTTTTGCTAGGAAGTTATAAGGGTTAAAATTTGACAAGCGATTTCTCATTTTTACAACGAAATTTACAAAACCATTTTTTTAGGGACCACCTCACATTTGAAGTCAGTTTGAGGGGTCTATATGACTGAAAATACCCAAAAGTGACACCATTCTAAAAACTGCACCCCTCAAGGTGCTCAAAACCACATTCAAAAAGTTTATTAACCCTTCAGGTGCTTCACAGCAGCAGAAGCAACATGGAAGGAAAAAATGAACATTTAACTTTTTAGTCACAAAAATGATCTTTTAGCAACAATTCTTTATTTTCCCAAGGGTAAAAAGAGAAACTGGACCCCAAAAGTTATTGTACAATTTGTCCTGAGTACGCCGATACCCAATATGTGCGGGGGAACCACTGTTTGGGCGCACGACAGGGCTCGGAAGGGAAGGAGCGCCATTTGACTTTTTCAATGAAAAATTTACTCCAATCTTTAGCAGACACCATGTCGCATTTAGAGAACCCCTGTGTGCCTAAACATTGGAGCTCCCCCGCAAGTGACCCCATTTTGGAAACTAGACCCCCCATGAAACTTTTCTAGATGCATAGTGAGCACTTTGAACCCCCAGGTGCTTCACAAATTTATCCGTAAAAATGAAAAAGTACTTTTTTTTTCCACAAAAAATTTTTTTTAGCCTCAATTTGTTCAGTTCCACATGGGCAACAGGATAAAATGGATCCTAAAATGTGTTGGGCAATTTCTCTTGAGTACACCATATGTGGTCACAAACCACTGTTTGTGCACACAGCAAGGCTCGGAAGGGAAGGAGCGCCATTTGACTTTTTGAATGAAAAATTAGCTCCAATTGTTAGCGGACACCATGTCGCATTTGGAGAGCCCCTGTGTGCCTAAACATTGGAGCTCCCCCACATGTTACCCCATTTTGGAAACTAGACCTCCCATGGAACTAATCTAGATGTGCGGTGACCACTTTAAACCCCCACGTGCTTCACAGAAGTTTATAACGCAGAGCCGTGAAATTAAAAAATCATTTTTTTCTCAAAAATTATTTTTTAGCCCGCAATTTTTTATTTTCACAAGAAAGTTGTTGTCCAGTTTGTCCTGAGTACGCTAATACCCCATATGTGTGGGGGGAACCACTGTTTGGGCACACCTTGGGGCTCGGAAGGGAAGTAGTGACATTTTGGAATGCAGACTTTGATGGGATGGTCTGCGGGCATCATGTTATATTTGCAGAGCCACAATGTACCTAAACAGTAGAAACCCCCCACAAGTGACCTCATTTTGGAAACTGGAACCCCCAAGGAACTTATCTAAATATGTGGTGAGCAATTTGAACCCCCAAGTGCTTCACAGAAGTTTACAACGCAGAGCCGTGAAAATAAAAAATCATTTTTCTTTCCTCAAAAATGATTTTTAGCAAGCAATTTTTTATTTTCACAAGGGTAACAGAAGAAATTGGACCCCAACAGTTGTTGCCCAGATTGTCCTGAGTATGCTGGTATCCCATATGTGGGGGTAAACCACTGTTTGGGCACACGTCGGGGCTCTGAAGGGAAGTAGTGACGTTTTGAAATGCAGACTTTGATGGAATGGTCTGCAGGCATCACTTTGCATTTGCACAGCCCCTGATGGGCCTAAACAGTAGAAACCCCCCACAAGTGACCCCTTTTTGGAAACTAGACCCCCCAAGGAACTTATCTAGATATGTGTTGAGCACTTTGAACCCCCAAGTGCTTCACAGAAGTTTACAACGCAGAGCAATAAAAATAAAAAAATCATTTTTCTTTCCTCAAAAATGATGTTTTAGCAAGCAATTTTTTATTTTCACAAGGGTATCAGGAGAAATTGGACCCCAATAGTTGTTGCCCAGTTTGTCCCGAGTATGCTGGTACCCCATATGTGGGGGTAAACCACTGTTTGGGCGCACGTCGGGGCTCGGAAGGGAGGGAGCATCATTTGACTTTTTGAACGCAAGATTGACTGGAATCAATGGTGGCACCACGTTGCGTTTGGAGACCCCTGATGTGCCTAAACAGTGGAAACTCCTCAATTCTAACTCCAACACTAACCCCAACACACCCCTAACCCCAATCCCAACTCTAGCCATAACCCTAATCACAACCCTAACCCCAACACACCCCTAACCACAACCCTAACCCCAACACAACCCTAATCCGAACCACAACCCTAACCCCAACACACCCCTAACCATGACCCTAACCAGAAGCCTAATCTTAACCCTATTTCCAACCCTAGCCCTAATTCTAACCCTAACCCTAAGGCTATGTGCCCACGTTGCGGATTCGTGTGAGATTTTTCCGCACCATTTTTGAAAAATCCGCAGGTAAAAGGCACTGCGTTTTACCTGCGGATTTACCGCAGATTTCCAGAGTTTTTTGTGCGGATTTCACCTGCGGATTCCTATTGAGGAGCAGGTGCAAAACGCGGAATCCGCAGATAGAATTGACATGCTGCGGAAAATACAACGCAGCGTTTCCGTGCAATATTTTCCGCACCATGGGCACAGCTGATTTGGTTTTCCATAGGTTTACATGCTACTGTAAACCTGATAGAAAACTGCTACAAATCCACAGCGGTCAATCCGCTGCGGATCCGCAGTCAAATCCGCACCGTGTGCACATAGCCTAATTCTAAGGGTATGTGCACACGCTGCGGAAAACGCTGCGGATACGCAGCGTTTCCAGAGCTGCGGGTCTGCAGCAGTTTCCCATGAGTTTACAGTTCAATGTAAACCTATGGGAAACAAAAAACGCTGTGCACATGCTGCGGAAAAAACTGTGCGGAAACGCAGCGGTTTACATTCCGCAGCATGTCACTTCTTTCTTTGGATTCTCCAGCGGTTTTACAACTGCTCCAATAGAAACCGCAGTTGTAAAACCACAGTAAAATCCGCAGAAAAACCGCGGTAAATCTGCGATAAATCCGCAGCCGTTTTGCACTGTGGATTTATCAAATCTGCTGTGGGAAAATCCGCAGAGGACCAGAATATGTGTGATAGGTTTTATCACAGTGATCGAAATGTACATGGAACGAATCGGCCGGCAGATTCGGCGAGCGCACTGCGCATGCGCCCGCCATTTTGGAGGATGACGGCACCCATGGAGAAGACGGATGGACACCGGGAGGTTCGGTAAGTATGAGGGGGTGGGGGAGCATGGGGGGTGGATCGGAGCACGGGGGGAGCAAACAGGAGGATGGGGGAGCGGACAGGAGGACGGAGGGGAGCGGACCACAGTACGGAGAACTGGCGAGGAGATTGGTGGCGGGGGCAGATCAGGGTTTCCAGCCATGACCGATGATATTGCAGCATCGGCCATGGCTGGATTGTAATATTTCACCACTTTTCATAGGTGAAATATTACAAATTGCTCTGATTTGCTGTTGCACTTCCAACAGCCAATCAGAGCGATCATAGCCACGTGGGGGCAAAGCCACCCCCTGGGCTAAAGTACCACTCCCCCTGTCCCTGCAGATCGGGTGAAATTGGAGTTAACCCTTTCACCTGATCTGCAGGGACGGGATCCCTCCATGATGCCACATAGGCGTCACAGGTCGGATTGGCACCGACTTTCAATGACGTGGCGTCATTGGTCGGGAAGGGGTTAAGCAAAAAAATAGTCCTCTTTAACTTTTTAAAAATTACAAAAAGGAAAATGGTCCAGTGCAAAAGTTTGGGTATCCTTGGAGTTTTGTGTGTTCAGATAACTTTGACCAATGTTTCAGACCTTAATCAACCTGTTAGGGTTATGGCTTATTCATGATCATCATTCAGACAGGCCAGATTATGCTAATTTCCCAGCTTTATAAAAACCCAGTCTCCTCTAAGCTTGTGCCAAAAAAAAATAGCAGCCATGGATTGTTCTAAGCATCTGCTTAGCACTCTGAAAATGGTGCAGGCCCATAAAGCAGGAGAAAGCAAGCAAGATAGCAAAGCGTTTTCAAGTTTCCCTTTCCTCAGTATTTAAGAAATGACAGTAACAGGAACAGTGGAGTCCAAGATAAGGTCTTGAAGACCAAGCAAAATTTCAATGAGAGCTGTTAGGATGGCTGGCCAGAGGGGCAAATCAGAATCCCTGTTTGACTGCAGAAGACCTTCAAAAAGATTTAGCAGATTATGGAGTTGTAGTATTGTTCTACTGTTCAGCGACACCTGCACAAATTTGTTTTTCATGGAAGAAGCATCAGATGAAAACCTCTCCTGCGTCCTTATCATAAAATTCAGCGTCAATAGTATGCAAAGGAACATCTAAACAGGCCTGATGCATTTTGCAAACAAGTTCCATGGACCAATGAGGTTAAAATAGAACTCTTTGGCCACAACAATCATCACAATAATGTGTGGCGAAAAAAGGCACAGAATTTCAGGAAAAGAACATCTTGCCTACTATTAAGCATGGGGGTGGATCAATCTTTGGGGTTGTGATGTAGCCATTGGCATAGGGAATATTTCATGAGTAGAGGGAAGAATGGAATCCATGAAATTTCAACAAATTCTTGATGCAAACAAAACACCAAATGTAAAAGGCTGAAGTTGAAAATTGGATGGCTTCTACAAATGGATAACAGTCCTAAACACGCATTAAAAGGTGCAAGCTAAGGGTTTTACAATGGCCCTCACAGTCCCCTGATCTGAACATCATTGGAAATCTGTGGCTAGACCTAAAAATATCAGTGCTTGCAAGATGACCCAAGGTTCTCACAGAACTGGAAGAATTTTCGAAGGAAGAATGGATGAAAATCTCTCATACTCTTGGCAGGCTATAAAAAGTTTTTGCAAGCTGGGATACCTTCAAAAGGGGGTTCTACTAGGTACTAACCATGCAGTGTGGCCAAACTTTTTCATCGGCCCATTTTTCCTTTGGTAATATATAACATAATATCAATTTTTCGTCATTTGTGGATAATGGCTCTCGTTATGACACTCTGGAGTCCAAAAGCTTTAGAGATTGTTTTTTTAACCTTTTCCAGACATCTCAATTACTCTGGTTCTCATTTGTTCAAGAATTTCTTTGGATCGCGGCATGATGTCTGACTTATGAGGATCTTGTGGTCTTTTTCACTTTGTCAGGCAGGTTGTACTTAAGTAATTTCTTGATTGAGGACAAGTGTGACAGCAATCGGGCCTGGGTGTGGCTAGAGTATTTGAGCACAGCTTCCCAAAGTTGTGATAAACCACAGTTAATTTATGTTTTAAGGGGGAGGGGCAAATCAGTTTTTCACACAGCTCCCTGTAAGTTTGGATTTATTTTTCCTTAATAACATAGACTTTTATTTAAAAACAGATGGTTTTGTTATATTTGTCTAATATTTAAATTTGTTTGGTGATCGGAAACATTGGAGTTTGACAAACATGCAAAAGAATAGGAAATCAGGAAGGGGCAAACATTTTTTCACACAACTGTGTGTATATACACAAGTGTTTATCACTAAATTAGAATATCATCAAAAAGTTAATTTATTTCAGCTCTTTAACACAAAAACTGAAACCCATATAGATTCATTACAGAGTGATCTATTTCAAGTGTTTATTTCTGTTAATGTTGATGATTATGGCTTACAGCCTATGAAAACCCAAAAATAATGATTGTATTTGCTGAGATAATGAGCAAAAACACCTGCAAAGACTTCTTAAGCATTTAAAAAGGTTCCTTAGTCTGTTTCAGTAGGCTCCACAATCATGGGGAAGACTGGTGACTTGACAGTTGTCAAAATGGCAGTCATTGACACACTCCACAAGGCGGATAAGCCACAAAAGGTCATTGCTAAAGAAGCTGGCTGTTCACAGAGTGCTGTATCCAAGCATATTAAAAGGAAAGTTGAGTGGAAGGGAAACATATGGTAGAAAAAAGGTGCACAAGCAACCGGGATAACCACAGCCTTGAAAGAATTAAACACTGTCTTTCAAAAATTTGGGGGAGATTCACAAGGAGTGGACTACTACTGGAGTAATTGCTTTAAGAGCCACCACACATAGATGTATCTAGGACATGGTATACAAGTGTCGCATTCCTTGTGTCAAGCCACTCATGACCAATAGACAAAGCCAGAAGCGTCTGACGTGGTCCAAGGTATTGTTTTCAAATGAAAGTAAATTTTGCATTTTATTTTGAAATCAAGGTCCCAGAGTCTGGAGGAAGAGGGGGATGCACACAATCCAAGCTGCTGGAGGTCTAGTGTGAAGTTTCCACAATCAGTGATGGTTTGGGGAGCCATGTCAGCTGCTTGTGTAGGTCCACTGTGTTTTATCAAGACCAAAGTCTACCATGAAATTTAGAGTACTTCAAGCTTTTTGGAGATGGAAGTTTCATTCTCTAGCAGGACTTGGCACCTGTCCTCACTGCCAAAAGTGCCAATACCTGTTTTAAAAACAACAGTATCACTTTGCTTGATTGGCCAGCAAACTCACCTGACTTATCTCCATAGAGAATCTATGGGGTATTGTCAAGAGGAAGATGAGACACCAGACCCAACAATGAAGACAAGATGAAGGCTGCTATCAAAGCAACCTGGGCTTCCATAACACCTCAGCAATGCCACAGGCTGATCACCTCCATGCCACGCCGCATTGATGCAGTAAATGATGCAAAAGGAGCCCCGTCCAAGTATTGAGTGCATTTACTGAACATACATTTCACTAGGCCAACATTTTGGATTTTAATCCCTTTCTGACATATGACGTACTATCCCGTCGAGGTGGGGTGGGCCCGTATGACCACCGATGGTGGAGCGCGGCCGATCCCGGCCGGGTGTCAGCTGCCTATCGCAGCTGACATCCAGCACTATGTGCCAGGAGCAGTCACGGACCGCCCCTGGCACATTAACCCCCGGCACACCGCGATCAAGCATGATCGCGGTGTGCCAGCGGTATAGGGAAGCGTCGTGCAGGGAGGGGCTCCCTGCGGGCTTCCCTGAGACCCCCGCAGCAACGCGATGTGATCGCATTGCTGCGAGGGTCTCTCACCTCTCCTCCCTGCAGCAGGCCCGGATCCAAAATGGCTGCGGCATCCGGGTCCTGCAGGGAGGGAGGTGGCTTACCAAGCCTGCAGTGCTGTAAGTCAGATCGCTTATCTGACAGTGCTGTGCAAACTGTCAGATCAGCGATCTGTGATGTCCCCCCCTGGGACAAAGTAAAAAAGTAAAAAAAATAATTTCAACATGTGTAAAAAAAAAAAAAAAAAAAAAATCCTATATAAAAAAGAAAAAAAATATTCCCATAAATACATTTCTTTATCTAAATAAAAAAACAAACAATAAAAGTACACATATTTAGTATCGCTGCGTCCGTAATGACCTAACCTATAAAACTGTCCCACTAGTTAACCCCTTCAATAAACACCGTAAGAAAACTAAAGGCAAAAAACAACGCATTATCATACCGCCGAACAACAAGTGGAATAACACGCAATCAAAAAGACAGATATAAATAACCATGGTACCGCTGAAAACGTCATCTTGTCCGGCAAAAAACGAGCCACCATACAGCATCATCAGCAAAAAATAAAAAAGTTATAGTCCTGAGAATAAAGCGATGCCAAAATAATTATTTTTTCTATAAAATAGTTTTTATCGTATAAAAGCGCCAAAACATAAAAAAATGATATAAATGAGATATCGCTGTAATCATACTGAACCGAAGAATAAAACTGCTTTATCAATTTTACCAAACGCGGAACGGTATAAACTCCTCCCCCCGTCTCCCATGCACCCATACAGTGGTTTACCCCCACATACAGTGGGGCAAAAAAGTATTTAGTCAGTCAGCAATAGTGCAAGTTCCACCACTTAAAAAGATGAGAGGCGTCTGTAATTTATATCATAGGTAGACCTCAACTATGGGAGACAAACTGAGAAAAAAAAATCCAGAAAATCACATTGTCTGTTTTTTTAACACTTTATTTGCATATTATGGTGGAAAATAAGTATTTGGTCAGAAACAAACAATCAAGATTTCTGGCTCTCACAGACCTGTAACTTCTTCTTTAAGAGTCTCCTCTTTCCTCCACTCATTACCTGTAGTAATGGCACCTGTTTAAACTTGTTATCAGTATAAAAAGACACCTGTGCACACCCTCAAACAGTCTGACTCCAAACTCCACTATGGTGAAGACCAAAGAGCTGTCAAAGGACACCAGAAACAAAATTGTAGCCCTGCACCAGGCTGGGAAGACTGAATCTGCAATAGCCAACCAGCTTGGAGTGAAGAAATCAACAGTGGGAGCAATAATTAGGAAATGGAAGACATACAAGACCACTGATAATCTCCCTCGATCTGGGGCTCCACGCAAAATCCCACCCCGTGGGGTCAGAATGATCACAAGAACGGTGAGCAAAAATCCCAGAACCACGCGGGGGGACCTAGTGAATGAACTGCAGAGAGCTGGAACCAATGTAACAAGGCCTACCATAAGTAACACACTACGCCACCATGGACTCAGATCTTGCAGTGCCAGACGTGTCCCACTGCTTAAGCCAGTACATGTCCGGGCCCATCTGAAGTTTGCTAGAGAGCATTTGGATGATCCAGAGGAGTTTTGGGAGAATGTCCTATGGTCTGATGAAACCAAACTGGAACTGTTTGGTAGAAACACAACTTGTCGTGTTTGGAGGAAAAAGAATACTGAGTTGCATCCATCAAACACCATACCTACTGTAAAGCATGGTGGTGGAAACATTATGCTTTGGGGCTGTTTCTCTGCAAAGGGGCCAGGACGACTGATCCGGGTACATGAAAGAATGAATGGGGCCATGTATCGTGAGATTTTGAGTGCAAACCTCCTTCCATCAGCAAGGGCATTGAAGATGAAACGTGGCTGGGTCTTTCAACATGATAATGATCCAAAGCCCACCACCAGGGCAACGAAGGAGTGGCTTTGTAAGAAGCATTTCAAGGTCCTGGAGTGGCCTAGCCAGTCTCCAGATCTCAACCCTATAGAAAACCTTTGGAGGGAGTTGAAAGTCCGTGTTGCCAAGCGAAAAGCCAAAAACATCACTGCTCTAGAGGAGATCTGCATGGAGGAATGGGCCAACATACCAACAACAGTGTGAGGCAACCTTGTGAAGACTTACAGAAAACGTTTGACCTCTGTCATTGCCAACAAAGGATATATTACAAAGTATTGAGATGAAATTTTGTTTCTGACCAAATACTTATTTTCCACCATAATATGCAAATAAAATGTTAAAAAAACAGACAATGTGATTTTCTGGATTTTTTTTTCTCAGTTTGTCTCCCATAGTTGAGGTCTTCCTATGATGTAAATTACAGACGCCTCTCATCTTTTTAAGTGGTGGAACTTGCACTATTGCTGACTGACTAAATACTTTTTTGCCCCACTGTATGTGGTATCAGCGTACTCAGGACAAATTGTACAACATCTTTTGGGGTCCAATTTCTTCTCTTTCCCTTGGAAAATAAAAAATTGGGGGTGAAATATAATTTTTGTGAAAAAATATGATTTTTTATTTTTATGGTTCTGCATTATAAACTTCTGTGAAGCACTTGGTGGGTCAAAGTGCTCACCACACCTCTAGATAAGTTCCTTAGGGGGTCTACTTTCCAAAATGGTGTCACTTGGGGGTTTCAATGTTTAGGCACATCATGGGCTCTCCAGACGCAACATGGCGTCCCATCTCAATTCCTGTCAATTTTGCATTGAAAAGTCAAATGGCGCTCGTTCGCTTCCGAGCTCTGTCATGCGCCCAAACAGTGGTTTACCCCCACATATGGGGTATCGGCATACTTAGGACAAATTGTACAACAACTTTTGTGGTCCGTTTTCTCCTGTAACCCTTGGTAAAATAAAACAAATTGGAGCTGAAGTAAATTTTTTGTGAAAAAAAGTTAAATGTTCATTTTTATTTAAACATTCCAAAAATTCCTGTGAAACACCTGAAGGGTTAATAAACTTCTTGAATGTGGTTTTGAGCACCTTGAGGGGTGCAGTTTTTAGAATGATGTCACACTTGGGTATTTTCTACCATATATCAAAATGACTTCAAATGAGATGTGGTCCCTAAAAAAAAAATGGTGTTGTAAAATTGAGAAATTGCTGGTCAATTTTTAACCCTTATACCTCCCTAACAAAAAAAAATTTGGTTCCAAAATTGTGCTGATGTAAACTAGACATGTGGGAAATGTTACTTCTTAAGTATTTTGTGTGACATATCTCTGTGATTTAATTGCATAAAAATTCAAAGTTGGAAAATTGTGAAATTTTCAAAATTTTTGCCAAATTTCCATTTTTTTCACAAATAAACGCAGGTAATATCAAAGAAATTTTACCACTATCATGAAGTACAATATGTCACGAAAAAACATTGTCAGAATCACTGGGATCCGTTGAAGCGTTCCAGAGTTATAACCTCATAAAACAGGGGTGGGCAATTAATTTTGCCATGGGGCTGCATGAGAAATTTGGATGGTTTTAGAGGGCCGGACTAATATAATTAACTCATTTTTACCCAATACTGTAGTATACATATATATAATAAGGCCATCTGCATGGGGCATTACAGCTGGCGGGTTCCATGATACATATGATGGGCAATGCCCCATACAGACACTTGCGCCATATAGTGCTGCACAAACATTATGGCCCCATATACTGCAGCACAAACAGTATGGCCCCATATTTTGCAGCACAAACATTATGGCCCCATATACTGCAGCACAAACATTATGGCCCCATATACTGCAGCACAAACATTATGGCCCCATATACTGCAGCACAAACATTATGGCCCCATATATTGCAGCACAAACAGTATGGGCCCCATATACAGCAGCACAAACATTATGGCCCCATATAGTGCAGCACAAACATTATGGCCCCATATACTGCAGCACAAACATTATGGCCCCATATACTGCAGCAAAAACAGTATGGGCCCCATATACTGCAGCACAAACAGTATGGGCCCCATATACTGCAGCACAAACATTATGGCCCCATATACAGCAGCACAAACAGTATGGCCCCATATACAGCAGCACAAACAGTATGGCCCCATATAGTGCTGCACAAACAGTATGGGCCCCATATACAGCAGCACAAACAGTATGGGCCCCATATGCAGCAGCACAAACAGTATGGCCCCATATACAGCAGCACAAACATTATGGCCCCATATACAGCAGCACAAACTATGGCCCTATATACAGCAGCACAAACAGTATGGCCCCATATAGTGCTGCACAAACAGTATGGGCCCATATACAGCAGCACAAACAGTATGGGCCCCATATACAGCAGCACAAACAGTATGGGCCCCATATACAGCAGCACAAACTATGGCCCTATATACAGCAGCACAAACAGTATGGCCCCATATACAGCAGCACAAACAGTATGGCCCCATATACAGCAGCACAAACAGTATGGGCCCCATATACAGCAGCACAAACAGTATGGGCCCCATATACAGCAGCACAAACAGTATGGGCCCCATATACAGCAGCACAAACAGTATGGCCCCATATACAGCAGCACAAACAGTATGGCCCCATATACAGCAGCACAAACATTATGGCCCCATATACAGCAGCACAAACAGTATGGCCCCATATACAGCAGCACAAACATTATGGCCCCATATACAGCAGCACAAACTATGGCCCTATATACAGCAGCACAAACAGTATGGCCCCATATAGTGCTGCACAAACAGTATGGGCCCATATACAGCAGCACAAACAGTATGGGCCCCATATACAGCAGCACAAACAGTATGGGCCCCATATACAGCAGCACAAACTATGGCCCTATATACAGCAGCACAAACAGTATGGCCCCATATACAGCAGCACAAACAGTATGGCCCCATATACAGCAGCACAAACAGTATGGGCCCCATATACAGCAGCACAAACAGTATGGGCCCCATATACAGCAGCACAAACAGTATGGGCCCCATATACAGCAGCACAAACAGTATGGGCCCCATATACAGCAGCACAAACAGTATGGCCCCATATACAGCAGCATAAACAGTATGGCCCCATATAGTGCTGCACAAACAGTATGGGCCCCATATACAGCAGCACAAACAGTATGGGCCCCATATACAGCAGCACAAACAGTATGGCCCCATATACAGCAGCATAAACAGTATGGCCCCATATAGTGCTGCACAAACAGTATGGGCCCCATATACAGCAGCACAAACAGTATGGGCCCCATATACAGCAGCACAAACAGTATGAGCCCCATATACAGCAGCACAAACTATGGCCCTATATACAGCAGCACAAACAGTATGGCCCCATATACAGCAGCACAAACAGTATGGCCCCATATACAGCAGCACAAACAGTATGGGCCCCATATACAGCAGCACAAACAGTATGGGCCCCATATACAGCAGCACAAACAGTATGGGCCCCATATACAGCAGCACAAACAGTATGGCCCCATATACAGCAGCACAAACAGTATGGCCCCATATACAGCAGCACAAACATTATGGCCCCATATACAGCAGCACAAACAGTATGGGCCCCATATACAGCAGCACAAACAGTATAGCCCCATATACAGCAGCACAAACAGTATGGGCCCCATATACAGCAGCACAAACAGTATGGGCCCCATATACAGCAGCACAAACAGTATGGCCCCATATACAGCAGCACAAACAGTATGGCCCCATATACAGCAGCACAAACATTATGGCCCCATATACAGCAGCACAAACAGTATGGCCCCATATACAGCAGCACAAACATTATGGCCCCATATACAGCAGCACAAACTATGGCCCTATATACAGCAGCACAAACAGTATGGCCCCATATAGTGCTGCACAAACAGTATGGGCCCATATACAGCAGCACAAACAGTATGGGCCCCATATACAGCAGCACAAACAGTATGGGCCCCATATACAGCAGCACAAACTATGGCCCTATATACAGCAGCACAAACAGTATGGCCCCATATACAGCAGCACAAACAGTATGGCCCCATATACAGCAGCACAAACAGTATGGGCCCCATATACAGCAGCACAAACAGTATGGCCCCATATACAGCAGCATAAACAGTATGGCCCCATATAGTGCTGCACAAACAGTATGGGCCCCATATACAGCAGCACAAACATTATGGCCCCATATACTGCAGCACAAACAGTATGGCCCCATATTTTGCAGCACAAACATTATGGCCCCATATACTGCAGCACAAACATTATGGCCCCATATACTGCAGCACAAACATTATGGCCCCATATACTGCAGCACAAACATTATGGCCCCATATATTGCAGCACAAACAGTATGGGCCCCATATACAGCAGCACAAACATTATGGCCCCATATAGTGCAGCACAAACATTATGGCCCCATATACTGCAGCACAAACATTATGGCCCCATATACTGCAGCAAAAACAGTATGGGCCCCATATACTGCAGCACAAACAGTATGGGCCCCATATACTGCAGCACAAACATTATGGCCCCATATACAGCAGCACAAACAGTATGGCCCCATATACAGCAGCACAAACAGTATGGCCCCATATAGTGCTGCACAAACAGTATGGGCCCCATATACAGCAGCACAAACAGTATGGGCCCCATATGCAGCAGCACAAACAGTATGGCCCCATATACAGCAGCACAAACATTATGGCCCCATATACAGCAGCACAAACTATGGCCCTATATACAGCAGCACAAACAGTATGGCCCCATATAGTGCTGCACAAACAGTATGGGCCCATATACAGCAGCACAAACAGTATGGGCCCCATATACAGCAGCACAAACAGTATGGGCCCCATATACAGCAGCACAAACTATGGCCCTATATACAGCAGCACAAACAGTATGGCCCCATATACAGCAGCACAAACAGTATGGCCCCATATACAGCAGCACAAACAGTATGGGCCCCATATACAGCAGCACAAACAGTATGGGCCCCATATACAGCAGCACAAACAGTATGGGCCCCATATACAGCAGCACAAACAGTATGGCCCCATATACAGCAGCACAAACAGTATGGCCCCATATACAGCAGCACAAACATTATGGCCCCATATACAGCAGCACAAACAGTATGGCCCCATATACAGCAGCACAAACATTATGGCCCCATATACAGCAGCACAAACTATGGCCCTATATACAGCAGCACAAACAGTATGGCCCCATATAGTGCTGCACAAACAGTATGGGCCCATATACAGCAGCACAAACAGTATGGGCCCCATATACAGCAGCACAAACAGTATGGGCCCCATATACAGCAGCACAAACTATGGCCCTATATACAGCAGCACAAACGGTATGGCCCCATATACAGCAGCACAAACAGTATGGCCCCATATACAGCAGCACAAACAGTATGGGCCCCATATACAGCAGCACAAACAGTATGGGCCCCATATACAGCAGCACAAACAGTATGGGCCCCATATACAGCAGCACAAACAGTATGGGCCCCATATACAGCAGCACAAACAGTATGGCCCCATATACAGCAGCATAAACAGTATGGCCCCATATAGTGCTGCACAAACAGTAATGGCCCCATATACAGCAGCACAAACAGTATGGGCCCCATATACAGCAGCACAAACAGTATGGCCCCATATACAGCAGCATAAACAGTATGGCCCCATATAGTGCTGCACAAACAGTATGGGCCCCATATACAGCAGCACAAACAGTATGGGCCCCATATACAGCAGCACAAACAGTATGAGCCCCATATACAGCAGCACAAACTATGGCCCTATATACAGCAGCACAAACAGTATGGCCCCATATACAGCAGCACAAACAGTATGGCCCCATATACAGCAGCACAAACAGTATGGGCCCCATATACAGCAGCACAAACAGTATGGGCCCCATATACAGCAGCACAAACAGTATGGGCCCCATATACAGCAGCACAAACAGTATGGCCCCATATACAGCAGCACAAACAGTATGGCCCCATATACAGCAGCACAAACATTATGGCCCCATATACAGCAGCACAAACAGTATGGGCCCCATATACAGCAGCACAAACAGTATAGCCCCATATACAGCAGCACAAACAGTATGGGCCCCATATACAGCAGCACAAACAGTATGGGCCCCATATACAGCAGCACAAACAGTATGGGCCCCATATACAGCAGCACAAACTATGGCCCTATATACAGCAGCACAAACAGTATGGCCCCATATACAGCAGCACAAACAGTATGGCCCCATATACAGCAGCACAAACAGTATGGGCCCCATATACAGCAGCACAAACAGTATGGGCCCCATATACAGCAGCACAAACAGTATGGCCCCATATACAGCAGCATAAACAGTATGGCCCCATATAGTGCTGCACAAACAGTATGGGCCCCATATACAGCAGCACAAACAGTATGGGCCCCATATACAGCAGCACAAACAGTATGGCCCCATATAGTGCTGCACAAACAGTATGGGCCCCATATACAGCAGCACAAACAGTATGGCCCCCATATAGTGCTGCACAAACAGTATGGCCCCCATATAGTGCTGCACAAATGTTATGGCCCCCATATAGTGCTGCACTGTCGGCTGCGCCCGGGGCCTCCTGGATACGCCACTGCTGAGACCACCGCTGATACTCACCCGAAGGACGGAGACCATCAGCCAGAAGTACCTGTGAGAAGTACCTGTGTACCTTTGCCATTCTCAGATTCAGCTTGTTTCACCTTTTTAAATGACATTTTTCTTCTTTATGACACTTGTGCTGGGTACATTCCAGCACTTGCTGCTTTGTTTATAGGCGTGATAATGGAGAATGCCTACTGTTATGAAGAAAGAACATTGGGTAAAATCAAAGTTTATTATTTATGACTCTAATTACACACCACTCTCTTGCTGCCTTGTTCCATGAAGTAAATATGAGGCTGTGGAAAGCTAAAATGATTTGCTTTATAAAAGATCCCAATTATAAATTATTTTGATTTGTCTTTTATAGCTGCTGGTTTTTCAGTTTTTGATGGATCCCTGCTGGGCTCTTATAGTAACTTCTGAATAAGTTACATATTTTTTTAATCTAAACTTTAATGTTTTCTCTTTTTTTAATGGTTCAACTTTCTGCAAGACATTTTTAAGTTATTAAATAAAAATGAATTGTATTTAGTTTTATTTTATTGCATTTCTTTACAGACAGTCATATTTATTGATAAAGCAAGTGAAAATCTCACCACTAACTTCTCTGGCCTGTGCGGGGCTAGGAGTCCTGGCTGGAGATGCGGTCTGCAACGGCAGAAAGAAGAGGACCGAATAGCGGTCAAAGAGGTCAGCTTCGAGTATATTAGGATTTTTTTTTAACATCCAACATTCGTGCATAAGTCAGATGTTTGTAAGTAGGGCAAGTGACTGTTTATGGACCAGTAATATATAAGAAAACGGGGGATCCTAGAGTGGGGAAAATAAGTATTTGATACACTGCTGATTTTTGCATGTTTTCCCCTCCTACAAAAAATAGAGAGGTTTGTAATTTGTATCATAGGTACACTTCAACTGTGAGAGAGAGAATCTAAAAATAAAAACCAGAAAATCACATTGTATGATTTTTACATAATTAAATTGCATTTTATTGCATGAAATATGTATTTGATTACGTATGGAAAAACAGAACCTAATATTTGGTACAGAAACCTTAGTTTGCAATTACCGAGGTCAGACCAGACGTTTCTTGTAGTTCTTGACCAAGTTTGCACACACTGCAGCAGGGATTTTGGCCCACTCCTTCATACAGATCTTCTCCAGATCTTTCAGGTTTTGGGGCAGTCGCTGGGCAACATTGAGTTTCAGCTCCCTCCAAAGATTTTCTATTGGGTTCAGGTCTGGAGGCTTGTTCGGCCACTCCAGAACATTGAAATGCTTCTTACAGAGCCACTCTTTAGGTGCCCTGGCTGTGTGTTTCGGGTCATTGCCATGCTGGAAGACTCAGCCACAACCCACCTTCAATGCTCTGTGGTAGTTCGGCTCACTCAGATGTGCACAGAAGTAGGCACAGGAGCACTGTTTCTTTAACATCTTCTCTGGTTTATTATATATGCAGCATAAATCATAGTGAAGTAAAAATAAACAGCCCTTTTGGGGCAAAAACAGGAAAACAAAACAAAGTGGTAGCACAAAGCACAGTCCTTGTGGTAGCAGAGATCCGCCCTCTCAGGATTAGCAAAAAACACGGTTCAGGTTAGCACAAACATGACCATTTCTCTGCAGTTAGCATCTCCAGACACACTGAACACTGCTTCAGAAAGTCGACTATTTCAGCCCCAGACCACACCCTGGGGTGGGGATAAAGTGGACAACCTCCCACCTGCTCTTTTGTCCACAAAAACCCAGCCTTTAAAATGTCCGATTAACTTCTCTCAACACATAGTGTGCTGGAGCAAACTTCTGGGTTTCAAATCACTGAAGCTAATAGCCTCAGTGAAACGTATCTCCCCACCAGCACTTTGCCAGTGACTTTGTCACAGCCCTCACTGAGGGAAGGAGGTTGTTGGCCAAAATCTTGCGATACATGACACCATCCATCCTCCCTTCAATACGGTGCAGTAGTCCTGTCCCCTTTGCAGAAAAGCATCCCCAAAATATGGTGTTTCCCCACCATGCTTCATGATTGGCACATTGTTCTTCCGATTGTACTCATCCTTCTTCTGACAACCACGGCGAGTGGAGTTGATACCATAAATATCTATTTTGGTCTCATCAGACCACATGACCTTCTCCAATGCCTCCTCTGGATTATCCAGATTTTCGTTGGTGAATTTCAAACAGGCCTCGATATGTGCTGGTGTGAGCAGGGGACCTTGCATGCCCTGCAGGATTTTATTCCATGACATTGTAGTGTGTTACTAACGGTACTGATTGAGACTGTGGTCCCAGCTCTCTTCAGGTCATTGACCAGATGCTCCCGTGTAGTCCTGGACTGATTCCTGACCTTTCTCAGAATCATCCTTACCCCACGAGGTGAGATCTTGCATGGAGCCCCATACCGAGGAAGACTGTCAGTCATCTTATGTTTCTTCCATTTTCTAATAATTGTGCCAACAGTTGATGCCTTGTCACTAAGCTGCTTGTCTGTTGTCCTGTAGCCCATCCCAGCCTTGAGCAGGTCCACTGTTTTGTCACTGGTGTCCTTAGACAGACTTTTTGGTCTTGGCCATAGTGGAGAAGTTGGAGTGTGATTGAGTGTGTGGACAGGTGCAATTAATACAGGTAATGAGTGTAGAGTAGGAGAGCTTCTTAAAGAAGGACTAACAGGTCTGTGAGAGCCAGAAGTTTTGCTTTTTAGTAGGTGACCAGGTACTTATTTCAGGCAATAAAATGCAATTTAATAAAAATCGTAGTATGTCATTTTCTGTTTTCTTTATTTTTAGATTCTGTCTCTCACAGTTGAAGTATACATACGATAAAAATTACGAACCTCTCCATTCTTTGTAGGTGTGAAAACTTGCAAAATCAGCAGTTTATCATATACTTATTTTCCCCACTGTATGCTGCTTCTCTGGTGGCATTTGCTGACAGGCGGCGGCAGTGACATCACAACTACAGCTAATGTGATCCCAACTGCAATCTTATGGATGAAAAAAATACTGTTCCTCACAACCATTTTAAATATAAAATAAACCGATTGGTACTCTTGTATTTAATATCACTTTGTTGGAGGCCTTGTCTTATGAGCTTGTAAAACAAAACATGACTTATTGCCTCTACTATGGCTCAGTTGATTTCCTAACACCTACAATAGAGCATGATATATAAAAATTTGGTTGCCAGCACTTGAATGTCTTCCTTGTAGGTGAAATCGGAAACAAAGATTACGGATATTGCAAGTTGTAGTGCAAAAATTATTTGGTGTATTTAAATGAAGTTGCTGTTTTGTACGTTTCTTCACAGATTATTGTTCACTGATATACAGTTGGACTAGTAGTATTTGGAATGGGACAAGATTTTGATAATTTAGTCTCGGTATAATGGATTTGAAGCAAAAGTGTCAGAATTAGTAATGAGTGAATATACTCGTTACTCGAGATTTCTCGAGCATGCTCGGGGGTCCTCTGAGTATTTTTTAGTGCTCGGAGTTTTAGTTTTTAGCATCACAGCTGTTAGGAGTCGAGTTCCCGTCGCTGCACAGGGGGAATCTCGAACCATGTCTGCTGCGGTCTCCCATTCTGCATTGGCTGCAGTGGAACCTGCTCAGCGGAGACGTCGGTCCCAGCGTCTCACTGAATCTGATACTGTGCAAAGGGTTACTGCTGCTTCTCCAGGCTCTGTTATTGTACCCTGCACTGGTCTGCGGCGAGCAGGCTTTTCTGGGACTAAGTCCTGCTTTGTACACACTGAGCATGCCCAGGGTAAGATCTCTCAGTGGAGATCAAGGGTCACATGCTCAGGTACTGCAGCAACTTCCATTGGTCCTCCAGGAAGGTCCTCTGCCTGATCAAGTTCTGTGGCAGACTTCCATTGGTCCTTTTTGGAAGGTCCTGTAGGTGCTACGGCTATAAAAGGTTCTCATGACCGCACGGCCATGCGCTAGTATCAAATATGTACGAGCTCAGCGCCAGTGTGGTCAGGGACCCGGCTGAAATAAGCCCCTAGAATGCTGGCACCTCCGGCGAGGAGTTTTGTGTATGCAGTCAGGGACCCGGCTGAAATAAGCCCCTAGAATGCTGGCACCTCCGGCGAGGAGTTTATGTGTGTTGGTTGGACTGCATGACCACTGTCGGCTCTACACAGTAGCTGTGTCCCCTGTGAGCTAAACAGGACACACCGTTCTCTTTACTACGGGCTCTGAAGTAACAGAGTTTGTTTATACTAATTTGCTTTGCCGCCTTGCTTAGCAGCAGGTTCTTTCCTGCACGGTGGATCCCGGGTTGCAAACGCACCTATCTCATTTAATAAATATATTCGGTGCGTTCCGCCAACCCGAACAACAGCTGAATGATTTACATTTGTTAGACAGCATAAGTACATGTGGGGGTTGCCTGGTTGCTAGGGAATCCCCACATGTACTTATGCTGGCTAACAGATGTAAATCATTCAGCTGCGGTAAGAAAAACTAAAACTTCGAGCACTAAAAAATACTCGGAGGACACCCGAGCGGGCTCGAGAAATCTCGCATAATGAGTATATTCGCTCATCACTAGTCACAATGTGACTGAAGTGTGAACTTTCAGCTTTAAAATAAGGGCTTTTGTGACATAATGACTTGCAAGTTATTACTGCCACCTCAATTATCTAAGGTTCAAATGTAATTCGACAAACTAGCATAATTTCAGATATGATACTAACATTAAAAAATCATGTTTATTACTATTTATAGATGACTATCAAGTGATTTACAACAGTACATGCAAGGAAAACCTACCGTATGTGCCTTTAGCTATCACTCGTGAACTGTATACATGGTAAAATATTCTCAGAACAAAAACCACAGCCTAATCATACACCAGAAACCTTTGCATAATAAACCTAAACAGGTCTCTGAATTAGAATTCTGCTGAATATCAATGTAATGTGCTCAATATGTGCAAATACACTTGATAACTTGAAACTGCTGGTGTAAGTGCGGCCGGAGATAAAGGTTGGCAAATATTTGCCAGACGTAAATGGCCGATTTCAGAAAACAGATATGAGACTTATTATGAATAGAATAGGATCTTACACTGTATTTCCGCTGCAAGATATTGTGAACGCATATTCTTAAAAATGCATTTCATGGTTATCTTGCAGTGTAAACAGGCTGCTGATCACAGGGCAAATGATCATCATTCTTAGCCGTGTAACGTCCTACGTAATAAAAAGAACTCGTACTGCCAAGAGCCATGACTGCTGCAGTGTAAGCATACTGAGCAAATTATTACAGATCACTCAGTGCACATCGGTCTGCCTATGTAAATATACCATTAAACTACCGCCAATGAGTAAAAGTTTATTGATTGGTGGTCATATCCTGCTGCTGGTCGTTCTGCATAAACCCTCTGGAACTGAACATCTCAGACCCATTACGTGCATTCTGCCTGGAGACAGTGCAGGTGCACAATGGCGGGAGAGTATGACTGCATCACAATGCCAATAGCAGCAAATGTTACACTGCATGACTGTAAAAGGATTTTCCAGGAATAGCAATCTTCATCAATTCAGTCATCACTGGTTAAAATAAGAAATAGAGCTGTTACTCTCTGGTCCAGTGTTGCCTCTCCACCGCTACTTCGGTTATTGGCTATAGGCTATAGTGGTGACGTGACAACTACTTTAAACATCAACCCTGTAGCCAATTATGGACCTCAGCACCTTCCACTGTCTACATAGACTGAACTGCTGAGCTTAGTGATTGGCTGCAGCGGTATGTGTGTTGTAGTTGTGACATTGCCATTGCTGCCTGGAATAAGTCCCTGGATCTGTGGGGAAGAGGCAGCGCTGAACCTAGGGAGTATAAGTAGCTCCTCTTAACCAGGCAGTGGCTGATAGTATGAAGACTGTTTCTGGAAAACCACTTTTAAAGGGAACCTGTCACCCCGTTTTTTCAGATTGAGATAAAAATACTGTTAAATAGGGCCTGCGCTGTGCGTTACAATAGTGTATGTAGTGTACCCTGATTCCCCACCTATGCTGCGAAATACATTACCAAAGTCGCCGTTTTTGCCTGTCAATCAGGCTGGTCAGGTCAGGTGGGCGTGGTGACATCGCTCTTTTCTTCCCCAGCTTTACGTTGGTGGTGTAGTGGTGTGCGCATGTCGCAGTGATGAATCCACTGCGCGCACGTGAAGAAGCAGCGCGCGATCTGCGCTATTACCCCCTGTCATCGGTGGGGGCGGCCATCTTCCTGGGGCCGCGCGTTCGCAGATGGAGTGCTCTGCTGCACGGGGCTTCAGGAAAATGGCCGCGGGATGCCGCGCGTGCGCAGAAGAGATCGCGGCGGCCATTTTCCCAAAGCTGAGTTTGCATCTCGGCTTTGGGAAAATGGCCGCCGCGATCTCTTCTGCGCACGCGCGGCATCCCGCGGCCATTTTCATGAAGCCCCGTGCAGCAGAGCACTCCATCTGCGCACACGCGCGGCCCCAGGAAGATGGCCGCCCCCACCGATGACAGGGGGTAATAGCGCAGATCGCGCGCTGCTTCTTCACGTGCGCGCAGTGGAATCGTCACTGCGACATGCGCACACCACTACGCCACCAACGTAAAGCTGAGGAAGAAACAGCGCTGTGACCACGCCCACCCGACCTGACCAGCCTGATTGACAGGCGAAAACGGCGACTTTGGTAATGTTTTTCGCAGCATAGGTGGGGAATCAGGGTACACTACATACACTATTGTAACGCACAGCGCAGGCCCTATTTAACAGTATTTTTATCTCAATCTGAAAAAACGGGGTGACAGGTTCCCTTTAAGGCATTTTGGGTTGTGTTGTGGTATGTTTTGGTCCATATCCATCAGTACTGTACTATCAATACTCTGAGTGTTGCCATATTTTAATGAATCTGAGCAAAATGTTTTGGAACTTCATACTGTACTCTTCCCATAATTATGGTACTTCATAATGTATTCTTCCCATGATTCTGGTACTTTATACTGTACTCTTCCCATAACTCTGGTACTTCATACTGTACTCTTCCCATGACTGCTATTTCAGACTGCACTCTTCCCATAACTCTGGTACTTCATACTGTACTCTTCCCATAACTCTGGTATTTCGGACTGTACTCTTCCCATAACTCTGGTACTTCATACTGTACTCTTCCCATAACTCTGGTACTTCATACTGTACTCTTCCCATAACTCTGGTATTTCGGACTGTACTCTTCCCATAACTCTGGTACTTCATACTGTACTCTTCCCATAACTCTGGTACTTCATACTGTACTCTTCCCATGACTCTGGTATTTCAGACTGCACTCTTCTCATAACTCTTGTACTTCATACTGTACTTTTCCCATAGCTCTGGAACTTCATACTGTACTCTTCCCATAACTCTGGTACTTCATACTATACTCTTCCCATAATTACGTATGATTCCAGAAGTGGGTGAATTTACTTAGACATTTTCTATCAGAGTCTCATCTGGTCTTTCTTTTATTGAGCCTATTCATATGTATAGTTGTTTTGTTTTCACTTAAGATTTTGGGAAAAAATATTTCTTGTGTCACTTTAAGGGGGTTCCTGGTGGATTCCACTCAAAATTAGGCATTGTCAAATCCAAAGGCTACAAGGACAACGATTCAGGAAAATAAAGTCTTCAAAAACCTCCCAAAAGTGAAGTGTTTCCTAAAGTTGTTTTTGCTTCAAAAACTCTTCCTTCACCTCAGAAAACTATTTCTGCACATAGCTTAGCTGGTTTTTATTGTAGGCTTTGATAAAGATATTCAGTACGTGCCTCGTAAACATTGTTCTAATCTTGACTTAGCTAAATGTTAAGCTGTTTCTTTACCTAGGAAAATTCTTCAGTCATGCATGTCATGCTGTCTTTCCACTACAGCTGCTTGTCTCATGCCTACCAACATGTACACCTCCTGCTACTATCACGTGGTTGCACATGTGTGCACTGACACCAGGTCCTTTAAGGGGCTAATGTGCTCTCTAGTCTATCTTCCCACCAAAATGCCCAGCTGATCCAGGATACTTAAGTGACTCTTTCAGAGCTCCTCACCTAAGGGTATGTTTCCACGTTCAGGAAACCCAGCGCTTTTGATACCCCACTCCGACCAAAGCATCACCCCCTGTTGTATGCATGGTTATTCTGGATGTGTTTATTGAACACATGCGGAATCACCGCATCGTATTCATAGACCAGGTTATTTATCTTGCAGAGACGGAGCGTTTCCGCAAGATAAATAGACATGCTGCGGTCGGTAAAGATGCGCCGCATGTCCGGATACGCAGGGCCGCCGGATGCGGGCCTGCAGGCATAGTCGAGACAGGATTTCATAAAATCACCTCCACTATGCTGTAACATCTGGATGCTGTGGATTGGACGCTGTGGCTGTACGCAGCAAATCCTGATGTAATCTGGCTCGTGGAAACATACTCTTAACAATAAGAGTCCATAGTCTGTCTTTCAGTTTCCTACCCAGCTTGTTCCTGTTGGCAACATATGACAGTGGTTTTTGCTTACAAATACTTAGGTAAAATAATGACCAAATACTGAACTTTTAATGTTGCCTTAGGCCAGGATCAGATTTGTGTTTGGGGGCTTTGCGGAGGGCTGTGTACATCCTCCCTTAAGCCCCATCTACTTCTGCATACATCCTGCATGCCTATCTTTAAAATAGATAAAGACAATGCACACGGCACTCAAGGTTCCTGTGTGGTGCACAAGTCAGGTTTCCAGCCCGTCAAATAGGTAATAACAAATCACTTGGCACTCATAGGGTCTTTTTGCAAGATGAAATTGAACATTTAGTTTATTTGTGCATCCAGTTCAAAGATTTCTGAGCTAACCGGCAATCTTGCCTTGCGCAGGCGTGTACTACGGAGGACAGAGAATGAACTTCAATCCAATATTGCGGCCAGCATGCAGCCAGCGGGTAAGGAAAGGGTGAATCAAACACCCGAAAACTCCACCCATATGACCCAAAACCGGTCCCGCCAAATTCAGGTGACAGGTTCACTTTAAAATTTACCTTTAAATGTACCTGTCCTGTTATATTCAAATGTGTTCCATTAAAACTTACAAGTTTCCTGAAAAAAAAAAAATAGACACGTATGTTTTTTTGCGGCGGCGCAACAATCAAAGAAAACACAAGATATTTTTGAAAAAAAGTACAAATTTTATTAACAGTAATTACAAAAAAAAGGGTGGTAAGGTTCGGCGTGGTGATTGGGTTTAGGGTCGGGGTGTATCAGAGGGTGAAATGGAGTGAATCTTGGGGTTGTGGAGCTGTGAGGATTGGGTTCTAGTTGAGGAAGGGGTTACAGGGGAAGGGGAAACAAATTGAAGGACAGGATCAGGGATGGGAGTGGACACATTGGGGAAGCAAAATAGGGAAACATTTGTTGGTGAGGGTGGAGGTGGTGGGTCCATTTTTGGGAGGGATTTCTGTCTGGGTCTTCATCCTGGTCTTAAGATGATGTGTTTTTGTCTTCTTTTTTGTTGGCCCAGTGGGAGAGGTTGCCTCTGTTGAAGTTATTGGCCATGGTGCTGGAGTGGGTAGGGGTGCTTGCAGGGGTGCTGGAGTGGGCAGGAGTGCTGTACTCGGAAGCGTAGTGGATCGGTGAACTGGAGGCGGTGGTGGTGAGGGGGATAGTTCGGTGCTGTGGAAGTTGAAAAGATAATCGGCTGCTGGTAGTATCCTCCTGCCTGTGGATGGAAGCTTTAAGACTGCTGCTGGGACTGCTGCTGCTGAAATACATAGCTGTAAGCAGCTTGGCAAGACTGTATGACGTCCAACTGGAGTTGAGGCATAAGGTTTTCCGACACGCTCCGCTAAAGGGCTGAAAAAAAAATGTTGCCCCGGTCTCTCGAGGTCAGCTTCCAGGCGATCAATGCATTTGTTGACATCCCGTAAAAGTGTGTTCACATGGGTGAACTCACTCTTCAGTCTATCACCAAGCACCCTAATCCTATCCTGGAAGACCGAGCTTAAGTGCATAAACTCGGGCATGCCTTCCCTCTCCCAGTCCCTCTGCCGCTGACGAGAAGACACAGCAGAGTAAGAGGACTTGGAGAGAGGAAAATCCAGATGGACTGGCTGCCTCTTCCCCAGCCTGTGAAGCCTGCCAGGTTGCTCCTTCGCTGGTGGATGATTTGGACTGCGTCTGTTCGGTGGTTGGTCGATGAGGGGCAGCTTCAACAATGGATGATCCAGGGTGTGTTGTACTGCACCAGGTTCCGTGTGGAAAAGAAAAGAAACACATTAATAAAAAAAAATACATGTTGTGTTGTGCTGCTCCAGGTTCTGTATGGAAAAGAAAATCAAAGATTTAAAAAAAAAAAAAAAAAAAAAAATTATATATAATTACGTTCGCGTAGCAAGTACAGGCCTCAGGAAAGCAAGGTTCTTGTGGTATTTGTATTTTCTTAACTTTGGTACAGCACCACTTTTAGCCTGATTCTCCTCTCTCATGTCCTTGTTGAAGCAGTCCTTCATCGAATGCCAGCTGATTTTGATTTTCTTCACTGTGAAGGGAAAAAAAAGGAAAAAAATTGTAGAAGAAAACCATTAACATTTTCACTGCCGCATCAGACCACATTGCAATACTTACCACAATCATTTCTGGCACGTGGCGTGGCACTGCCCCAATCATCCAGCAGCGATCTTGCCACTTCTTCACAGATTCATCGAATTACCTCATTGTTAGAGTGCTGACTTTCACAGGTGTCCCACAACGGTACTCGCTCTTGGACAAGGTTGATGAGTTTCTCATTGTCAATATCTTGATTGGCTTCTTCCCTTTGTGGAACCTACAGATCAAAAAAGTAAAAATGAACAAATTATATTACAACTCTGCTGAAAAGAATACTTACACCCCGTCTTTCCCCCTGAGACACATGTGCTCGACGACCCAGGGAAACTTACATTTTCATTTGACTGCTCCAGCTCGTCCCCACTGGGAGGTACCTGTAAAGAAAATACATGATTTACTACATGTATAGTATTGCCAGTCAATACATACCAATCAGTAATCAAATGTGATTACATAGTCAGCATCATGTCCGCCTTCGGAAGCTTCAGTGGAGGACATCTTGTAATAGCTTGCAGCAGTAAAGTGAAACACTAGAGAAAAGAACAGAAGAAAAATTAAAGTTGTGAAGAGCCAAACAATATGTTGGGAAAAAAAATTGACACCAATACTTACAATACAGTCAGTAGTCCAACAGCACAGCAGTCAGCACAGGCCAGGGACAGATAGCAGCACCAGGAGACAACCACAGCACCAGGAGACAAAGCACCAGCAGAGTCGACCAGTCTACAAGGAACAAAAAAAAAACAGTGAGAGAGACAGACATTGTTAAAGGTTCTATACTTACATAGCCAGTGTTGTCCTCACCAGGCCAGCAGCACCAGGAGAGATGCCAGCACCAGAGACTGATAGCAGCACCTGTAGAGATGAGAGCAGAAGAGACAGGTGGCAGCACCAGGAGACAACCAGTCTAAAGGAACAGAAAGAAAAATTATGAGA
The DNA here is from genome assembly GCF_032444005.1 of Ranitomeya imitator. Classification (NCBI taxonomy): domain Eukaryota; kingdom Metazoa; phylum Chordata; class Amphibia; order Anura; family Dendrobatidae; genus Ranitomeya; species Ranitomeya imitator. The sequence goes on along the minus strand of NC_091284.1, from coordinate 150,887,245 downwards.
CAGACATTTTCAAATGTTCTATACTTACATAGCCAGTGTTGTTCTCACCAGGAGAGTCGCCAGCACCAAGAGAGATGGTAACACCAGGAGACAACCAGTCTTGTGCTTCCGTACAGAGATAGCCCGGTTCACTATGTAATTTCGCCGGAATTTTCTGGAGAGTTTCAAATATGTACATTTTTGGAAAGGCTATGGTATAAGCAATAAGAAAAACAATGTTTCCATTTGCCCCGAGTCCTAAGTGGCCGCCATCTTGGATTTTACAAAATGGCTGATTTACATCGATTTTTGTTAATATCTCAGCTTGTAAGTAACGTAAAACTTAAATTTTGACAGCTAAACATACATTTTGAGTACTAAGAAATGCAGTGGTATCCAAATAAATACTCTATATACGACTACAAATTGTATCGGTTTATATTTGAACAAATTTTCGAACTCGAAAAGCAGAGAGTTAATGTTTTTAACTTTTGAACAACCAGAGTGTCTTTACATATCGCCACCATCACTGTCATCATCAGTTTCATATTTGGTCTGAGTGTCCTCGTCATTCATACACTCGCTGTCACACTGACAAAGATCGGTACAGGATAAGTTATTTTTTCGGCACGAACACCTTGAAGAAGAACAGTCATGTTTGCATTGACAACTAATCATCTCGATTATTGCTTTTGGAGCTGGAAGAACATCTGTCATGGTTGGTTTCAACTGTCCATCCAACCCTTTGTGATAGCCACTCTTCTCGGGATCCAGCTGAGAATCCTGCAAAGCAATGTTAGCTTGTCCCCACACTCTAGCTTGGATATGGACTCTGAGGACATGTTGTTTTAGAGCTCCGAGTGTAGGAGGTAACCTGTCACTTTCTGCCATATGCTTGCAAAATAGATGCCATCGCAGTTCGGGAATATTCTTAATAAAAATGCCTTTTGGAGAGTAAGCAAAACATACGAAGGTAGCAAGAGTTGACAACATAGTTTTGCTCACTTCTTTTTCAGTCGAAAGCATCTGCAGAGAACTGATTACATCTGGTGTTGCGTTCATGTAAGCTTGCAGCCAGATTGCTTTGCCAATTCGAGAGAACCTTCCAGTTGTGTCAGCACCAGTGAATGCATGGAAGGCTGTCAAAGCCTTTGCTCTGTCTGCCCCTATGACTCTCCTTATTGGCTCTATCTCGATCATCCCAGAGACCATTGAAATCGATGTATTCTTCAGCATGAGGTCATAGTTAGCTATGACCAACACCAGTACATCGGTATCAGGGGAGAAGAAAACCATCCTTGCATCCGGTGGGTTTCGTTGTGTTGCCAAGACAGCTTGGTAGATCAACAGTGTGTCTGCTTCTTCGTGATTGTTGTCGTCGAAAACTAAGTTTTTGTTGCTCCTGGTACACCCTGAAGAACAAGTGATGACCAGTTTTTGTGATGAACTGTTGAACTCTAGAGTCTTTGCAGCAAGACAGTTGGTCAGGTCAGCCTTTGTCTTGTCATGTGAAAGGAACCTGTTCATTGGAATATGATTAATGTTTGTTTCATCTCTGACCTGGTACTGAATTGGTGCCTTTCCTTTTCTTCTTTTATCCCTGGTAGCATTCTTGAGAGAATTTTCCCTATACGTATCAAACACAAGGATTATTTCATCGTAATTTTCTGTGAGAGACATAAGCCTGTCATTGAAGCAGTAACTGAGATCTTTGACTGTCACTAGTGTTGCCGGTTTCTTGGCCATCTTTTGCAGAAGAACCATTCCATCTACCAGGGCTATCTTGCGACTTGGATCATCTGATCTTGTGTCCATCCTATCTTCTGGCTGCAGATCTTTCTGTGGAGTTTCTACTATAACCAACTTGTTAAGGAGACTGATCAGTTTCGATTTGTCATGGCATGGTAACATTGTACCATCTGGAGCAAAAAAGGCTCTTGGGGTCAGAGTGAATTCGTAGTTCCCAATGGCCACTTTCTGGTTTATGTCTCTGTTGGACCTTGCCAAAACCATCATTCTTCCATACAAGTCCTTGGTCTCCTTAAGATCAACAGTCTTGTCTCGGAGTTTTACTGTGGTTTTCTTGTTTGCCGACATGAACATCCTGTTGTTCTCCTTCTTTACTGGTGCCCATAGGCTAACATCCCCATTGATTCGCGCCAACACATAGTCTTCATACAGCTTTTGACCTGTCTCATCTGCATTCAGGATCATTTTTACATACTCATCAGGGATGTAGGCATGGGTGATTACATTGTGCAACTTGTCACCTACAACAGCAAATGGGTTGCCATGTTTCAAAATTGCTTCCTTAATCTTGTCAATAACATGATGACACTTCTTGACTGCACTTGGCCCAAGATCGTGATGCTCTCTGGTTTTGTCACGTTCTAAATCAAACTGTCTGGTATATTCTTTGACAACTCGGGAGAGTTCAGGTGTGGCCATGAAGAATCTCTGACGAGCATTGGCATTGTTCGAGATGCCGACTATGCCAGCATGGATTTTCATCAGCTTGTTCAGATGCTCGCATGCATGGTCCGCCCCAATGGATACAAATGGGATAGCACTTTTCGTGACTGAAATGTTACCCGCTTTCATTTCTTCCCATGTTTGAGGGTGATTTATTTTAAGGTCATGCATGTCCGTGATATACCTTGGCCACAATCGCTTGTATTTCATCCGGTCAAATGCAAAGAAGAGCTTGCTGAGCTGCTCTCCGGCTTGAAGATGAAGCTCAAGGTCTGCATTCCTGGTTGCAGCAACAAATAAAAGGATTGTTTCCACTCGCTGTAGGTAGTTCATCATTGACTTGAACATTGCATTTTTGGATCTCTGTTTCACCCATGTTTGAAAGACTGTGATTATGTCAGCAGTGGTCAAGGCCTCTAGTAGGGTAGTGCTTGCTTGTTTCACTGACTTACTTTTTGTGTTCTTGTTTTCCTCAGAACAGGCAGCTTCAATTCCCTCTGTTGCCATCAAACACACCTGTTTTAGTTCTGGATTATCAATGAAGAACTCGTCCAGCAACAGTTCATACAGAGCAACATATGTATATGTGTGAGCACGAAGAGCACGCTTGTAATGGGTACATTTCAGTATTTGCCTTGTTGTTGCAGACCCATACACATCACCTTCTATCCATGCATCATCAATACCCGAGTTCTCCGTAGAGGTACCCAGAGCGCGCAGGGCAGCCATTACAACATGTAGCTCTCCCAGTCGTGGAACAACGGTGCGTTTCAGATCAGGTCTTGCATCTAGAAGTTGGACAACCTTCTCATACAGAGCCATATCAAATGAAATAACAGTGGGATGATCTTCACCAACAGTCAACTTCCTCAGTTCACTTGCTTGCATGATCACAGTCAGCAAGGTTGACCACTCGTGTGCTAGCTCTGGTAGCAGTGGTAAGGCTCCAACGTTGGTAAATCGCTTGCTTTCGGACAACAGTGAGTTGTATCCTGACCATCCAGGAATTGTGCTCGATGCTTTCTCTAGTTGCTGCATTCTGGATACAGCAGTAGCAACAATCCATCCAAATTGTGAAAGTTGGGAAGAACCTGATATTTCCTTGTTTGTGACAAAGTGTTCTGATCTTTGGGTATGTTGTACTTTTGGCTTGTCACAGTGCAACATATGTACATGGTATGGAGTGACAGATAAAGTGTGGGCATCTGTTATCTTCAAGGGTGGTGCAACTGGTTCTCCAACAGCATCTACTTGCTGATATACAGCAGTAATAGTTCCATGTGTGGTTCCTTTCCCATCAGGGGTATCCTCTGCAAAGTCTGTGTTATCAACTGCAAAGAACACAAAGGTACCCTTCTTCAAGAATGGTGGCACGTAAAGACCTTTTAACTCTCGGGTGTTTTCTACAACAGCATTAGCCAAAGCAGTTTCCATTCGTAGGGTACGGCCATAGGGAACACAAAACCCATGTGAACTAAGAAGATTCATTAATTTCTTATCGCGAGTTGTGTGATGAACAGTCAGAGCTAGCCCCAGGACCTGTGGGTTTTCTCGTGCGTTGGGTTGTCTGAATACTGATGATTCGGTTTTTGGCTTGTAGTTGACCTGGCGTTTTGATTTGAATTCATACATGATGTTCTGACTCATAGTGAGTGCTGCTCGGTCAACAATTTTGGTCCTTCTTTGAGTTTCAAGGCTGTCAATCGGCCCTGTTATGATCCAACGGATAGCGGAATATAATTCTGCTGGAACGTCGTTTATGTCACTAGTGACCGTTATGGTGTTTTTATCATTGACTTCCGTTGTAAAATTAGCAATGCTTTTCCTAATTAACTGTGCTGCTTTGTAGATTGTCTGCATGTTGTCTGCATCATCACTACGACATTCCATTGCAGAATTAACCATGATTTCCTCACAGGCTTCTGGTGAATAAAGAACTGCTGATTCCCTTCTGTTTTTTGAAAGACAGGATTTCAGATGTGGCAAGGCATTCATTATAATTTCTTTGAGCCACTTTCTAGTGAATGTAGGTTTGTGATTTTCCACGCCTTCTATACCAAGCATATTCAAATAAGTGGTTTCGATATCTTGTATAGATAGATATGATTGGTTCTGTGTTTGCATATCCACTAGGTTTATCAACTCTAGCAGACTTGCACGTTGTAATAAGGGTTCTTTGTGGTCTGTTCTGTTGGTACTACGTTCTCGTTGTCCATGAAAAACATGCTTTGTCCAACAGCTTTTGTGGTACCGGACGTCAATAGAATGTGCATCCCCTGGTGCAATGCATGTGTTCAGTCTTGTTTTCAGTGTTAAATTATCTGATGTTTCAATAGCTTGTTTCAACGATTTCCCTGCGTTGACTGTCCTCACATTATAAAGCTTCTCATTCTCATCGTTTTGACAAAAGAAACATTTTTCCTTATCCAGTGGCCATGTATGTGACCTCGTGAATGGTGATGAAGAGTCAGATGTTAATGAACCTGATTCGTCCATTTCAGCACGTCCTCTTTTTAATCCTCGTTTCTTGGTAATGTGGCTACCAGTAGCTAATGCATGTGCAGAACGGTCCCGGGCTCGTTGTATTTGGTCGTTGTTAATTGCATTTGTGTAACAACTTCGATGGTAGACTGCCTGATGTGTAGCGATTGTGTCTTTCCTGTTGCTAATCCGTCGATGGATATCAACATAGTTGCCATCTTGTAAACTTGCCCTCTCTGCTACTATGTCCAAAACGCGCTGGTAAGACTGTATCCGAGGATTTTGCACCAACTTCTCATTGCCATTGGAAGACTGACAGAGCATACATAGCTTCCAGTTGATAGGTGCCTCACCTTCACAAGTGACTTCAGTAGCTTGTGGTTTGTCTGTCATGTTCAACTCCTGTAATAAAAGAAAAAAAAAACATGTGATTCCTGTCATTATGTATTATTATGTCAATACTAATTAATTATAAAAAACTGCTGTAGTAAATATCTAAAACACATCTGCAACTAGTAATATTGCATTTCTTAGCCCTAAAATGTATGTTTAGCTGTCAAATTTTATTTTTATGTTATTTATAAGCTGAGATATTAACGAAAATTGGTTTTACGTCAGCCATTTTGTCAAATCCAATATGGCGGTCACGTGGGACTCGGGGCAAATGGAAACATTGTTTTTCGTATTGCTTATACTATAACCTTTCCAAAAATGTATAGTTTTCAGACTCTCCAAAAAAATCCGGCGAAGGCCTAAATCAATACATAGTGAACCGGACTAAGAGTTGAAAAGAGTCTTGAGCTTCAGTGCTGATTCTTGGGCTTCAGTGCTGATTCTTGGGCTTCACTGCTGAGTCTTGGGCTTCAGTGCTGTGTCTTGGGCTTTAGTGCTGAGTCTTGGGCTTCAGTGCTGTGTCTTGGGCTTTAGTGCTGAATCTTGGGCTTCAGTGCTGAGTCTTGGGCTTCAGTGCTGAATCTTGGGCTTCAGTGCTGAGTCTTGGGCTTCAGTGCTGAGTCTTGGGCTTCAGTGCTGAGTCTTGGGCTTCAGTGCTGAGTCTTGGGCTTCACTCCTGAGTACTGGCCTTCAGTGCTGAGTCTTGGGCTTCACTCCTGAGTATTGGGCTTCAGTGCTGAGTCTTGGGCTTCACTCCTGAGTCTTCTGCTTCCAGCAAGAGTCTTGAGAGTAATGCACTACCTGTCTCCAGACCCTCTTCTATACATCATGGATTTTGCAGGTGGTGACATCATTTCCAAGACCTTCTCATTAAGAAGTGTGCATGCGTATCGAACGCAGGCGAATGCATGTCCTTGCGTACGCTTGCATTCCCATAGACAGTAAGGCGTTGTTTTGATGCACTCCATCCGCATAACTGACCCCTCAAAAAATGCAACATGTTGCGTTTGCCAGAACCTGACGCACACCGATAAATGACGCATGCGTACGCAGACGCATACAAACACATGTCCCTGCGTACGTCATGTTAAAGATAGGTAGCCATGACTCATGCGGATGTGTGGGGATGATACACTGTGTACAAAGACACAAATGTGAAACCACCCTTATCCAGCACATTATTTCTTAGAACGTTCTAAATGGTTGAATTGGCCCTTCTTAAGATGTTTGCTAATTTTCTGATAGCTTTGGGTTTGTTTTTTTCAGCCAAATGATATGACACCTTTTTGGTCCACATATAAAAAGGTTTCCATGAACAGCTGCTAAACTTAAATTTAACCCTCTTCCTCTCTTAACCCATTATCTACCAATGTCCTTTTTTGGGACCCCTAATCTTTAGCTTCTAGCAACTAAGATTTTATAATTTTTATAATTAGGTCCAATTCTTTGTGTTTGTAAAATGAATGTTTTCAAAATAGGAAATCATGTCATTGTCATTTTTAATTGAACATTGGGACGCACTTTTCTGAAAAATCCATACTTGTAAAAATTTTAATTTGGCAAGTAATGGGTTAAGAGGCTGTTTGCATTTCAAGAGGAGCATTGCATGGCCTATAAGTTTCCTTAGTTTCCTTTCAGAGGAAACATTCCCTTTTAAACTGCCAGTCAGAGACCTCTCACTTAGCCTAATCAGATCTTCTGCTTTGCCCTGAGGAGGGGCAAACACCCCAAAACACGTGTCTGCAAATGGAGATTCTGGTTTGGCCTCTTATCCTAAGTCATGTGGCTAGGCTCGTTAAGGGATCAATATTAATTTATAGGATTTCTACATCCAATTGGTAGGTTTAGAAATTAAGTCCTCTTCTCTTCTGAAGAGGCAATTTGCACCTTTTATAACCCTAATAAAAGCTACCCTAGATCATAAGCTAATCAGTTAGTTGTCGAATAACTTATGACTTTGTGAGAATGGAGGTATTTTGTAGAACTGCAGTACGAATAAATGAAGCCGCTCACCGTTTGTTTTCTTTGTAATCTATGCGACTTGTCTATTTATGTAAGAAATCATATTGTTACACAGGAGATTAAAGTAATTAAAAAAAAAATCAATACTTTATTGATATCACAACAAAAACAGGGTCTAAACATACTTTAATAATGTGTCAGGTAGGAAGAAAAAACAAATGCTTGAAAAAATGTATCTACCATGGGAAGTGGTTAAATATGAACCTTTAAAAAGAAACATAGTCTGGTTGAGTGATGTCCCGTTTGGATGCGGTGTACTTTAGAAGTGCAGCCAATTTATTATCACTGATGTGGAAATTTTGGTGTTGAGGTATATTTATAATGTCCCCTTAATAGCTCATTAACTTCAGATACATCTTGTTCTTTCTCTTACTATGTTACTGTACACATCAACATTTATGTATGAATAGGATCAGCATAAATTATATCTGTAAAATAATTTTGGAAACTAGCAAGCTGTGGCATCATCTGAATCTCCTATTCTTATAATAGATTCTCAGTTCATGGATTTTATTCACACTACCACCAGATTGTTGGCAACGGGTGTTAGGTCATCAGGCACCACATTGCTCTATTTGCTCCCCAGTATCTACACTTCTCACCTATCGTATAAGATATGAGGATGCATCCTCCAATAGCGATGTTCTACAGAAGAATTTCATTTTTTAAGCAGGCTAAAAACTTCCAATATTGCACATAGACAAACTTATAGTGGAGTCAACAGTCCAAGTCTGAGGTTAACCGTGTGGCCTTTTCTTTGCGCCTGACTTCATTACATTATTTCCTCTTTAAATAGTACTACTAAACCTGGAGGTGCAGAGAGGTCCACTGCATTTTCAGTTAAAACGTATTAAAAGTTAAAATTTAAAATAATGAAAATATAAAGTGTAAGCCTCCTCAGACCAGTCAAGAGGCTACTCCCAAAAACCAAGAAACCCCTCCCCCCTAATTGTTTTTGAAACATCGAGAACGGGGATCGGTCACATCGTCTTCAGAAAATCACATTAGAGATGAAAGGTGGCACCCCATGCCCCATAAAATACCTCCTTGTTCAGGTAAGTAATCCCTCTCCAAACCTGAGTACTTCAGAGTCTGCATGGTGTACGTCGTGGACATGTTTTAGAAGTCTGGTGAAAACTTTTCCCGATATGATAGATTTAGGGAACATTTTAAAGTCTAAGGCTAGGTTCACATCGCGTTAGTGCCATCCGATTAATGGATCTGTTAAATAGATGCGCTAACGCTGTTGCCCAAAATCTCTTTTTTTCAACAGTCGCGGTACCATTGTTGTGCAATAGAGGTCTATGCACAGTGAACGCATCTGTTCGCTGTGCTTTAGACCTAACGTACCCTAAAACACAGTAGACCGTGTTTGAGGGTGTGTCACAAAGTAACGCATCATCGCTAACGCATGCAGATTTTGACATGCGTTAGGATTGATATAGAAGGGTTAATAGTTTGCCTTTAAGTGCCTCTTGCCTTTAATTGTTAGAATTACTAGAATCTGTTGATGCAGTAGTCTTAGTGTCTCCGCTTCAAGGACACCATACTTCTTATCATGTATGTTCTCCATATTCAGTCACAACATGTTATTTGGTACGTGAGAGATTAAAGGTCAGTATGACCCTGGGTGATGGTGGGGGCTACATGAATTGCATTGAGAATTACATTTGTTGTAAATGGTATAAAATATTGCTTTCTTGCTCTTTTACTTCAGATAAAAGTGACTTGCTCACAGGATATGTGTGAGGTGTCTTTTTGTCTCCAAGCGCGCTTGTAAAATGACGGGCGTAACTCCACAATTTGGTCTCACTGGTGATCTGTCAGCTGACATTTGGGTCAGAATGAAAACAGCTATAACAGGATGCATTACGATAATGTATGGCAATGGGTGCGTTAACGGATCTGTTACATGGCGTTAGTGCCACTTAGTAACGGAGCAGGCGCCCTTAAGCCAGGAGAAGTGCACGTCAGATCGCTGATCTGACACAGTGCACAGCGAAGTGTCAAATCAGTGATCTTACACTATAACTACACTATTGCCCTTGGGGCAATGTTATAGTGTAAAAAAAAATATTCACATGTGTAAAAAAAAGGGAAAAAAATGTAAAAAACAATAAATATATATATATTCTTCCTATAAATACATTTCTTTAAATAAAAACAAACAACAAAAGTACACATATTTAGTATCGCCGCGTCCGTAACAACCCCACCTATAAAACTATATCACTAGTTAACCCCTTCAGTGAAAGAAAAAAAAAATGAGGCAAAAAACAACGCTTTATTCTCATACCGCCAAACAAAAAGTGGAAAAACACGCAATCAAAAAAACTGATATAAATAACCATGGTACCACTGAAAACATCATCTTGTCCCGCAAAAAACGAGCCGCCATACAGCATCATCAGCGAAAAAATAAAAAAGTTATAGTCCTCAGAATAAAGCGATGCAAAAATAATAATTTTTTCTATAAAATAGTTTTTATCGTATAAAAGCGCCAAAACATTAAAAAAATATAAATGAGGTATCGCTGTAATCGTACTGACCCGAAGAATAAAACTGCTTTATCAATTTTACCAAGCGCGGAACGGTATAAACGCCTCCCCCAAAAGAAATTCATGAATGGCTGGTTTTTGGTCATTCTGCCTCACAAAAATCAAGACCTCACATGACTCAGTGGACCCAAATATGGAAAAATTATAGCTCTCAAAATGTGGTAACGCAAAAAATATTGTGACAGCTGCCAATCATAAAAATCCGCTAAAAAAACAGCTACAAAAGTAAATCAAAACCCCCTTCATCACCCCTTTAGTTAGGGAAAAAAAAAAAAAAGTATTTCCATTTTCTTATTAGGGTTAGGGTTAGGGCTAGGGTTAGACTTAGGGCTAGGGTTGGGGCTAGGGTTAAGGCTACAGTTAGGGTTGGGGCTAAAGTTAGGGTTGGGGCTACATTTACCGTTGGGAATAGGGTTGGGATTAGGGTTAGGGGTGTGTCAGGGTTAGAGGTGTGGTTAGGGTTACCATTGGGATTAGGGTTAGGGGTGTGTTTGGATTAGGGTTTCAGTTATAATTGGGGGGTTTCCACTGTTTAGGCACATCAGGGGCTCTCCAAACGCGACATGGCTTCCGATCTCAAATCCAGCCAATTCTGCGTTGAAAAAGTAAAACAGTGCTCCTTCCCTTCCGAGCTCTCCCGTGTGCCCAAACAGGGGTTTACCCCCAACATATGGGGTATCAGCGTACTCAGGACAAATAGGACAACAACTTTTGGGGTCCAATTTCTCCTGTTACCCTTGGGAAAATACAAAACTGGGGTCTAAAAAATAATTTTTGTGGGAAAAATAGGATTTTTTATTTTCACGGCTCTGCATTATAAACTGTAGTGAAACACTTGGGGGTTCAAAGTTCTCAACACACATCTAGATAAGTTCCTTGGTGGGTCTAGTTTCCAATCTGGGGTCACTTGGGGGTTTCTGTTTAGGTGCATTAAGGGCTCTGCAAACGCAATGTGATACCTGCAGACCAATCCATCTAAGTCTGCATTCCAAATGATGCTCCTTCCCTTCCAAGCTCTGCCAAGTGCTCAAACGGTGGTTCCCCCCACATATCAGGTTTCAGCGTACTCAGGAATAATTGGACAACAACTTTTAGGGTCCAATTTCAACTGTTACCCTTAGAAAAATACAAAACTGGGGGCTAAAAAATAATTTTTGTGGGAAAATTTTTTTTTATTTTTGCGGCTCTGCATTATAAACTTCTGTGAAGCCCTAGGTGGGTCAAAGTGCTCACCACACATCTAGATAAGTTCCTTAGGGGGTTTACTTTCCAAAATGGTGTCACTTGTGGGGGGTTTCAATGTTTAGGCACATCAGTGGCTCTCCAAACGCAACATGGCGTCCCATCTTAATTTCTGTCAGTTTTGCATTGAAAAGTCAAACGGCGCCCCTTCCCTTCCGAGTTCTGCCGTGCGCCCAAACAGTGGTTTACCCCAACTTGGGGTATTGGCACACTCAGAACAAATGGCACAAGTTTTGGGGTCCAATTTCTTCTCTTACCCTTGGGAAAATAAAAAATTGGGGGCGAAAAGATCATATTTGTGAAAAAATATGATTTTTTATTTTTACGGTTTTGCATTATAAACTTCTGTGAAGCACTTGGTGGGTTAAAGCGCTCACCACACATCTAGATAAGTTCCTTAGGGGGTCTACTTTCCAAAATGGTGACACTTTGGGGGGTTTCAATGTTTAGGCACATCAGGGGCTCACCAAATGCAACATGGCGTCCCATCTCAATTCCTGTCAATTTTGCATTGAAAAGTCAAACGGCGCTCCTTCCCTTCCGAGCTCTGCCATGTGCCCAAACAGTGGTTTACCCCCACATGTCGGGTATCGGCATACTCAGAACAAATGGCGCAACAACTTTTCGGGTCCAATTTCTTCTCTTACCCTTGGGAAAATAAAACAAATTGGAGCTGAAGTAGATTTTTTGTGAAAAAAAGTTAAATGTTCATTTTTTTTAAACATTCCAAAAATTCCTGTAAAACACCTGAAGGGTTAATAAACTTCTTGAATGTGGTTTTGAGCACCTTGAGGGGTGCAGTTTTTAGAATGGTGTCACACTTGGTTATTTTCTATCATATAGACGCCTCAAAATGACTTCAAATGTGATGTGGTCCCTAAAAAATATTGGTGTTGTAAAAATGGGAAATTGCTGGTCAACTTTTAACCCTTATAACTCCCTAACAAAAACATTTTTGGTTCCAAAATTGTGCTGATGTAAAGTAGACATGTGGGAAATGTTACTTATCAATTATTTTACATGACATATCTCTGTGATTTAAGGGCATAAAAATTCAAATTTTGAAAATTGCTAAATTTTCAAAATTTTCCCCAAATTTCCGTTTTTTTCACAAATAAACGCAAGTTATATCGAAGAAATTTTACCACTATTATGAAGTACCATATGTCACGAGAAAACAACGTCAGAACCGCCAAGATCCGTTGAAGCGTTCCAGAGTTATAACCTCATAAAGGGACAGTGGTCAGAATTGTAAAAATTGGCCTGGTCATTAACGTGCAAACCACCCTTGGGGGTAAAGGGGTTAATATAGGAGACAGTAAAAACAATAGATTTGCTCACCTTGGGTGGTTGTGTGAAGACACAACCACTATAAAGGTTTAGATAGCCAACTGCCCTATGGCTGGGGGAGAGATCCGCCAGAGGGAAATTACCAAAACAGAAAACAGCACATTTTAAAATTGCCGCTGCGACTGAAATGAAGTCTCTTGCTGCGATATTGTTAGAAAGTTCTTTATTGTCCACTGCGTGTTTCAATGCCGTAGTCATCTTTATCAAGTGTAGAAAAAACCAAACAGTCCTAATCTCTAGTATTAAAACCTTACCATTTGTCGGGTGTTTTTATCTTGAGTTTTGTCTGTTTAGTGGCCAGTGTGAACATGCGCCTACACGCTGCGTTCACACCAACTTGTATTCCAGTTCATCTCTTCAGGTTTTTTGTTTTTTTTTGAGCTGGACATTACATTCATTTAGCTGGGTCTCGGTCTCTCTCGTCCCTTATTCACACGCACATCACTTAACAAATGATAAGGTTTTAATACTAGAGGTTAGGACTGTCCCGAATATGGTCACCGTGATATGATGGGATGGCTATTATGTTTTTTTATAATGAAAATTATATTGTATAAGTACCCTATATTTTCATGCACTATTACTGTGTATCTATATACTGCAGGGTATTTGCTGATTGTTTTTATCCTGGGTTTTGTTTGTTTAGTGGCCAGTGTGAACATGCACCTACACGCTGCACGCACACCAACTTATATTCCAGGTCATCTCTTCAGGGTTTTTTACTCTTCAGAAAGATGCTTAGCAAGCTTTGTATGGAATTATAAAGTTTGCTATTCAGACTGATTAATTTTACGTTTTGCAATAATCACATATAAGATAAAGTATGACATTTTTTTGAGATATTCAAGTAAATTACTATTTCTACCTGCCAGCTGTATAACTTCCTGCTTGCTGCTACAAAGAAATCAAACATAATTTTATAAGACGAACCTTTTATAATGTCTTGCTGGCTGCACATGACAAGAGCATTTTTTAAAAACATTTTTCTCAATCTAATCTTATTAAAAGGAACCTGTCGCGTCCCCCATGCCCTTCAACCACCAGCATCAGACTATTTGTTGCTAATACCCTGCCTAACCAGCCCTGTATAGTGTTTAACATCTCGACCCATGTTTAAAAAAGGCTTTATAATAATAATAATCTTTATTTTTATATAGCGCTAACATATTCCGCAGCGCTTTACATTTTTGCACATATTATCATCACTGTCCCCGGTGGGGCTCACAATCTAAATTCCCTTTCAGTATGCTTTATAAACTTTATACTTCATATTCTTTGACTAGTTGATGTTGTTTTCCCCAGACTAGGCTTGTCCCTCACAGCATGTTATCACCGACCTGTGGGCATGATAACCTGATTGGCAGGAGCCAGTGTCATTGCCAGCTCTCTGCTAATCTCGCTCATGTGCTCAACTTTCTGTACCTACTTTATTGCGCCTCTAACGCCGAGTGTACGGTGCCCGGCTTCAGAGGCGCATGTCAAGAGGTGAGGAAGACACGAGTGTTGCAGGGAGCTGGCGATGTTATCATGCCCACAGGGCTGGCATAATAACATACTATGAAGGCCAACTAGTCTGGGGAAAACAACAACCCATCAACTAGTCAAAGGTCTAATTAGCATATGAAACGCAAAGTTTATAAAACCTTTTTGTCAACTTGCGTTGAGGTGTTAAACACTATGCAGGGCTGGTTAGACAGGGTATTGGCAACAAATAGTCTAATGTTGGAGGGTATGGGGGACCTAGCAGGTTCCCTTTAAAGGGAATCTGTTGCCAAGTTTTTGCCACCGAATCTGAGAGAAGCATAATGTAGAGACAGACCCTAATTCCATCAATGTGTCACTTATCAGCAGGGGATAATCTCTAGTGAACCAGATGCCATACAGTCCTCCACTTTCATGGGCTCTCTGTAACCCCACCCTCACCACTGATTGGAAGCTTTCTGCCTATGCACAGAGTATATAGAAAGTTTCCAATCCGTGTTGGGGGCGGGGTGATACAGAACTCCGCATTCAGAGAAGTGCTAGATCTGCAGCAGATTTAACAGTGATGTTATCAAAAGTGCAGCAAACAGACCGGTAAGTGATACATTGCTGTATTCAGGGTCTCTGCCCCAACATCAGAAGGGGTAGCAAGAATCTGGTGACCAATTCCCTTCGAGGCCTCATGTACCTGGTTGAATTACTTTCCTGTACAAGTTCTGAGTTGGACAAAGCTGTAATCTTGACTGATACTGTATTTCCATCTACTATATAATTGTCTAAGGGTCACTTCCGTCTTTCTGTCTGTCCTTCTGTCTGTCCTTCTTTCTGTCACGGATATTCATTGGTCGCGGCCTCTGTCTGTCATGGAATCCAAGTCACTGATTGGTCTCGCTAGCTGCCTGTCATGGCTGCTGCGACCAATCAGTGACGGCCACAGTCCGATTAGTCCCTCCCTACTCCCCTGCAGTCAGTGCCCGGCGCCCGCTCCATACTCCCCGCAGTCACCGCTCACACAGGGTTAATGCCAGCGGTAATGGACCGTGTTATGCCGCGGGTAACTCACTCCGTTACCGCCGCTATTAACCCTGTGTGACCAAGTTTTTACTATTGATGTTGCCTATGCAGCGTCAATAGTAAAAGGATCTAATATTAAAAATAATACAAAAAATCATTATATACTCACCATCCGTCGCCTTTCCTGCTCCTTGCGACGCTCCGGTAACCGCTCCATGCAAGTGGCAGGTTCCGGTGGCAAGAATGGTATGCGACAAGGACCTGCCATGACGTCACGGTCATGTGACCACGATGTCATCACGGGTCCTGCGCTACCAACCCTGGGACCGGAAGCTGCCGAGTGCACCGCACACAGGCGACATGACTACAAGGGCTCCCTCGGAGGGTGAGTATATGTTTATTTTTTATTTTTAACCTGTGACATACGTGGCTGGGCAATATACTACGTAGCTGGGCAATATACTACGTGGGCTGTGCAATATACTACGTGGACATGCATATTCTAGAATACCCGATGCGTTAGAATCGGGCCACCATCTAGTATGACCATAATTTCATATCAAAGCTATTGCACCATTGTCAGATGCCACATTATAACGGTATTATTTCCTATTGGCAGTGCACCATAGTATGGTGCCATATGGCGGCATGATACCCCAGCACATGCACCGCCTGCTTCTTTGTAATCTGGAACCATCAGTTCTCCAGTTGTTGTCACACACGTGACTTTGCAGCTGTCTGTATTTGTCCTTGAACCCTTTGCAAATGTAACTATATTATTAGCTTTGTAATAGCCCATTGGTATTTCACATTTACTTACAAATTAGAATTGGCAATTTTCTATTGATTTTACATAGACTATATATTATTATGTGTTTTCCATATTTTTAACTCTGATTCAAAAATGTACTTAGTTCCTTTAAATATCACATTCACTTTCCATAAACTTTCATCAAGAAATTGTAAATAATAATCACAAGGGTATTTATAAGTGCAGAAAGCCCATTGTGTTTCACAGTGAACTACTATTTCGGTAAGCGTTTATAAAGGATGCATACACATTTTTATTTACTATGCATCTGATCTAAACGAATAAAAACTTGGTGAAAAATGATTGGTTATTGGTTATATTACTGTATCCCATCCTCCATTTTCCTCAGTGAGAAGAAAAAAAAGATAAATAGTGAACTAATTAAACATCAATTTAGATGAAAACATGAGTGTTTGTGCCCATCCGCACTATTCCTGCGTCTGTCGCTGGGCAGCACTGTGCCTTCGTTACAGGTAATGCAGGCAATAATGAGTTAGTACTGTGTGATTCTCTGGGACTTCTGTTACATTCAGTAAACTGAAGTGTTAACCTCTATCTACAGTTTGGGTTACCTCCTTACTATTATTCCTGAGCGGGACTGCTTGCTGCTTAATTTCATGAATCCTTGTTCCACACTACCAGTTCTAAAGTTCACTTTGATCTGGCCCATTTCCCTGCTCTCTGCTCCTGTAGTGCTCTTTTGATTATTCAGTTTTTTAACTTCAGTCTGCATTTTGACAATCTGCTTACAATCACTTTTTGTCCCTGACCTTGACCTTCTGGTAACTACACCGCTTGACAACCCTTTCTGCTAGCCTGCTCCACTGGCCAGCAACCTGCTCCATAATTACTACTTTTTAATGTATATCTGTTATTCTAGAAGCTAAAGTGGGGAAGAAAATGTCAAAAATACAATTACAATTCAATATTTCTGACTCCCCATTTATATAAATTTTTCCTTATTTTAGTAATGTCTAATAAATGTGTAAGGACTCCTTGTGTCACAGTAATTGGATAGACGCTGCATCATAGGGATATACAGTATACGGTATATGTAGTAGCTTAAGATGAAATGATATTAAATATGTACAGTGCAGATATTTGCCACTTACAATAGAAATATAATCTTGCACTGACCATTCTCATAATTACTGGGTTATACTTAGATCATTTAATACACACCATAAGAACTGATTGTGAAGCAGTGTCACAACTTGGTAACATTAAGTTAATGTCTGTTCTCCAGTACTTGCTCTAAAGTATTTACCAATGTTTAATTTCTTGCAGTTCTCCCTCGACAAGATGGAAAAATTGCTATGGTCACTGGAGGTGCAAAAGGCATAGGATACTACACTGCAAAACATTTAG
Source organism: Ranitomeya imitator (assembly GCF_032444005.1). Taxonomy (NCBI): domain Eukaryota; kingdom Metazoa; phylum Chordata; class Amphibia; order Anura; family Dendrobatidae; genus Ranitomeya; species Ranitomeya imitator. Next base: position 150,870,073 of record NC_091284.1, on the reverse strand, counting down.
CAAGACTTGGAATGCATGTGATAATAGGTAGGTCCTTAATTTTCCCTTGCCCTGCTCTCATTGCTGTAAAATTATAATTGGGCCAACAGGAAATTCCTCTGTCACTATTTCAGAATAGACAGTGCTAGTGTGGCACCCCTAGGGGTATTTGCCACAAAAATAGTTACTGACAGTAAATACAAATACTAAAATAGCAAGACTGCACTACCACCTCCGGCCAAAAGGGGGAGCTCCAGAGACTCCCCTTGATCCATTCTGGTCTGAGAGAAGAAATGGGAGTTGGGCCAAGGAGCTGATAGTGAGAGGTCATACAGTTGAATCTCTAACAGCCCTGTGACTGTTACCAGGCCTAAATCACCGGCCTGAGGAGAAGAGGGATAGAGAAAAAGGACATTGTGAGAACCGGGTAGCATTAATCACTACCCAGAACAGGCGCAAAGACGGATACCGGATCCGTGGCTGTATTCATTATATATAATACAGCAACCGGAAAAACGTGAAGTGATATCAGCTTCACTAGGGTCGGATGCAGCAACAGACACAGAGTTCAGCGGTACTCCCAGAGGGGGTAAACCGATAAAAGGACTCGGGTTGCCCGTCGAACCAGGACCCGGAGGGGACAGATTGGGCCGGCAGCCAGTTCACATACAGCAGCAGGGCCACACAGAAATTGCGCACAATAAGAGGCGAAGACCCCGGCAGGGTCAAAGTAACTCAGAGTTCCCATACAGACTCCGGTGACAGGACTGGTTGTAAATCCTTTTATGTTAAAGTAAACTGGTTAAACGTTTCAGTGCCTCAGTCTTTCATTTGGACAATAGCCATCTATCCAGGATCGAGATCGTCACCGCTGGGAGAACTAGCTGCTGATCAAGTAAGTGCCTGTCCCCTCACAATACCCCTTACACTGTGCATTGCCTGAGGCCACAGCACCGGGTCAAGCCACCCGTGACATCCCCCTCAAGAGACAGACTCCATTGGTCCGGTGCTGGGTATCCCGGTCTCCTGGGCGTCACACTAGCATTAACCCCTTCAAGTCGCGGCCCTTTTTCGTTTTTGCGTTTTCATTTTTCACTTCCCTCCTTCCCAGAGCCATAACATTTTTATTTTTCCGTCAATATGGTCATGTGAGGGCTTATTTTTTGCGGGACAAGTTGTACTTTTGAACGACGCCATTGGTTTTACCATGTCTTTTACTAGAAAACAGGAAAAAAATTCCAAGTGCGGTGAAATTGCGAAAAAAGTGCAATCCCACACTTGTTTTTTGTTTGGCTTTTTTGCTCGGTTCATTAAATGCTAAAACTGACCTGCCATTGTGATTCTCTAGGTCATTACGAGTTCATAGGCATCTAACATGACTAGGTTATTTTTTATCCAAGTGGTGAAAAAAAATTCAAAACTTTGCTTAAAAAAAAAAAAAAAAAAAGTGCCATTTTCCGATACCCGAAGCGTCTCCATTTTTCGTGATCTGGGGTCGGGTGAGGGCTTATTTTTTGCGTGCCGAGCTGACGTTTTTAATGATACCATGTCGGTGCAGATACGTTCTTTTGATCGCCCGTTATTGCATTTTAATGCAATGTCACGGCAACCAAAAAAAGTAATTCTGGCGTTTCGGATTTTTTTCTCGCTACGCTGTTTAGCGATCAGGTTAATGCTTTTTTTTTATTGATAGATCGGGCGATTCTGAACGCGGCGATACCAAATACGTGTAGGTTTTTTTTTTTATTATTGTTTTATTTAGGATGGGGCAAAAGGGGGGTGATTTAAACTTTTATATTTTTTATATTTTTTTCATATTTTTAAAAACATTTTTTTTTTTTTTACTTGTGCCATGCTTCAATAGCCTCCATGGGAGGCTAGAAGCTGGCATAGCCTGATCGGCTCTGCTACATAGCAGCGATCATGCTGTGAGCGCCGACCACAGGGGGGCGCTCACAGCAGGCTGGCATCAGTAACCATAGAGGTCTTAAGGACCTCTATGGTTACCTTCCTGATGCATCGTCGACCCCCGATCATGTGACGGGGTCGGCGATGACATCATTTCCGGCCGCCCGGCCAGAAGCGCCGGTTAAATGCCGCTGTCTGTGTTTGACAGCGGCATTTAACAGGTTAATAGCGGCGGGTGAATAGCGATTTCACCCGCCGCTATTGCGCGCACATGTCAGCTGTACAAAACAGCTGACATGTCGCGACTTTGATGTGGGCTCACCGCCGGAGCCCACATCAAAGGGGGTGACACGGCATGCGCAGTAATAGTACGGCGCATGTCGTGAAAGGGTTACATGAAGGGTTAACTGACATGAAGATAGGTGTTATGACTCACCAGGTGAGGTGGATCCTCCAAGCCAGAGATCTGTGTGGGCTCTCGGACCACGGCCGTCAGTGCAGTAGATCGGAGAGGGACACGGACAGTTGAGGAACAGGAGACCATAGTCGGGTAGGCGGAGTGTGGGAGACTGAAGGCAGGCAGAAAACATCATGAAACCGCAGGCAGTCGAAGTGCAGGAAACTGCAGGTGTGTGGAGGACGTCAGGAAAACCGCAGGCAGGCAGATTACTTCAGGAAACCGCAGGTAGGTGGAGGATGTCAGGAAACCGCAGGCAGGCAGAGTACTTCAGGAAACCGCAGGTAGGTGGAGGATGTCAGGAAACCGCAGGCAGGCAGAGTACTTCAGGAAACCGCAGGTAGGTGGAGGATGTCAGAAAACCGCAGGCAGGCGGAGTACTTCAGGAAACCGCAGGTAGGTGGAGAATGTCAGGAAACCGCAGACGGGTGGATGGAGTGCAGTAGGAGGTCGAGCAGCACGGAAGTCTTAATGTAAAGGCTCAGTCAGATTGCCGTATAACACGAGCGACTATTGCATCGCAATGCTCTGACTGACCTTTGGCTCTCCTTACTCGAGCTTGACAGCATGCATTTCTATACAGCTGTCATGCTCGGGTCAGGAGAGCCGTTGGTCAGTCTGTGCACTGCGATGCGATCATTGTCCGCTTGATATGGCCGTTTGACTGTGTCCTAATGACATGACACATGGTGTGTCTCAGTGATATTTATATAGGCCCAGGCTGATGCTCACATGGGATGACACTGGGCCATCTGCAAACCCCAACATGGAACACATCAGAGTCCATTAAACAGGGGTAGAGGGAAGCAAGGCACAGATTCGGGATAGGTGCTCAACAATAGGGTGCAGTACCCAAATTGAACTCTCTGCAAGGAGAAACGTTTCCCCTTACACCTCCAGACAGAGGCCGCTCAGCTAGCCAAATCAGATTTCCTGCTTTGCACTAAGGAGTGGTTATACCTCGGAACATGTGTCTGCAAATAGAATTTCTAGTTTGGCTTCTTATCCTAAGTCATGTGGCTAGTCTAGTTAAAGGGTCGATAATGACTTCTAGGATTGCTTCATCCAGTGGGTGGCGTGGGAGTTCTGTTCCTTCTGAAGAGGCTATTTCAACATTATTGTAGTCATTCTTGGAGTCCTGGCTGAATGTGTAGTCATGACAAGTAGCATACTGATGCAATATAACCAATATGCCACAGCACTCCAATGTAATGTAAAGTAGAAATGTGTTTATTGAGAGATCAGCGTTGGTTTAGAATCCAAAACATGAATGACAGCCAATGTTTCGGTCCATTCCTACACCTTTCTCAAGGCCTGGGTGAGGTAGTTACCACATTTGTAACGGTCTCCAGGGATGCATTGCATTAGAGTGCCGTGGTTTACTGCTTACATTCTTGGATTTCTTTGGTTCCTACCACATCTTGACTGCCTACAATATTTCTTTTGCATACAGAAGCAACATTAGGAGTCAAATCAAGAGAGTTGTAGCAGAGAAAACCTTTGGTGAGCACTGGTACCTAAATAACATGTTGAGGCACAGGGAAGTGTCCACATTAGGCTTTAGGGGGTATTTCAGTATACAAAATAAAAATTTTCCATATTGAGTAAAAAAAAATTTAAATTGTTTCTCAAGCAATAACCTCTTATTTACTAACCCTAAATGTGATGCTCAAACCTCGCTGCCTGGGATTACAACCAGTACTTACATATCCTTGATAGAGCAGAAGAATTTCTTCAGAATGTTGCAAGAAATTTTCAGCGTTCCCACAGAAGCTAATGACAGAGTAGAAATAACTACTCATTATGGTCAAGAGAATCCCTTTTCAATGTACCTGCAGAAGAAGAGAAATGGAAGCATGTGACCCAAAGAAGCAGGAAGATGAGGAGGCAGTCAGTACCCATACCGCTAAAGAACTGCTACCAGGCTCTCATGCAGGACAACTACCAGATGTACATCAAAAAAGTGCTTTCCCACAAAGACCACTCCATTAAGCAATCAGAAGCCTCTTGAAGGGAGAAAAAGAAGTGCTGTGGTGAAGAAGAAAAGGAGTGTGATGGTCATGGAGAATTCCCTACTTAGAGGAACAGAAGCCACTATCTGCAGACCAGATATCACCTCATGAGAAGTGTATAGGGATGAGCGGATCTGTAGAAGTTCTGGTTCGGCAGAACTTGAGAAAAAGTTTGATTTAGGTAGCCGAAATTGACCGAAACCCCATATAAATCAATGGGGACCCGAACATTGGTGCTGTACAATGGTCTTAGTATTGGCTAGTGGGCTGCAAAAGAAATCAAGATGGGGGATAAGAGCAGGACAATTGCCCTGCAAACAAATGTGAATAGGATCATGATTTAAAATAACCTATAGAATTCAAACTAATAGTCTTGAAACAGGAGGCGGAGGTGTAAGTGGAGGAGTGGAGCAGTGCCTTGGGTGTATATTTTACTGTACTTGTTAATAAATAAATTTAAAAAATTATGTGGGGTCCCCACTATTTTTAATAACCGGCCAACCAAAGTGGATCTGCCGCCTAGGACCTCATTCTTATCAGCAGGGAGGAAATAGTTAAGGAAGTATAGGTGGCTGGGAATTTAGGAGGCATCGATCATGCTATCCTTGAATTGTGGATTACAAGAGGAGGAAGACCTGCGAGGACTCAGACTTTAAGGTTGGAGGATTGAGTGGGGGCAAGAATATCTTTCCAATTTCTTTTGTTATTCAATTCCAAGTTTAGTCTTAATTTTAAAGGGGTTCCCCATCACTAAAACACATTTTGCTCAAAAGTGCTGTTAAACCTTTCTATAGCAGAAGTATGTCCTCCTGAGGTTTCTTTCTTTGTTTCTTTATTTTTTGATCCCATATACTAGTATTTCTACTGGCAGATCTGGTTCTTTCTGTGCAGCACTTCCAGCTTCACTGGTTTCGGCCATGGCCTGGCAGCTCTCTGCATTCCCTGCTATCAGAGCTATAGTACTGTGTGTGCCATGAGCTCCCAGCCCTCCCTCTCCCTCTTGGGTCACTCTTGTGTATATATTGCTTGGTGCGTGCTGTGATTTGACAGCCCTCGCTGTCCTACCTACTGTGCCACTGTGTGTGATTTTTACAGTTTGCATATTTAATTTCCCAGAGGATCATGCATAATTCTCCTCACTCTACATGCCAGGCCTAGCTTGTCACACTTCATGAGGAGAAACTTTAACCTTTAGATCTCAGTATTAAGCCTCTCCTACAGCCAAATCAGATCTCATACTTAGCATCAACGAGGGGCAATAACCAAGAAACACCGTGTCTGCAAATTGAGATTCTGGTTTTGATTTTATCCTAAGTCCTATTGCAAAGGGTTACTAGTGACCTTTGCTACTTCCAGTAGGTGGCACTAGAGTTCTAGTCCTCGTCCTCTCTGAAGAGGTAATTTACATATTTACATCCTTTTCTCCCTCTAGCTCCCTCTCTTTCGGTCCCGTGTGAGCTCCCTCTCTTTCGGTCCTGTGTGAGCTCCCTCTCTTTCGGTCCTGTGAGAGCTCCCTCTCTTTCGGTCCTGTGTGAGCTCCCTCTCTTTCGGTCCTGTGTGAGCTCCCTCTCTTTCGGTCCTGTGTGAGCTCCCTCTCTTTCGGACCTGTGTGAGCTCCCTCTCTTTCGGTCCTGTGTGAGTTCCCTCTCTTTCGGTCCTGTGTGATCTCCCTTTCTTTCGGTCCTGTCTACATTAGCACCAAACTGGCAAACCGCTAAGATGAGCAGGTCTCCATATGTAGACTTTCTTGAGCAGATCTGGAAGCTCTTATGATTTGATGGTAGTGGGGTAAATAGTCCCCCTATATAATTTCCCTATGTGAAGGTGAAATGATACCAGTCAGTGGGGTGCTTGAAGCTGGATGCAATAGTGTGGTAAGTGTGCTTAATGTAAGACTACTGAAACGGGGTAAAGTGGGCCATTCTGGGTGTAAGTATCTTGCCTATAAAGGAAGGGGCGCAAGTCATGGCATGCTTTTTGTAGGGAGGCATTGGCTGTCTTGATCCCACTTTTCTCGGTCTCACTACTGTGGAGGGGTTGTGACGTTGAATATCGCTCGCAACCATCTCTCAGAGCTTTCGCTATAAGAAAGGTTCGGGACACTTCTCTAGAGGGAGCTTATGAGGTTTCTGAATACTGTTTATACATTGCATTCAGTTATGGGCTCCTAAGGGCTTATTCAGACTTCAGTGAATTTTCTTGTATGCTAAAAACGGTTGTTAGTTTCATCAATGATTCTTAACAGAATGTCATCAGCGTTTGGTCAGTGTCCGTTTTTACCATCAGAGTTTGGTCAGCGTTTTTCTCAGGTGGAAAAAAAAGTGATGATGGTTTGTCAATCTTCTCCTGTGTGAGCTCCCTCTCTTTCAGTCCTGTGTGAGTTCCCTCTCTTTCAGTCCTGTGTGAGCTCCCTCTCTTTCGGTCCCGTGTGAACTCCCTCTCTTTCGGTCCTGTGTGAGCTCCCTCTCTTTCGGTCCTGTGTGAGCTCCCTCTCTTTCGGTCCCGTGTGAGCTCCCTCTCTTTCGGTCCTGTGTGAGCTCCCTCTTTTTCGGTCCTGTGTGAACTCCCTCTCTTTCGGTCCTGTGTGAGCTCCCTCTCTTTCGGTCCTGTGTGAGCTCTCTCTCTTTCGGTCCTGTGTGAGCTCTCTCTCTTTCGGTCCTGTGTGAGCTCTCACTCCCTCTCCTGTTGTGAGTTCTGTTTTTGGGCTCCCTCTGGTGGTTACTGATGGTACTGGGTGACTTGTGTTCTCTGCGGTCTCTGGTGTCCACCTGTTCCATCAGGTTATGGGAGTTTCCTATTTAACCTGGCTTTTTTGTAATTTCCTTGCTGGCTATCAATGTAATCAGCGTGTCTTTTTACCTCTGCTCCCTGCGTCTGTTATCTTCAGGACAAGCTAAGTTTTGATTTTCCTGTTCCACGTTTTGCTTAATTTTTGTCTTAGTCCAGCTTGCAGAGATGTGATTCCTTGCTGCTGGTTGCTCTAGTGGGCTGAAATTACTCCTCATGTTCCATGAGTTGGCACATGAGTTCAAGTAATTTCAGGATGGTTTTTTTGAAGGGTTTTTCGCTGACCGCGCAGTTCACTTTTGTATCCTCTGCTATCTAGCTTTAGCGGGCCTCATTTTTGCTGATTCTATTTTCATAACTACGTATGTGCTTTCCTCTCATTTCACCGTTATTACATGTGGGGGGCTGCTATTTCTGTGGGGTGTTTCTCTGGAGGCAAGTGAGGTCTGTGTTTCTTCTTATAGGGGAAGTTAATCCTTCGGCTGGCGCGAGACGTCTACGAATCATCGTAGGCACGTTCCCCGGCTACTGCTAGTTGTGTGTTTAGGTTCAGGATCGCGGTCAGCTCAGGTTCCATCACCCTAGAGCTTGTTTTGTTTTTGTGCTTGTCCTTTTGTGATCCCCTGCCATTGGGATCATGACAGTATAGCCGGCCCGAAAAAATTGGTCATCGTTTTGGCTGAAGTAGGAGGAAAAGTAGTCTGAGGAAGTTTTTTTTTTTTTTTTTTTTCTCCTCCTCAGTGTTTGCTGCCTAGCCTTAATTGCAGCTTGACTGCTTCTTTCCTCCTCTTAATCCTTGAATGGCTCTGACCTCAGCTGTTTATCATGGATGTCCAGAGTTTGGCTTCCAGCCTGAATAATCTTGCTGCTAAGGTTCAAAATATACAAGATTTTGTTGTACATACGCCTATGTCTGAACCTAGAATTCCTGTCACAGAGTTTTTTTCTGGAGATAGATCTAGTTTTCTGAATTTTAGGAACAATTGCAAGTTGTTTCTTTCCTTGAAATCTCGCTCCTCTGGAGACCCTGCTCAGCAGGTCAAGATTGTTATATCTTTCCTGCGGGGTGACCCTCAGAATTGGGCATTTGCATTGGCACCAGGGGATCCTGCGTTGCTCAATGTGGATGCGTTTTTTCTGGCATTGGGTTTGCTCTATGAGGAACCTAACCTAGAGATTCAGGCTGAAAAAGCTTTATTGGCTCTCTCTCAGGGGCAAGATGAAGCAGAAATATATTGTCAGAAATTTCGGAAGTGGTCGGTGCTTACTCAGTGGAATGAGTGCGCTCTGGCTGCAAAATTCAGAGATGGCCTTTCTGAGGCCATTAAAGATGTTATGGTGGGGTTCCCGGCGCCTATAGGTCTGAATGAGTCCATGACTATGGCTATTCAGATTGATCGGCGTTTACGGGAGCGCAAACCTGTGCACCATTTGGCGGTGTCTTCTGAACAGGCACCTGAGATAATGCAATGTGATAGAATTCAGTCCAGAAGTGAACGGCAAAATTATAGGCGGAAAAATGGATTGTGATTTTATTGTGGTGATTCAGCTCATGTTATATCAGCATGCTCTAAACGCACAAAAAAGGTTGATAAGTCTGTTGCCATTGGTACTTTACAGTCTAAGTTCATTCTGTCTGTGACGCTGATTTGTTCATTATCATCCATTTCCGTCGATGCCTATGTAGATTCAGGCGCTGCCCTGAGTCTTATGGATTGGTCATTTGCCAATCGCTGTGGGTTTAGTCTGGAGCCTCTGGAAGTTCCTATTCCTTTGAAAGGAATTGACTCTACACCTTTGGCTATGAATAAACCTCAGTACTGGACACAAGTGACCATGCGTATGACTCCCGTTCATCAGGAGGTGATTCGCTTCCTGGTACTGTATAATTTACATGATGTCTTAGTGCTTGGTCTGCCATGGTTACAAACTCATAACCCAGTCCTGGACTGGAAAACAATGTCTGTGTTAAGCTGGGGATGTCAGGGGGTTCATGATGATGCATCTCCGATTTCTATCGCTTCATCTACTCCTTCTGAGGTTCCGGTATTTTTGTCTGATTATCGGGAGGTTTTTGAGGAGCCTAAGCTCAGTTCGCTTCCTCCTCACAGGGATTGCGATTGTGCTATAGATTTGATTCCCGGCAGTAAATTCCCTAAAGGTCGTTTGTTCAATCTGTCAGTGCCAGAGCATACTGCTATGCGGAATTATGTTAAGGAGTCCTTGGAAAAGGGACATATCCGTCCATCTTCGTCCCCTTTGGGAGCAGGTTTTTTTTTTGTGGCCAAAAAAGATGTTTCCTTGAGGCCTTGCATAGATTATCGTCTTTTGAATAAGATTACAGTCAAATATCAGTATCCTTTGCCATTGTTGACTGATTTGTTCGCTCGCATTAAGGGGGCTAAATGGTTCACTAAGATTGATCTTCGGGGTGCGGATAATCTTGTGCGGATAAGGCAGGGTGATGAGTGGAAAACCGCATTTAATACGCCTGAGGGCCATTTCGAGTATTTGGTGATGCCTTTTGGACTTTCTAATGCTCCTTCTGTCTTCCAGTCTTTTATGCACGATATTTTCCGTGAATATCTGGATAAATTTATTATCGTGTATTTGGATGATGTTTTGGTTTTTTCTGATGACTGGGAGTCTCATGTTCAGCAGGTCAGGAAGGTGTTTCAGGTCCTGCGGGCCAATTCTTTGTTTGTAAAGGGTTCTAAATGTCTCTTTGGAGTCCAGAAGATTTCTTTTTTGGGGTATATTTTTTCCCCTTCTACTATTGAGATGGATCCCGTCAAGGTTCAGGCTATTTGTGACTGGACGCAGCCTACATCTCTTAAGAGTCTACAGAAGTTCTTGGGCTTTGCTAATTTTTATCGTCGCTTCATAACTAATTTTTCTAGTGTTGTTAAGCCTTTGACGGATTTGACTAAAAAGGGTGCTGATGTTACTGATTGGTCTCCTGCGGCTGTGGAGGCCTTTCAGGAACTTAAGCGCCGGTTTACTTCTGCTCCTGTGTTGCGTCAGCCAGATACGTCGCTTCCTTTTCAGGTTGAGGTCGATGCTTCCGAGATCGGAGCGGGGGCGGTTTTGTCACAGAGAAGCTCCGATGGCTCAGTGATGAAGCCATGTGCGTTCTTTTCTAGAAAATTTTCGCCCGCTGAACGGAATTATGATGTTGGTAATCGGGAGCTTTTGGCCATGAAGTGGGCATTTGAGGAGTGGCGTCATTGGCTTGAGGGTGCTAGACATCGTGTGGTGGTCTTGACTGATCACAAAAATCTGATGTACCTTGAGTCTGCCAAGCGTCTGAATCCTAGACAGGCTCGTTGGTCACTGTTTTTCTCCCGTTTCAATTTTGTGGTTTCATACCTGCCAGGTTCAAAGAATGTGAAGGCGGATGCTCTTTCTAGGAGTTTTGTGCCTGACTCCCCTGGAAATTCTGAGCCCACTGGTATCCTTAGGGATGGGCTGATTTTGTCGGCTGTCTCCCCAGACTTGCGACGTGCTTTGCAGGAGTTTCAGGCGGATAAACCTGATCGTTGTCCGCCGGAAAGACTGTTTGTTCCGGATAATTGGACCAGTAGAGTCATCTCCGAGGTCCATTCTTCTGTGTTGGCAGGTCATCCTGGAATATTTGGTACTAGAGACTTGGTGGCCAGGTCTTTTTGGTGGCCTTCCTTGTCGAGGGATGTGCGTTCTTCCGTGCAGTCTTGTGGAGTTTGCGCTCGGGCTAAGCCTTGCTGTTCTTGGGCCAGTGGATTGTTGTTACCTTTGCCTATCCCGAAGAGGCCTTGGACGCACATTTCCATGGACTTTATTTCGGATCTCCCTGTCTCTCAAAAAATGTCCGTCATATGGGTTGTGTGTGACCGCTTTTCTAAGATGGTTCATCTGGTACCCTTGCCTAAGTTACCTTCCTCCTCTGAGTTGGTCCCTCTGTTTTTTCAAAACGTGGTCTGTCTGCATGGCATTCCGGAGAACATCGTTTCTGACAGGGGATCCCAGTTTGTGTCTAGATTTTGGCGGACGTTCTGTGCTAAGATGGGCATTGATTTGTCCTTTTGTCTGCATTCCATCCTCAGACGAATGGCCAGACGGAACGAACTAATCAGACTTTAGAAACTTATTTAAGGTGTTTTGTTTCTGCTGATCAAGATGACTGGGTTTCCTTTTTGCCGCTTGCCGAGTTTGCCCTTAATAATCGGGCTAGTTCTGCTACCTTGGTGTCTCCTTTCTTTTGTAATTCGGGGTTTCATCCTCGTTTTTCCTCTGGTCAGGTGGAGCCTTCTGATTGTCCTGGAGTGGACATAGTGGTGGATAGGTTGCATCGGATTTGGAGTCATGTGGTGGACAATTTGAAGTTGTCCCAGGAGAGGGCTCAGCAGTTTGCTAATCGCCGTCGCCGCGTGGGTCCTCGACTTCTTGTTGGGGACTTGGTGTGGTTGTCTTCTCGTTTTGTTCCTATGAAGGTCTCTTCTCCTAAGTTCAAGCCTCGGTTCATCGGTCCCTATAGGATCATGGAAATTCTTTACCCTGTGTCGTTTCGTTTGGATCTCCCGGCATCGTTTGCTATTCATAATGTGTTCCATCGGTCGTTGTTGCGGAAGTATGAGGTACCTGTCGTTCCTTCGCTTGAGCCTCCTGCTCCGGTGCTGGTGGAGGGTGAATTGGAGTATGTTGTGGAGAAGATCTTGGATTCTCGTGTTTCCAGACGGAAACTCCAGTATTTGGTCAAGTGGAAGGGTTATGGTCAGGAGGATAATTCTTGGGTGATTGCCTCTGATGTTCATGCTGCCGATTTGGTCCGTGCTTTTCATAGGGCTCATCCTGGTCGCCCTGGTGGTTCTCGTGAGGGTTCGGTGACCCCTCCTCAAGGGGGGGGTACTGTTGTGAGTTCTGTTTTTGGGCTCCCTCTGGTGGTTACTGATGGTACTGGGTGACTTGTGTTCTCTGCGGTCTCTGGTGTCCACCTGTTCCATCAGGTTATGGGAGTTTCCTATTTAACCTGGCTTTTTTGTCATTTCCTCGCCGGCTATCAATGTAATCAGCGTGTCTATTTACCTCTGCTCCCTGCGTCTGTTATCTTCAGGACAAGCTAAGTTTTGATTTTCCTGTTCCACGTTTTGCTTAATTTTTGTCTTAGTCCAGCTTGCAGAGATGTGATTCCTTGCTGCTGGTTGCTCTAGTGGGCTGAAATTACTCCTCATGTTCCATAAGTTGGCACATGAGTTCAAGTAATTTCAGGATGTTTTTTTTGAAGGGTTTTTCGCTGACCGCGCAGTTCACTTTTGTATCCTCTGCTATCTAGCTTTAGCGGGCCTCATTTTTGCTGATTCTATTTTCATAACTACGTATGTGCTTTCCTCTCATTTCACCGTTATTACATGTGGGGGGCTGCTATTTCTGTGGGGTGTTTCTCTTGAGGCAAGTGAGGTCTGTGTTTCTTCTTATAGGGGAAGTTAATCCTTCGGCTGGCGCGAGACGTCTAGGAATCATCGTAGGCACGTTCCCCGGCTACTGCTAGTTGTGTGTTTAGGTTCAGGATCGCGGTCAGCTCAGGTTCCATCACCCTAGAGCTTGTTTTGTTTTTGTGCTTGTCCTTTTGTGATCCCCTGCCATTGGGATCATGACACTCTCCATACTGTGTCATTTGGCGCTCTAGTTCTGCTTGGGCCTCATTCAGCCATTGCACTGAAAAGGAGAATCTGTTTACGTACGAGAAAATCACTGATGGAATACTAATGGTAAAAATTTAAACACCAAACACTGATAAAATTCGGATTAAAACACTAATGACACTTTGATCGGTTTTGGAGTATGTGAAAAGCCACGATCGTCTGAATGAGGCCTATTGCTGGAATCTGCCCTCTTTCATATTGTGCCCCAGACTGTCTGATCATGGAGCGAAGGCACAGTAGCCGGCATTACATTTACTGAGAGCGCCAAGCTAAGTCTCATCCCTGCATGCTTAGGATAGATAAGAACTGTAAGCCCTGCACCAGCAGTGCCATGGATTCTCATATTAGAACACAAGGTGTGATGGATGGATCAGGGCTAACCGCAGTCTGAGCACTAGCAAGGCTATGGCGGTTGCCATTGATAATGTTCTGGTTCATTAAAGGAGAGTATGCAAATAATTCTAAAAATTATTTTACTTCTATAGCACCAACCTATTCTGGAGCACTTTACAATTCTGTGAAGACATTTACAGACAATATAGGACAGTGCAGAGTAACACATAATTCGACAATTACCAAGAAACAGGACCCTGCTAACAAGCTTACAATCTATGAGGAAGTAGGGGAGACACAAGACAGGATCGTCCAGGATCTGTATAAGTACAGATCAAAAGTGCTATTGATTGTATGAAGGGTGAGGAGACAGACGAAGAGGGACCAGATTCTGTGGAAACTTTAAGAAGTGAGAACAGTGAATAGTTAGATTAGTGAGGTGAGGTGATAGTCTAAGGGTACCATCACACAGTGGCATTTTGATCGCTACGACGGCACGATCCGTGACGCTCCAGCATCGTAACAATATCGCACCAGCGTCGTAGACTGATGTCACACTTTGCAATGTACGACGCTGGAGCGATAATTTCATGACGTATGTGCGATGTAGAAGCCGTTGGTTACTATGCGCACATCGTATACAATATCGTGCACACCTTTGTTACACCATGCGATCATGCCGCCACAGCGGGACACTAGACGACGAAAGAAAGTTTCAAACGATCTGCTACGACGTACGATTCTCAGCGGGGTCCCTGATCGCAGGAGCGTGTCAGACACAGCGAGATCGCTGGAACGTCACGGATATATCGCTGGAACGTCACAAATCGTGCCGTCGTAGCGATCAAAATGCCACTGTGTGACGGTACCCTAAAGAAAACTGTCTCATGAGTAAGACTGCCTGGTGCAGTCGAAACGGGTCAACTGGGTCATGTCGACCATGTAAATGTTTCTTTTGTATGCACTATATTTTCTTTTGGAAAAGGAAAATCCAGTCCTGTTGAGCTTTTTCTATTTACCTACGGTAATATCGGGTTAAGGAAGGTTAGCAAAGGGAGGAAACACAAGGAGTTCAGTTTTTGAATGATCTAGTTTCGGATGGAGGGAGGACATGATGTTATAGAAAGCAAACAATCTCTGGTATTTTCTCTTAATGCGGGGGTGATGTCATTATATGTGTATAATTGGATGCCATTAGCGTAGTGGTGCTGCTGAAAACCAAATCGACTGATGATTTGTCCAATAGGGGCAGTATGTAAGGAGAAGAGGAGGGGACCTGGACTGAACTGAATTGTCACCTTTTCATGAGCCGAGTCTGACACTCACTGCTATAATATTCTCTAGCACTCAGGAGTCCTGCACTCTGTCTACGGCAGTGGTGGGGGACCTCAGGCCAGTGGGCCGTTTACAGCCCATGATTACATTTTATCCGGCCCTAGGCTGTTTCCTAGGGACTGCAGTGTTTGGGCGGCAGCTGTGTTTTGATAGCCGCCAACCCTTTTATTTTCTTCTTGCTTTGTGAGCATGTGCATGCAGCGATCACTACTGAACACTGGGCATGTGCCGAGAAAGATTACGTCCTGACACGAGTGCCAGAGTCCAGACGTACTTTGTGGGCAGAGTTAGTGCACAGTTTGTATGGCCCCTGAAGGATGGTATAAATGTCCAAATGACCCTTGGCAGAAAAAAGGCTCCCACCCCTGATCTACGGCGTATACTTGTGTAACTGTATTTACTAAACTAGCAGAGTGGTCAAATCTTTTAAGGCATGACAACTGCCAGTTATCTGTTATCAGATTCTCCCATGATGATTCTATGAGATTATCCATACATGGAGCAATGGTATTAGTCCAAATACAGTAAGGTATGTTTAGTAGGCAAAAGTGAGTTTCCTTCAGAACAGGGCTGTGGATACATGATGAAGAAAGCTCCATCTCCCAGTTTCCTTTCATTTCCTGCATTTCTGATCTGTTCTGTATAGCATGATCCTTGATGAGAATCTATTCTAATTCCAAGCGTTACAGTTAGTCTGTTGTTTCAGTAACATAGTAACATAGTTAGTAAGGCCGAAAAAAGACATTTGTCCATCCAGTTCAGCCTATATTCCATCATAATAAATCCCCAGATCTACGTCCTTCTACAGAACCTAATAATTGTATGATACAATATTGTTCTGCTCCAGGAAGACATCCAGGCCTCTCTTGAACCCCTCGACTGAGTTCGCCATCACCACCTCCTCAGGCAAGCAATTCCAGATTCTCACTGCCCTAACAGTAAAGAATCCTCTTCTATGTTGGTGGAAAAACCTTCTCTCCTCCAGACGCAAACAATGCCCCCTTGTGCCCGTCACCTTCCTTGGTATAAACAGATCCTCAGCGAGATATTTGTATTGTCCCCTTATATACTTATACATGGTTATTAGATCGCCCCTCAGTCGTCTTTTTTCTAGACTAAATAATCCTAATTTCGCTAATCTATCTGGGTATTGTAGTTCTCCCATCCCCTTTATTAATTTTGTTGCCCTCCTTTGTACTCTCTCTAGTTCCATTATATCCTTCCTGAGCACCGGTGCCCAAAACTGGACACAGTACTCCATGTGCGGTCTAACTAGGGATTTGTACAGAGGCAGTATAATGCTCTCATCATGTGTATCCAGACCTCTTTTAATGCACCCCATGATCCTGTTTGCCTTGGCAGCTGCTGCCTGGCACTGGCTGCTCCAGGTAAGTTTATCATTAACTAGGATCCCCAAGTCCTTCTCCCTGTCAGATTTACCCAGTGGTTTCCCGTTCAGTGTGTAATGGTGATATTGATTCCCTCTTCCCATGTGTATAACCTTACATTTATCATTGTTAAACCTCATCTGCCACCTTTCAGCCCAAGTTTCCAACTTATCCAGATCCATCTGTAGCAGAATACTATCTTCTCTTGTATTAACTGCTTTACATAGTTTTGTATCATCTGCAAATATCGATATTTTACTGTGTAAACCTTCTACCAGATCATTAATGAATATGTTGAAGAGAACAGGTCCCAATACTGACCCCTGCGGTACCCCACTGGTCACAGCGACCCAGTTAGAGACTATACCATTTATAACCACCCTCTGCTTTCTATCACTAAGCCAGTTACTAACCCATTTACACACATTTTCCCCCAGACCAAGCATTCTCATTTTGTGTACCAACCTCTTGTGCGGCACGGTATCAAACGCTTTGGAAAAATCGAGATATACCACGTCCAATGACTCACCGTGGTCCAGTCTATAGCTTACCTCTTCATAAAAACTGATTAGATTGGTTTGACAGGAGCGATTTCTCATAAACCCATGCTGATATGGAGTTAAACAGTTATTCTCATTGAGATAATCCAGAATAACATCCCTCAGAAACCCTTCAAATATTTTACCAACAATAGAGGTTAGACTTACTGGCCTATAATTTCCAGGTTCACTTTTAGAGCCCTTTTTGAATATTGGCACCACATTTGCTATGCGCCAGTCCTGCGGAACAGACCCTGTCGCTATAGAGTCACTAAAAATAAGAAATAATGGTTTATCTATTACATTACTTAGTTCTCTTAGTACTCGTGGGTGTATGCCATCCGGACCCGGAGATTTATCTATTTTAATCTTATTTAGCCGGTTTCGCACCTCTTCTTGGGTTAGATTGGTGACTCTTAATATAGGGTTTTCATTGTTTCTTGGGATTTCACCTAGCATTTCATTTTCCACCGTGAATACCGTGGAGAAGAAGGTGTTTAATATGTTAGCTTTTTCCTCGTCATCTACAACCATTCTTTCCTCACTATTTTTTAAGGGGCCTACATTTTCAGTTTTTATTCTTTTACTATTGATATAGTTGAAGAACAGTTTGGGATTAGTTTTACTCTCCTTAGCAATGTGCTTCTCTGTTTCCTTTTTGGCAGCTTTAATTAGTTTTTTAGATAAAGTATTTTTCTCCCTATAGTTTTTTAGAGCTTCAATGGTGCCATCCTGCTTTAGTAGTGCAAATGCTTTCTTTTTACTGTTAATTGCCTGTCTTACTTCTTTGTTTAGCCACATTGGGTTTTTCCTATTTCTAGTCCTTTTATTCCCACAAGGTATAAACCGCTTACACTGCCTATTTAGGATGTTCTTAAACATTTCCCATTTATTATCTGTATTCTCATTTCTGAGGATATTGTCCCAGTCTACCAGATTAAGGGCATCTCTAAGCTGTTCAAACTTTGCCTTCCTAAAGTTCAATGTTTTTGTGACTCCCTGACAAGTCCCCCTAGTGAAAGACAGGTGGAACTGCACAATATTGTGGTCGCTATTTCCTAAATGCCCAACCACCTGCAGATTTGTTATTCTGTCAGGTCTATTAGATAGTATTAGGTCTAAAAGTGCTGCTCCTCTGGTTGGATTCTGCACCAATTGTGAAAGATAATTTTTCTTGGTTATTAGCAGAAACCTGTTGCCTTTATGGGTTTCACAGGTTTCTGTTTCCCAGTTAATATCCGGGTAGTTAAAGTCCCCCATAACCAGGACCTCATTATGGGTTGCAGCTTCATCTATCTGCTTTAGAAGTAGACTTTCCATGCTTTCTGTTATATTTGGGGGTTTGTAACAGACCCCAATGAGAATTTTGTTACCATTTTTCCCTCCATGAATTTCAACCCATATGGACTCGACATCCTCATTCCCTTCACTAATATCCTCCCTTAAAGTGGACTTTAGACAAGACTTTACATAGAGACAAACCCCTCCTCCTCTCCGATTTTTACGATCCTTTCTAAACAGACTGTAACCCTGTAAGTTAACTGCCCAGTCATAGCTTTCATCTAACCATGTCTCGGTTATTCCCACTATGTCAAAGTTACCTGTAGATATTTCTGCTTCTAGTTCTTCCATCTTGTTTGTCAGGCTTCTGGCGTTTGCGAGCATGCAGTTTAGAGGATTTTGTTTTGTTCCAATCTCCTCACTGTGGATTGTTTTAGAAATGTTCTTACCTCCCTTCTGAGTATGTTTTCCTGGGTCGTCTTTGTTCGAGTCTAATGTTTTTCTTCCCGTCCCCTCTTCTTCTAGTTTAACGCCCTCCTGATGAGTGTAGCGAGTCTTCTGGCGAATGTGTGTTTCCCAGGTTTGTTGAGGTGTAGTCCGTCTCTGGCGAGGAGTCCATCATACCAGTAATTCACACCGTGGTCCAGGAATCCAAATCCTTGTTGTCTGCACCATCGTCTTAGCCAGTTGTTTGCATCAAGGATCCTGTTCCATCTCCTGGTGCCATGCCCATCTACTGGAAGGATAGAAGAAAAAACTACCTGTGCATCCAGTTCCTTTACTTTCTTCCCCAACTCTTCAAAGTCCTTGCAGATTGTCGGTAGGTCCTTCCTTGCCGTGTCATTGGTGCCAACATGTATCAGAAGAAATGGGTGGACGTCCTTGGAGCTGAAGAGCTTTGGTATCCTATCGGTCACATCCT
The DNA here is from genome assembly GCF_032444005.1 of Ranitomeya imitator. NCBI lineage: Eukaryota > Metazoa > Chordata > Amphibia > Anura > Dendrobatidae > Ranitomeya > Ranitomeya imitator. Next base: position 150,851,454 of record NC_091284.1, on the reverse strand, counting down.
TGATCATCGCACCTGGAAGGCAGCATACTTCTCTTGCAGTTATGTCCGGTCTGCAGATGGCTGCTTCTGTGCCTCTCAGTAGTGAGTCTCCCACCACCACCTCTCTTCGTTGCTTCTTGGCTGTACTTTTTGCTGTCACTTGTTGCTGTGTGCCCTTTTCTTTTTTGCTTGCTGGTATTGCTTCATTCTTAGGTGTGCCATCTTCATCCTCTACAAAGATTTGATATCGGTTCTTCAGTTGTGTGGTTGGTGATTTCTCCATGGTCTTCTTGCTTCTTTTGGTCACATGCTTCCACTCATCTGCTTTTGGAGGTTCTCTGACACTTTTTGCACCTTCTGTGACCAGTAGAGATGCTTCTGTTCTGTCTAGAAAGTCTTCATTCTCTTTGATGAGTTTCAAAGTTGCTATTCTTTCTTCCAGACCCCGCACCTTTTCTTCTAAAAGGGCCACTAGTCTACACTTCTGACAGGTGAAATTGGATTCTTCTTCTGGTCGATCTGTGAACATGTAGCACATGCTGCAGCTCAGTGAATACAGGATTCTGAGCAATGATGAGCAGTTCACTTGTCTGGTTTAGAAGGAAAGAGAAATTTGAAAAGGGGGGAAATGATTTTTCTGTAATATATATATACTAGTTTATCATATATGCCAACACAGTAATTGTTTGGGGGAAAAATGTAACCAATAGGCACATGATGATGTGGCGTTGGTTATTGTTCTTTTATTTTCTTAATCCATAAGAACTTCATTCTCTGTAAAACAGCCAGCATTATACAACAATTATTATCATTTCATTGTAATTCAAGCAATAAATAATTCTGTGATCCATTGCAGTGGGGAACAATGAAACTGATGGCAATGAAGCAGTGACAAGAATACAAGAAGACACCATGAATGAGAAAGGTATGCGTTGTCTATGGAGTCAATGCCATGACTGCCGGGGAGCTAATGGAGCAATCTCTTGAATAGTTATACTTCTTAGCCGACCATAAGACTTGTGCTTCAACTTGACTTTTCTTTGTCATGCCAAGGTTTAGGAGCTTTGAGAAGTCATCAATATACATTCCTTCTATCTTGGATGTCCATTTGCATTCATTCTATGGAAATGTATTCTTAGTCATCAAAAATGGGAAACTTCAGTTTTACAGATGTGTGCAGATTACAATATGCAGGAAAACTGATGTTTACAGAGAGATGTGTCCATCCTTATCTTTTCTTTGATTTGGATAAGGACTCAGTTCTGATGATACAAATGTAACATGATAGTGCAACATGCTAGCAAATGGTTGACAAACTGCAGTTCACATTGAATCCACTGGGTAGAACACATATAGCTTAGACATCTAGTGACAGCCTCACAGAATAATGTTTTTTATTTTAAAATAGAAGTGTACTTTTAAAGGGAATCTGTCACCCCAAAAATCGTATATGAGCTAAGGCCACCGGCAAACATTACAGAATGCTGTAGATAAGCCCCCGATGTAACCTGAAAGGTAAGAAAAACAGGTTATATTATATTTACCCAGGGGGCGGTCCCATTGCGGTCCAGGTCCGATGGGCATCGCAGTCCGGGTCCAGTTCCTCCCATCTTCATACGATCATGTCTTCTTCTTGTCTTCTTGCCGCCGCTCCTGTGCAGGCGTACTTTGTCTGCTCTGTTGAGGGCAGAGCAAAGTACTGCAGTGCGCAGGTGCTGGGCCTCTCTGACCTTTCCTGGTGCCTGCGCACTGCAGTACTTTGCTCTGCCCTCAACAGGACAGACAAAGTACAACTGCACCGGAGCCGCGGCAGGAAAACAAGAAGAGAACGTCATCGTAAGAAGATAAAAGGCGCCGGACCCGGACTGCGATGCCCATCGGACCCGGACCGCAGCGAGACCGTCCCTGGGTGAGTATAATCTAACCTGTTTTTTTTTACCTTTCCGTTACATCAGGGGCTTATCTACAGCATTACACAATGCTGTAGATAAGCCCCTGATGCCAGTGGCCTTAGCTCATATACGATTTTTGGGGTGACAGATTCCCTTTAACAAACTTTGCATAAAACATTAGCACAGGTGATTATTAGTGTCATTCTAGTATTTTTTAGTGCTCGGAGATTGTTTTCATTGCCTCAGCTGAATGATTTACAGATATTAGCCAGGCTGAGTACATGTGGAAGTTGCCTGGTTCCTAGGGAATCCCCACATGTAATCAAGCTGGCTAATAGTTGTAAATCATTCAGCTACGGTGAAGAAAACTAAATCTCCGAGCTCTAAAAAATATTCGATGGACACCCAAGCGTGCTCGGGAAATCTCGAGTAATGAGTATATTCGCTCATGACTAGTGATTATAAGAAATTTTTATCTTGGCAGAGAAATTCATCTCCTTCCCCGCTAATTAGATACTTCTTCTTTCCCCCTGCCTCTAAAATGTGTCTTCCACTGTGAAAAAGCAGCTCAAGTCCATCCTGCTTAGAGGAGACAGACGGCAGGTGTCATGCCACACAGCCATCATCCTCTATGGAAAGTAGAGAGTCGAAAGGGAGAAAGAAAAACATTGTGCAGAGCTTAGTAACAAGTGTTCAGAGGTTGATCAGAGGTTGATTCAGATCAGAACACTCAGCTCTGCTGTATAATATCCTCCATGTTGCTGCAGTTTATCTCTGTCGACTAAAAATGAACGGAGAGCATGGTTCCCTCAGTTGTGTGCTGCGCTACAGTTAGGGCCAGAAATATTTGGACAGTGACACAATTTTCGCGAGTTGGGCTCTGCATGCCACCACATTGGATTTGAAATGAAACCTCTACAACAGGATTCAAGTGCAGATTGTAACGTTTAATTTGAAGGGTTGAACAAAAATATCTGATAGAAAATGTAGGAATTGTACAAACACTCCACATTTTAGGAGGTCAAAAGTAATTGGACAAATAAACATAACCCAAACAAAATATTTTTATTTTCAATATTTTGTTGCAAATCCTTTGGAGGCAATCACTGCCTTAAGTCTGGAACCCATGGACATCACCAAACGCTGGGTTTCCTCCTTAATGCTTTGCCAGGCCTTTACAGCCGCAGCCTTCAGGTCTTGCTTGTTTGTGGGTCTTTCTGTCTTAAGTCTGGATTTGAGCAAGTGAAATGCATGCTCAATTGGGTTTAGATCGGGAGATTGACTTGGCCATTGCAGAATGTTCCACTTTTTGGCACTCATGAACTCCTGGGTAGCTTTGGATGTATGCTTGGGGTCATTGTCCATCTGTACTATGAAGCGCGGTCCAATCAACTTTGCAGCATTTGGCTGAATCTGGGCTGAAAGTATATCCCGGTACACTTCAGAATTCATCCGGCTACTCTTGTCTGCTCTTATGTCATCAATAAACACAAGTGACCCAGTGCCATTGAAAGCCATGCATGTCCATGCCATCACGTTGCCTCCACCATGTTTTACAGAGGATGTGGTGTGCCTTGGATCATGTGCCGTTCCCTTTCTTCTCCAAACTTTTTTCTTCCCATCATTCTGGTACAGGTTGATCTTTGTCTCATCTGTCCATAGAATACTTTTCCAGAACTGAGCTGGCTTCTTGAGGTGTTTTTCTGCAAATTTAACTCTGGCCTGTCTATTTTTGGTATTGATGAATGGTTTGCATCTAGATGTGAACCCTTTGTATTTACTGTCATGGAGTCTTCTCTTTACTGTTGACTTAGAGACAGATACACCTACTTCACTGAGAGTGTTCTGGACTTCAGTTGATGTTGTGAACGGGTTCTTCTTCACCAAATTAAGTATGCGGCGATCATCCACCACTGTTGTCATCCGTGGACGCCCAGGCCTTTTTGAGTTCCCAAGCTCACCAGTCAATTCCTTTTTTCTCAGAATGTACCCAACTGTTGATTTTGCTACTCCAAGCATGTCTGCTATCTCTCTGATGGATTTTTTCTTTTTTTTCAGCCTCAGGATGTTCTGCTTCACCTCAATTGAGAGTTCCTTTGACCGCATGTTGTCTGCTCACAGCAACAGCTTCCAAATGCAAAACCACACACCTGGAATCCACCCCTGACCTTTTAACTACTTCATTGATTACAGGTTAACGAGGGAGACGCCTTCAGAGTTAATTGCAGCCCTTAGAGTCCATTGTCCAATTACTTTTGGTCCCTTGAAAAAGAGGACGCTATGCATTACAGAGCTATGATTCCTAAACCCTTTCTCCGATTTGGATGTGGAAACTATCATATTGCAGCTGGGAGTGTGCACTTTCAGCCCATATTATATATATAATTGTATTTCTGAACATGTTTTTGTAAACAGCTAAAATAACAAAACTTGTGTCACTGTCCAAATATTTCTGGCCCTAACTGTATATACCGGTAATTAACCCTAATTAAGGGGTGTATTAAAACATGATTTTTATTGTTATGTTAAAGTGGTAAAGTTTGATTATAATTACAATAGTGAGCCTGTGTTATCTAATATATAAAGCTGAATGTGTGTGTGTGTGTTTATGTATGTCCGGGATTGGCATCTGCACCGTCGCAGCTACAGCCACAAAATTTTGCACAGTCACACGTCTGGACCCCGAGAGCGTCATAGGCTATGTTGCGAGGCGAAATTTTAACCCCGCGCGTTCCAATTCACCAAACAATTTTGCCCCTATCTACATAATGGGGAAAAAGTGAAAGGAAAAGTGTTGGAGGAGTCGCAGCAACAGCCACAAAATTTTGCACAGTCACACGTCTGGACCCCGAGAGCGTCATAGGCTATGTTGTGAGGTGAAATTTTAACCCCGCGCTTTCCAATTCACCAAACAATTTTGCCCCTATCTACATAATGGGAAAAAATGAAAGGAAAAGTGTAGGAGGCAAATTGACAGCTGCCAGATGTGAACAAGGGGGACTTAAAGAATGAGAGCGATGGCGCCAAAGAGTATATACCGTACAGTTGCTAAGGTGGGGCCCCCGACATGGGATACTCACCACACACGGGGATATGAACACACACACAATATGTGCTTGAACACATATCACCCTCAGCACACATTTCACCACACATACACCAACCTCGCCACATAAAAGTCGAAACACAAAAGTCGCCGCATGCAAAAACTAGGCTCATGCAAAACTCGCCACAAGTGCAAAACTCACCTCATGGAAAACTCACCACACGCAAAACTTGCACACGCGGAAAAATTGCCACATGCACAAAAGTTGCAACATATGCAAAAGTTGCCTCACACAAAACTTGCACATACTCAAAAGGTACTACACATAAAACTCACCACGCGCAAAACTCGCCATGCGCAAAACTTGCTGCACACAACTTGCTACACTAACCTGTCACATGCAACTCGACACAAAAAGTTGCTGCACGCATGTTGCCACACAAAACTCATCTCACAAAAGTCGCTACATGCATGTCGCCACACGCAACTCAACACACACAACTTGACAAACGAAATTCGCCCTAAAACACACACAAGTCTGGTATTATCCTTCAAAAATAAAAATCTGATTAATAAGCAGACAAACTACAAGAGCAACAAATGTTCCATATAGGAAATACGGCAGCTGTCAGTCACATGACCTGTCTATTATGTGTATGTGTGAGCTAATATATACTGCCAGGGGGAGGGCTTCCTGTTGGCTGGGGATTTATCAGGCTGCCAATTTAGCTTACAAATACTGAGGTAAAAATACTGACCAAATAACGTGTGAATGCGGTCTAATACAGGAGGAGATGACACATAGGTATATATTATATACAGGGGAGATGACATACAGGTATATACTATATACAGGAGCAGATGACCTACAGGTATATACTATATACAGGAGGAGATGACACACAGGTATATACTATATACAGGAGCAGATGACCTACAGGTATATACTATATACAGGTGGAGATGACACACAGGTATATACTATAAACAGGAGCAGATGACCTACAGGTATATACTATATACAGGAGGAGATGACACACAGATATATACTATATACAGGAGGAGATGACATACAGGTATATACTATATATAGAAGGAGAAGACATACAGGTATATACTATATACAGGGGAGATGACACACAGCAGGTATATACTATATACAGGGGAGATGACAAACAGGTATATACTATATACAGGAGACGACATACAGGTGTATGCTATATATAAGGGAGATGACAAACATGTATATACTGAGGTGAAAATGAGAGGTGTGAGGTGAAAATGAAAAGGTGTGATTGCAAAATGAGAGGAGTGAGGGAAAATAGTGGAGTGATTGGAAAATGACAGATGTGAGGTCGAAATGACAAGTGTTAGGGGGGAATGAGAGGTGTGAGGGAGAAAATGAGAGGTGTGAGGGAGAAAATGAGAGATGTGAGGGGGAAAATGAAAGATGTGATTGGGAAAATGAGAGGCATGATGGGAAAATAAGAGAAGTGAGGTGCTATAACTAACCGCAGATATTTACTATGCCCAGGCAACGCCGGGCTCTTCAGCTAGTTTCTATATAAAGTAAGATCTCTAGATCCTGCACACTTACAGTTGAAACCAGAAGTTTACATACACTATAAAGGCACACATTCATGTTTTTCTTAATATGTTACATGAAATCATAATAAACCTTTCCCGTTTTAGGTCCGTTAGGATTACCATAATTAATATTTGCCAAATGCCAGAATAATGAGAGAAAGAATGTTTTAAGGCATTTTTATTGCTTACTGCAAAGTCAAAAGTTTACATACACTAAGATTACTATGCCTGTAAACAATTCTAGACTGCCCATATGATGATGTCAGGTGTTTGGAAGCTTCTGATAGGTTTTTTTGGCAACATCTGAAAGAAATCAGGCAACATGTCAGGAAGAGAATTGTGGTCTGTCTCATCCTTGGGTACAATTTCAAGATACCTGCAGGTGCCTCTTTCATCTGTACAAACAATTATACACAAGTACAAAAAAGATGGGAATGTCCAACCATCACACCACTCAGGAAGGAGACAGGTTCTGTGTCCCAGATATGAACGTGCTTTGGTCTGATATGTGCATATCAACCCAAGGACAAAAGCAAAAGACCTTGTGAAGATGATGACAGAAGCTGGTAAGATTGTGTCAATATCCATAGTAAAATGAGTACGGTATCAACATGGGCTGAAAGGCAACTCTGCCAGGAAGAAGCCATTACTTCAAAAGAAACGTAAAAAAGCCAGATTAATGTTTGCAAATTTTTGTAGACATGTCCTGTGGTCTAATTGAACAAAAATGTAACTTTTGGGGCATAATGATCATTGTTTCGTTTGGAGGAAAAGGTGTGAAGTTTGGAAGCCTAAGAACATCATCCTAACTGTGAAATATGGGGGTGGCAGCATCATGTTGTGGGGTTGTTTTCTCGCAGGAGGGACTATTGCAGTTCACCATATAGATGACATCATGAGAAAAGAAGATTATTTGGCAATACTGAAGCAACATCTCAAGACATCAGCCAGAAAGTTAAAGCTTGGGCGGAAATGGATCTTCCAAACGGACAATGAACCGAAGCATACTGCCAAAATTGTAACAAAGTGGCTTAAGGATAACAAAGTGAATGTTTGGAGCGGCCATCACAAAGCCCTGATCTCGATCCTATTGAAAATTTGTGCGCAAAGCTGAAAAGCAGGCACGAGCAAGGCGACCTACAAAACTGGATCAGTTACACCAGTTTTGTCAGAAGGATTGGGCACAAATTCTGACTAACTATTGTGAGAAGCTCTTGGAAGGTTATACCAAACATTTGACTCAAGTCATTCAGTTTAAGCGCAATGGTAACAAATACTAATGAAATGTATGTAAACTTTTGACTTTGCAGTAAGTAATAAAAATGCCTTCAAATATTCTCTCTCATTATTCTGGCATTTGGCAAATATTAATAATTATAGTAATCCTAATTGACCTAAAACGGGAAAGGTTTAATCTGATTTCATGTCAGATACTGAGAAAAACTTGCGTATGTGTCTTTTTATATAGTGTATGTAAACTTCTGGTTTCAACTGTAGCTGATCCACCTAAATGCATTCCTGAAGCTTTGTTACCATGTTTATATCAAGGCTGCAATCCATGGGTTGATACAGCATAATCAAAATATCTGTACTCTGATATACACAGGTTTCACTAGTGTATATAATTACAGATAAAGGGATAAAACATAAGTATGTCCCAAACCCCAAAACTAATGTGTCTACTGTAAGTGGCTGTGCCATTGATTAATGACCCCAAAATGCATTATTATAGCTTCCAGTCTTATCTAGGTCTGCACCTTGATGTTTGCGCAGGTACAGACAGACCTTCTAATGAAGTTTATGCTCTTTTCTGATGTATTTCTACCCTTTGTAAATATTATATCTTTCTGTAACACAAGTCCATTTTTATTATGTTGACTACAAGATTAAGCAGAAGGTGTACGCTGTGATTGATTTATTAATATTTCATAGACTGGCTAGGTGACCTTGTGTGAATACTGCAGTATTGCTCCCCATATTAGATCATTTCCACTTTGGATGACTTAGTTAGTTATTTAGCATTTTCATTAAAGCATCAGTGGGTGAAATACATTCTGGGTTTACTAGGTGACATAATGGACGGTGCTTTTCTCTGGAACTTGTTCTGTCACCAACGCTGCTTTCTACAAGCTTTGCTGATAATTAATAGGGCATGCTGTCTGCAATTAAGAGGGAATCACATTATCACTCACTTCACTTTAAAATGTTTTTCTGTGATTTTTTATTTAATCACTAAAATGACAGCTGTCACAAACTTCTCCATATACACAAAGATCAATCACTGAGTACTGACCTTGGGGGAGGGGGGGGGGGGGGCGGGAAATGAAAAAAAAACTAACAAAAAGCAAAAGTGGAATACATTGGATCTCTAAATAATAAAAGGTATGTACTTCTATAAAGTGTACATTGTATTAGACTGTGCAATCATCCCCATCTAGTGCCAGAGCTCATCACCACATGCTGATAATAGGGGTTTCCCATCTTATAAAGTATTGGCATTTAGGATATGCTGACTTATGATCAGTTGAGGTCTGACATCTAAGACCACAATCGATCCTGAGAATTAATGGGTTACTCCCAAGTAGTTTAATAGTTAAAATTGCAAAGTCCTTGTAAAAAATGCTCTCCATTCTCATGAAGAGAGGAATTTTAATTTTATTGTGTACTACTCATCACCCATGTTACCAGCCACTGCTGCAGTCTGTCCGCGTTAACCACTTTTCTGGGCAAGCATAACAGATCTTTCCAATAGAGCTTGTAGATACAGATTGGGATAATTGTGGTACATTTCTGCGCTGCTGAATCAGTAGAATTCCAGAATTATTAGTACATGCGACTTTATTATTCGACGCGTTTCAGAGTTCAAGACTCCTTCATCAGGAAACACCACAGGAACATCTATGTTGATGTTCCTTTGGTGTTTCCAAATCTGTGTCTAACGGCTGGTCCTTCCTGGACTCGTGGATCTGCTGCAGCGAATCCTTTTAATGCTTCAACTCGACTACATCTGGTGAGTGCAATCCTATGGATTAACCTTTTAACCTTCTCAGATAAGACACTATTTGCGCTCTTTCCTTCAACAGTTTTCATACAATAGAGCTTGTAAGCGATGCTCTGTAGCTGGCAGGATCTTTTGCAGTAGCCAGCTTTACTTGCACTGATCTCCTCCAGTGCTGCAGAGGCTGAAGCTACCTTGGCCTTCAACATCTAAAAGTGCACAAATCAGAACAGCAATTCAACTATGCAGCTGGTCTAAACCGCCAAAAAGGTAGTCTAGAGACTGGGGGGGGGGGCTGTTATAATCACAACATGAGACAAACCCTTTGAGGGGATGCAGCTGTCATTTACCTCTGCATCCACTATTAAAGGGGTTTCCCACGGGCAAGGTTCATTTTAGTGAATAGATCTCTGAATAATAATAATTTTCACAATTGGATATGTTTAATAAAAGTTCCTGTGCTGAGATAATCTTATATACAAGTGCTTCTCACTAAATTAGAATATCAAAAATTGAATTCATTTTAGTTCTTCAATACAAAAAGTGAAACTCATATATTATATAGAGTCATTACAAAGTGATTTATTTCAAGTGTTTATTTCTGTTACTGTTGATGATTATGGCTTACAACAAATGAAAATCCAAAAGTCTTTAGCTCAGTAAATTAGAATAATAAACAAAAAACACCTGCAAAAGCTTTCTAAGCGTTTAAAAAGGTCACTTACGCTGTTTTAGTAGGCACCACAATCATGGGGAAGACTGCTGACTTGACAAAAGGCCATTGCTAGAGAAGCTGGCTGTTCACAGAGTGCTGTATCCAAGCATATTATAGAAAGTTGACTGGAAGGAAAAAGTGTGGTAGAAAAAAGTGCACAAGCAACTGGGATAACTGCAGCCTTGAAAGGATTGTTAAGAAAAAGACAATCAAAAATTTTGGGGAGATTTACAAGGAGTGGACTGCTGCTGGAGTCATTGCTTCGAGAGCCACCACACACACACACACGTATCCAGAACATGGGCTACAAGTGTCGCATTCCTTGTGTCAAGCCACTTGTGACCAATAGACAACGCCAGAAGCGTCTTACCTGGGCCAAGGAGATAAAGAACTGGACTGTTGTCAGTGGTCCAAGATGTTGTTTTCAGATTAAAGTAAATTTTGCATTTAATTTGTAAATCAAGGTCCCATAGTCTGGAGAAAGAGTGGAGAGGCACACAATCCCAGCTGCTTGAGGTCTAGTGTGAAGCTTCCACAATCAGTGATGGTTTGGGGAGCCATGTCATCTGCTGGTGTAGGTCCACTGTGTTTTATCAAGACCAAAGTCAGCGCAGCCTTCTACCAGGAAATTTTAGAGCACTTCATTCTTCCCTCTGCCGAAAATCTTTTGGAGATGGAAATTTCATTCTCCAGCAGGACTTAGCACCTGTCCACACTGCCAAAAGTATGAATGCCTGGTTTAAAAACAACAGTATCACTGTGCATGATTGGCAGCAAACTCACCTGACCTTATCCCCATAGAGCAGGGATCTCAAACTGCATTCCTCGAGGGCCTCAAACCATGCATGTTTTCAAGATTTCCTTAGCATTGCACAAGGTGCTGGAATCAATCTGTGCAGGTGACTAAATTATCACCTGTGCAATACAAGGAAATCCTGAAAACATGACCTGTTTGCAGCCCTTGAGGAATGCAGTTTGAGATCTCTGCCATAGAGAATCTATGGAGTATTGTCAAGAGGGCGATGAGAAAAACCAGACACAACAATGCAGACAAGCCGAAGGCTGCTATCAAAGCAACCTGGGCTTCCATAACACCTCAGCAGTGCCACAGGCTGATTGCCTCCATGCCATGCTGCATTGATGCAGTAATTGATGTAAAAGGAGCCTCAACCAAGTATTGAGTGCATTTACTGAACATACATTTCAGTAGGCCAACATTTCGGATTTTAAAATAATTTCTCAAGCTGGTATTATAAAGTATTCTAATTTTATGAGATAATGACTTTTGGTTTTCATTGGCTGTAAGCCATAATCATCAACATAAACAGAAGTAAACACTTGAAATAGATCACTCTGTTTGTAATGACTCTATATAATGTTTGAGTTTCACTTTTTGTATTGAAGCACTGAAATAAATTAACTTTTTGATGATATTCTAATTTTGTGAAAAGCACTTGTATGTGCCCCTGATGTATGCTGTGTAATGGCTGTGTCTGACCGTCTGATCATTCCACAGCTCTTGAGCAGGGGAGGAAGCAAAGAGAGTATACAGACACTACAGCATGGGATCACAGCTTATTTTTTAAGCAATGTTTTACCTGAAAGAATTGGCTGTGATCTCTTGCTGTAATGTCTGTATACTCTTTTGCGTCCCCCCAGGAGCTGTGGTATGATCAGACTATGTCTCTTTACAGTCAGACACAGCCATTACACAGTACATAGAAGGGGCACATTTAGGACCCGCCAATAAAATTGTCCAGGTTGTTCTGTTGATGAAGCTGAGTGGTGACTTGTCTTTTTTGTGGTGCGCTATTTTTTCTGTTAGCCTTCATTTCTAAGAACAAGAATAGACTGTCGAGTTTCACATGAAAGTTCTTTTTTTCCTGGCCATTTTGAGAGTTTAATGGAACCAACAAATGTAATGCTCCAGATTCTCAACTAGCTCAAAGGAAGGTCAGGTTTATAGCTTCTCTAATTAGCCAAACTGTTTTCAGCTGTGCTAACATACTTGCACAAGGGCTTTCAAGGGGATTCTAACCATCCATTAGCCTTCTTACACAGTTAGCAAACACAAAGCACCATAAGGACACTGGAGTGATGGCTGTTGGAAATGGGCCTCTATACACCTATGAAGATATTGCATTACAAACCAGACGTTTGCAGCTAGAATAGTCATTTACCACATTAACAATGTATAGTGTATTTCTGAATCATTTAATGTTAGCTTCATTGGAAAAAAAACTGTGCTTTTCTTTCAAAAATAAGGAAATTTCTAAGTGACCCTAAACTTTTGAACGGTAGTGTATACGTTTGGACTTTTATGAACACTGCAATACAACATATACCTATTTTATAATACTTTTTTATAGAGGGATACATTGGATGATGTTAATCTTTATATATATTTTTTTTAAAACCTTTTTTTTTTTTTACGTTATATGTTCCCTTGAGGACTTTAAACTTGCAAACCGTTCACATGTAGCTTTAAAAAATGGCTGGAAAAATGTTTAACTTTAAAAAAACAGTGCAAAAATCTTGTGTGAACCCCATCAACGGAGAACCTTTCCATCGTGTAATATTCATTTTATTGGGACCAAATTTTTGTGTCTTTTGCTTATTTTAGATTTAGTTTTAATACTTTGAACAACAATGGAGCGGAGTTTCGAGTTCCCCCAACAGTAGTTTTACAATAGGATTTTGCAAAGTAGTATTGGAATTTTTATTATATATATATCGAATATATAAAGCTGAATGTGTGTATGTGTGTGTGTCCGGGATTGGCATCTGCATCGTCACAGCTACAGCCACAAAATTTTGCACAGTCACACGTCTGGACCCTGAGAGCGTCATAGGCTATGTTGTGAGGCGAAATTTTAACCCCGCGCGTTCCAATTCACCAAACAATTTTGCTCCTATCTACATAATGGGGAAAAAGTGTTGGAGGCAAATTGACAGCTGCCAGATGTGAACAAGGGGGACTTAAAGAATGAGAGCGATGGCGCCAAAGAGTATATACCGTACAGTTGCTAAGGTGGGGCCCCGACATGGGATGCTCACCACACACCGGGATATGAACACACACACAAAATGCGCTACACACTACCACGTGCTTGAACACATATACCACCCTCAGCACACATTTCACCACACATACACCAACCTCGCCACATAAAAGTCAAAACACAAAAGTCGCCGCTCAAAACTCGCCACGCGCAAAACTCACTACATGCAAAACTAGGCTCACACAAAACTCTCCACACGTACAAAACTCACCTCATGGAAAACTCGCCACACGTGGAAAAATTGCCACATGCACAAAAGTTGCAACACATGCAAAAGTTGCCTCACACAAAACTTGCACATACACAAAACGCACCACACATAAAACTCGTCACGCGCAAAACTCGCCATGCGTAAAACTTGCTGCACACAACTTGCTACACTAACCTGTCACATGCAACTTGACACAAAAAGTTGCTACACGCATGTTGCCACACACAACTCAACACACACAACTTGACACATGAAACTCGCCCTAAAACACACACAAGTCTGGTATTATCCTTCAAAAATTAAAATCTGATTAATAAGCAGACAAACTACAAGAGCAACAACTGTACCATATAGGAAATACGGCAGCTGTCAGTCACATGACCTGTCTATTATGTGTATGTGTATGTGTGGGCTAATATATACTGCCGGGGGGGGGGGCTTCCTGTTGGGATTTATCAGGCTGCCAATTTAGCTTACAAATACTGAGGTAAAAATACTGACCAAATAACGTGTGAACGCGGTCTAATACCGGAGGAGATGACACACAGATATATACTATATACAGGAGGAGATGACATACAGGTATATACTATATACAGGAGGAGATGACTTACAGGTATATACTATATACAGGAGGAGATGACATACAGGTATATACTATGTACAGGAGGAGATGGCTTACAGGTATATACTATATACAGAAGGAGATAACATACAGGTATATACTATATATAAGAGGAGATGACACACAGGTATATACTATATAGAGGAGGAGATGACATATAGGTATATACTATATACAGGAGGAGATGACATACATGTATATACTATATACAGGAGGTGATGACATACATGTATATACTATATAAAAGAGGAGATGATACATAGGTATATACAGGAGGAGATGACATACAGCAGGTACATACTATATACAGGGGAGATGGCATACAGGTATATACTATATACAGGAGATGACATGCAGGTATATACTATATACAGAAGAGATGACATACAGGTATATACTATATACAGGAGGAGTTGACACATAGGTATATACAATATGCAGGAGGAGATGACATACAGCAGGTATATACTATTTACAGGGGAGATGACATACAGGTATATACTATATACAGGGGTGATGACATACAGGTATATACTATATACAGGAGATGACATACAGGTGTATACTATATATAAGGGAGATGACAAACATGTATATACCGAGGGGAAAATGAGAGGTGTAAGTGCAAAATGAGAGGAATGAGGGAAAATAGTGGAGTGATCGGAAAATGACAGATGTGAGGTCGAAATGAGAAGTGTTAGGGGGGAATGAGAGGAGGAGGAAAATAAGGAGTGAGGGGGAAAATGAGAGGTGTGAGGGAGAAAATTAGAGATGTGACGGGGAAAATGAGAGGCGTGATGGGAAAATGAGAGAAGTGAGGTGCTAAATGAGGGGCGTGATGGGAAAATAAGAGAAGTGAGGTGCTATAACTAACCACAGATATTTACTATGCCCAGGCAATGCCGGGCTCTTCAGCTATATATATTAGATGGTGGCCCGATTCTAACGCATTGGGTATTCTACAATATGTACAGTCATGGCCAAAACTATTCACACCCCTGCAATTCTGTCAGATAATACTCAGTTTCTTCCTGAAAATGATTGCAATCACAAATTCTTTGGTATTATTATCTTCATTTAATTTGTCTTAAATGAAAAAACACAAAAGAGAATGAAGCAAAAAGCAAAACATTGATCATTTCATACAAAACTCCAAAAATGGGCCAGACAAAAGTATTGGCACCCTCAGCCTAATACTTGGTTGCACAACCTTTAGCCAAAATAACTGCGACCAACCGCTTCCGGTAACCATCAATGAGTTTCTTACACTGCTCTGCTGGAATTTTAGACCATTCTTCTTTGGCAAACTGCTCCATGTCCCTGATATTTGAATGGTGCCTTCTCCAAACTGCCATTTTTAGATCTCTCCACAGGTGTTCTATGGGATTCAGGTCTGGACTCATTGCTGGCCACCTTAGAAGTCTCCAGTGCTTTCTCTCAAACCATTGTCTAGTGCTTTTTGAAGTGTGTTTTGGGTCATTGTCCTGCTGGAAGACCCATAACCTCTGAGGGAGACCCAGCTTTCTCACACTGGGCCCTACATTATGCTGCAAAATTTGTTGGTAGTCTTCAGACTTCATAATGCCATGCACACGGTCAAGCAGATCAGTGCCAGAGGCAGCAAAGCAACCCCAAAACATCAGGGAACCTCTGCCATATTTGACTGTAGGGACCGTGTTCTTTTCTTTGAATGCCTCTTTTTTTCTCCTGTAAACTCTATGTTGATGCCTTTGCCCAAAAAGCTCTACTTTTGTCTCATCTGACCAGAGAACATTCTTCCAAAATGTTTTAGGCCTTTTCAGGTAAGTTTTGGCAAACTCCAGCCTGGCTTTTTTATGTCTCGGGGTAAGAGGTGGGGTCTTCCTGGGTCTCCTACCATACAGTCCCTTTTCATTCAGACGCCGACAGATAGTACGGATTCACACTGTTGTACCCTCAGACTGCAGGGCACCTTGAACTTGTTTGGATGTTAGTCGAGGTTCTTTGTCCAACATCCGCACAATCTTGTGTTGAAATCTCTTGTCAATTTTTCTTTTCTGTCCACATCTATGGAGGTTAGTCACAGTGCCATGGGCTTTAAACTTCTTGATGACACTGCGCACGGTAGACACAGGAACATTCAGGTCTTTGGAGATGGACTTGTAGCCTTGAGATTGCTCATGCTTCCTCACAATTTGGTTTCTCAAGTCCTCAGACAGTTCTTTGGTCTTCTTTCTTTTCTCCATGCTCAATGTGGTACACACAAGGACACAGGACAGAGGTTGAGTCAACTTTAATCCATGTCAACTGGCTGCAAGTGTGATTTTGTTATTGCCAATACCTGTTAGGTGCCACAGGTAAGTTACAGGTGCTGTTAATTACACAAATTAGAGAAGCATCACATGATTTTTCGAACAGTGTCAATACTTTTGTCCACCCCATTTTTTATGTTTGGTGTGGAATTACATCCAATTTGGCTTTAGGACAATTCTTTCTGTGTTTTTTTCATTTAAGACAAATTAAATGAAGATAATAATACCAAATAATTTGTGTTTGCAATCACTTTCAGGAAGAAACTGAGTATTATCTGACAGAATTGCAGGGGTGTGAATACTTTTGGCCATGACTGTATGCATGTATGTATATGGCAGCCACGTAGTATATAGCACAGGCCACGTAGTATATAGACGCCATGTAGTATATAGCAGACAAATACTACGTGGCCTGTGCTATATACTATATGGCTGCCAAATACACAAATATTGTAGAATATCCGATGCGTTAATACAGGCCATGCAGTATATAACACAGCCCAAATAGTATATAACACAGCCCACGCAGTATATAGCAGCCACGCAGTATATAACACAGGCGTCGTAGTATATAACACAGGCCATGCAGTATATAACAGTGGCCACGTAATATATAGCACAGGCTACACCGTACATAACACAGCCCACATAGTATCTAACACTGGCCACGTAGTATATAGCAGCCACGCGGTATATAACACTGCCCACGCGGTATATAACACTGCCCACATAGTATAAAACACTGACCACGTAGTATATAGCAGCCACACTGTGTATAACGCAGCCCACGTAGTATATATCACTGCCCATGTAGCATATAACACTGGCCACGTAGTATATAGCAGCCACGCTGTATATAATGCAGCCCACGCGCTATATAACACTGCCCACGTAGTATATAGCAGTGTGGGCACATATCCGTGTTAAAAAAAAAGATAATTAAAATAAAAAATAGTTATATACTCACCCGCCGGGATCTAGCGAAGCTGTCCCTATGCGCGCGGCTGCCGCCATCATCCGTTCCCAGGATGCATTGTGAAATTACCCAGATGACTCGGTCTCGCGAGACCGCTAAGTCTTCTAGGTAATTTCGCAAAGCATCTCTGGGAACAGAAGCTGGCGGCAGCCGCAAGCGCATCGTCGGACTACGGAAGGTCAGCATAACAGGTTTTTTTTTTTTTATTATTATTTTTAACATTAGATCTTTTTACTATTGATGCTGCATAGGCAGCATCAATAGTAAAAACTTGGTCACACAGGGTTAATAGCAGCGGTTATGGAGTGCGGTACCCACGGCCCGTTACCGCTGGCATTAACCCTGTGTGAGCGGTGTGTGGAAGGGAGTATGCGGGCGCCGGGCACTGACTGCAGGGGAGTAGGGAGGGACTAATCGGACTGTGCCCATCACTGATTGGTCGCGGCAGCCATGACAGGCAGCTGGCGAGGCCAATCAGCAACGCGGGATTTCCGTAACGGAAGTTGCCGACCGACAGACAGAAAGACAGACAGAGGGAAGTACCCCTTAGACAATTATATATATATATATATATGTATATGTGTGTATATATATATATATATATATATATATATATATATATATAGAAGTGCTGCAAACTTGCCCAGTTTTATTATTTTAACAAACAACTCTATTTCAGTTGTCATTGGAAAAGCATTCAATACATGATGAAGCAATTTTGGTTCTGTATGAATGGCTGTTACATGCATATAAATGAACCATAATTACCATAATTGTAGAATTTTGGCCATGCACATATATAAATATTGTTCCAGTGTAGAAATGACTGCCGATTGCTGGGAGTCGAATGCTCTTTTCAGATTGAGAACAATGGAAGTGGTTTGAAAAGCTTTAGTAGTGACTTGATTGTAAATGACTTACTGAGCCAATTCAATCAATAGAAAGCAAAATCCCCATTCGTAAAAGTCTGGAGTTACACACATTTATTATTATAGTCTTATTTTATGTGGTAAGCAGTTTTGTGTAATCTGTATACAGAATTAATCCTGTGATAATCAAGATCTATTTAGAAATATCATAGAGGTAACAACTGTAGCTGCTTGGGGCTGGTGGAGGAGAATGGCTCATTCAGCATGGGCAATTACAACAATAGGAGAGGCAGCATAAACAAAGTAGGCAAACTGGAGACCAGTATCACGATTCCACCAGTCAGTGTCCTAGAGACACAGTGAGTGACAGCTCAGCTTACCTATAGAATCAGGTGCGTGCTGGGCTGTCTTTATTGTGAGTGGCAACTCAAGCGTCCAATCTGGCCATGCTTGCTCAGTTTCCTGCAGGTGTCACCTCGGACTTTGCCTTTTGATTATTCTTTTGTATTGCCCCTTTGGCTTTAACGCACCCTGACCTTTGCTGCCTGACTTCTGACTTTGCCTTTTGACCATTATTTTGCCTTACCCTTTAACCTTTGACGTGTTCTCCCTGTGTCTAACCCCGGACTCCTTAACTTTCTTAAAGGGAAGGAGGAATTCAGCGAAGAAACATGTATGAATTTAAAACTTAGCTTTTAATTAAGCCATATAAAGTGCTCCATAAAGAACTAGTAGGCAGTTGAACAGTACAAAAAAGGAGGTCACAGACCTACGCGTTTCGACGGATTGGCCATGATGAAGACAATCTGTTGAAACATGAAGGTCTGTGACCTCCTTTTTTGTACTGTCCAGCTGCCCACTAGTTCTTTATGGAGCATTTTATATGGCCTAATTAAAAGCATACAAGTTTCTTAGCTGAATCCCTCCTTCCATTTGATGTCTATGCCGCAGCTGCTCTGGCTTCGTTCATGCGAGGAACTCCATGCTCCACACCCTGTAAGGTGAGCGGACTCTCCACATTATTTTTTCAGCCTTAACTTTCTTGTCTCACTGCTTGTCCATGAGAAGTGATTCAGCGTCACAATCAGGCTGAGGATAAGGTCTCCTTTAGATGCCCTTTTTGTACATGAAAAAAAAATAGGACGATTTTCATCACTATTTTTGTTTGAAAAAAAACCTTATATATGAACAGTACTATAGATTATAATGGGCACGTGTTCTAGCCACGAAAAATGGACGTCTGAATGAAGCCTAAGGCTTGCTGGTCAGTTTCGTAAAAATATTCTTAAAACTGTTGTCTACTACTTGGGCAACCCCTTCTCAATCAGAATGTTTCCCCCTTTATAAAATATTATCAGCTATATTCATCATAGGTGTTGGTACCATTCGAGTGGTGTCGGCCCTGACTTTGCTGGGGCTCACGTGATATTAGCTCACGTGACATATCAGTCAGTAGCCACTTCACTCGCTCCTCTTTATGACAAATAAGTCATCGGGATGAAGTCAGGTCTGTGCCTGCTCTTTTACTTCCACCCGATGTCTGAGGGGAGTGTGAAGTGGCCGCTGATTGGTATCTTGTGCGAGTCCCGGAGCCACTGGCAGCGGAGGAGAGTATAGCTGCTATTATTTTATAAGGGGGGTAGCAAAGTGATACAGAAGGGATTGTCCGAGTAGTGAACAACCACTTTAAGAATATTTTTTACAAAACTGTTCAGCATGCCTCGGGCTTCACTCAGACATCCATTTTCTATGGATAGAACACGTACCCATTATTGTCTATACTTATGAGTATTTGTAGAGGTTTTTCTGTAGGGTTTGTGTGATATAATAATGTCTTGCGACCCAGGAGGAGGCAGTGCCGAGACCACAGAAATAACACTGGAACCATAGGTAAGTATAGCTGCTTTTATTTAATATGAGAAACATAGTGATTGATAATGGGTTGTCTGATTAGTGGTCAATCCTTTTAAATATGCGTCTAAGTTTAGATGAAACATTTTCTATCCTAGAATGTCTGGTGCCTGGCAAACCTCGCTGCATATATTATAATGCAATATGCTAAAAAATGAAATTGAAAAGTAAAGATTCTCTTTTGGGACAAAAAGAGATTACAAATTGTAATAAAAAATGCAACCACAATTCAAAACAAGTTGAGATGCTGTTTAAATTGTATAAAAAAGAAAAAAAATACAACCATTTGTAAATCTTTTTTACAGACTGTCAGCCTTGTCCTTTGTGCACATGGATTTCCCCATAATCTCTTAATATTTTGATGATATTATGCACTGTAGATGATGGGATAGTCAAAAGTATTGTTTTTATTATTTTATGTTGAGGAACAATTTTTTAACTATTTCACAATTTTTAGACAGTTCTTCACAGATTTTTTTTAACCATCTTTGCTTCTGAGAAACCCTGCTTCTCTAGCATGCTCTTTTTATGCACAGTCACATGGCTGTTCCAAAGAGTCAGTGTAGGGTATTATTTACAAATTGCAATAAGACAAATAAACCCTAACTAAAGATACCTAAAATATAACCTTTTATTTATTCTATTAATATAGGGCTAATGTGCAATATTAAAGTCACATAAGTTTGTGTTAGTAATAATAATAATAATTTTTATTTATATAGCGCCAACATATTCCGCAGCAATTTACAATTAAGCAGGGACATGTACAAACAATAAATTCGGTACGAGTTAAGACAATTTAAACAGTGACATTAGGGGTGAGGTCCCTGTTCACAAGCTTACAATCTACAAGGAAATGGGGGGACACAATAGGTGAAAAGTGCTTGTTATTTCAGGTTTGGCAATTATAATAAATAGGGATTTTCATACAAAGCTGCATGATCCGGCCATCAGCCTGTGTGTTTAAGTGCAAGAGTCAAGTATCAAGTGCAGTTATCGTGTGCATGGAGGGTGTGGAGACAGATGAATAGTAGGGTGCAGATTCAAAATAATATTTGGAAGGAGGGAACAGGGCAAAGTTAGTTTCCTGAGTAGTTGATGTGGTAGGCTTGTTTGAAAAAATGGGTTTTCAAAGCGCGCTTGAATAGGTCGGGGCTAGGTATCAGTCTGATCGTCTGGGGAAGTGCATTCCGGAGAGGTGGCGCAGCACGAGAGAAGTCTTGGAGACGGAGGTGCGAGGTTCAGATTACAGGGGATGTTACTCTTAGGTCATTTGTAGAACGGAGGGCACGTGTAGGGCGATAGACGGAGAGGAGATATAAGGCTGTGCAGAACTGTGGAGAGCTTTGTGGGAGAGATGAGTTTATACTGGACCCTGTAGCGAATGGGTAGTAAGTATAATGACTGGCACAAGATGGAGGCATCGGTGAAGCGGCTGGACAGAAATATGACTCTGGCTGCAGCAGTCAAGATGGATTGGAGAGGAGAAAGTTTGGAAGAGGGAGACCGATCAGAAGAGAGTTGCAGTAGTCCAGATGGGAATGAATAAGAGCGACAGTAAGAGTCTTAGCAGTTTCAACGGTGAGAAAAGGTCAGATTCTGGAGATGTTTTTAAGATGCAGGTGACAAGAGCAAGTGAGTGATTGGATATAATGAGTAAAGGAAAGTTCGGTGTCGAATATGACCCCAAGACAGCAGGCATGCTGCTTGAGAATTATGGTGGAACCCTCCAGGGTAATTTCGATGTTGGGTAGAGTGAGGTTAGTAGAAGGGAGAAACACAATAAGTTCCGTTTTGGAGAGATTTAGTTTCAGGTAGAGGGAGGACATGATGTTAGAGACAGCAGACAGACAATGTTTGGTATTTTGAATTAGGGTAGGGGTGATGTCGGGGGAAGAAGTGTATAATTGGGTGTCATCAGCATAGAGATGATACTGGAACCCAAATCTGCTGATTGTTTGTCCAATAGGGGCTGTGTAAAGAGAGAAGAGGAGGGGGCCTAGGACTGAGCCTTGCGGAACCCCGATAGTAAGGGGACGAGAAGAGGAAGAGGAGCCGGCAAAAGATACAGTGAAGGAGCTGACAGAAAGGTAGGAGGAGAACCAGGAGAGGGCTGTGTCCTTGAGACCTATAGAGCGGAGCATAGTGAGGAGGAGCTGGTGATCCACAGTGTCAAATGCGGCAGAATCCAAGAGAATCAGCAGAGAGCAATGACCTTTGGATTTAGCTGTTATTAGATCATTAGAGACTTTAGTGAGGGCAGTTTCAGTGGAGTGTAAAGAGCGGAAACCTGATTGTAAGGGGTCAAGAAGAGAGTTATCCGAGAGATAGTGGATTAGACAGGAGTAGACCAAGCGTTCCGGGAGTTTAGAGATGAAGGAAAGGTTAGAGACAGGTCTGTAGTTCTGGTCCAGGGATGGCTTTTTAAGTAAAGGGGTTATCATGGCATGTTTAAATGAGGAGGGAAAAATACCTGAAGAAAGAGAGAGGTTAAATATTTTAGTCAGGTGAGTGGTGACCACTGGTGAGAGACAGACTGCAGGATATGTGAAGGAATTGGGTCACTGTTGCAGGTTGTAGGCCAAGCAGGAGCTTGGAAACTTCTTTTTCTGAAACAGGCTCAAAGATGTCTAGTGAGCTTGAGGTGCGGCAGGGAAGGGGATCCAGGCACTGAGGAGATTGCGCTGAGATATTCTGATGGATGTGGTTGATTTTTTCTAAGAAATAAGTGGCCAGATCCTCACCGCTGAGGTTGGTGATGGAGGCCTATACTTTAGGTTTCAGGAGGGAGTTTAAGGTTTCAAAAAGTCGTTATGGGTTGTTGGATAGTGAGGTGATGAGGGTGGTGAAGTAGGATTGTTTGGCCAGAGAAAGGGCAGAGTTATAGGTTTTGCGCATGAACTTATAGTGGATGAAGTCTTCTGCTATGAGAGATTTTCTCCACTGCCGCTCTGCACACCTTGAGCAACGCTGAAGAAAGCGTGTTTGCATTGTGTGCCAGGGCTACCGTTGTCTGTGTCGGGTCTTTCTGCGTGTAGAAGGTGCTGCTTCATCTAGGGCATTCTTCAGTGTATTATTGAAGTGTGACAATACTGAGTCTGGACAGGAGCGGGAGGAGATGGGGGCTAGTGATGTGTGGAGATTGTCCACAAGCTGCTGGGTATTAATGGTATGTGTATTCTGATAAGTGTGGTAAGTGGGGGTGTCCCGGGTGAGGAGACAATTCTTGACAGAGAAGGAAAGAAGGTTGGCTCCGAGAGTGGGAGAGGGGAGTTAGTAAAGTCGTGCAGCGAGCCGGGATGAGAGAAAACCAGATCCAGAGTATTCCCGTCCTCATGCGTAGGAGAATTAGTAAACTGTGAGAGGCCAAATAAAGAAGTTAGAGAAAGAAGATGAGCGGCAGATTGGGAGAGGAGATCATTGATGGGGATGTAAAGTCTCCCATGATGAGGGCAGGGATGTCACAGGATAGAAAGTGAGTAAGCTAGGTGGCAAAGAAACTGGCAGGAGGAGCCTGGAGGGCAATAAACAACCGCCACTCGCAAGGAGAAGGGCTTAAAGAGTCTGACGGCGTGGACTTCAAAGGAAGGAAATGTGAGTGAGGGAACCGGGGGGATGAACTGGAAAGCAGATTGTGATGAAACGAGCAAGCCAACACCTCCACCCTGTCTGTTCTCAGGTCTGGTAGTATGTGAAAATTTCAGCCCACCAAACGAGAGTGCGGCAGAGGCGGTGGTGTCTGAATGCTGGATCCAGGTGTTAGTCAATATTATTGGAAAACTTTTCCTTTTGTTTCCACAAATAATTGGTAATGACTAATTTCTGCTGAAATATGTCTTCAGACCTTTAAATGGAACCTGTCAGCAGGGTTTTGCACAGTGTCCTACAGTGTCAGGTGGGCGCCGTTATACTGAATACATTGATACTTTAGTTGGGTCGCTGATCCCTCACTGACCTGCCCCCTAGTTTGCATAATGAATGCCTAACATACTGAAGAAAGAGACAAAAAAACACTTCATAGAATGATACAGTTGGAAGGGTCCTCCTGGGTCATCTGGTCCAACCCCCTGCTCAAAGCAAGATTCACTAAATCATCCCAGACAGATGTCTGTCCAGCCTCTGTTTGAAAACTTCCATGAAAGGAGAACTCACCACCTCTCGTGGCAGCCTGTTCCACTCATTAATCACCCTAACTGTCAAAAAGTTTTTTCTAATATCTAATCTGTGTCTCCTCCCATTCAGTTTCATCCCTTTACTTCTAGTCTTTCCTTGTGCAAATGAGAATAAAGATAATCCTTCTACAATCTGACAGCCCTTGAGATATTTGTAGACAGCTATTAAGTCGCCTCTCAGCCTTCTTTTTTGCAAGCTAAACATTCCCAAATCCTGCAGCCGTTCCTCATAGGACATGGTTTGGAGGCCGGTCACCATTCTGGTCGCTCTTCTCTGAACTTGCTCCAGTTTGTTGATGAGGTTAGGTCTGACCAAAGAGGAGTAGATTGCAATAATGATACAATCACAGAATTGTATTTGCCTTTTTTGCTGCTGCATCACACTGTTGACTCATGTTCAGTTTATGATCTATTAGTATACCCAAGTCTTTTTCACATGTGCTGTTGCTTAGCCCTATGCCTCCCATTCTGTAAATGTTTTTTTCATTTTTAATGCCCAGATGTAGTAGTTTGCATTTTCCTTGTTAAAAACCATTCTGTTAGTTGCTGCTCACTGCTCCAGTTTATTTATATCTTTATGAATCCTCTTTCTAGTATTAGCTATCCCTCCTAGCTTTGTGTCATCAGCAAATTTAATTAGTGTACCCTCAATTTCTTCATATAAATAATTGATAAAGATGTTGAAAAATACAGGTCCCAGGAAAGAACCATGTGGTACCCCACTTGACATTCTTCCAACCGGATGTGCAGCCACTTACGACCACTCTTTGGGTCTGATCACTAAGCCAGTTATGAATCCACCTAACCGTTGCCTTGTCCATTCCATACTTAATCATTTTTTCAGTAAGGATGGTGTGAGATACTTTGTCAAATGCTTTGCTGAAGTCAAGGTATACTATATCTACAGCATTTCCCTGATCCATTCAGTCAATGATTCTGTCATAGAAGGTTAATTAAGTTTGTCTGACATGATTTATTAGTTACAAATCCATGCTGACTCTGGTTAATCAGTTCATTCTTATCTAGGTATTTACATACATGTTGTTTAATAATTTGTTAAAAGATCTTTCCTGATATGGAAGTCAGACTCAACGGCCTATAGTTCCCTAGGTCCACCTTCTTTCCCTTTTTGAAGATAGGAATGACATTTGCTCTTCTCCAGTCTTCTGGGACTTCTCCTGTTCTCCAAGAATTTTCAAAGATTATATAGAGTGGTTCAAAAATTTCTTCTGCTATTTCCATCAGTAGTCTGGGATGTAGTTCATCTGGACCTGGTGACTTGAACTCATTTATGTTAGATAAGTGTTTCCTCACTATCTTTCTGTTTATAGATATCCTGGATTCTTCTACTCTTTTAATAAGACAGTGAAGATCAGTTGATGTTACATTTCCTGTCTGAGAGAAAACAGATGCAAAATAGGAATTTAAAAGTTCGGCCTTCTCAACATCCTTTCTTAGCATTTCATCATTTTCATCCTGTAAAAATCCTATAGCATCTTTGACTTTTTCTTTTACTGTACTTTGGCATGCAGGTGCCAGCCATGGCACCTGCTCTGTAGCGTAATCGCATGGTTAGTGTTGCAGTAATACATTTTCTTGATGTTATCCAGCTAGGGAAAAAAAAAACAATTTGAAAATGGTGCCCGCCACGCCTGGTTCTCATGTCTATATCCCTTCTCTCCAGGTCTGTATGGTGCCCGCCGCGCCTGGTTCTCATGTCTATATCCCTTCTCTCCAGGTCTCACAGACAAATTTTTCAATATATTCCTTACCTCACAATGACTCAACAATGATAGCATTAGAATTGCAAATAAAATTTGGCTTTTCTAAAGGTTATTATTAAATCACAGGATTAATAGGTCTTACGGACAAAATTTCCACCTCATAATAACTCAGCAATGACACATTAGAGTTTTCAAATAAAATTTAGCTTTCCTAAAGATTATTATTAGAACACAGGATCAATTGACCTCAGATTATTCCTACCCTTTACAAAATATAATATTTAATTCTGTAATCACATTCACGTGAAATTTTCACTGATTGTAGATCGGTAGATGTCAATAATAGAATGGAACATAACAATGACAAGTAAGTATAAGCGTTATGAATTTTGCGTACCTGCAATAGTAACCTCCATAGATTAAGAGTCACCTAAAATTATTATTCTTAAAGAAAGGTTGTATAGGAAAAGCCCTCATTGAAACCCACAGGACTGTGGGAACTAACCCTAAAAATCCATCTGGACTCCTCTAGTAGGAGTAGCTTATCCAGGTCCCCTCTCTGTGGGCCCAGAGCCAAATGTTGAATCCCCTAAAAACGAAGATTCAAATGATCCAATGCATGTGTTGTCTTCATATATAATAATAATGGTGATTTACTATGGTGGCTTTATAAATTATGAATGAGTCCTATAGATAGTCCTATTCCTGTTGTTCATCAATAGCATGGTACGTTTTCTCTCACAAAAACAGAACCTAAAGGAACTTCTACTGTAAGTGACACAAGTCTTCTCTACTAATAGTTCCTCCTTGATACAGAGTGATATTAAATCATCTTTTAGTAATTTATTCAAAACATTTAAATAGAGTAGGGCTTGGTGGGAAGTTGCAAGCCATTAGACATATCTAAAAAAAAAAGATTGTATATAGAGGTTCGAGATTACAATTTACTCCTTACGCACACACGGAAGATGTTAATTTCATAAAGGGATAGGAACAATTATTAATTGAAAACTGGTTAAGTATGATGAACTATTTTTTAAAGTATGAAAGCTGAATTTAACTAAAATTAATATGTACAGCTTGAAAAAGAGGTAAATGAATGAATTTATTTTGCATCCTGATTATGGGAAATTTAAATTAAATTTGCAAAAGTAACCTCGAAAGTTTCAAAAGGGAAATAAAAGCAGGAAACATCAGAAATATATTAGAGATCTTAGTGATTTTGAGACAGGCCAAATATATAGATAGCAAAATATACGGTCTTAAGGATATACAAGCCCTAGGTATATGGATAGATCAGACGGGGTGTATCAAAATCTGTTACTTCCATTAGTGGAATATACAATTACAATTCTGTAATGCTGTAGATAAGCCGCCGATGTTACCTGAACAGAGGAGAAAAAGACGTTAGATTATACTCACCCAGGGGCGGTCCCGCTGCGGTCTGGTCAAATGGGTGTCTCAGGTCCGCTCCGGCGCCTTGCATCTTAATTCCATGACGTCCTCTTCTGGTCTTCACGCCGCGGCTCCGGCGCAGGCGTACTTTGTCTGCCCTGTTGAGGGCAGAGGAAAGTACTGCAGGGCGCATTCGCCGGAAAGGTCAGAGAGGCCCGGCGCCTCCGCATGCCGGGGCATGCTCAGGAAAACCCAAGCAACGAGTATACTCGCTCATCACTAATCAGGATGTACCAGCTCAGGCTATCAAAAGAGATGGAAGCCACATGAATTTTAGAAGAATTAGTTATGTGCAGAGACCTTCAAGATCTCCATTTCTCCAACATTGTCATCTTTAAAACCTAGAAATAAAAACACCCCACCCTTTCCTTAGTATAGCAACATTGAAACTTTTGTCAGTATAATTGCAGAGGATTTGAAACCACTTGTGACGACAACAAAAATAAAAACATCAAATTGGAGTCATGAAGAGCTTAAAGCCCTTAAAGAATTATGGGAAAATAAAGAGCTCATTATCAAACAATCTGACAAGGGTGGGAATGTTGTAGTGGATATTGAGAACTATATACATATGGTTTTTGATCTTTTAGAATATACTAACACATATGGGGCTAAACAATGATCCTACTGATACATATCTGAGAGAGATACATGCCCTGTTGAAGGAGGCTTTAAAGGACAGTCTGATTTTGGGTGATGAATTTAAATTCTTAATTACCGTAAACCTCATCCCACAGAATCATTTTTTATCCACTTCCAAAAGTGCTTAATTGGGCTAAGACTCTGCCAGGAAGACTGATTGTTTCTGAAAACAATTAACCGAAGGAATGAGTCAGTCTGCGGATGAGCTACTATCTCATTTAGTTCACGTGTTACCATCCTATAACTGGGATTCGAAGAACATGGTTTTAAAATTACGAGGCCTCACTGTTACAGAATCAACAATCCTCA
The DNA here is from genome assembly GCF_032444005.1 of Ranitomeya imitator. Lineage (NCBI taxonomy): Eukaryota > Metazoa > Chordata > Amphibia > Anura > Dendrobatidae > Ranitomeya > Ranitomeya imitator. The sequence continues at coordinate 150,822,990 of NC_091284.1, read as the reverse complement.
CAAGCCTTGATGTTGAGGCCCTATAAACTAACAATGATCACGATTTAGGAATCACAGAGCTTTCGCATTATCTTTCCACCAAAGGCAAACAGTTCACAGCACATAGTGACTTACTAATTTAATTTTTTGGGTCTTGATTTAACACGTTATTTTACCTTTAGAGATATCTATTCTCACCGGTTGAAAGGTACTGCTTATAGGTACTTCTTGTGCACTAACTTTTGCAAATTTATTTCTATGGTGATGGGAGGATAGAATTGTGTTTTGTGATGATTTACTTTTTTACACAAGTCACATTTTATTATGGGGTAGGTACATCGATGATGTGCTGATTTTATGGGATGGTGATGCACCATTAGTTTGGGATTTTGTCACCATTCTAAACAGGAATGAAATTGATATGTTCTTCACATGTGAAATTGGCAATAAGACTATTAACTTATTGGATTTAACCATCTCCATTGGAGGTTATGGCGGTACCCTTACTAATATTTACAGAAAGCCAACCTCCACAAATAGTTTTCTTCATTGGAATAGTTGGCATCCTGTGGGACAAATTGTGCCAATAATGAGAACTTTTGGTAAGGAGTGCCAGAATTTGATTAAACGGCTCATGTCAAGAGGGTATCCGAAGAAAGTTTTCCATAAATCATGTAATAGATCTAACCTGACTTAGAGACACACTCTATTGGATTCTGGAGTGAGGTAAAGAGAAAATTCACAGGTTAGATTTATGGGTACCTTCGATAAAAAGGCTATTTATTCCGCAACAGTTCACGGTGACCCACATGTGGAATGCATGCGGGTCACATGGTACGGCACCCCTGGAGGGGAATGGCAGGAAGATCATCGAGATTATGGGGGTGGATGAGTCCCAGTTAACATTCGAGCAGGCGCGCAGGCTGGAAGATACACTGTAGGAATATCAGGCTGCTTTCTCCAGAGATGATGAAGACTTTGGTTGCACAAAGGCAGTGGAACATGAAATACCCACAGGATATACCCCTCTGATTCGAGAGAGATATCGTCAGATCCCGCCGAACCTCTATCAGGAGGTTAAGGGGATGATAGCGCAAATGCTAGACAATGGGGTGATCCGCCAGAGTCAGAGTCCTTGGGCTGCACCAGTCGTGTTGGTACGGAAGAAGGATGGGTCCATACAGTTTTGTGTTGATTACCGCAAGCTGAAAGCACATACTGTACGTGATTCTTATCCATTACCAAGAATCGAGGAATCCTTGTCCGCACTAGGGAAGGCAAAGTATTTCTCTACGCTTGACTTAGCCAGTGGCTACTGGCAGGTGCCCATGGCGGCTCGAGATCGGCAGAAGACAGCATTCATCTTGCCGATGGGTCTGTTCGAGTTTAACCAGATGCCCTTTGGACTGAGTAATGCCCCAGGAACATTTCAGTGATTGATGGAGTATTGCTTGGGTGATTACAATTTTGAATCTGTGTTGATCTATCTGGATGATGTAATCGTATTCGGAAATTCATTCGATGATCACCTGAAAAAGCTGCGGCAAGTGTTGCACCAACTGAGAGACAATGGACTTAGGATCAAGCCAAAAAAATGTCAACTGTTCCGGATGCAGATTGAGTATCTGGGGCATGTAGCGTCGGCTGAGGGTGTGCGTCCGGCACCAAGTAAAATTGAGGCCATTCAAGGGTGGCCCAGACCCAAGACCGGGAGAGAAGTGCAGGCATTTCTCGGTCTAGCCGGATACTATCGCCGATTTGTAAAAGACTTTGCTAAAGTGGCTGAGCCACTGAATGAGCTGTTGAGGGGGATAGCGCAAGGGCCCAAGAACCAACCCATCCAATGGACAGATCGACAACAACAGGCATTTGATCAGATTCGGGATGCCCTTGTGCGGGCACCTTTGTTGGCGTATGCACGTTTTGACCGACCTTTCATTCTGTACACTGATGGGAGCCTCCATGGCCTGGGAGCTGTGTTAGCCCAAGAGCAGGAGGGGCATGAATGCGTTATTGCATATGCCATTCGGTCTCTACGAGACACCGAGCGAAACCCAGATAATTATAGCTCGTTTAAGTTGGATATGTTGGCCTTGGTGTGGGCTATCACTGAGAAATTTGCAGAGTACCTTGCTGGCTCTGAGATTTTTGTGATGACTGACAATAATCCACTGGCACACCTGGAGAATGCCAGGCTGGGAGCCCTAGAGCAGAGGTGGGTAGCGCGGATGTCCAAGTTTAATTACTGGATTCGGTTCCGTTCTGGTAAAGAGAACTCCAATGCCGACGCACTGTCATGAGTGACTTGTGGTACTCCCAGGCATGTTGTGGATGAAGACCTTGAGGATACAGAGATTCCTGACCTGAGTCGATTACCTATGTTCGTGGATGTGGCACAGTTTAGTGGGGTGGCGACACGAGTCGCCACGTTGCTGGGAAAGACTCGTCAGGAGTGGGCTGATTTACAGGATGCAGACTCCGAGCTGTCACGAGTAAAGAAGTGGCTGAGTCAAAAGTCCTGGCCCGACGGAAGGGCGAGAGCTCGGCTGGGTGCAGAGGGGCAAAAACTGCTACGGCAGTGGGATAGATTGGCCATAACGGAAGGGGTACTGTATCGCTGGATCTACATAGCGGCAGAGCTGGGGTACCATTGGCAGGTGGTGATCCCAGCCTCAATGGCTCTGAACATTGCCCGAGAGGCTCATACGCAGGGTGGACATTTTGGACCTGAAAAGACATATAGATGGTTGCACCAATTTGTGTACACCCCTGGCTTGGAAGAAGTCGTGAGAGAAGTGTGTGCTAAGTGCCGGCCCTGTGAATTGAATAAGTCCCCAGCACAGAGAGCTCCTGTTCAAACAATCGTGACATCTGCCCCGCTGGAAGTATTAATGGTGGACTATCTGTCCATTGGGTACTCCAGCAACGGTCATCATTCATGCCTGGTCATGATCGATCATTTCACAAAATTTGCTGTGGCCGTTCCCACTGAAGATCAGACTGCTAAGTCCGCAGCAGAGGCGATCTGTAAACATTTCATTCCGGTGTATGGGTGCCCCCAAAGAGTGCATTCAGACCAAGGTACCTGTTTTCAGGGTCAGCTCATGACTGAGTTGCTGCAGGTCTATGGGATTCTGCAATCACGGACAATGCCCTATCAACTGCAGGGAAATGGAGCTTGTGAGCGATTCAACCGAACGCTGCTCCAGACGCTGAGAACACTGGAACAAAGGCAAAAGGGTCGATGGCCAGAGTTTCTCCCTGAACTTATGTGGGCTTATAATAACAGAGTCCATAACACTACAGGGTTCACGCCTTATGCAATGATGTTCGGCCGGCCTGGACGAGAAATCGGGGAGCTGAGTCTGATGGTACCGGATGAGCCGCAGTATCGTACAGCCAGTGAGTGGGTCCAGGATCACTGAAGAAAACTGCGAGAGATCCATCAGATAGTGAAAGAACGTGTATGGGATCATCCACACCGAGATCGAAAACCAGTGCAAGGGGATGTTCCAGATGGGTGACAGGGTGCTAGTCCGGGTTACACGTCCATAGGGGAATTTAAGTGACAGGTGGGAGGATGCACCTTACACAGTAGTGGAAAGGGTGTTCCCAGGAGGAAGTGTGTACACGGTGGTCCCTGAAGGGTGTATCGGACCTCGTCGCACGATGTATCGGAATTGGCTAAAGCGGTGTATATCCAACGCACCTGTCTGTTCCCCTGAGTCATCCGATCCAACGATGGTGCAACCGAGCAATGTTGAGTGTTACTGTTGGGATGACTGTGATGGCGATCTCCCAGAAATGCAGAGTTCGACAGTGCAAACTCCAGATATGCCCACTGATTTTACTGTTCCACCAGATACTACAAATGTTTAGTTGAACCCGACAGGTACTGGCTTATGGAGGTCAGAGAGGAGCACAGCTGGAATTCCTCCGATACGATATAATCTTGATGAGTATGTGTTGCTTGTGAGTTGTGAGAAGCCATTTGTCGGGACGCCAAATTGAAAGTGGGGTGGAGTGTGAAGTGGTGATGTCTTTTTTCTATCATAAACAGTGTTGATACAGTAACTGTGTTCAGCCACCGGAGGTTACCCTTGAGTAATACAAAGGATAATTACAATGTTGTTGCAGTAATTTTGTTCAGCCACCGGAGGTCAGCCATGAGTTAAAGACTAGAAGATTCTGGAAACAAGACAGTTACCTCAGAGAGAGTTTCTGGGTGTTTGAGAAGAAGCAGCGCGGGGATGGAGAGTGGGGAATCCAGATCTTGGGGCATTCCTGTTTTGGGACTGTGTGATTTCAAGAAAGCTTTTCTTGTGAGTAAACAGAGAAGTGTGACCGGTCACCGACTGTGTAGTTAGCTAGGGATAGCTAGATAGGAATCACAGCCTAATTAAGGACAGTCTTGCATTAAGAATTGCATGATAACTAATAGACAATGTGTGGATTCCTGCGCTTCACGATTCTGGCTGTGGGATATTCCTGGAATTATTTGTGAACTTTATCTGAATCTGCATCAGAAGATTTGGTGGCTCAAATACCTATTTAATCCGCTGCTGGACATCTTTATAACAAATTCAGTTATTTATCGTTGAAGCATATATTGTGAAAGAGTACACTCTGAGCACTCAACAATAAGACGGTGCACTGCGTATACATTGAGTATATACTGTGATATATATATATATGTTGGGAAATACCGGGTACCCGTGATCTATTGTAAATTAGGCGGGAGGCGGGTGTAAGATTGTATTCCTGAGAGGACCACGTGTCACAGGCACAGTATAACCCCGTGTAGGCCCGTTACACATAAGGGAGGGAGTGGTATAGTTGTGGGGTAGTCTGATTCCTGTCTGTGAAGCTGGCACTTGGGGTCTCTCAGGCTGCATAACTTGTATTCTGTGAGTTGTGGCTGTTGTGGCCTATATTGTGTTGGGAGAGAAAATTCTGTCATTTTTTGCATAAGTTATAAAGAAAAGTTGGTTTAATATCATATTGTGCTTTGAGTCAATCATAGCAGCGCCGTATTCTGTTCTCAAGCAGCGACCGGCATAACGGTCGTTACAGTTGTATGAGCCAAAGTGGACTTCATGGGAGATGACCAAGGAGGACATCATTGTTGAAAAAATATCATAAAAAAGCCAGACTGGAATTTGCCAAACTACATGTTGACAAGCCACAAAGCTTCTGGGGGAATTTCCTATGGACAAATGAGACAAAAATGGCACTTTTTGGCAAGGCACATCAGTTCTATGCTCACAGATGGAAAAATTAAGCATATCAAGAAAAGAACACTGTCCCTACTGTGAAACATGGAGGAAGACCTGTTATGTTCTGGGGCTGCTTTGCTGCATTTGGCACAGGGTGTCTAGAATCTGTGCTGGATACAATGAAATCTCAAGATTATCAAGGGATTCTAGAGAGAAATGTGCTGCCTAGTGTCAGAAAGCTTGGTCTCAGTCGCAGGTCATGGGTCTTGCAACAGGACCCAAAACACGTGGAATGGCATAATGTATGGTAACGGGGTTCTATGGTCTTCGTACCAGTTGGACTAACTGCTCGGCCTTACATTGATTTGGTTGTGGTACCAGCCTTTTTTTTTAACAAGACAACACCAGACCACATGTTTCTCGAACTACAGTGACCAGCCTGTGTAACCTAAGCATGTTCTCATGGCCTGCAGTGTCTCCGGATCTGTCTCTTTTGCGCACGTCTGGAATGTCATTGGTCAGCAATTGCAGAGGAAGCTGCCTGAAGTGGACCTTGGTGATTTGTTTGTGATTTTGGTGATTGAGCATGGCAGAACATTCTTCAGATAACCATTAATAGCTTCTTTGACAGTATGCCAAGGCATATAAGTGTATTTTTGCACGTGACACTCATAGTCAATACTGCAAGATGTTTTGAACATTTTGCTTCCATTTTTTTATTATGTGCATATAATTATCATGTCTGTCAATCCTATGATGACCGTAATTCCATGTCTTGGTGTTGCAGTTTCGTTGTTGAATGTAAATAGGAAGCTAATTATAACCTCCGAGCCTCACAGGGGATTTGGAGAGCGGTAATAGAACTATGTGTGTGTACAGTACTACAGTTCTATATCACACAGGTCAGATGAGGGATTTCTACAGGATCTGCGCTGCAAAGCCAACTGTCTTTCTGATGAGAATCTAACAGGAGATGCACATGTAGCGTGTCCCATAAGGGACAGAATTTACTGATAGGTCAGACAACCTGTCAGATGCAATATTGCAGTCATATCAAATACTATGCCATATCAAATCATCCTGAATTCCACATAGCCTTGGTCTAACAGATATTCTTCCTAAGGTACCAAGTCTAAGTGTATTTATTTTCCAGCTATTTCCTAGCAGCAGAAACCTAAAAACAGCATTGTGGACGTCAGACACTCGTCCTTTAGCTTCCATATGTGAAATAATAACACATACTGTAAGTAAGTGAAATGGTGTTCATAACATCTAAAAATATTTCATGGGGATATAAGCTGCTGAAATTTGTATTAACATCAGGCAGTGCATGCCACTGATGCAGCTAATCAGCAGTCCCTGTTTTTGGTTCCATATAGGTTTTCACAGTGGACAAATCTGCCCTGTGTACAACTACCCTTGAAGCAAATTTTCTAAAGATGGGTGGATAAGAGTGAACTACAAAAAAGAAAAAAATATCCACCCATCTTTCCAGCACAAGGTTTTAATTTGGAGCGATGTCTGGTCTTCTTTACACTCCCCATTTACATGAGGCCTAGTTTGGCACATGGAGAGGTAGGACAATAGTGTTTAGGGACCATCCATATTTATGGTACAACTTGACGTGGTTGGATGGCTCAAAAACGCTAGCCAAATGCAATAAGTTGTTAATGTTTTTAGCAATATTGGAGTCCATGTATCATTAGCCCTTTCACGACCTATAATGTATAGGTATGTGATAGGTAGCCTCCCTCTGTTTGATGCGGACTTCGGCGCTGATCCCACATCTTTTCAGGCACATGACAGCTGACTGGATCAGCTGTCATGTGCGCTTAACAGCCGCGGGTGGAATCGCCATCCACCCGCAGATGTTAACATGTTACAAGCTGCTGTCAATCTCTGACAGCGGCATTTAAAATGCACTCACCAGAAACACAAACCCCGCCCATCAGCGCCCAAGTCACATGATCGCAGCGCTTCAATGGGTTGGCTTGACAAACAGAAGTCTGCAGGAGACCCCGTGGTTTTCATTGCCAATATGCCATGAATTCTGCGCCGTGGCTGGCATTCATAGCAGATGTTTATTTCTGCTACACATAGCACAAGCAATCAGAAGATTGCAGCCTCAAGTCTCGTGAGGAGACTATTGAAGCAAGTACAAAAAAAGTTTTTAAAAATACTGTATATATTCGAGTATAAGCCGAGATTTTCAGCCCACTTTTTTGGGCTGAAAGTCCCCCTCTCGGCTTATACTCGAGTCATACCCAGGGGTCGGCAGGGGAGGGTGAGCGGGGGCTGTCCAGTTATACTCACCTACTCCTGGCGCGGTCCCTGCTTCTTCCAGCGCTGCAGCTTCTTCCTGTAGTGAGCGGTAATGGTGACTGCTCAGTACAGAAAGAAGCTGCAGCGTCGGGGAAGCAGGGACTGCACAGCGCCAGGACCAGGTGAGTATAACGGGGAGGGGAGCGCTGTGCAGCGCAATATTCACCTGCTCCTCGTTCCGGCGCCGCTCCGTCTTCAGCAGTGATGCGCAGGTCAGAGGGCGCAGTGACGTGGTTAGTGCGCGCCCCCTGCCTGAACATCAGTGCAGGAGACGCTGAAGATGGAGCGGCGCCGGAACGAGGAGCAGGTGAATATTGAAAGTGTCGGGGCCTGAGCGACAGGTGAGTATGTGATTTTTTTTTTTTTATCGCAGCAACTGCTAATGGGGCAAGTGTCTGTATGGTGCATCTATGGGGCCATAACGTTTGTGCGGCACTATATGGGGCCATAACGTTTGTGCAGCACTATATGGGGCTAGTTTCTGTATGGGGCCATGATCACCCTTTGTGCAGCACTACATGGGGCAAATATCTTTATGGAGCATCTTATGGAGCCATAATCAACATTTGCGCAGCATTATATTGGGCAAATGTGTCTATGGAGCATCTTATGGGGCCATTATTAACCTTTATGCAGGATTATATGGGGCATATTTTAATATGGAGCATCTTATGGGGCCCATCATAAACTTTATGGAGCATTATATGGGGCTCCTGATTCAATATGGATATTCAAAAACACTTAACCTACTGATGTCTCAATTAATTTTACTTTTATTGTCATCTATTTTTATTTTTGACATTTACCGGTAGCTGCTGCATTTTTCACCCTAGGCTTATACTCGAGTCATTAAGTTTTCCCAGTTTTTTGTGGCAAAATTAGGGGGGTCGGCTTATACTCTTTGAAGAAGGAGAGCAAAAAACGAAAAAGCGAGAACAGAAAATCCCAAGGTGGTGACGGGGTTAATATCAGTGTACTGACGTACAGTATGTGTATATGTTTGTTTATCGGCCTACACAGCAGATTTGTGCACTTGTATGTTAATGTTATACTAATGGTGTGTGGGCCCTACTTTTACATTATTATTATTTTTTATTATTATTATTTATTTATATAGCACCATGTCTCACAATTAGCAAGATATCACTTTATTCAGCTTCCTATGATCTGCAGTCCTATACACACAGCTTATTGGGTTGATCCTTCTGACAGATTCCTTTTAAAGTAACTAGATCTGACATCCTTTTCTGAAAAGCAGTCACTGCAATCCTAATAGTAGCCATGGCGATTTTTCCAACACTTTTGACTATGGATCCCTAAAGTGGTAATTTGTGCAAAGTGACGGTCTATGAAGCTGGAAATATTTGTAATTAATCATCAGCACAGTGCAAGTGAATGAAGCACTTGAGCAAAGCGTGTGACACCACTCAGCATAATGGCGGTTTTATAGTTCTGTGAAGCAAGAATCATGCTGGAATCACAATTCCACATGCAACCATTGGTTCTCCTGACCTGAGCTGTCTCCTTAACTCAGGTCGAGACCTGGCGGTTGGACCAGGTAGTCCAGTCCCAGTATGGTCACCAGCTTCACTGTTAGGCCTGCTTCACATGTCCTTCATTCATAGTCCGAGTATGGACTACGATGTGTGGACTGTTGTGGGTCTTCTGACCCTAACTTAATGGCTTCATACCGTATATGCTTATGAGGCTATACCCCTGTGTGGTCAGTACATCGCAGGTCTGTACTCGCACTATGAATGACAGATTTGTAAAACCGGCCTTATTTAAAGCTAAACGAGGAGGTGTAGCTGAAAGGAGGAGATATTCACATGTATGTTTTACTTTTTTGCCCCTACCATTGACTAGTATGCCCCAACAATGGACAGAAGGAATGTCCAGTCCTTCAGCTTACATTAAGACTGTATATAGAAATGAATCTTTTTTGATGACTGTAATATAACACTTATATACTGTAAGTTGCATGTACATATACTGTGCTGCTTACCCAGGCAGAAAGCGGACACTGGAATTGACCATTTCATATTCTTCTTCTTATTATTATTATTTATTTCTATAGCACCATTGATTCCATGGTGCTGTACATGAGAAGGGGTTACATACAAATTACAGATATCACTTACAGTAAACAAACCAACAATGACAGACTGATACAGAGGGGTGAGGACCCTGCCCTTGCGGGCTTACATTCTACAGGATTATGGGGAAGGAGACAGTAGGTTGGGGGTTGCAGGAGCTCCGGCGTTGGTGAGGCGGTAGCTTCATATGGCTTTGATTACCACTGAGACACTCCATTGACTCCATCACTAGCATAACATTTTGGATCCAGAAAAATCAATAGCAATTTATGTCATAAATGAGAAGCTGGTGTCTTTATAGTCGATGGAAAAAGTGGCAAACCTACTTGGTTATTACACATGAGCAAATAGGGAAAAACGCTATCACATTAATAGAAGATAATGAAAGTCCTCTTCAGCAAAAAAACATTTAACTTATTACTGCTAAGGGTCATAATTTGTAAAGAAAATACTGAAAGGGTGTTTAGTAAATTCTACTAGTGCAGTGTTTATCAACTCCAGTCCCCTAGACCCACCAACAGGTCATGTTTCCAGGATTTCCTTAGTATTGCCCAGGTGATGGACTTGATGTTGAGCAGGTGTTGCACCTATGCAAGATTAAGGATATCCTGAAAGCTTGACCTGTTGGTGGGTCTTGAGGACTGGAGTTGAGAAACACTATACTAATGGCTTAGTCTTGTTGAAGTTTTCAGTTAATTTAGGACTTTATTTGCAATACAATGTTAATTTTTATTATATTCTGCTCTTGCTTGGTATTCTAAGCCCATGATCTGGTCATACACTTAAGGGCAAGCTTTTAATTCACGAGTCGTCCATGGATTTTGGGTAGTAGAGATATGCGCAGCGGTCATAAAAGGATACGATTATGTTCACAGTTTGATCAATTACAACTATACAAAGTGGTAAAGTTTAGACCACTGGCAACATGAGCCAGAATGGGTTAGAAGGCAACAGGACTTTGCTAGAGGATTTGCAGGGATGACAATACTACTGTAAGTGTTGACCTCCATCTTCTCAGACTTTAAATTTCTTTATATTTTATTAAAAGAGTTGGTCTTTTATTTATTACACATGATTTTGTGTCAGTTACTCTCCGCCTTACAGATGTGCTGCCCGCTTGTTGTACTGCATCCTGTTCTCAAGATGGCAGTCGATGAAGGAGCATGCATAAGACTCTTCCAATTAAGAAACAATGCACAAGGGAAAGCTTTTCTTTCAATTGGAGACTGATGGTCAGATCTGGTTACATGCTCCTCCATAAGCAGCCATCTTGAGAACAGGCAAATTGTGTTTTTTGTTAAGGAAGTAACGAGTACTGATATATTCATACATACCGCAAAATCATGTTTCCCAACAAAACTTCTCTGAGCAAGTGACAATTCAAAAGCTGTATTCTAGTCACCGGTGGTGATGTAAATGTCTGGATGTATTTTCAGACTACACAACTTTGGTGTTTCTATATGGAAAAAAGTTGCAAGTGACCTTGCTGTTATGTTAGAAATTCCTGTTATATCTCATGCATTTAAGGAAATAGTTGTCAAAAAAATTGTCTAACAAATTTCCTACTGAACAGGATTGAGCAGCCTGTAATGTCTAAGAGTACCTGCAGGCTACAAAAGAGAGTTCACATTAATTCATAAAACTCAATTACAAAAATGAATTTTAATCAATACTTGAAATACATGAGAACAATGCCTCTGTGCGGACACTTATTAGGCGATTTGTAGTTTTAATAAAGTAACACAGTACACCCACCGTAGGTTTAAAATAATTTTCCTATCCCTTTAAAGGGGAATATATAGATTAGAAATAAAAGAATATAATATACCACCAGGGTGCGCTGTGCCCGATTGTAGTGAACACCACTACATAAATGAGGCTAAAAACAAAGCAATACCACACGGACCAAAAAAGGAAAATATATACAAGGCACGGGAATATTAAAATGTGGCTTTATTAAAAGGAATGCCAAATGTTACATAATAAAAAATATATACATAAACACTTCCACGTGACAACAGGATTATACGGCTATATATATTCACCAGCACTCTAACCTCCAATTTCACCAGGATTCAAATATTTAGGCTGTACAGGAAACACTATATATTGCATAAGAAAAAGGAAGGGGGAGGGGGGAGATAAAATAAAATGAACAATGTGCAAAATCTGCTCATATAAAGTGAATAAGTGCTTTGTGCAACCAATATGATTCAGCACATATGCAGGGCGCATAGAAGGTATATAAATTCTTACTAAAGATATATATTATTGCACATGAAAAAAACTAAAAAACCACAATCAATGTGTGTAAAAATGTGGGGAAGGGGGTATAGAACCCCTGTTATACAAGTCGGTTTATATAAAGTGCAAAATATAAGGTGCAGTAAAAAAGTGATAATGTGCCAAAATCTTATTCCAAGTAAATGAAAACCACCCTTGCAAATAGCTACCATAGGGAAAACAATGGCGACCGCCTAAATTAGCATATGGCACTGTGCACCTGTGCAGCCAAAAATATAGTAATCACATATACCTGGGGAGGGGGGGGGCTCTGTTACTGTGTCAGCGCGTACCCGACGCGCGTTTCGGAGTTATCCTTCGTCTGGGGTTTGCTTACCATCTGTAACCGGGAGGTTTTTATAGTTTGCGTCTCTAATCCCCAACGCTGCAGCCCAGGTGTTCCCGGCGTGTGCGCAGTCAGGAGGTCAAGGAGTTCCGGTCACCGCGTCACGCGACCGGACGCATGGGAACGGAGTACCCAGCGTTGCCACGGTTACACGCACGCGGGGAACCTGGACTCCAAGACACAGACCACGCATGCGCTCAACCGGGGGCACAGCGTGGAGGAATAACCGTAGTGCAGGTGCTCAGAAATATATTGCTCACACATATTGTGAGCTCCGGGGTACCACAAATTAGATAGTGGCCTTCTATGCTGCCCTTTATAGAAGTGAAATGAGCAGGAGTACGAAGGAATATTAATAGTAAATATTACATCAGAGGATCACTAACTCAAACATTGCATTTATATATATATATATTTTCTTTTTTGTAAGAGTTATATATTACAAGATAGAAAAGAAACAAAAAAATATAAAAAAATGAAAAAAATCTTATATTGTTATTGTAAGACAAAAATAATAAAATAAAACAAATAATAATATATATTGACAAAAAATTAATTAATATTATAACCAAAATATAAAGACTACTAAATAAAGATAATTGATTAATATAGAAAAATAAACTCAGAAAGTACAAAATAAGTAAATCATACATAAATTAACTCGTCTTTTATATGTCCGAAATAGGTCATTCGCATACAAATATTTATTCTTTCTTTTCATTTCCTTCTTTCTTCCATTCTCTCAATTGGATACACCTATTCTGATGTCATAAATCCAGACTCCACCAGTGGCCGATCGTCCGATAACCGAGCAAGTCCACAATCCACACATGGTAAGTACTAAAGAGAATAATAAATATAAATTAACCACAGTTATAAAATACGGATACTCTCACTCTCAAAATAAGAATAAAAATTAAAATTTAAAAAAAAAAGTGTTATGAAAAAAATTATTTAAAAATTTTTTTTAAAATTTTTTTAAAAATTCATAGAACAGATGGTTGTTATAAAAAAGGTACAAAGCTAAGATTTTCATTTAGTCCTCTTGGTGACACAGTGTCAAGCGTCCAGATCCACTTAGTTTCTTTCTTTGCCAATGCTACACTTATTTTACCACCTCTCTCATTTACCCTTACCATGTCTATACCCGTTATCCTCAATAATGATGCATCACAATCATGGTACAATTTAAAGTGTTTCGGAATTGTTTTTAATAGTGAGACATCATTTACTTCCTTCGCAGCCAGAATGCCCAAAATGTGTTCCCTGGCACGAACCTTCAACTGTCTTGTTGTCATGCCCACATATACCAGAGAACAGGGGCATGTGGCATGGTAAATCACCGCTTTAGATACACATGTTATGGCATGTTTCATTTTGTATGTAATAGTGCCATTGTGGTTGCCAAATGAATCTGTTCTCTGAATGTTCGGGCAAGCAACACATTGGCCACAAGGTTTACATCCTACAAGTTTTTTGGTATTTGTTAGGAAGGTGGGTACCACGGGATTATAGGTGTAGTGGCTCTTGACCAATTGGTCTTTTAGATTTCTGGATCTCCGGTAAGTGATGTTTGGTCTCTCATCTATATATTGTGACACAACTGGGTCAGATTTCAAAATAGCCCAGGATTTCGTTAAATATGATCTCATTAACTCAGTTTGGCCATGGTATTGGGTAATATACCTGGTCACCTTGTTCGTCTTGGGTGGTTTGTTCTCATATAAGGCTTGATGACGTGTAATATATTTAGCCCGATTATATCCTTTCTTAACGGAGCGCTTGCTATACCCTCTTTCCAGAAACCTCTCCTTCATGTCCAGAGCTTGTTTCTCAAAATCCTCCTCATTTGTACATATCCTTCGTAAACGTAAAAATTGGCCTATAGGGATAGACCTAATCATTGGTGGGGGATGTGATGAGGAGGCATGAAGGAGTGAATTAACCGCCGTTGATTTACGAAAAATATTGGTGTACAGACAGCCATTACCATCTTTATGTACTCCCACATCTAAAAATTCCATAAAGTTCTTATCACACTTATAGGTCAGGTGGATATTCCGGGAATTTAAATTCAGGTGTTCCATAAAATCATGGAGAGTCTCCACAGACCCTTGCCAGATAAAAAATATGTCATCGATGAACCGCACCCAAATAGGGATGCGGTCCATCGATGACACCGGCTCAGTGTGAAAAAGGTCCCTCTCCCACAGCCCCAGGAACAGATTTGCATAAGATGGTGCAAAAGAAGCACCCATTGCTGTTCCCTGGAGCTGCAGGTAGAGGGACCCCTTAAACAGAAAAAAATTCTTCATCAAAGCAAATTCAAGGAGTTGTATGGTAAACTTCCTCATAGATGTGGGCATAATTGATGTCTCCAAAAAATAACTGGTCGCCTGTAGACCGTCTTGATGACGAATGTTTGTATATAGGCTTTCGACATCACATGATACCAAGAGTACATCATCACCTACATATAAGCCATCTATTTTCTTTAAAAAATCATTCGTGTCTTTTATAAAGGACGGTAAATTTTCAACTAGTGGTTGTAACCTCGAATCAAGGAATCTATTGACATTTTCCAAATAGTTTCCACATCCGGAGACAATTGGTCTACCGGGTGGGGTTATTTGATTCTTATGAATCTTCGGTAGCAAGTAAAATGTTGCCACCGTTGGTTCAGATACTTGCAATGCTGAGAATAACTCCCTATTGATCACCTCGGTGTCAAGGGCTATGTTCAAAATGGATAAAAGTTCTGTCCGAAATTTACTCAAGGGGTTAAAAGTCAGTTTTTTATAAAATACCTTATCTTTCAGCTGCCGATATACCTCATGTTCATACATTTTAGTTGGCCAGATCACGACATTTCCCCCCTTGTCAGCTGGTTTTATAACCACATCAGAAAGACCCTCCAACTCCCGTCAAGATTATCATTAGTTGGAAAACATGGAATTTTATCAAATTCTCTGCTCACTGTCTTGACAAAGGTGTCAATGATGGGACAGGCTGACAAGGGGGGAAACTTATGCGATTTAGGACGAATAGATGTCGGGATCTTACCTCCCAAAGGCTCATTGTGCTCCTGCGCCAGCTCATCAAGGATACCTAGTGCCTCCTGCTCCGCCTCTGTGGGAAATAATTGTAAAATTTCCTCATTGTGAAAATGTTTTTTGAAAAGTAATTTTCTAGCGAATAAGTGTAAATCTTTTATGGCTACAAACTTATCAAATTTCGCCGTAGGGCAAAATGTAAGGCCTTTCTGTAAAACCTTAATCTCAACCTCAGACAAAACATGAGTACTTAAATTAATCACCTTCAAACTATTTCGTGAATTATCCGGTGAATGTCTGAAGTTGCGTTTAGCTGGTGCATAACGTGGTTCCCTTTTACGTTTAGGAGTTGACATAATAGAGGCCAAAGTAGACACAGAGGCGGAGGAGGAGGCACCAGAGACATCCACCATTGCTTGATTGGACGAAGCTGAGTTCATCCGGTCACGTACATTCTCATTTGGGTTCTGTTTTCGCCATCT
The DNA here is from genome assembly GCF_032444005.1 of Ranitomeya imitator. NCBI lineage: Eukaryota > Metazoa > Chordata > Amphibia > Anura > Dendrobatidae > Ranitomeya > Ranitomeya imitator. Next base: position 150,807,213 of record NC_091284.1, on the reverse strand, counting down.
ATAGATCTTTCCTCTAGAGAAATCATCTTGATCCCTGGCCAACTTCTTTTTTTGAGTCATTTGGATACTTTTTATCCACTGATCCATGTGTTTCTCTAATAAATTATCCATAGACGTCAGTTGTTCAGTGGAAAGACACGCCTTAGCTTTGATATAAATTTCATCCAAAGATTTATCAATATTCTCAATATTGTTGGAATTATACTTTATCAATAGGTCCATTAATTGCTTCGAGGCAGTATTACATGTTTCCTCCCAGTTTTTTATGAATTCCTCGTCACTGACAGGGAAGGCGGGAGTCACGTGTATCCGCAGACCCCTTGGTATTAATTGATATTGCACATAATTTTCAAGGAACGCTTTACTCCACCATGACCTCGTCCTTTTATATGTAAGATCTTTAATTATTTTAAATAAATCATCAAATTCACAACCATCAGTACCCATAGTATTCACATTTCCTTTAGAAAAAACTGCCTTAATTTGTCCCTGCCACGATAATTCTCTTGTTTTGAAATCCATGTCCTGATTGCGAAGAACCAACCTGTGCAAAACACAGCAATATATATTAATAAAGTAACACAGTACACCCACCGTAGGTTTAAAATAATTTTCCTATCCCTTTAAAGGGGAATATATAGATTAGGGTCTGTGGAGACTCTCCATGATTTTATGGAACACCTGAATTTAAATTCCCGGAATATCCACCTGACCTATAAGTGTGATAAGAACTTTATGGAATTTTTAGATGTGGGAGTACATAAAGATGGTAATGGCTGTCTGTACACCAATATTTTTCGTAAATCAACGGCGGTTAACTCACTCCTTCATGCCTCCTCATCACATCCCCCACCAATGATTAGGTCTATCCCTATAGGCCAATTTTTACGTTTACGAAGGATATGTACAAATGAGGAGGATTTTGAGAAACAAGCTCTGGACATGAAGGAGAGGTTTCTGGAAAGAGGGTATAGCAAGCGCTCCGTTAAGAAAGGATATAATCGGGCTAAATATATTACACGTCATCAAGCCTTATATGAGAACAAACCACCCAAGACGAACAAGGTGACCAGGTATATTACCCAATACCATGGCCAAACTGAGTTAATGAGATCATATTTAACGAAATCCTGGGCTATTTTGAAATCTGACCCAGTTGTGTCACAATATATAGATGAGAGACCAAACATCACTTACCGGAGATCCAGAAATCTAAAAGACCAATTGGTCAAGAGCCACTACACCTATAATCCCGTGGTACCCACCTTTCTAACAAATACCAAAAAACTTGTAGGATGTAAACCTTGTGGCCAATGTGTTGCTTGCCCGAACATTCAGAGAACAGATTCATTTGGCAACCACAATGGCACTATTACATACAAAATGAAACATGCCATAACATGTGTATCTAAAGCGGTGATTTACCATGCCACATGCCCCTGTTCTCTGGTATATGTGGGCATGACAACAAGACAGTTGAAGGTTCGTGCCAGGGAACACATTTTGGGCATTCTGGCTGCGAAGGAAGTAAATGATGTCTCACTATTAAAAACAATTCCAAAACACTTTAAATTGTACCATGATTGTGATGCATCATTATTGAGGATAACGGGTATAGACATGGTAAGGGTAAATGAGAGAGGTGGTAAAATAAGTGTAGCATTGGCAAAGAAAGAAACTAAGTGGATCTGGACGCTTGACACTGTGTCACCAAGAGGACTAAATGAAAATCTTAGCTTTGTACCTTTTTTATAACAACCATCTGTTCTATGAATTTTTAAAAAAAATTTAAAAAAAATTTTTAAATAATTTTTTTCATAACACTTTTTTTTAAAAATTTTAATTTTTATTCTTATTTTGAGAGTGAGAGTATCCATATTTTATAACTGTGGTTAATTTATATTTATTATTCTCTTTAGTACTTACCATGTGTGGATTGTGGACTTGCTCGGTTATCGGACGATCGGCCACTGGTGGAGTCTGGATTTATGACATCAGAATAGGTGTATCCAATTGAGAGAATGGAAGAAAGAAGGAAATGAAAAGAAAGAATAAATATTTGTATGCGAATGACCTATTTCGGACATATAAAAGACGAGTTAATTTATGTATGATTTACTTATTTTGTACTTTCTGAGTTTATTTTTCTATATTAATCAATTATCTTTATTTAGTAGTCTTTATATTTTGGTTATAATATTAATAAATTTTTTGTCAATATATATTATTATTTGTTTTATTTTATTATTTTTGTCTTACAATAACAATATAAGATTTTTTTCATTTTTTTATATTTTTTTGTTTCTTTTCTATCTTGTAATATATAACTCTTACAAAAAAGAAAAAATATATATATAAATGCAATGTTTGAGTTAGTGATCCTCTGATGTAATATTTACTATTAATATTCCTTCGTACTCCTGCTCATTTCACTTCTATAAAGGGCAGCATAGAAGGTCACTATCTAATTTGTGGTACCCCGGAGCTCACAATATGTGTGAGCAATATATTTCTGAGCACCTGCACTACGGTTATTCCTCCACGCTGTGCCCCCGGTTGAGCGCATGCGTGGTCTGTGTCTTGGAGTCCAGGTTCCCCGCGTGCGTGTAACCGTGGCAACGCTGGGTACTCCGTTCCCATGCGTCCGGTCGCGTGACGCGGGGACCGGAACTCCTTGACCTCCTGACTGCGCACGCGCCGGAAACACCTGGGCTGCAGCGTTGGGGATTAGAGACGCAAACTATAAAAACCTCCCGGTTACAGATGGTAAGCAAACCCCAGACGAAGGATAACTCCGAAACGCGCGTCGGGTACGCGCTGACACAGGAACAGAGCCCCCCCCCTCCCCAGGTATATGTGATTACTATATTTTTGGCTGCACAGGTGCACAGTGCCATATGCTAATTTAGGCGGTCGCCATTGTTTTCCCTATGGTAGCTATTTGCAAGGGTGGTTTTCATTTACTTGGAATAAGATTTTGGCACATTATCACTTTTTTACTGCACCTTATATTTTGCACTTTATATAAACCGACTTGTATAACAGGGGTTCTATACCCCCTTCCCCACATTTTTACACACATTGATTGTGGTTTTTTAGTTTTTTTCATGTGCAATAATATATATCTTTAGTAAGAATTTATATACCTTCTATGCGCCCTGCATATGTGCTGAATCATATTGGTTGCACAAAGCACTTATTCACTTTATATGAGCAGATTTTGCACATTGTTCATTTTATTTTATCTCCCCCCTCCCCCTTCCTTTTTCTTATGCAATATATAGTGTTTCCTGTACAGCCTAAATATTTGAATCCTGGTGAAATTGGAGGTTAGAGTGCTGGTGAATATATATAGCCGTATAATCCTGTTGTCACGTGGAAGTGTTTATGTATATATTTTTTATTATGTAACATTTGGCATTCCTTTTAATAAAGCCACATTTTAATATTCCCGTGCCTTGTATATATTTTCCTTTTTTGGTCCGTGTGGTATTGCTTTGTTTTTAGCTAGATTTGTAGTTTTGATGATTAATTTGATTATTGAATAACTATAGTGCTGTCGGTCAATCCAAAAGGTTAATAAACCTGAATATTTAAAAAAGTAAAAGTGAGGTGGTGTGTGTCTTAGTAGAATATCTGTGTGCATAATTTTTGGGCAAATATTAGTGTGAAGAATTATTATGCAACTAAATGAAAACGTAAATTTTACCATCTTAACCCCTTAATGACCGCCAATACGTCTTTTAACTGACCTGAGAGATAAGAGAATAGCCTCCCCATACAGGTGACAATCCAGCTGCTGTCGGCTGTACACTATAGCTGACAACTTTCTGCATCAGCCATGATCAGTGTTTGCACCGTCCAACTCTGTTTAACCCATTAGATGCTGCTGTCAATAGTGACTACATCATTATAAATGGATAACAGAGTGTGGAGGCTTCCTCTTTAACCAAATTGGTGCCCTCAGATCATGATTGTGTGGTCCTGATGTTTGCCATGGCAATTCATGACCATATAGTGGCCTTAGAGTCTGCCGGCTGTAGTAATCTGTTCAGAAGTTAGAGACATTTAGGTGGTAAAAATACACATTTTCATTTCTGTCATGCCACTTTGCATTAATTCCTGTAAATCACCTGAAGGGTTAATAAACTACCTGACAGCAGTTTTCAATATGTCAGGGGGTGCTGTTTTTAAAATGGTATCACGTTTGGGGGTTTCCCAGTATATGAGACCCCTAAAGTCACTTCAAACATGGATAAGTCCCTAAAAAAATAAATTTAGTAAATTTTCTTGAAAAAATGAAAAATTGCTGCTACATTTTTAATCCTCCTAAAATGCTGACAAAATAAAATAACATTTTACAAATAATGCTGATGTAAAGCCGACATGTGGGAAATGTTATTTATTAATGGTGTGCTGTGGTATGACCATCTGGATTAAAGGGATAATCATTCAAAGTTTGAAAATAGCTAATTTTTTTACATTTTTCTCAAATTTTTAATATTTTTATAAATAAACACAAAACATATTGACCTAAATTTACCATTATCAGAAAGTATAATGTGTCACGAAAAAACGATCTCAAAATCACTGGGATTTGTTGAAGCGTTGCAGAGTTATTACGGTATCACATAAAGTGACTCTGGTCAGATTTCAAAAATTTGGCTCCGTCACTAAGGGGTTAATTGTTTACTTTCATCTGTTAAAGTGAGAATAATAACAAGACTTAAAATGTACAAAATACATTTCACAAAATATATTATCAGTAACCAGTATAGCCGCCCTTCTTTTCAATAACAGTCCAAATAAGCCTTCCATCCATGGAGTCTGACAGTTTCTTAAACTGTTGACGATTAACATTTCCGGCAGCAACAATCACAGCCTCCCAGATGTTGATCACAGAGGTGACTGTTTTCCTTTACTTTTAATCCCCCGATCAGCCCCTTTCCAACATCCGCCCGCCATACATGTCTGGTGCAAGTCAGTAGTGGGTGTATAGATTGAGCACACAGGTAAGCTTTACCCTTAACAAGCAGGTGATGGCTGTGTTTTAGGATCTGCTTCTATCAGTCCCACGTGGGGAGGACCTTCGCCCGCAACTGTTAACCTGTAAAATGCATGGGAGCGTGTCATTTTATGTAGCCATCTGCGTGCCCGCGGTGCGATCGGAAGGCGCTGATGAGTTTCTATGACAGCAGGGGGTCTGTTGCAGACATTAGTGAATGTAATTACGATGCTCCCTTGAAACCCGGCCTGTGCCCAGGGTTCAAGTAGACCATGATTTTTATGATAAACAGCAATATTGTGATATTGCTGAATATAGAACAAGTGTTCAGACTATTGCAGATTTAAAGGGAGTCTGTCACCCCCAAAATCGTATATGAGCTGCGGCCACCGGCATCAGGGGCTTATCTACAGCATTCTGTAATGCTGCAGATAAGCCCCCGATGTAACCTGAAAGATGAGAAAAAGAGGTTAGATTATACTCACCCAGGGGCATTCCCGCTGCGGTCCGGTCTGATGGGCGTCGCGGTCCGGCGCCTCCTATCTTCATGCGATGACGTCCTCTTCTTGTCTTCTTGCCGAGGCTCCAGCGTACTTTGTCTACCCTGTTGAGGACAGAGCAAAGTAAGTACTGCAGTGCGCAGGCGCCGGGAAAAGTCAGAAAGGCCCGGCACCTGCGCACTGCAGTACTTTGCTCTGCCCTCAGCAGGGTAGACAAAGTACGCCAGAGCTGCAGCAAGATGACAAGAAGAGGACGTCATCATATGAAGACGGGAGGCAGCGGGACGGCCCCTGGGTGGGGTATAATATAACCTTTATCCAAAAGCAAGAAAAAAGCGAATGGCACTAAGTAGCACACTTTACTTATTATCACAGAGTAGACGTGGAATCACGGACACAATATAGTGGTTGAATCACGCTGTTGAAGGTGCTTGCTAGAAAGCCACATGAAGAAATCCCTAAATGAAGAAAAATAGCAGCAACACTCCAAATGTTGGTGAAAAAAATCCTTAGTCCTTTATTTTACAAAGAATTGCATGTACAAGGTTGTGCGGGCAAGGACAAGTGCAGATTATGCAAAAAAGAGAAACAGGACGAAGGCCGTTTCGCATTATTCACGCTTCCACTGGTCCGGAATGCTGTAGATAAGCCCCTGATGCCGGTGGCCGCAGCTCATATGCGATTTTTGGGGTGACAGGCTCACTTTAAGGAAAAAAGAAGCTTTAAAAGATATGAAAAAACCCCGTAAAAGTTCAAATCCGTGTCCTCCGTTTAAAAATAAAGATAACATTTTTTTCAAAAGCACACTTATGTGATATTGCCATATCTGGAAATAGCCAATCTATCAAAATATAAAAACAATTAGCCTGATTTGTAAACACATTAAACAGGAAATAAAAATCCAAATTAGCGTTTTTTTTGGTTACTGCAATACTGTAAAGCTGTGTGCACACGTTGCGTTTTTTCCCGATAAAAACGCTATAAAACCGCAAAAAAACCCGCACACAATAAGCATCCCATCATTTAGAATGAATTCCGCATGTTTTGTGCACATGATGCGTTTTTTTCCGCGAAAAAAACGCATCGCGGCAAAAAACGCAGCATGTTCATTAATTTTCTGTTTTTTTTGCGGATTTCCCACTCCAAAATGCATTGGGAAGTGTCCGGAAAAAAACGCGGCAAAAACGCGTTAAAATCGCGGCAAGAATGCATCAAAACCGCGGCAAAATTGCGGCAAAAACGCATGCGGTTTTCTTGCGGATTTCTTGCAGAAAATGTCCGGAATTATCAGGAATTTTCTGCAAGAAATCCTGAACGTGTGCACATAGCTTCTTCCAGCATTCTTTTAGGCTATCAAAATGTCAATTCTATCCCAAAATAGTATCAATTAAAATGTTTCCTCATTTCGCAAAAAATATGACTCTGAAAATGGCATCAAAAGCAAAAAACAAATTTCTTACAAATTTTTGATTTTTTTTCACCACTTAAATAAATAAAAAACTATACATGTTTGGTATCTCCATACTTGTACTGAACTGATGAATCATATTTCCAGGTCAGTTTAAGCCATATAGTGAAACATTTTTAAATGGCACTTTTTTTGCAATTTCAAAGCACTTGGATTTTCTTTCCCCGTTTTCCAATTTCCTAGGTGGCAGAATGTATAGTTTCATTCAAAAGTACAACTCGTCCCACAAAAAACAAGCCCTCATTTGGCTATATTGACAGTAAAGTAAAAAAGTTATGGCTCTTGGAAAAAAGGGAAGGAAAGAGTGAAAAACATTGAAAATCGCAAAGTCAAGAAGGGGTCAATGTCTATACTAACTAGCCAAGCAGTACAGTAATGGAGCATTGTCCTGCATAAAAATCGGGGGTTTCTTGAAAGATTAGAATAAGGAAGCACAGGACAAAAAGATATATGAACTGTATACCTAGTTATACAAGAGATAAGGTAAGTATGAATATATCTATAAATATCTAGGCATACGCATCATCGGAATATAATGCCTATAGGACTAGTAAAGAACCACAGAAACCTATAAAAGCACAAAAGGAACTCCTGATGGAGTTTGCCGAAACGTGCGTTGAGGCTGACGCCACTGAAACAAGGGAGCTCCTTCCTACATAGTTTGTATATATTAGTGAAGTAAACATACTTATCTATCTGCATGCGTTTCTTATATACTATGGATCGTATCTCTCATATGAGATGTGTTTGGCAGAATTGCTTATAACCTTGGGATAACACATGGTTAACACTGGGCTATAGAGTAAATCATATGATATATTATCCCGTTTTTCCCCATATTCCAACTGTTATATGTGTGTAGAGCCAGCTACATAGCTAACAGCTGTTCATATTATGCAGCTTACTGTCTCGCATGCATTCAGGTAATTTTATGATGTATTGCATTCTACATTGAACCATATTTGTATGGTGTTATTGTTTCCATTAAACCATATGCCTTCCTCGATTCACATGATTCTTTTATAATTTTATTTATGCTTGGGTGTGCACCCCTTTCCTTTTTATGCTGAGCACCATTAATTAAATATTTATCTGCTACATTGATGGGATTTATGGACTATATGGTCGTCATTTCTTGAAAGCTGCAGACTTTTTCCTGTACCGCTGTTTAAAGGGATCCTGTCAGCAGGATTGTGCACAGTAACCCACAGAAAGTGTCAGGTCGGCGCCGTTATACTGATTTTGTGATACCTTGGGTGATGAAATCCGTCTTGTGGTTGTTGTTTAATCTTTACTTTCAGTTTTCAGTTAATGATAAGCTCGTGCCCCAGGGCGGCCTGGAGAGGGGGTCTTTATGTGGGGCTCTGCTTAGGTATTCATAATGCAGACTGCTGACAGGTCACTGATCCCTCACTGACCTGCCCCCTAGTTTACATAATAAACATCTGTACATACTGATGAAAAAAACCACTTCTGCAGGCAGGTGACGTCCGTGTCACCTGCACGGTTGAATAATCACATGTTTAATGTTCTAGTAATAACTGTTCTTGATGTTATTGAGCAAGTACACAAAAAAAAACTATTTGAAAATGGTGCCCGCCACATCTGCGCAGTAGCAGCTATCGGTGTGTGTATAGATATCCGATAGTTGCTATTGCGCCGGCGGTGCCATCTTGCTTGAGAGGAAAAAAAAATCCTCCTCCAAGATGGCGTCGCCTGCTCCTTCGCAGTAGCATCTCTCGGCGATCTGCGAAAGCTGCTGTTGCGCAGGCGGCACCATCTTGTTAGAGGAATTTTTCTCTGCATTTTGAATACCTAAGCAGAGCACCACATGAAGACCCCCCCCCAGGCCTGCGCATATCATTACCTAAAAACTGAAATTAAAGATTAAACAGCGACCATAAGACAGATTTCATCAACCCAGGTATAATTTTAATCAGTATAACGGCGCCGACCTGACACTATCTGTAGGTTACTCTGCACAATCCTGTTGACAGGTTCTCTTTAAAGTAAAGGTCTACTATAGACTAGCAATAGGTTTGGGGTTGAGTTTGAGTCCATCTTTCAACTTGAAAAGGTCCAATTACCTGATCTTTAACCCCTTTAACGCCCGCCAATACACCTTTTAACGGCAGTAGTGGAAAAAGTGTATAGCGCCCACCAGATGTGGATTTTGTTTGGGATCTTGGCTGTCGGTGGTAGCCAAGACCCCAGAGAACCTGATTTGGCTCAGTTTTTACCGACCCCGGGTTGCGATTGCCATTATTAACCATATAACGGCAACCGTAAAAAAAAAAAACGTGAATTGCCATTTGATTTCTCTGTCGTCCGATGTGAAATAGGGTCTCCGATCGCCCCTGATTCTTACCAGTGTCTCCTGGTGTTCCTGGATCCTCCTGCTTCCCCCCCCCCCCCACGGCCGCTGGCGTCTTCTTCCGGTAAGAAAATGGTGGACGCATACACAGTGCGCCCGCTGAGATCTGCCAGCCGGCACCCAGCAACAATAGGAAGATTTTTCCTATTGGTTAATTTCAAAATAAAAAACATAGTAAATATACCCCCCTTTATCACCCCCTTAGTTAGGGAAAAATAATAAAATAAAGAAAATTTATTTATTTCCATTTTCCCATTAGAGTTTGAGTTGGGCTAAAGTTATGGTTGGGGCTAAAATTTGGGTTAGGGTTAGATTTGGGGTTAGGGTTGGGATTAGAGTTAAGGTTGAGATTAAGGTTAGAGTTGGGATTAGGGCTAGGTTTGTGGTTAGGGTTATGGTTAGGGTTGAGATTAGGGTTAGGAGTGTTTTCGGATTGGGATTAGGGTTGGGGGTGTTTTGGGGTTAGTGGTGTGGTTAGGGTTATGGTTGGGATTAGGGTTAGGGGTGTGTTGGGGTTATGGTTATGTTTAGGTACATCAGGGGGTCTCCAAACGCGACATGGCGCCACCATTGATTCCAGCCAATTTTGCGTTCAAAAAGTCAAATGGTGCTCCCTCCCTTCTGAGCTATGCCGTGCACCCAAACAGTGGTTTGTGGTTTACCCCCATATATGGGGCATCACCGTACGTGGGACAAATTGGACGACTACTTTTGGGGTCCAATTTCTCCTGTTTCTCTTGGGAAAATAAAAAATTGGGCGGCTAGAAATAATTTTTCCCAAATTTTTATTTTCACGGCTCTGCGTTATAAACTTCTGTGAAGCACTTGGGCGTTCAAAGTGCTCACCACACATCTAGATAAGCTCCTTGGTTGGGTCTAGTTTCCAAAATGGGGTCACTTGTGGGGGTTTCTACTGTTTAGGCACATCAAAGGCTCTGCAAATGCAACATGACACCTACAGACCATTCCATCAAAGTCTGCATTCCAAAACATCACTTCGTCCCTTCTGAGCCCCGACGTGTGCCCAAACAGTAGTTTTCTCCCTCATATGGAGTATGAGTGTACTCGGGGAAAATTGGCCAACAAATTTTGGGGTCCAATTTCTCCTGTTACCCTTGGGAAGATAAAAAATTGCTGGCTAAAAAAATCATTTTTGTGGAAAAAAAAATGATTTTTTATTTTTACGGCTCTGCGTTATAAACTTTAGTGAACTTTTAGTGAACTTTATCTAGTTCATACAACACAACTAGATAAGTTCCTTTGGGGTCTAGTTTCCAAAATGGCCTCACTTGTGGGGGGGTTTCTACTGTTTAGGCACATCAGTGGCTCTGCAAACGCAACATGTCCCCCGCAGACCATTTTATCAAAGTCTGCATTCCAAAACGGCGCTCCTTCCCTTCCGAGCTCTGCCATGTGCCCAAACAGTGGTCCCCCCCCCCCACATATTTAGTATCAGAGTACTCAGGGCAAATTGCACAACAACTTTAATGGTTCAATTTCTCTTGTTACCCTTGTGAAAGTACAATTTGGGGGCAAAAAGATCATTTTTGTGGAAAAAAATAAGTTTTATTTTCACGGCTCTACTTTATAAACTTCTGTGAAGCACTTTGGGGTTCATAGTGCTCACCACACATCTAGATAAGCTCCTTAGGGGGTCTAGTTTCCAAAATGGGGTCACTTGTGGGGTGTTTCCACTGTTTAGGCACATCAGGGGCTCTGCAAACGGAACACGATGCCCGCAGACCATTCCATCAAAGTCTGCATTTTAAAACGTCACTACTTCCCTTCCATGCCCCGATGTGCGCCCAAACAGTGATCTCCCCCCACATATGGGGTATTGACGTATTCAGGACAAACTGGACAACAACTTTTGGGTCCAATTTCTCCTTTTAGCTGTGTGAAAATAAAAAATTGCAGGCTAAAAAATAATTTTTGAGGAAAATTTTTTTTTTATATTTTCACGACTCTGCATTATAAACTTATGTGAAGCACTTGGGGGTTCAAAGTGCTCACCACACATTTAGATAAGTTCCTTAAAGGGTCTAGTTTCCAAAATGGTGTCACTTGTGGGGGGTTTCCATTGTTTAGGCACATCAGGGGCTCTCAAAACACGACATGGCGTCCGATCTCCATTCCAGCCAATTCTGCATTGAAAAAGTAAAACGGCACGCCTTCTTTTCCAAGCTCTGCTGTGCGCACAAACAGTGGTTTACCCCCACATATGGGGTATTGGCGTATTGAGAAGAAATATCACAACGACTTTTGGGGTTCATTTTTCTCTTTTTGCACAAAAAAAATTGGTTCTGAAGTAAAATGTTTGTAAAAAAAAAAAAGGTAAATGTTAATTTTTTCCTCCCACGTTGCTTCTGTTCCTGTGAAGCACGTAAAGGGTTAATAAACTTCTTTAATGTGGTTTTGAGCACCTTGAAGGGTGCAGTTTTTAGAGTGGTATATTTTCTATCAAATAGACCCCTCAAAGTGACTTCAAATGTAATGTGGTCCCCCCAAAAAAAATGGTGTTGTGAAAATGAGAAATCGCTGGTCAACTTTTAACCCTTATAACTTCCTAACAAAAAAAAAGATTGTTTCCAAAATTGTGCTGATGTAAAGCAGACATGTGGAAAATGTTTTTTACTATCTATTTTGTGTGACATATCTGATTTAAGGGCATAAAAATACACATTTTGAAATTTGCAGAATTTTAAAAATTTTCACAATATTTCCATTTTTTTCATAAATAAATGCAAATCATATAGAAGAAATGTTACCACTATCATGACGTACAATATGTAATGAAAAAACATTCTCAGAATCAGTGGGATCTGTTAAAGCGTTCCAGAGTTGTAACCTCATAAAGTGACAGTGGTCAGAATTGTCAAAATTGGCTTGGTCATTAAGCTGCAAATTGGCTCCGTCACTAAGGGGTTAATAATAGCAGCCCATAGCAGTACTCCTCCAGCTTTCTGGTGTCTGAGCATCTCCTACTTCTGGGCCTTCTAGGGAAGTTGTAGTGCTGGAATATGACAGCGCTGGGGGAAAATGGCCTTCTGGTCGCTTCATGTTTGATTCTTCTCAAATCTTTCTTCGTTATTGTGCTTCTTTTTTCGCAATACGTTTTTTGTGATCCTGTTGACTATTTCAACAAAACTTTTGATGGATCTGTGATCACGCCCCAATATCTCGGCAATTTCAAGAATTCTGCTTCCCTCTGTAAGACTTGTAACAATTTTTCACTTTTCAGAGTAAGTTTTTTTTTCCTATTGTGCCTGAGGATAACAAGCTGCCTCATAATTCTGCACTCTGAAAAAGGGTATTGTATCCTTAGGCCACATCCTCCCTTATTACACAAATACACAGCACCTGACCTGCTTCATCCAATAGGCATTCACATTTGTACAGCGTGGAGTTGGACAATCTGCATAGAAATAATGGAATGGTCACAATACTCACCTAATAATTGTGCACCCAGATGTAGATGGAAAGCATTGAGCATTTCTGTCCATCTCTGTTATAATGTTTATCTCCTAACTATAAATGCGATAGAAATACCACTGGGCCCATATCTCTACTATCTAATGAAGAAATATGGCAGCTCTAAATGACCACCCAGTTCACAATGAGGGACACAATTATGGAGGAGATGGAAAAAGATGTAAGAAATTAGCCAACAATGGGTTACTTTGAAGTTGTTGTTTTTTTTAAGCTTATAAATTAGCATAGATATTACAGAATTTGAAACCTCAAAATAAAAACATTGCCTAAAAAATATATTTAATTGTGTGTATATATACATACAATTTAATTCACATCATGATCTGTATCTGTTTCGTACCAACCACTGACTGTGGCTATTTTTGACTTATACCCTCTTTCCTTTCAGTAACGTTTGATAACACAGGATCCACCAGTCACACTAGACGAGGTCACAACTGACCCTTCACAATGACCTTTGCACACGCTCATTAGGTGCGTCAATGCAAAATATCTGAGTCTTCCTATTGCTGCTAATGTACATGTGATTTTCCTGAAATAACAGCAAATATAAATGTAGGATTGCATCAAACGGCAGTGCAAAAAGATTTCTATTTTATTTTTAATACAGATAATTGCCAAAGTGTTTAAAAAAATAAATGTACTACAAAAATATGATTAAACAATTAATAATTTTCTAATGACACAATCCCAAAGAATCTGCTGCTAACATCTTAGGCCAGATACCAAGACACCTTTTGAGATCTTAAAGAAGTTGTCCACTAGAATAACGTTTTTTTTTTTTCATAAATCTTGCTATTATGTGCCACTGAAAACATCCACTGTGTTTATTTTAGCAATATTACCTTTTATCATGCTGTAGCAGCACATCTTCAGTGCTGGATCCAGCTCTCATGGGGTTAATCAACAACTTCCTTTCTCCTGACTTATTGTGCTCTAATACTACAAGTTCTATGATGCATTGCACTGGCCACTAAGCCTGAACCTAGCACACCCACTCCAAAACACACCCAAACCCCTCCCTCCTGTGCCTCCTCCATCTTCAAAAAGATTTGTGGTGTAATTTCTGTCCAACCTCCTCTTTTACATTTGTCCAACCCACACTCCATTACAGATAGATAGATAGATAGATAGATAGATAGATAGATCGATAATAGATAGATACTTACAGAGATATATCTATATATCTATATCTATTTCCATAGATATGTCCATATCAGTGTTTCTAAACCCCTTCACCCCTGGAGCTTTTTTAGTTTTTTCGTTTTCATTTATCGCTCCCCTTCTTTCCAGAGCCATAATTTTTCTGTAAATATGGCCATGTGGAGGCTTATCTTTTGCGGGACAAGTTCTACTTTTGAACGACATCATTGGTTTTACCATGTCGTGTTAAAGAAAATGTGAAAAAAATTCACATGTGCTGATGACCTGGCCTCCCACTTTATAGAGAAAATAGACAATATCCATCAGGAAATCCGCTCCCAACCACTAAGTTCAGTGACTCCCATCCCTCCCCTCATTTCCCCTGGCTCACTCTCCACATTCGATCCCATCACAGAAAAAGAAGTCTCCAAGCTCTTCTCCTCTTCTCCGACTACATGCACTACCGACCCCATTCCCTCACATCTCCTCCAGTCTCTCTCTCCAGTCGTCACAAGTCACCTAACTACAATCTTTAATCTCTCCCTCTCCTCTGGCATTTTCCCTTCCTCCTTCAAACACTCTATCATTACTCCATTACTAAAGAAACCCACCCTCGACCCATCCTGCACAAACAACTACAGACCGGTCTCCAATCTCCCCTTCATCTCTAAACTCTTGGAGCGCCTGATATACTTCCGCCTTACCCGTTACCTCTCCACTCACTCCCTCCTAGACTCTTCACAGTCCGGTTTCCGCCCCCTACATTCGACAGAAACTGCATTCATCAAAGTGACGAATGACCTTCTGACAGCAAAACGTAATGGTGACCACTCTCTGCTCATTCTTCTCGACCTTTCTGCAGCTTTTGACACTGTTGACCACCCTCTCCTGCTCTCTAGGCTCCAGTCACTAGGCATTAAGGACACTGCTCTCTCCTGGTTCTCCTCCTACCTTTCTGACCGCTCCTTCAGTGTTCTGTTCTCTTGCTCCACTTCATCTCTTCCTCTCGCTGTCGGGGTACCTCAGGGCTCAGTCCTTGGCCCCCTTCTCTTCTCCCTCTACACGGCCCCAATTGGCCAGACCATCAGCAGATTTGGCTTTCAGTACCATCTTTATGCTGATTACACACAACTATACACGTCATCCCCTGACCTTACTCCCACTGTACTACAGAACACCACTGACTGTCTGTCCTCAGTCTCCAACATCATGTCTGCTCTCTATCTGAAACTCAACCTCTCCAAAACTGAACTTCTGCTCCCGCCATCTACTAACCTCCCTAAATCTGACATTTCCCTCTCTGTGGATGGCACCATAATAACACCCCGGCAGCAGGCGCTGTCTGGGTGTTATGTTTGACTCTGATCTCTCCTTCACCTCCTTCACCGCCGGAGCCCACCTCAAAGCGGGGGATACTGCCAGCTGACGTACTATTCCGTCAGCTGGCAGAAAGAGGTTAATGAACAATATGTTTCAGTTTTTTTAAAAAATGGAAAAAAAATGGCGTGGGCTCCTGCGCAATTTTCTGCGCCAGAGGGGGAAAGCCGAGGGCCGGGGGCCAATGTTTGTAGCCTGGGAAGGGGTTAATACCCATGGCCCCTCCCAAGCTATGAATATAAGCCCGCAGCTGTCTGCGTAGCTTTTACTGGCTATTAAAATAGGGGGACCCATCCAAAAATGACATAGGGTCCTCGTATATTTTATAGCCAGAAAGGCTACAAAGACAGCTGCAGGCTGATATTCATAGCCTAGAGCGGGGCCATGGACGTTGACCCCTCCCCAGCATCTGTAAGATGCGCCAATGCCGGCACTTAGCCCCTCTCTTCCCACTCCCGAGTAGCGGTGGGATATGGGGTAATAAGGGGTTAATGTCACCTTTCTATTGTAAGGTGACATTAAGCTCGGTTAGTAATAGAGAGGCGTCAATGAGACGCCTATCCATTATTAATCATATAGTAGTGAAAGGGTTAAAAAATATAAAGACACAGCCAGAAAAAAAGTATTTTAACAATCTTAATTTAACCATACTTGCCATACTCGATCGCCTGCAAAAAAATTAAAATAATAAACCAGCTGTATACTACCTGCTGTAGTCCAATTACTAACGATTGTCCCACGACGATCTCCCCTATAGAACAGTGACATCGGGTGATGTCACTGCTCTATAGGCCTCCAGTGACACACTGACAGGAGACAATGGCTCCTGCAGTGCATCACTGAGGTTACTTTAGTTCAGAGTCTCACTTTATGGCAAAGCTGCCTGGGATTTTCCCACACAGCAGTGCCAGAAGTGAGACTAGGGACTATTTTCTCACAGGGGCGTAGGAATACATTGTGGGGAATACAGTGTGGAAGGATACCTTCCATCATTGTATTCCTGGAGCCCCTGGAGAGCGGTCGCATCAGCTGATGCTGCTGCTCCACGGGAGATCGTCGAGGGACACTCGTTTTAATTGGATATCTTCAGATCAGGGAGTATATTGTTTGTTTATTATCTTAATATTTTTTACAGGTGACACTGGCTTCGGGGATCAAGGTGACAAGGTGATGGTGAGTATGTACACTATGTTTTATGTATTGTATGTCTATATGTATGTTGTATGTATGTACTGTATGTGGCATGTTGCATGTGGCATGTTGCATGTTGTATGTCGTATGTTGCATGTACTGTATGTGTGTAATGTATGTTGTATGTACTGTATGTGTGTAATGTATGTTGTATGTATGTACTGTATGTGTGTGTGTGTTTTTTTTTTACATTCAACACATTAGCCGGATGATGGGACTACTACTGTCCCATCATTGGCTAATGTGTCACTCGCTGTCACTGTAGCAGGCATAGCCCAATGGGACTTGTAGTCCCATCGGACGATGCCTGCACACAGAGACACACACACCAATGACCCCTACTCCGCCCAAAGCAGACCCACCGCACAGCCTAGCAGACACCCCCCTGCCCCGCCCGCACACCCCAGCACCGCCAGCAGATCTCAGTGCCGCCCG
This sequence comes from Ranitomeya imitator, assembly GCF_032444005.1. Classification (NCBI taxonomy): domain Eukaryota; kingdom Metazoa; phylum Chordata; class Amphibia; order Anura; family Dendrobatidae; genus Ranitomeya; species Ranitomeya imitator. The sequence continues at coordinate 150,790,228 of NC_091284.1, read as the reverse complement.
CAGACCCCTCCCTGCACGTAGATCCCGACACAGGCCGCACATTCCAGCACAGCCAGCAGACTGCCCCACCCTGTCCGCAGATCCCAGCACAGCCCAGCAGCCCCCAGCACCGCCCACAGCCCAGTCATTCTTGATGAGTGACTGCTGTCTCTGGAGGCTGGTCACGCCTGCTGATTACATCACGTCAATTTCCAGAGTCTGGAAATTGACGTGACGTCGGCGGAAATTAGCGGCGGCTGCAGCCTGGGGGGGTCACGTGACCCAGACTCAGCCGCAGGCATAGCGCCGCTCACAGGCTAAAACGCCAAAATATAGTATTTACAAAATTCATTAGGGGCCCCGGGGGGAATACATTGGGGGGTTAATTGAAAGTAGTGGACAACCCCTTTAAGGTCACCATGCCTCAGTTGATCAAAGCTATTTTAGTGGTCAGAGGAAGACCTACACAATATTAGTCAGGGGGGGTTTCACGTTATTATGACTGACCAGTGTATATTGCAGTAAAATATTCACTACTTTTGCTTTCCCTGAGTTTTTCTTCATTTATATTAATTATTGACCCTTATCTTATTAATTTCACAATAATTGGTGAAAAAAGAAATTTCAAACAGATATAAGGTTCCAAGTGACAAAATAAATCAAATCATTTTCAAACATTACTTTTACCGTGATGGCAAATAATAAAACCTGTGTCAGGTTTTATATTGCAGATAGAACAATCTGTGGCTTAGTGGCGCTGCCCGACAGACGTGGCCTTGGGCACTGTACTATTATCAAACCCGATTCCCTCTTATTTTCTCATAATTTTTTTATAATCGTTCACTGTGCAGGGAAATTTCTCCTTTCAGATTGAATTTTTAAATTAATACAATGCACACAGGGGCTGACCTGCTTAAAGAACTGAGCGTGAGGACTGATTGGGTTTATTTAAAGCACCTCTAGAAATATTTTTCAACTGATTACAGAAAAAAAAATTGTATACATTAATTTTAGAATACAAATTACATAGGGCTGTCGCCATCTGGGAGATCTATATCCTATGGATAAGAGATGCCATTATCCAGTAGATACTTGTGCAGGGCGCAGCATTGCGAGAATGGGGCCACAATGTGGGGAGACCACGTTGAAAGTACATGGTACGGTATATCCTATTGATATGCATCTGATAGGCTGAGTGTTTAAATATCAGTCAGACTACATTCACATGGGTCAAATTCTATCTAAACCAATGCGATATAGCCAGGTAAGGGAATAGGGTGTCCACTTCCAAATTCAGGTGCTTCAGAGACTATTCACATGGAAAAAATCTGTTATAATGAATGGCATGCTCGCAGTGCTTCCATATGGGAATGTTGACGGGTAAAGGCTGGGTTCACACTGCGTTGTGTGAACCCGTTTAATGGACTACGTTACACCGCGGCCTAACGCGGTGTAACGTAGTCCATTAACGCCGCCATTACTTGCAATGGCGAACGCATCGCTAGCGCACGCCCACAATGGGCGTGCGCTAGCGATGTTCCGTCATTGAGTGACGGACCCGAGACACGGGCTGCAGCGTTTCCGGGTCCGTCACTGCGCTAGCGCAGTGCCAAAGTCGGCACTTGCGTTAGTGCAGTCCGTTTAACGGATTTGTTGAACGGACTGCACTAACGCAGTGTGAACCCAGCCAGCCCGATGGGGAAAAGCCCTATAGCAGTCGCACAATAATGCAAATGACAAATGTTATATAAATTCAAGTGAATAAAAAGTCACTTTGCAATATATAAACCCTACACCTGTGGAGATATCGCAAAATGTTTAGGTACTAGGATGTGGCAGAGTTAGGCCTCATTCAGACGTTATAGATTTTTCTTGTACAAGAATAACGGTTAGGCCACGTGCACACGTACAGTATTTGGTGAGTTTTTTACCTCAGTATTTGTAAGCCAAAGCCAGGAATATGTGATAATACAGAAGTGGTGACGTTTCTATTATACTTTCCCTCTGATTGTTCCGCTCCTGGTTTTGGCTTACAAATACTGAGGTAAAACATAGGTACAAGTGTTATCCATGAAAAGCTGGTAACACGGCTATATTTTACTGTTTAATGTGAGGAGAAGTTAATAATTTATTTTTTAATATGAGAAAAATGGACGCAATAAGGATTATAAAACAACTGACAGACCAAAAATGGATTCAGCACACTGGTAAAAAAAAACATTTTCAAGTATGAGGAAAAAAAACTGATAGGATGCAGCCTTAAAGCAAAAACCAGGATAGCTCTCATATGAGGAAAGCGCACTCGTGAATAAATGAGCCATTAGGGTAATACTTCTAGAGCCTTTATCTATTTTGACTGGTCCTGCTTTGTTGCTCTTGACCTGCAATATGGATCAAAGTCAGATAGATATATCTCCATTTTTATATTTTCAGTCGCACTGCAAAAAGAGGAAAAAAAAAGACTTGAGTAAGAACAAACTGATTGTTGTAATGGGTCTATGATCTGTCAATAAAAATAACTGTTAGTACACGCACAAGAAACTGATGATGTGTGAAAGAGCCTTTTCACTGCAAAAATAGTAAACCATTCCCTAAGAAAAACTAAGCAGTATGTTTGGTATCACTATTTTTGCAGCGACCTGTATAATAAAGCTAACATACGGTACTATTTATACGGCACTTTTATACTGGTTTACTGTCGCTGAGCCAGGTGCTTGTGTAATTATCACATAAGTATTAACAAAGAGCTTCTTATTCATCGATTACTCACGTACATTGAAAACCGCAAATAATTGTTAGTCAAAGTATATTAGAAAACTGGATAAATGAGCTTTGAGCTTATTGCAATAAATCAAATACGGTACCTCATTAAGTCAGCAATGTGAATGTTTCTGTTTTCTACAGTGAGATTTTGTTGCAAATATCCTAAAATTCACACTTTGAGTTTACACCTTGTTAGATACAGTAGCACATTCCTTAGTCATTTTTTTGTGCGCATCTTTTCTTACCTTTTTTATTTGCAGGTCCTTGCTGTTAGCAAATCTCTTTACATTCACGTGTTTTGTGTCTTTTGTTTGTCTTCCCTATTTGGACTTCTCTATTTTTTTTTCCTGTTCAGATCCCTCCAGCACAGAATGAGCTGTGCTCCACTGTCCCCCTACAAGTCTCTAGGTGAAATAATCAATGTATTGATAGTGATGATTACGTGGGTGACAAGCTTCTCACTATGTGAAAATCTTGTGACTCCAAGATGTTTTTGCAGATTTTGATGGGGAGAAACTAGAGGAAGTCGTCAAGTGCGCGCCATCTGTGCTTGCACATTTTCCTTTTTAGGCCTTATTCAGACATCAGTGTTTCTCGTACGAGTGCCTATTTGTCTTTTTCATGGATAACACTCAGGACCGGCAGATGAGGCAGCTGCCTAGGGCCCCCACTCCCCCAGGGGGTACCAGACAGTGGCGTGCCAATAATAGCAGCCACTATGGGGCTCGTGAGTCAGGGGGCTCGGCGCCAGCACCAGACCATTGAACTGTATCATAGATGCTGATACAGTTGAAAGCAATATTGGAGGAGAGGGCTTCAGATGATGGTGAGTGAGTTTCTGGTGGCTATAATACTGTAGGACTGCAATATATTCTATGGGGGGCTGCATTATATTCTATGGGGGATGTATTATACTATATGAGTGGTGTAATTATATTCTATGGGGCTGCATTATATTTTACGGGGGCTGCATTATACTTTATCGAGTATTATGGGGTGCATTATGTTATGTGGTGGCTGCATTCTACTTTATTGGACTATGGGCAATGCATTATACTATATGTACTATATGGGACCTGCATTATACTGTATCGAGGACTATGGGGAATGGATTATGCTATATGAATAACTACGGGGTGCACTATACTATGTGGAGTGCATTGTACTACATGCAGGACTATGGGGGGTGCATTATACTATGCAGAGGACTATGAGGAATGTATTATATTATATGGAAGACTATGGGGGAGTGTCTTATACTATATTGAGGACTATGGGGTTACTTTATACCTTATGGGGAGGACTATGGGGTGTGCATTATATAATATGGAGGACTGTCATGCACATTAACCTATATAGAGGACTGTGGGTGTATTATACTAAACAAGCAAAATGCTGACTATTCATCCATTAATTGGATTTGTTATATGGGAAAAAAAAATCATTGTTCTCAGCAGCACTAAACTGTATGGAGACAGATTGATCTACTAGTGACCATTCTGTCCCATCATTGTTCCTCAGGTGGTGTAAAGAGGCTGGGAAACAAGATGTTTCTGTGTGATGGTACAATATGTTTGCATTTGGGACCTAATTTTATACTTTTGCCCAGGGCCCCACTTTGCCTGAAGCCGGCTCTGATAATATTTGTACCTATGATAGTCAATGGGGCTGTTCACATGTGAGTGGTCCATTTAAAAAATGATTGAATCAAAATCAGCAATATAAGTCTATAGGACTGTTAAAAGCCATTCGAGTGAGGTCTGATTTTTATGGACTGACACAAGAGAAGGTGGAGAATTTTTTTTTTCCTCCACATACGAGAAAAACAGATGAGACTCAGCCCAAACTCTGATCAAAGTCTGATTAAAGTAATCTGTCTGTTTTTCTCGTACTCGGAGGGCATTAGAATGTGATCACATTTTCACAGACTGACACATAGGAGAAGGTGAAAAACTTTTTTTTCTCCACATACAAGAAAGCATGAGAAAAATGGACATCTGAATGAGACCTTAAGATTCCCATTACTGTTGATACACTCTGCCCATCACTTATGTAATATTGCCCCATAGCCAACATCAAAAACTTGTGCAAAAATCTTGTTTTCCACAAAACATTGATGTTCAGTGGGCTTTTAACCAGAGACATTTCTATGAATGAATGAACGAATCTTTTGAAATTAGAATTTACCAGCTTTGCCGAATTCTCCTCCAAAATTTGATTTGCCACAAATCACAAACCTCTAATTCTACGGAAAACACGTGTTTAACAGTCTGAGGTCTCCTAGGTTTGCATTGAACCTCTTTTGCGCTCTTTAACCTCCTTCATGACATCACCATGTTCTGTTTTCGCATTTGCGTTTTTTCTTCTCCTTCTTCCAAGAGCCATAACTTATTTATTTATTTTTCTGTCACTATAACCATATAAAAGCTAGTTTTTTTTGCAGGACAAGTTATACTTTTGAATGACATAAAGCAGGCAAAATTCCAGTCATTTGCAGATCAATCACTTTCTCCGGACAAGCTTGGGGCCCTTCGCCAGGTGAACAGTCCACACTGCAGTCAGAATATGCGTAGAATGAACACCGGCGTCCAATGCTACAGTCCATTTGCTCAGTGGTCAGGGGACAATAGGCAGCTATAGGACCATGACATCTGCAACACACTACATCCTCCAATGAGACCCTCGGCATGACCTTTATTGCCCCATTGAACTTGGGATGCCCCACCCCCTTTTTAACTTCTGACCCCCTATATGGAGTGGGATAACTCCCCAAGGAACCGTTGACCTCCTGATACCTTTCAACTAAGTCATCGAAGTTCCGGCAATCTCTCTGGGCCACCCAAGTCTGCATCGGACTCACAAGGGAGTGTACAAACCGGTCCATTACAACTCACTCCATATCTGCGCTGGGGTAGAGGACTTTGTCCAATGTATAAATTTAAAGGTAAAAGGAAATCCAAACCTACAGGGCCCTGTGTGAAAAAATAATTGACCCCTAAACCTAATAACTGGTTGGGCTACCCTTAGCAATATATTATAATATATTATATTGCTAAGGGTAGCCCAACCAGTTATTAGGTTTAGGGGTCAATTATTATACACATATATATTGGACATTTTGGGTTACTTCCCTTGTACAGGTAGATACGATGTTGCCTATTTTTTTTTTTGCAGGGTTGTGGTAGAAGAACAACCCATAACTCTGGGGTTTAGATTTTTCTTTTCCCAGTGCACTATTTACCGATCAGTTTATTTCATTTTGAATTCTGATCGAAGTTATATGGACTTACTGAGAACAAATATGTGTACTATTAAAAAATAAATAAAAATAGGGGAAAAGGTAGATGATATGAATTTTTATACGGTATATAGTTTTGTTTTTTTTCATTACTTAATTTGTTAGACTTGAACCTGCTATCCTTTACTTGCTTGTACTATATACAGTAGTATTGCTGTATATATAGTAACAATCATGAATCATGGTCTCCTTTGAACACTAACTAGAAAATTGCGTTCAGAGTAGTTCCCTTATCATGGGGGTGCTGATTGGCGCTTCGAATGATGAGTCGCCCTGCTTTTTTTTTTTTTTACTAAGTAGAGTCTGACCTATGGCGCAGGTTTCAAATCCGCAATATGTACATTTTTTTTGCGAGTACTCTGTGTGCAAACTTTTCCCACAGACTTGCATTAGATGTGGAAAATTCGCAGGTAAAAAAGCACATACATTTTTAGTGCGTTTCCGCAGCGGAAAAGCATTGGAGACCCATGTAATTCTCACGTGACTGTATAGGTAATAACGTTTTGTCAAATACCATGAAGTATTAAAAACAAAGCAGCTTTGTTTAAATCATGACACCAGAAAGACAAATAACGCAGCGTCAAAACACGACTACAGCTTATGTAAAAAAAATGCACTTAAAAAGCAGTGAAAAAACCCCTAGTAACCTAATTTACTTAATACTGTAGGTGCAGAAAATCTGCAGAATATAAAACTCAACCTTAAGCTCATCATCGGAGCGTGCTATATGTCACACATAGATATCCTGTGAATTTAGCATTAGTGTCTAAGATGGGGTTTCTGTTTGTGTCATTGCCTTCATTGCATGGTGGGTTAAATACTTTGGTAATTATATATTAGATAATACTGACTGCAGATATTTTTTTATAAGGACTGTTTGTAGGACTTAGTGGCCAGGAGGGAATAAAGTGTAAGCTATAACTATGCTGTACGTGCGACTCACAGCAATTTACAAAGAAACCAAGTAATATATTATCAAGTTTCCTAAAAATATATTTCTAGCATGATGTAATCATTAAGTTTGTGTTCTGATATGTACAGTGACACCAAAATATAAATTCTGAGAAGATCACCCCCAAGACCAGATTGTTTATAAAGGAGTCCCCCCTCTAGTATACCATTTTTCTTTAGGTTTTTGTCATCTCAAGTGGTCTCTATTAGGTAACATGAAATGCATTGCTTGTCTCTTGTAAATGTTACCTGTCTTTAGGTGTGATCTATTAAAGGGGTTATCGTTATTATTCCTGAGTATGGGGCTAAGAAGTATCAGGCAGGTAGTTGCTAAATACCTTCCTCTTCTGCCCTGTGCCAATCTCTGCCGACTCAGATCAGTCAAAGACCGCTCCTGCTGGCGATTCTACAACTTCTGCTGAAACCATGTCGATAGAGCAACTTCTTCTTTTCTGCTTGGCTCTGTGGACAAGGCATCAGCGCCAATGTCATGCTGTTTGACATCCGGCTCTCCACTACCTAACTGCGGGGAGGCAACTGTCAGTCATCATGAAGTTGGCAGTTGTCGCAGCTGCCGGGTACATATGAATTGACCAATTTTTCCTATTTTCTAAAGCAGGAATGCAATTTGAGTTTCATATATTTCATGTTTGCATGCTTTAGCGCTACAGAGTGCTACTTTATTTTGTTAGTTACATATGGAGATCACTACTATTAGTAAGCACCTGTACACACCTGATTTCTGTTTGGAAGTTGACAGGCAGTCTTTTGCTATTTGTACACAGAGCAGACCTAGAAGGAAAAGCTCTGCTCTGTTGACAAAAGGTGAAATGAAGTGAGAGAATTGCTGGCTGAGACTGCAAAGATCTTCCCCCGTAGAACAGACAGGTAGTTAGCAAACATGCCTCATGCACAAAAGTAATAATAGTCCTGGATAACCCCTTTAAGCAGTTTTATGATTGATGAATTGGAAGCAGGAAACATGAGAAAGCTTAAGGATCTGGCTGAAACTGTGATGCAGGACTGTGTCCCAGTACCCCCAAAATGGGATGGCACAGTGTTTTTTCCATTGTAAGTTGGTGCATTCTCAAGTAGGAGCTTTTTTCTACTACATAATGTAACCAAAAATCAAAGCTTGAGAATATATTAACTCCTTTCATTGCATACATACAGGCGCATCTCACAAAATTAGAATATCATCAAAAAGTTAATTTATTTCAGTTCCTCAATACAAAAAGAGTCATTACAGAGTGATCTATTTCAAGTGTTTATTTCTGTTAATGCTAATGATTATGGCTCACAGCCAATGAAAACCCAAAAGTCATCATCTTAGAAAATTAGAATGGTAGCAGCGCAGACCCCGACGCACGTTTTGCTTTTAGCTTCTTCCTTAACACACCCCCCCAAGGAAGAAGCTAAATGCGAGTCGGGGTCTGCGCTGCTACCACAGGTCATGTATTGCCTCCACTCTTAGCCTTTTTGTATCTCTAGCATTGTGCATTAATTGCTGGTATTGGCTATTAGCCATCTTGTTGTCACTTGGCACTTTACCCTAACTTTATGAATTGCTTAGATTTTTGTACTGTGCAGTTTGGGCACTATTTATAAAGCACCGTGCTTTTGGTCACTTGGCACTTTATTTTATATTTATTTATTTTTTGTACCGTGCAGTTTAGGCATTAATTACATGGCACTATGCTACCAATCCTGGGTCTGAACTATATACTGAGAATTACAGCTTTTTGAGCACCTTCATGTGACACTATGTTATTAATTTGATCATTATTGAACAATTCTATTCTCTGTGTATTTAGGGCAGCCCTATGTTCTGTTCCCTGGCCTGGGTGAACCATTTCATTAATAATTTAAACTAGTTATTATTGTTGCACCCAGCTTTGTGAGTCTATTTTGGACCACATTAATGTTCTACTCTTCTGATGGTTTAATAGGGCTGAACAGTTCTTATGAATACATATAATTTTTTGAACTGGTAATTACCTAGTGTCTGGAGTGCAATATTCTGTGTGTGCAGCTTTTCTGTATTGTATTCCCTTTTAATTATTTTTGTATTGTGCGTATATGTTCAATAAAAATACGTTTTATTTTTCTATCACGGCATTTACTTCTGTCTCGTTTGTAGGAGTATTAAATGATTGTCTAGTTGAAAAAGCCTAAAATGTTGGATTTCTATTAGTGATGAGCGAGTGTACTCGTTGCTCGGGTTTTCCAGAGTACGCTCGGGTCATCTCCGAGTATTTGTGACTGCTCGGGGATTTAGTTTTCCTCGCCTCAGCTGAATGAGTTACAGCTGCTGGACAGCCTGAATACATGAGGGGATTTCCTAACAAACAGGCATTCCTCACATGTATTCAGCCTGTCTCATGCAGCTGCAGCAACGAAAACTAAATCTCCGAGCACTCACAAATACTCGGAGACCACCCGAGCATGCTCTGGAAAACCCGAGCAACGAGTATACTGGCTCATCACTAATTTCTATTAATAGCGTTGAAACAATAAAAACAGCAAATAGTTAAATGGAATTTGTCTTGAGGCTCAAACCCCCTAATCAGTTTATATAGTCATGTAGCTCTTTGAAAGATAAGCTAATCTATACAATATTTTTATATGATGCACTGATTCATGGCCACAAAATCCACATTTTAATCCAAGAGTCTGAAGTGCTTTTGCTATAATAAAAGCACTTCCTGAGTGTCTGCCTCCGCAGTTCTAGTATCTGCCTAGCACCTCCTTCTGCTTACCTGAGGACTCACTGGCCAGATGACACAACTATTGCGCTGCCAGTTAAGCACAGGAGGTGACACTAGGCTGGTATTAGAGCCAGGGATATGCTCCAATGACGCCCAGAGCACTTAAACCTTATTTTCATATGGAATAAACTGTGGATTTTTCAGCTGTGAAGAAGCAAATTTTATGCATAAAAGTATAGCGTGGCTTATTTCTTGAAAAATAAGAAGTATATAACCATATAACCTGTTTGGGGGAAGGATTCATTCTCATGATAGAATATCTTTAAAGATGCTTAAAATTCAAATTTGCAATGAAAAGTGTCTTTTTTTTCTTGAGGATACTTTAGGATTACTGAACCTGATGATTAAGTAATTGGTTTCATTTAACACTTGCAATTTGATGTGGCATTATATCCATTTAATACACCTCAGTAATCCTGTGTAGGACAGAAATATGCTCTACACCCAAACACATGCATAGGAAATATATATAAAAAGGGGTAAATAATAGAGGACGAAAAAAAAGGAAGAGGATTTGTGTCTTTGTACAATCAGATTAACAGATAATGCTGAGTTGCCATAGAACGTTGACTTTACTTGGGTCAACACAATCTTCTGCCACTAATTTCTCCATCCGAATAATGAATTTGACCACCGTTGCTAACTCTTCTACAATCATTGTCAATCAATGTAATTTTCCATGACTGCCAGTCGCTTACTAAGGCCGGCGTCACACTCAGCGTATGCAAATACGGTCCGTATATTACGGCCGTAATACGCTGAAAAGTCCCGAAAATAGTGGTCCATAGCTCCTCCGTAGGCAGGGTGTGTCACCGTTTTTTGCGCATTGAATCCTCCGTATGTAATCCGTATGGCAGCCGTACTGCGTGTTTTTATCGCAGGCTTGCCAAACCGACATACGCCTATACAAGGGATCCATGTGTTTAAAAAAAAATAAAAACATATATACTATATATATATATATATATATATATATATATATATATATATATATATATATATATGTCAGTAGATATATATATATATATATATATATTATTCCTTCATACAGCGCGAGATAGCAAAAAGCCGGTAATTCAATTACCGGCTTTTGCTTTCTCCTTCCTAAACCCGACATGATATGAGACATGGTTTGCATACAGTAAACCATCTCATATCACCATTTTTTTTTTTGCATAATCCACACTACTAATGTTAGTAGTGTGTCTATGCAAAATTTGGCCGTTCTAGCTCTTAAAATAAAGGGTTAAATGGCGGAAAAATAATAATTGACGCCTCTCCATTATTAATTAGGCTTAATGTCACTTTACAATAGCAAGGTGGCATTAACCCTTCATTACCCCATATCCCACCGCTACACGGGAATGGGAAGAAAGTGGCCAAGTGCCAGAATAGGCGCATCTTACAGATGTGCCTTTTCTGGGGTGGCTGGGGGCAGGTATTTTTAGCCAGGGGGGGCCAATAACCGTGGACCCTCTCCAGGCTATTAATATCTGTCCTCAGTCACTGGCTTTACTACTCTGGCGGAGAAAATTGCGCAGGAGCCCACGCCAATTTTTTCCGCCATTTAACCCTTTATTTTAAGAGCTAGAACGGCCAAATTTTGCAGATACACAGATACACACTACTAACATTAGTAGTGTGGATTATGCAAAAAAAAAATGGGGATATGAGATGGTTTACTGTATGTAAACCATGTCTCATATCATGTCGGGTTTTAGGAATGAGAAAGCAAAAGCCGGTAATTGAATTACCGGCTTTTTGCTATATCGCGGCTGTATGAAGTAAGAATATATATACATATATGTGTCTACTGACATATATATATATATATATATATATATATATATATAAAATACCTATTCTATGTGTACATATTTATTCTACCTATTCTACTGTAAGCGGTCAGTGTGATTTTACTGTACACCGCACTGAATTACCGGCTTTTCTCTCTAACACCGCTGCGTATTTCTCGCAAGTCACACTGCTGGTCCGTGTGTAATCCGTATTTTTGGGGCTTCCATAGACTTTCATTGGCGTTTTATTTGCGCAATACGGTGACAAACGCAGCATGCTGCGATTTTCTACGGCCGTAGAAAGCCGTATAATACTGATCAGTAAAATACGGCAGGGACATAGAGAATAATTGTGCCGTATTTTTTGCGAGTTTTACGGACGTAGTTTATGCGCTCTTACGTCCGTAAAACTCGCAAGTGTGACGCCGGCCTAATACTAAGCAATTTAAAAAAATGCTGGATGATAACCTGGCTTGTAAATGCTAAAATGTCCTAATTAGACTAAAACATAGGAGGTATGAACGCTAACAGCGAAACAACCAAAAAGAATTTTTAACTTGACAGGATCATAAAAATTAAAGATTTATATATTTGGATTTTCTTGTTTTAATGAGAAAATGCTCAAAGTTGTTCTGATGAAAGGAAAAAAAAAAGGTTCTATATCAACTAGACGCTTCTTCTGTAATCAGTACAAGTATACTTCCAATTCCTTTCCATTCTCCATTTACCCCACTCTCAGGCACCCACCATTGTTGGGCAGCACGGTGGCGCAGTGGATAGCACAGCAGCCTTGCAGCGCTGGGGTCCTGAGTTCAAACCCCACCAAGGACAACATCTGCAAGGAGTTTGCATGTTCTCCGTGTTTGCGTGGGTTTCTTCCAGGCACTTTGCTTTCCTCCCACATTCCAAAGACATACTGATAGGGAATTTAGATTGTGAGCCCCAACGGGGACAGTGATGATAATGTGTGCAACCTGTAAAGCGCTGCGGAATATGTTAGCGCTATATAAAAAAAATAAAGATTATAAAGATTATTGTTGTTCTTCCCTTTTCTTCTTGGATACTTGAAGATTAACCAAGACTACTCCTAATTTTATGGTATTCTTTGCCCCCCAAGAAAAAAAACGAAAAATAAAAACAAAGACACAATCACATGGCCTGTCTCCAAAACAATGTTCTGCAACCAGATACAAAATATGGCTGCACATATGTATGGAAGACGTGGCACCGGTGTGAACCAGCCTTCTCTGCTGTATATAAAGCAGAAGACTAATAATATTCTTCATGTTAATCAGGTAAACATTCCAAGTCCACATGCTAAATATCTCAACATATACAATGTGACGTTCTGTGCAGTATTGGTGCTGTAGTGTTTTTCTAAGTCTCTCGTGCTAAGAAAATTACAATGGGAAAGAAAGCACTTAAGTTACATAAGTGTCTTCTCTGTGACTATCTCAGAAAAGTCTTTCCTCCCCATTCATCCTACAAGCCCATGTTGCTACTTCCCAGTGGAGAAGTGCGGTTATTTTCAGCTCTCACTGTTCTTGTTACAAAAGATAAAAAACACGGAAAACAAAACAGATAGAGGCAAGAATAGGAAAAAAAGCAACATGATCAAAACTCCCTCAGTAATCAGTAAAAGACGTCTGCATTTTCAAACTAAGTTTTGAAAACCACAAATTGCCTACATGTGTGTATATATATATATATATATATATATATATATATATATATATATAAAAACACATAACTTATACAATCTACGGTGTCCATAATGAGACTAAAAATGTCCTATGTGCATAACATTAACCTTTGTTAACACCTGGATGGTCTGTCTTTCTCTCTTTCTCACTCTCTCTATATACGGTATATATGTTATTTGCCTTGACGTACATGAGTGTGTATCAGCCACATGGGACCTTTGTCAAGTGAGGAAAAAAGTGCACTGTTTCTTGGATCGACAAAGGCCCTGTGTGGCTGAAATGTTGCTAATTTTCCTTTCTACACTGGTGTCAATAACATTTTTTTTTTAATTAATTAGAATTTTTGGAGTGCTCCAGTAAGCTGGGTGGGATAATTAAAAAAACTCTTTACCTGCAGATTACCACTATATCAGCAGGTAAGGCCTCATTCACACTTTAGTATTTATGCCAAAACGAGGAGTGTCTCCAAAACACAGAACAGGTGTCAATCTTTCAATTATAGATTTTCTCTGTAAAGGTACCTTCACACATAACGATATCGTTAAGGATATCGTTGCAACGTCACGCTTTTTGTGACGTAGCATCGATCCCACTAACGATATCTGTATGTGTGACAGCGACCAACGATCAGGCCCCTGCTGGGAGATCCTTGGTCGCTGGGGAATGATCAGGACCTTTTTTTGGTCGCTGATCACCCGCTGTCATCGCTAGATCGGCGTGTCTGACGCCGATCTAGCGATGTGTACACCTGTAACCAGGGTAAACATCGGGTTACTAAGTGCAGGGCCACGCTTAGTAACCCGATATTTACCCTGGTTACCATTGTAAAACTAAAAAAAAAAAAAAAAAAAAAAAAACACTACATACTCACATTCCGATGTCTGTCACGTCCCTCGCCATCAGCTTCCCTGCACTGTGTCAGTGTCGGCCGGCCGTAAAGCAGAGCACAGCGGTGACGTCACCGCTCTGCTTTACGGCCGGCGCTTACACAGTGCAGGGAAGCTGACGCCGAGGGACGTGACAGACATCGGAATGTGAGTATGTAGTGTTTTTTTTTTTACTTTTACAATGGTAACCAGGGTAAATATCGGGTTACTAAGCGCGGCCCTGCACTTAGTAACCCGAAGTTTACCCTGGTTACCCAGGGACAGTTTCAACGATGTCGAAGTTGTTCCCCTGATCGTTGGTCGCTGGAGAGAGCTGTCTGTGTGACAGCTCCCCAGCGACCACACGACGACTTATCAACGATCACGGCCAGGTCGTATCGCTGGTCGTGATCGTTGGTAAGTCGTTTAGTGTAACGGTACCTTAAGTTTCACTACTGGCTTTGGCATATGGACACTGATGCAAATACTGACTAATAAATGAGGCCTAAGGCTTCTTTCACACTTCCGTCGGTACTCGGCCGTCACCAGGCGTCGGTGCGACATACCAACGGAAGCTTATGAAATTTTGAGTGATGTGAGCAGCGGGCACAGTGTTTCAACGCGTCCGCTGCTCATTGTAAAGTCCCAGGGATGAGGGGGTGGAGTTCCGGCCGGTCATGCGCAATAAAAAATGCAGGACACAACGTACGAAAAAACAATCCCTTAAATGTTTTTTCGATACGTCGGCCTGCCAAATACCAATGCATCCAGTGCACGACTTATGGAACGTGTGTCCATACGTCGCTAATACAAGTCTATGAAAAAACTTGCAGGATGCGTTTTTTTTTCCACAGAATGACGCATTGTGACAGTCTGCAAAAGACGGAAGTGTGAAAGAAGCCTAAGTAGCATTTGTGGAGGTGACAGGTTCCAGTTGATGCTTTCACTTGAAAATACTCAATGAAAGTTCCTCACCTATCCCTTTCATGGATTTCACTCGCCAGCTGAAATTTTATGAAAATTGACTATGGGGTTTGTAATGGGGGTATCTGATAGACATCACTCCATTACTAACCACTTGGCTTGATGTCAGCGGACATAAAACATCAACCACCCCACTATTATCCTACTTGCCACTACACCAGATCAAGTGGGGAAGAGCGGCAGCTAAGAATCAGAATTGGAGCATCTAATGGATGTGCCATTTGTGGGGTTGCTAAGGGTTGATGCTCTTAATCTGGGAGGGGGCCAATGGCCATGGGCCCCATCCCTGCCTATTAATATCAGCCTGCAAACTTTATAGCCTTTGCTGGTTAGTACAGTAAATAAAGGAGAGACTCTGTTATTTTTTTGGGGGGTCCCCACTATAATAACCAGTAAGCAAACAGCTGCGCGTTGTTAATTAATACCCTGGGAACCTTTCTGGCTATTGTCCCCTTCACTGAATATTAACACCAGATACCAGCTGTCGGTTTTCCCTCAGCTGGTTAGGAAAAGTAGAGTGGACCCCACACCGTTTTTTTTAAATGTAATTATTTATTTAATACGTGCGATACATAGACGGCTGGTGCTGACTTAAAGTCTCATCAGCGTCGCCTGCTCTCTCTGATCGCAGGGAGATCAGGTGACAATGATGAGAGCTGCATTCAGCACCTGGCACCTTGGAACAGCACTATCAGTACTGCTTTTTCCCAGGGGCTGGTATGTGTCACACTGATGCGGCACATGGATGCCACACGTATGCCACACGTATGCCACATGTAGGTTACATGTATGTTACACACGGATACATTTCCATGGATAGCATCGGTGCTGGTTTTTACCAGTAGCAGAAATATCTGTCATAGTATTTGAAGCAACCCAATGGGTGATCGGTCAGCAGACGGCGCAACACACTCACACACACACACACACACACAACGGGAAGGTATTGGGGAGAGGAAGGCCCTACAGATAGGGAAATGGGGAATGGTCACCATCTGAGCTCAAACCTGAGGCTGTCCCTGCAGTCCCCCAACGCCCTAAGCGAGTTGTACCACCCTGCTGCCGTCATGAACCTAAGTCCCTCGCTGTCACCTAATATTGCCCTGGCTAGTGCACTGGCAGGCAAGGGGCACTAGCCGCACCACTGCAGATAATACCACACAAGGGACAGTGACAATTACCAAAGGGACAAGGTGAAAATACAGCACTTAGCTTCCCGACACCGCTACCAAGCTCCACACCGCAGATAGTACAGCAACAGGACTTTAACCCCTTTACCCCCAAGGGTGGTTTGCACGTTAATGACCAGGCCAATTTTTACAATTCTGACCACTGTCCCTTTATGAGGTTATAACTCCGAAACGCTTCAACGGATCTTAGCGATTCTGAGATTGTTTTCTTGTAACATATTGTACTTCATGATATTGCTAAAATTTCTTCGATATAACTTGCGTTTATTTGTGAAAAAAACGGAAATTTGGCGAAAATTTTGAAAATTTCACAATTTTCCAACTTTGAATTTTTATTCTGTTAAACCAGAGAGTTATGTGACACAATATAGTTAATAAATAACATTTCCCACATGTCTACTTTACATCAGCACAATTTTTGAAACAAACTTTTTTTTTTCAAGGAAGTTATAAGGGTTAAAATTTGACCAGCAATTTCTCATTTTTACAACCAAATTTACAAAACCATTTTTTTTAGGGACCACCTCACATTTGAAGTCATTTTGAAGGGTCTATATGGCAGAAAATACCCAAAAGCGACACCATTCTAAAAACTGCACCCCTCAAGGTGCTCAAAACCACATTCAAGAAGTTTATTAACCCTTCAGGTGATTCACAGCAGCAGAAGCAACATGGAAGGAAAAAATTAACATTTTACTTTTTAGTCACAAAAATGATCTTTCAGCAATAATCTTTTTAATTTCCCAAGGGTAAAAAGAGAAAATGGACCTCAAAAGTTGTTGTCCAATTTATCCTGAGTACGCTGATACCCCACATGTGAGGGGGAACCACTTTTTGGGCGCATGGCAGGGCTCAGAAGGAAAGGAGCGCCGTTTGACTTTTTCAAGCTAAATTTGGCTGGAATTGAGATCGGACGCCATGTCGCGTTTGGCGACCCCCTGATGTGCCTAAACAGTGGAAACCCCCCACAAGTGACCCTATTTTGGAAACTAGACCCCCTAAGGAACTTATCTAGATGTGTCATGAGCACTTTTATCCCCCAAGTGCTTCACGAAAGTTTATAACGCCCGGGCGTGAAAAAAAAAAATTCCTATTTTTTCCACAAACATGATCGTTTAGTCCCCAATTTTTTATTTTCTCAAGGGTAAAAGGAGAAATTGGACCCCAAAAGTTGTTGTCCAATTTGTCCTGAGTACGCTGATACCCCATATGTGGGGGGGACCACTGTTTGGGCGCATGGCAGGGCTCAGAAGGAAAGGAGCGCCGTTTGACTTTTTCAAGCTAAATTTGGCTGGAATTGAGATCGGACGCCATGTCGCGTTTGGCGACCCCCTGATGTGCCTAAGCAGTGGAAACCTCCCACAAATGACCCCATTTTGGAAACTAGACCCCCTAAGGAACTTATCTAGATGTGTCATGAGCACTTTTATCCCCCAAGTTATTCACGAAAGTTTATAACGCCCGGGCGTGAAAAAAAAAATTCCTATTTTTTCCACAAACATGATCGTTTAGTCCCCAATTTTTTATTTTCTCAAGGGTAAAAGGAGAAATTGGACCCCAAAAGTTGTTGTCCAATTTGTCCTGAGTACGCTGATACCCCATATGTGGGGGGGGGACCACTGTGTGGGCGCATGGCAGGGCTCAGAAGGAAAGGAGCGCCGTTTGACTTTTTCAAGCTAAATTTGGCTGGAATTGAGATCGGACGCCATGTCGCGTTTGGCGACCCCCTGATGTGCCTAAACAGTGGAAACCCCCCACAAATGACCCCATTTTGGAAACTAGACCCCCTAAGGAACTTATCTAGATGTGTCATGAGCACTTTTATCCCCCAAGTGCTTCACGAAAGTTTATAACGCCCGGGCGTGAAAAAAAAAATCCTATTTTTTCCACAAACATGATCGTTTAGTCCCCAATTTTTTATTTTCTCAAGGGTAAAAGGAGAAATTGGACCCCAAAAGTTGTTGTCCAATTTGTCCTGAGTACGCTGATACCCCATATGTGGGGGGGGACCACTGTTTGGGCGCATGGCAGGGCTCAGAAGGAAAGGAGCGCCGTTTGACTTTTTCAAGCTAAATTTGGCTGGAATTGAGATCGGACGCCATGTCGCGTTTGGCGACCCCCTGATGTGCCTAAACAGTGGAAACCCCCCACAAATGACCCCATTTTGGAAACTAGACCCCCTAAGGAACTTATCTAGATGTGTCATGAGCACTTTTATCCCCCAAGTGCTTCACGAAAGTTTATAACGCCCGGGCGTGAAAAAAAAAATTCCTATTTTTTCCACAAACATGATCGTTTAGTCCCCAATTTTTTATTTTCTCAAGGGTAAAAGGAGAAATTGGACCCCAAAAGTTGTTGTCCAATTTGTCCTGAGTACGCTGATACCCCATATGTGGGGGGGACCACTGTTTGGGCGCATGGCAGGGCTCAGAAGGAAAGGAGCGCCGTTTGACTTTTTCAAGCTAAATTTGGCTGGAATTGAGATCGGACGCCATGTCGCGTTTGGCGACCCCCTGATGTGCCTAAACAGTGGAAACCCCCCACAAATGACCCCATTTTTGAAACTAGACCCCCTAAGGAACTTATCTAGATGTGTCATGAGCACTTTTATCCCCCAAGTGCTTCACGAAAGTTTATAACGCCCGGGCGTGAAAAAAAAAATTCCTATTTTTTCCACAAACATGATCGTTTAGTCCCCAATTTTTTGTTTTCTCAAGGGTAAAAGGAGAAATTGGACCCCAAAAGTTGTTGTCCAATTTGTCCTGAGTACGATGATACCCCATATGTGGGGGGGGACCACTGTTTGGGCACATGGCAGGGCTCAGAAAGAAAGGAGCGCCGTTTGACTTTTTCAAGCTAACTTTGGCTGGAATTGAGATCGGACGCCATGTCGCGTTTGGCGACCCCCTGATGTGCCTAAACAGTGGAAACCCCCCACAAGTGACCCCATTTTGGAAACTAGACCCCCTAAGGAACTTATCTAGATGTGTCATGAGCACTTTTATCCCCCAAGTGCTTCACGAAAGTTTATAACGCCCTGGCGTGAAAAAAAAAATTCCTATTTTTTTCCACAAACATGATCGTTTAGTCCCCAATTTTTTATTTTCTCAAGGGTAAAAGGAGAAATTGGACCCCAAAAGTTGTTGTCCAATTTGTCCTGAGTACGCTGATACCCCATATGTGGGGGGGGACCACTGTTTGGGCGCATGGCAGGGCTCAGAAGGAAAGGAGCGCCGTTTGACTTTTTCAAGCTAACTTTGGCTGGAATTGAGATCGGACGCCATGTCGCGTTTGGCGACCCCCTGATGTGCCTAAACAGTGGAAACCCCCCACAAGTGACCCCATTTTGGAAACTAGACCCCCTAAGGAACTTATCTAGATGTGTCATGAGCACTTTTATCCCCCAAGTGCTTCACGAAAGTTTATAACGCCCTGGCGTGAAAAAAAAAATTCCTATTTTTTTCCACAAACATGATCGTTTAGTCCCCAATTTTTTATTTTCTCAAGGGTAAAAGGAGAAATTGGACCCCAAAAGTTGTTGTCCAATTTGTCCTGAGTACGCTGATACCCCATATTTGGGGGGAACCACTGTTTGGGCGCATGGCAGGGCTCAGAAGGAAAGGAGCGCCGTTTGACTTTTTCAAGCTAACTTTGGCTGGAATTGAGATCGGACGCCATGTCGCGTTTGGAGAGCCCATGATGTGCCTAAACAGTGGAAACCCCCCACAAGTGACCCCATTTTGGAAACTAGACCCTCTAAGGAACTTATCTAGTTGTGTGGTGAGAATTTTGAACCCCCACGTGCTTCACTAAAGTATATAATGCCCAGGCGTGAAAATAAAAAATCCTATTTTTTCCTACAAAAATGATATTTTAGTCCCCAATTTTTAATTTTCCCAAGGGTACCAGGAGAAATTGGACCCCAAAAGTTGTTGTCCAATTTGTCCTGAGTACGCTGATACCCCATATGTGGGGAGGAACTACTGTTTGGGCACACGTTGGGGCTCGAAAGGGAAGTAGTGACGTTTTGGAATGCAGACTTTGATGGAATGTTCTGCTGGCATCATGTTCCATTTGCAGAGCCCCTGATGTGACTAAACAGTAGAAACCCCCCACAAGTGACCCCATTTTGGAAACTGTACCCACTAAGGAACTTATCTAGTTGTGTGGTGAGAATTTTGAACCCCCACGTGCTTCACTAAACTTTATAATGCCCAGGTGTGAAAATAAAAAATCCTATTTTTTCCCACAAAAATGATATTTTAGTCCCCAATTTTTAATTTTCCCAAGGGTACCAGGAGAAATTGGACCCCAAAAGTTGTTGTCCAATTTGTCCTGAGTACGCTGATACCCCATATGTGGGGAGGAACTACTGTTTGGGCACACGTTGGGGCTCGAAAGGGAAGTAGTGACGTTTTGGAATGCAGACTTTGATGGAATGTTCTGCTGGCATCATGTTCCATTTGCAGAGCCCCTGATGTGACTAAACAGTAGAAACCCCCCACAAGTGACCCCATTTTGGAAACTGTACCCCCTAAGGAACTTATCTAGTTGTGTGGTGAGAATTTTGAACCCCCACGTGCTTCACTAAACTTTATAATGCCCAGGTGTGAAAATAAAAAATCCTATTTTTTCCCACAAAAATGATATTTTAGTCCCCAATTTTTAATTTTCCCAAGGGTACCAGGAGAAATTGGACCCCAAAAGTTGTTGTCCAATTTGTCCTGAGTACGCTGATACCCCATATGTGGGGAGGAACTACTGTTTGGGCACACGTTGGGGCTCGAAAGGGAAGTAGTGACGTTTTGGAATGCAGACTTTGATGGAATGTTCTGCTGGCATCATGTTCCATTTGCAGAGCCCCTGATGTGACTAAACAGTAGAAACCCCCCACAAGTGACCCCATTTTGGAAACTGTACCCCCTAAGGAACTTATCTAGTTGTGTGGTGAGAAATTTGAACCCCCACGTGCTTCACTAAAGTTTATAATGCCCAGGCGTGAAAATAAAAAATCCTATTTTTTCCCACAAAAATGATATTTTAGTCCCCAATTTTTAATTTTCCCAAAGGTAACAGGAGAAATTGGACATCAAAAGTTGTTGTCCAAATTGTCCTGATTACGCTGGTACGCCATATGTGGGAAAAAACTGTTTAGGCACACGTTGGGGCTCGTAAGGGAAGTTGTGACGTTTTGGAATGCAGAAATTGTCTGCGGTCGTCATGTTCCGTTTGCAGAGCCCCTGATGTGCCTAAACAGTAAAAAAAACCCACAAGTGACATCATTTTGGAACCTAGACCCCCCCCAAGGAACTTATCTAGATGTGCCCCCTTTTTGGAACTAATGTACGCTTTCTTGTAAAGTAAATTAGTAGTGCATGGAGGTGTGGTACAATCTGAAGCAATCCTTCATACACAGGCCAGGTTTTTCGGGGCAGGTGTCGCATTGATAAATGGTGTCCTTGCGTATTCCCCTTTTGTAACACACTCGGCACCTTTTTTGCGGCTTACCTTTTCTGCCGGTTGGCGGGACCACCCCCGGAAAATGCTGGCCTGGTACGATACGAGCACCTTCAGTTCCGGAAGTACTGGGGCCCTCTCCTTCCGGAGTACCAAATATCAGGGCCTTAACCACTACCTCCTGGAACTGAAGGTACGACGTATCGGTGTGGCGTGCACATCGTAACAGCAGGAAAGCGTTGAGCATTGCCATTTGTACGATGTGGACGGCCAACTTTTTGTACCACACCTTGGCCTTTCTCAAAGCACTGTATGGTTGGAGGAGTTGATCAGAGAGATCAACCCCCCCCATGCTTTTGTTGAAGCCCAGTACACAGTCCGGTTTGCAGACCTGTGTAGAGGTACCCCGTACAGTGCTGAGGGCTCTGCCATCACCATGTATGGTGGTCAAGAGAAGGACATCCCTCTTGTCCTTGTACTTGACCACCAGCAGGTGGTCGCTACATTGGGCCTTGCTCTCACCTTTTCTGAGCATCTGCCGAAGTAGCGTCTTTGGGAGGCCTCTCTGATTTTTGCGCACAGTACCGCAGGCTGCGGTACCTCGCGCAGAGAGGGATTTGTAGAGTGGGATGCTGGTATAAAAGTTATCAGTATAGAGGTGATAACCTTTATCCAGCAGTGGGTGCACCAAATCCCACACGATCTTCCCACTCACTCCCAGGACAGGAGGACACTCAGGGGGTTCAATCCTGCTGTCCTTCCCTTCATACACTCTAAACCTGTGGATGTACCCTGAGGCACTCTCACACAGCTTGTAGAGTTTGATTCCGTACCTGGCCCTTTTGTTGGGCAGGTATTGACGGAATCCGAGCCGCCCCTTAAAATGGACCAAGGACTCATCCACGCAGATGTCCCTTTTGGGCACGTACACTTCAGAAAACTTTTTGTTGAAGTGTTCGATGACCGGCCGAACTTTGAACAGACGGTCAAAGTTGGGGTCATCTCGTGCGGGACACTGTGCATTATCGGAATAATGCAGGAATTTATGGATGGCCTCAAAACGTCTCCGAACCATGGCCATTCGGAATACTGGAGTGTTATATAAAACATCTACACTCCAATATTGCCGCATTTCTGGCTTCTTCACGATCCCCATGTGGAGGACCAGGCCCCAAAACTGCATCATTTCAACTGCGTCTACAGGAGACCAGTTGGAAAATGATGTACCGGGGTTTTGCTCCAAAAATTGACGAGCATACAAATTAGTTTGCTCCACCATGAGGTTAATAAAATCCTCAGAGAAAAAGACTTTGAAAAAGTCTGTTTCTGTGAGGCCCGTGGTGTCAAACTTGATTCCTGATTCTGCCACAAAATCAGGAATCAGTGGCTCGTAATTTTCGGGGGGCGAGGTCCATGTGGGTTCCGCAGTGGGGAGCGCTGGTTCAGGAGTGGTGGGGGCTGCCTCATCTTCTGTCCTGGGGCGTCTGCGTGGTGGTTCCGCAGGACCCGAGGAGGAAGAGGAGGAGGAGGAGGAAGAGGAGGAGGAGGAGGAGGAAGAGGATGAAGAATCAGAAAAGTGAAGAAAAGTGGGATCCTCTCCCTCGCTATCAGTGTCGGAGGCAAGGAAAGCATATGCCTCCTCCAATGAATAGCGCTGTTGGGACGAACGGGACGAGCGGGACATTTTTGTGTGAATATGGTGATTGGGTGCACTTTATTGATAACTGTATGTGTATGTGTGGGGGGATAGTGATTTGTGCAAACTTATCTGAAAAGAAAATGCTAAAAGGAGAAGAAAAACCTGTAAAAAAAAAAAAAAAGGCAGGCACAAACTCTGATAAGAGAACTGCGTCACTTATCAAAGTTTGGCGGCTGCGGGATGTGTGTACGGAGGTTGCGCAAAAAGGCTGAAGGGAAAAAAGCGAGCGCGAGAGTTGATCGGTGAACTGCGTCACCAATCAACGCTCGGCGGCTGTTAAATGGGCGCACGGAAGGAGGTGCAAAGGGGGGTAAAAAGAGGGGGAAGGGAGATGGGGGTGGAAGTGGGGATTGGGCAGGGATCAGTGATCAAAACGTACGGTTGTAGTCAGGTGGCGCAAAAGGGGGGTGAAAAAAAAAAAAGGAAAACGGCAGGCACAAACTCTGATAAGTGAACTGCGTCACTTATCAAACTTTGGCGGCTGCGGAATGTGTGTACGGAGTTGGCGCAACGGGGGTGAGGGAAAAAAAGCGAGCGCGAGCGTTGATCGGTGAACTGCGTCACCAATCAACGTTCGGCGGCTGTTAAATGGGCGCACGGAAGGAGGTGCAAAGGGGGGTAAAAAGAGGGGGAAGGGAGATGGGGGTGGAAGTGGGGATTGGGCAGGGATCAGTGATCAAAACGTACGGTTGTAGTCAGGTGGCGCAAAAGGGGGGTGAAAAAAAAAAAAGGAAAACGGCAGGCAAAAACTCTGATAAGTGAACTGCGTCACTTATCAAACTTTGGCGGCTGCGGAATGTGTGTACGGAGTTGGCGCAACGGGGGTGAGGGAAAAAAAGCGAGCGCGAGCGTTGATCGGTGAACTGCGTCACCAATCAACGTTCGGCGGCTGTTAAATGGGCGCACGGAAGGAGGTGCAAAGGGGGGTAAAAAGAGGGGGAAGGGAGATGGGGGTGGAAGTGGGGATTGGGCAGGGATCAGTGATCAAAACGTACGGTTGTAGTCAGGTGGCGCAAAAGGGGGGTGAAAAAAAAAAAAAGGGAAAACGGCAGGCACAAACTCTGATAAGTGAACTGCGTCACTTATCAAACTTCGGCGGCTGCGGAATGTGTGTACGGAGTTGGCGCAACGGGGGTGAGGGAAAAAAGCGAGCGCGAGCGTTGATCGGTGAACTACGTCACCAATCAACGTTCGGCGGCTGTTAAATGGGCGCACGGAAGGAGGTGCAAAGGGGGGTAAAAAGAGGGGGAAGGGAGATGGGGGTGGAAGTGGGGATTGGGCAGGGATCAGTGATCAAAACGTACGGTTGTAGTCAGGTGGCGCAAAAGGGGGGTGAAAAAAAAAAAAGGAAAACGGCAGGCACAAACTCTGATAAGTGAACTGCGTCACTTATCAAACTTTGGCGGCTGCGGAATGTGTGTACGGAGTTGGCGCAACGGGGGCGAGGGAAAAAAAGCGAGCGCGAGCGTTGATCGGTGAACTGCGTCACCAATCAACGCTCGGCGGCTACTAAATGTGCGCACGGAGGCGGCACAAATGGGGGTGGAGGGGGTAAAAAGAGGGGGAAGGGGGGATTGGGGTGGATGAACGGGGATTGGGGTGGATGAACGGGGATTGGGCAGGGATCAGGGATAAAACTTACGTTTAGTTGTCTTCTTTCTTTAGCAGGGATTGTGGTGCTACAGGCTGCTGTGGCACCACAATACCCAGCACGGCAGGGAGATCCAGGCACAAAATCCAGCAGGGAGATCCAGCAGTATGACCGCTCTGTAGGAATCCTCAGCTAGAATGAGGACCCTGCAGAGCGGTCATACACAGGTCAGGCAGGTGACACAGACAGGTCACAGAGCGGTCATGCTGCTGCTGTGACCTGTCATTGGTGGGATCGACCATAACATCGATCCCACCAATCAGAGCTTTCCTGGTGACCTGGCTGTGACCTGCCTAGGATCGGATCTGTTCGCGCCATCCTAGGCAGGTCACAGCCAGGTCACCTGCAGGGCACAGAGCGGTCACAGAGTGATCGCCGCTGCGCCCTGTGATTGGCGCGATCGACGATGACATCGATCGCGCCAATCGGCTCCTGCAGGCCCTGCTGGGCCTGCACTGTGTCCTATCCTAGGATTGGTGCTATTAGAGCACCGATCCACGCAGGTTCCGGCAGGGCACAGCGCGGTAATACCGCGCGGTGCCCTGCGATTGGCGCGATCGATGCGATCGGCGATCGCGCCAATCCGGGCTGTTCTTGCCGGTGCCTGGCGTTGCCAGGCACCGGACCTAGGATCGAGTACATCGGTACTCGATCCTAGCCTGTGACCTCATTGTTTCAGCCGCTCCGATTGGCTGAAACAATGAGAATGGCTGTGATTGGCTGTTCAGAATTGAACAGCCAATCACAGCGATCGAGAGGGCGGGTGGGCGGCGACAATGCCCTGGATGCCGAGGCCATCTCCCCCCAGGTGAGATGGCGTCGGAATTTTAATGCGATCACCGCGACTTAAGTCGCGGTATCGCATTAAAGGGCAGGACGTACTATCCCGTCAAGGGTCAGATAGGCCCAGGGCACCTCGACGGGATAGTACGTCCAAGGTCACAGAGGGGTTAAGCACCAGAAGTGGCTGGCACCAGAGAGCTGCTCCTGCTAGGCTGGTCTCCAAAGATAAACTCTGTCACCAACAGCTGATGCATCAGGTGACCATTTAAAGGATGGTGGGAGTCAGCTGACCCAGCAACACTGCAGTTACACCAGATTGCCAGCAGGGGGAGGGACTGACATTAACCCCCGATTGACTGAAAGGAAAAAAGCATCATTTAAACAAAGTGGAACCAAAGCTGCCACAAATCCAAAAATGGATTGTGACAATATCAAGACGTGTGAAGGGAGCCTTTTAGAGTTTGCTATATTGTACACAGATTGTTAATAAATTGTTGTCACAGCCGACCTGATTAATGTTGGTGCTTTTTATTTATGATGGAAATGATTTTAGAATAGATTATTTTTAAGTGTGGAAGCTAATGTCTGCACAGAGATATAGTATATTAATTTTACTGCCATGTAAAGCGTCAGCCAAGAAGATGATATATTTGTCATAGTTATATGATCTAGGGCTACAGTAAGATAAGATTTATTTCCACTCACATATTAGACTGCTGCGCAGTGATCACCATTCACACCAGGCAGTCCTTGTCCCCATTGTTCTCACAATCTAATTTCAAACAACAAATTCACAGGAAACCAATTAACCAGTATGTGTTTGTGTTGGAGGGGACTAAAGGTACCGTCACACTTAGCGACGCTGCAGCGATACTGACAACGATCCGGATCGCTGCATCGTCGCTGTTTGGTCGCTGGAGAGCTGTCACACAGACAGCTCTCTCCAGCGACCAACGATCAGGGGAAAGACTTCGGCATCGTTGAAACTGTCTTCAACGATGCCGAAGTCCCCGGGTAACCAGGGTAAACATCGGGTTACTAAGCGCAGGGCCGCGCTTAGTAACCCGATGTTTACCCTGGTTACCATCGTTAAAGTAAAAAAAACAAACGCTACATACTTACCTACCGCTGTCTGTCCCCGGCGCTGGGCTTCTCTGCTCTGGCTGTGAGCACAGCGGCCGGAAAGCAGAGCGGTGACGTCACCGCTCTGCTTTTCGGCTGCCCGCCACTCACAGCCAGAGCAGAGAAGCCCAGCGCCGGGGACAGACAGCGGTAGGTAAGTATGTAGCGTTTGTTTTTTTTACTTTAACGATGGTAACCAGGGTAAACATCGGGTTACTAAGCGCGGCCCTGCGCTTAGTAACCCGATGTTTACCCTGGTTACCAGCATTGACATCGCTGAATCGGCGTCACACACGCCGATTCAGCGATGTCAGCGGGACCTCAACGATCAAAAAATGGCCCAGGCCATTCCGACACGACCAGCGATCTCACAGCAGGGGCCTGATCGCTGCTACGTGTCACACATAGCGAGATCGCTACTGAGATCGCTGTTGCGTCACAAAACTTGTGACTCAGCAGCGATCTCGCTAGCGATCTCGCTATGTGTGACGGGGCCTTAAAGTCCATGGAGATAAAATACAGAAACATGCAAACTCCATGCAGCAGTGGTCAGGACCTCCGTGCTGACCACTGAGCCATCGTGCTGCCTTGATCTCAGACTACAAATTGGCTATCTTATGTTCTTAAACAAGTTTTTGGCTTTGGTTTATATTTTAATATTTGGCTTCATTTTTCTACATAATATATCATTATCATTATTATATGTCACAGCAGGTTGTGTTTCTAACTTTTCTAAATCTGCTACCTTCTAATCAAAGAAATGACCTCCAAAGCTATGGCCCATCACCATGGACCCGTAGAAGCGCAATTCACGCAAAACGGCCGTCGTCCACTTCTCTCTCCCCGCACCCTCACACACACCTGCCGCCTGCAAGTAAAATGTCTGTAACCATTGGATGGTGAATAAGAAGGACATTTTCTTCACTGCAACTGGGTGAGTGCTGCATCTTGTTTTATTTGACACACTTAGGCTGGTTTCACATTTGCGTTTAAAAACGCAGCGTTTTAAACGCAAATGCATGTGGTAAAAAAACGCATGAAAACGCGTTAAAACGCCGCGTTTTTTAGACGCATGCGTTTTTGCATGTTTAATACAAACGTGGCGTTTTGACGCATTTACATGCGTTTTTTCTTGTGTTTGCGTTTTTAAAACGCATGATGAGAAGTGTGTGACAGCTGCCAATCATCAAAATCAACAAGAAAATCCACTTTAAACAGAAATAGCTAGGGTTAGGGTTAGGATCCTTAGTAACCCTAAGGGATCCTAACCCTAACCCTAAGGAATCCTAACCCTAAGGGATCCTAACCCTAAGGGATCCTAACCCTAACCGTAAGGGATCCTAACCCTATCCCTAACCCTAAGGGATCCTAACCCTATCCATAACAATATCCCTAACCCTAAGGGATCCTAACCCTAACCCTAAGGGATCCTAAACCTAACCCTTAGGATCCCTTAGGGTTAGGATCTTTTAGGGTTAGGGTTTGGGGTTGGGTTATCAGTGTGTATTCTTGTGTTTTTCTATTAAAACGCATGCGTTTATAAACGCATACAAACGCATGTGCTTAAAAACGCATGCGTTTACATAGACAGCAATAGATTTTTTTTGCCGCAAAAAAAGCATGCGTTTTTTTGCGGCAAAAAAAGCCACTAGAAATTACTACATGTTGCATTTCTGCAACACAACGCATGCATAGAAAAGACGCATGCGGCCGCAAAACGCGGCAAAACGCATGCAAAAAAACACATGCATTTTTAATGTTAAGTATAGGAAAAAAACGCATGCGTTTTTTGCGCTAAAACACAGCGGCAAAAAACGCAAATGTGAAACCAGCCTTATTGTTAAATGATGCAGAGCACCATTCGTTCTTTTTCTATGTGGAGGATATATATATACCGTATATACTCGAGTATAAGCCGACCCGAGTATAAGCCGACCCCCCTAATTTTGCCACAAAAAACTGGGAAAACTTATTGACTCGAGTATAAGCCTAGGGTGGAAATGCAGCATTTACCGGTGAATTTCAAAAATAAAAATAGATCATTATTTCCCCATAGCTGTGCCATATAGTGCTCTGCACCGTTCATATTTCCCCATAGGTGTGAACCATATAGTGCTCTGCACCGTTCATTGTGCCCCCTAGCTGTGCCATATACGGTGCTCTGCACCGTTCACTGTGCCCCATACATAGCTGTGCTGTGCCATATACGGTGCTCTGCACCGTTCACTGTGCCCCATAGCTGTGCTGTGCCATATACGGTGCTCTGCACCGTTCACTGTGCCCCATAGCTGTGCTGTGCCATATACGGTGCTCTGCACCGTTCACTGTGCCCCATAGCTGTGCTGTGCCATATACGGTGCTCTGCACCGTTCACTGTGCCCCATAGCTGTGCTGTGCCATATACGGTGCTCTGCACCGTTCACTGTGCCCCATAGCTGTGCTGTGCCATATACGGTGCTCTGCACCGTTCACTGTGCCCCATAGCTGTGCTGTGCCATATACGGTGCTCTGCACCGTTCACTGTGCCCCATAGCTGTGCTGTGCCATATACGGTGCTCTGCACCGTTCACTGTGCCCCATAGATGTTCCACATAAATTTGTGCCGCCGCTGCCGCAATAAAGAAAAAAAACAACACATACTCACCTCCCTTGATTGCAGCTCCCGGCGTCTCGTTCCGGCGCCTCCATCTTCCCGGCGTCTCTGCTCTGACTGATCAGGCAGAGGGCGCCGCGCACACTATATGCGTCATCGCGCCCTCTGACCTGAACAGTCAGAGAGCAGAGACGCCGGGAAGATGGAGGCGCCGGCCGGGAAGATGGATCGGCGCCCGGCGGCTGGAACGAGGACAGGTGAATATGCTATACTCACCTAGTCCTGGCGATCCTCGCGCTGTCCCCTCCTGTCTTCGGTGCCGCAGCTTCTTTCTCTATCAGCGGTCACCGGCACCGCTGATTAGAGAAATGAATAAGCGGCTCCGCCCCTATGGGAGGTGGAGCCGCTTATTCATTTCTGTAATGAGCGGTCCCACGTGACCGCTGAAGAGAGGAAGAAACTGCAGCGCCGAAGCCCGTGGGACGGCAGGGACAGCGCGAGGATCGCTGGGACTAGGTAAGTATACCTCAGCGCCCTCACCCCCTCACCCGCCGACCCCACCGCTACCGTGACTCGAGTATAAGCCGAGGGGGGCACTTTCAGCCCAAAAATTTGGGCTGAAAATCTCGGCTTATACTCGAGTATATACGGTATATATATATATATATATATATATATATATAAAAGAGGAAAAAAAACAAATCAGCACTCCCAATGTGAACACGCGCAAGCTGCAAACTGCAACACACAGATAAAAAAGACCACAGCAGCACATGTACATGAATCGGCCATGTGAAAACACAGACAAATATACATTTCACAAAAATATTTTTTCAAAAAAATTTTTTCATAAAACTTACAGTTAAAATGGAGATTCTTAGCGCATAAATTGGCCAATTCATGTGTGCCCATCAACCACGGCAAGGTGATCTCCCCCTGATGGGTCCTACTCTACTGTACATGCCACTTTTGGGCCACCAGCCTACAACTTCGGACAAACATGTCACTCTGGGCTAAACCTACAATTTATGGGCAGGTAGAGTTGATTACCGCCACCTGCAAGGTCAATGGGGGGAGTGCAAGATAAGTCTGGATGTTGCCACATCCATACAAATAGAGGAAAAAAAACAAATCAGCACTCCCAATGTGAACACGTGCAAGCTGCAAACTGCAACACACAGATAAAAAAGACCACAGCAGCACATGTACATGAATCGGCCATGTGAAAACACAGACAAATATACATTTCACAAAAATATTTTTTCATAAAAAATTTTTCAAAATTTTTTTTTTCTTAAAACTTGCAGTTAAAATGGAGATTGTAGGTTTAGCCCAGGCTTGAGAAAGGCTCAGTTCGAGCCGAAACGTCGTGAAGACATGTGGGTCTGAATAAACTGCACAAGACATTCAAGATTATGGAGTGCTGCCTGTTTTTTGTTTAAATCTATGCACTGAGGGTAGCCGGTGGACGGGCTCCCTGAAGGCTTTGCACCCGCAGATAAGTTAAAAAGCTGTGCTGTTCCTTTTTTTTTTCTCTCTCTCTCTCTCTCTCTCTCTATATATATACATTGCTCAAAAAATAAAGGGAACTCTAACATCCCACATCCTAGATATCACTGAATGAAATATTCCAGTTGAAAATCCTTATTCATTACATAGTGGAATGTGTTGAGAACAATATAACCTAGAAAATATCAACATAATCACAACTAATATCCCACAGAGGTCTGGAGTTGAAATGATGCTCAAAATCAAAGTGGAAAATGAAGTTACAGGATGATCCAACTTCAGTGGAAATGCCTCAAGACAAGAAAATGATGCTTAGTGCTTAGTAGTGTGTGTGGCCTGTATGACCTCCCTACAAAGCCGGGCATGCTCCTGATAAGGCGGCGAATGATCTCCTGAGGGATCTCCTCCCAGTACTGGACTAAAGCATCCGCCAACTCCTAGACAGTCTGTGGTGCAATGTGACATTGGTCGATGGTGCGAGACATGATGTTCCAGATGTGTTCAATCGGATTCAGGTCTGGGGAATGGGCAGGCCAGTCCATAGCTTCAATGCCTTCATCTTGCAGGAACTGCTGACACTGGCATTAGGAGGAACCCAGGGCCAACCGTACCAGCATATGATCTCACAAGGGGTCTGAGGAACTCATCTCGGTACCTAATGGCAGTCATGCTACCTCTGGTGAGCACATGGAGGGCTGTGCAGCCCTCCAATGAAATGCCACCCCACACCATTACTGACCCACTACCAAACCGGTCTTGCTGAAGGATGTTGCAGGCAGCAGATCACTCTCCATGGCGTGTCCAGACTCTGTCACATCTGTCACATGTGCTCAATGTGAACCTGCTTTCATCTGTGAAGAGCACAAGGTGCCAGTGGCGAATTTGCCAATCCTGGTGTTCTGTGGCAAATGCCAAGCGTCATGCACAGTATTGGGCTGTGAGCACAACCCCCATCTGTGGACGTCGGGCACTCAGACCATCCTCATGGAGTCAGTTTCTAACCATTTGTGCAGACACATGCACATTTGTAGCCTGCTGGAGGTCATTTTGCAGGGCTCTCACAGTGCTTCTCCTGTTCCTCTTTGCACAAAGGCTGAGGTAGTGGTCCTGCTGCTGGGTTGTTGCCCTCCTATGGCCCCCTTCACATCTCCTGGTGTACTAGCCTGTCTCCTGGTAGCGCCTCCAGCCTCTGGACAAAACGCTGACAGACACAGCAAACCTTCTTGCCACAGCTCACATTGATGTGCCATCCTGGATGAGCTGCACTACCTGAGCCACTTGTGTGGGTTGTATAGTCTGCCTCATGCTACCACAAATGTGAAAGCACAACCAACATTCAAAAGTGTCCAAAACATCAGCCAGAAAGCATTGGTACTGAGATGTGGTCCCCATCTGCAGAACCACGCCTTTATTTCCATCTGTTGTCTATTCTATTTGCACAACAGCATGTGAAATTGATTGTCAAACAGTGTTGCTTCATAAGTGGACAGTTTGATTTCATAGAAGTGTGATTTACTTGGAGTTATATTCTGTTGTTAAAATGTTCCCTTTATTTTTTTGAGCAGTGTTTATAAATACTAGACAGCTAGCCCCTCCATGATGGTAGGTTGTGAGGGGCTGTTTCCTCAGTATGTTCCACATTGATTGGAACATATGATTGGAACCTATGATTTCTGTAAGGCATATCCAAAAGTACAGACATGTGCAAACGATCAAGTACTGCTGTCACCGAGCAAGTATTTACTGACCCGAACTCACAGTTGTGGGTTTCAAGGACAATTGAGCTCTCTTGTCCTCCATAAGAATAGTCAGGCCTTTTGTCTTTCTTTAGGGAATGTTTCCCTCTGCATTCCTGGAAAGTAAGATTGTTCTGCACCTTCAGTGCTGGTGTGCAATTGCATTAAATCCTGCTGGATTATTTCCTAAAACCTGCTGGACGAGATTGAACAAAGTAAAAATAATGATTTCTTATTGAAAAATTCATAGCTCGTGTTTTATCTTCCTGGTTGTCTGATTCTACAGGAAGTTGGAATAAGTCTTTATGGGTCATTTGATCTGGACAAAGAAAAAGAAATAGAAATATACTTCATTGAATAAAAAGCGTCTCGGTTGTCAGTGGCCATACAACTCCTCTAAGCGGGTTGTCCAAGAATAAGATGAACTATTCTCAGGAGGGATCACCTGATACTCAGAGCTGCAGCTGACCAAAGTCCTTAATTTATGAAGATGGCGCCCCACAGCTCCGAACACTGTGCACACTCTGGCCTTTTTTCGGGTATTTCACCTCAACCTCCATAGAAGTGAATAGAATCCGAGCTGCATTGCTAAAGAAGAGCCACTAGACAGTGTGAGAAGTTGTGGTGTTACCCCCCCGGACACCTTAAGCTTCAGGCATCTGCTGCTCCAGGTATCAGCTGATCACAGGGATCTCGTGTGTCGAACCCTCAGCAATCTGATATTAATCACCAATTGTAAGAAAAGATCATCAATATCTTTGTCCCAGACAACTCCTTTATATATCCATGATGGTCTTCAAGATGTCCACCTTGGAGCAAATTTGATTCTCCTGATCTAGGTTGTTCTGAACTAATGTATATAATGGTACAGTTACTGTATTTTAAGTGTAACTAAGTGTGAAATCATTTTCATATATTGTATGCTCTTTAAGCCCTGCTGATTGATGGGGGTGTTGAGTCCTGACACCTCCACCCATTGATCAAACCACAGGACAGACGTGCTTAGTTTACGTATGAGCTTGTGCACAGTGTTGTGTACACCAACAGACTTTCTATTGACCCTGTATGCTGCAGTGCCCATGTACAAGCTGAGTGCTTCTGTCCTGGGGTTTGAGTAGTCATTGGTGGTCTCAGAACCCAGATCCCCTATGATCAACAGTCTTCAGAAGAACTACAATATACCAGCAAATGTTTTAACGTTTAGGTACACCTTGAGTGTTCAGAGGTTGTTGGTTATCCAATTCCTCTGCGGATGACTATTTTCTGTGTTTCCTTCCTGCATGTCAGTGATATTATCATGGGAGTGCGATGGTGAACGAGATGGATTTGGACTCTACATGGGTATACCTTGAGGTTTGGTGGAGCAGCTTAGTATACATTACCAAATGCCCTGTTTATTCGGACTCCCATGACAGCACTACGAGAGAGGGGATCCGCCCTTAAGGAACAGGAAACCTACAGATACAAAAGGGCGGCACCTCTCCCATGCATCAGTTGGTTTCCTGTTCCTGAAGGGACTGGATCCTACGGAAGATACTAGGATTCCAGGCCGGCCGGGCCGAATTAGGTAGCGAGAGGGTCTCCTACCTCGGCCGGTGCGGGGTACCTGAAGGAGACACGGTGGCTCTGGGGGGCTGCACGGCAGTGTCTCATCAGCGTGGAGCGGTCGCCAGGGGGTGTCCGATCTCCGAAGCCGGCGCTTGGTGAGTGTACTGTTTCCCTCCCTTGAGCGGCTTAGGGGAGGCTCTGAGGGGTCGGCGACATTGAGGGGGCGCCACCCGGAGTCTCGTGGCAAGTCTCGGCGTCCCACGTTGTTCACAGCGCTAACAGGAAGCGCTGTGGGCCGGGGGTGACGTCGGAAGGCGGAGCCAGCTGTGACTTCCGGGTCACGGAGCTTCTGCGCATGCGCAGGAGCTCCAAGATGGCGGCGCCCACCGGAAAATGTGCGCTCATCACCCTCAGGTGTCGGCTGATCCCCTGCAGCTGCATGGGGGGAAGGGGAGCAACTGGAAGCGCGGTGCAATTACGCTGGCCGAAGGAGGGGCTATATATCGGCTCCAGGTGCGCGTTCCTTGCTCCTGGTCTCCAAACTGCTTCAGATGGAGTCTGATCAG
Organism: Ranitomeya imitator; assembly: GCF_032444005.1. Classification (NCBI taxonomy): domain Eukaryota; kingdom Metazoa; phylum Chordata; class Amphibia; order Anura; family Dendrobatidae; genus Ranitomeya; species Ranitomeya imitator. The sequence goes on along the minus strand of NC_091284.1, from coordinate 150,755,266 downwards.
GATCAGCAGCCTCTGCTGCTGGATGAAGAACCCCAGAAGCTTATGGAGAAGGAACGTGAGAAAAGGAGCGATGGATCTGGCCGCAGAAGCTCCTCCAGACAGGGGTCTGGAGCATCAGCCAAAAAAGATCCCCCTCGTGCTTCGGTATCTCTATGGGTGTGGGCAGCCTCTGGTAAGTGATCTTCGAGAAAGTTCACTTAGTGACTAGTTTCCCCTCATATGTTTTATGCAGGGAAAGAAAAGCGTCAGTAAGGCGAAGCATAGGGAGTGTGCCATCTGCGGGGTCCCCTTGCCTGACTCACACCCTAAAAAACTATGTGACCCCTGTATCCAGCAGACGGTGAGGTCCTGGAAAGTAGGGAGGGGATATAGCATGTAGATCTTACACTCTAGTCTACCTTACTTATCCCTGTAGGTGGCAGAAGAATCCTCTTCTATGGTGGCCAGTCTGAAGGAAATGGTTAGAAGGGAGGTCAAGCAATCCATTAAGGATCTTTCACAGTCAGGCTCTAAGCAGAGAACTCAGTGGGCATCTGATTCATCTGTGGATAAAGACAAGAGTGAAGAATCGGATGATTCAGCAGCATCATCTTCCTCGTCGGGGGAAGACGCTGCCCGGTTTTGTTTACCCATAGAGAGGATAGACAAATTAATAAAAGCGGTCAGAGGCACAATGGGTATAACAGAACCCAAGCCTCAGCTATCTAAGGAACAAATGATGTTCAGCGGCCTAGAACAGAGGAAGCGCAGAGTCTTTCCCCTGAATGAAAAGATACAGGAACTTATCAACAGGGAGTGGAGAAAACCGGAGAGGAAAGGCTCCTTACCACCTGCGCAGAAGCGTCGGTATCCCTTTGATGACCCAGCAGTGGGTAATTGGGAAAAGGCCCCAAAGCTGTACGCGGCAATTGCCAAGGTGGCAAAGCGATCCTCTCTCCCGTTTGAGGATATGGGTACGCTTAAAGACCCCCTGGATAGGAAAGTGGATACCTTCCTAAATGGAACCTGGGAGATGGCAGCCGGCTCCTTAAAACCTGCGGTGGCGTCAACCTGCACGGCAAGGTCAATAATGGTCTGGCTGGACCAGTTAGAAACCCAATTAAAACAGGGGGCCTCTAGAGATTCCATACTTGCAGCGTTACCAGTAATCCAGGAGGGGGCAGCTTTTTTATCGGATGCCTCAATTGACTCTGTTAAATTGGCGGCTAGGGCAGCAGGTCTTTCTAATGCTGCGAGAAGAGCCCTATGGTTGAAATGCTGGCCGGGGGATATGCAGGCAAAACAAAACTCTGCGCTATCCCTTGTAAGGGCGAGTATCTATTCGGACCTACCCTGGACGAACTCCTGGAGAAGGCAGGAGATGATAAGAAAAAATTTCCTAACCTTTTCAATCCATATCGTCGTCCCTTCAACAAAAGAAGGTTCAATCGGGGAGGAAGGCGGACCTTCTCACCGGGTAGGGATCGTTCCAGATGGGATGATAAGCGAAAAAGAGGCACAGGTCTCATGTTTCGCCGTAACCCGACGGAAAACAAAAAACAAGACCAATGACTGGCAATCCCGGTGGGAGGGAGACTGTCGCATTTCTCGGCAGAGTGGTCAAAAATCACAAACAGTGTTTGGATAAAAGACACTGTTTCCCATGGTCTCAGACTTGAGTTTGTCCATACCCCACGGGACAAATTCCAGTTAACACCCTGGCGCTCATCTCCCACTGAACAATTTGCCTTAGAAGAGGAAGTGAGGACTCTTTGCTCCAAAAATGTTTTGATTGAAGTGCCGTATTCTCAGGCAGGGAAAGGGTTCTACTCTCCCCTTTTCCTAATTCAAAAGCCGGATATGTCTTATAGGACCATTATAAACCTTAAGGGTCTCAATAAGTTTTTGGTGAAACATACCTTCAAAATGGAGTCCATCAATTCAACAATAAAAATGCTTTTCAACAATTGTTTTATGGTAGTAGTGGATTTGAAAGATGCCTACTATCATGTACCCATTCACGCTGATTTCCAACGATACCTAAGGGTAGCAGTACTAATGGGGGGTAGGATTCAATATTTTCAGTTCAGGGCACTCCCCTTCGGGATAACTTCTGCTCCTAGAGTGTTCACTAAAATAATCGCTGAAGTCATGGCACACTTAAGAGAATCAAACGTCCTTATAATTCCTTACTTGGATGATTTCCTCATTGTAGGGAACTCGATAGATCACTGTCTGTCACAATGGGAGGTTACTAAAGCCAAGCTAGAACACCTGGGTTGGATCATAAACTTCGAAAAATCTAAGTTACAGCCCCTAAATATTCAAAAGTTCCTGGGTCTAATGTTGGATTCAGTGACACAACAGTGTCTCCTCCCCATAGAAAAAATAGATCTAATTCAAATTTATGTGTTAAATGCAATTAATACACCTTCCATGACACTTAGGCAAGCAATGTCCCTACTTGGGTCACTCACATTTTGCATTCCAGCAGTTAAGTGGGCTCAGTTCCACACCAGATCCCTACAAAGAGAAGTCTTGTTCCATGACAGAGCCTTGGGAGGCGCGTTAAATGGGAAAATAACGTTAGAGCCAACCACGCTAGATTCCCTTAGGTGGTGGTCAGATAAAAAAAAAATTTATCAGCAGGGGTCCCCTGGATAGTAAATGTGTCCCGGGTGATAACCACGGATGCCAGCTCTTCAGGGTGGGGAGCCTACATGGGGGACATGGTGGTCCAGGGACAATGGGAACCCTTCACAACATTCTCATCCAACCAGAGGGAGTTGTTGGCGGTTGAATTGGCTGTTAAAAAATTCCTCATATATCTGCAGGGCCAGCACATCAGAATTCTGTCGGACAACAGAGTTGCAGTCGCTTACATAAACCGGCAAGGGGGAACTCGTTCCGAGACATTGATGCAAATCACGGATCGATTGTTCCAGATGGCAGAGCTCAATTTTCTATCTTTGACGGCTCTCCACATCAAAGGAAAGGAAAATGTGGCAGCAGATTTCCTCAGCCGAAACATGTTAAGGCAAGGAGAGTGGTCTCTCAACGAAGACATTTTCAATCTGATCGTCTGCAGATGGGGTCAACCAGTGGTAGACCTGTTCGCCACCAGAAACAACAGAAAAGTAAAACTTTTTTGCTCGTTAAATCCCAGGGAAAATCCCTTGGCGGTGGACGCGTTTCTGATAAAATGGGATTTTCCACTGGCCTATGCTTTCCCACCACTGAACCTGATACCTCTAGTGGTGAGGAAAATCAGGGAGGATCGAGCGAAAGTCATCCTTATCGCCCCCTTTTGGCCCAGAAGAACTTGGTTTGCCTGGCTCAAGACAATGTCTGTATCGGTTCCCTGGGTACTACCAGAGATCCCGAACCTGCTGTCTCAGGGACCGATCTCCCATCCACAAGTGGCAGCACTCCATTTAACGGCGTGGAGTTTGAACGGTCACTATTAGTGGGGAAAGGCTTCTCTCCAAATTTAGTCGAGACACTCCTAAAGAGTAGAAAGCAAGTAACTACAAAAATCTACTCTAGAACTTGGAGGAAGTTCTTGTCTTGTTCAAGATTTGACATCCAAGACGGGATACCAATACAACAAATCTTAGAGTTCCTACAGAGGGGTTTCGAGTTAAAACTCTCTACTAGTACCCTTAGAGTACAGGTCTCAGCTCTGGGTGCCCTGTTTTCATGCAATATAGCAAACAATTATTGGATAGCGAGGTTTATGAAGGCAGTTAGTAGATCTAGACCGGTATATAAGGATAGGACAGTTCCATGGGATTTAAATTTAGTTCTGTCCTCTCTAACAAAACCCCCCTTTGAACCTCTGCAAGAGGCCTCAATCAAAATGTTGACACTTAAGACCGCCTTCCTGATTGCCATAACCTCAGCTCGCAGGATAGGGGATATCCAGGCGCTTTCCAGAGCTCCTCCATACACAGAAATCTTATCAGACAGAGTAGTCCTTAGACCAGACCCGGCATATCTGCCGAAGGTAGCGTCACGTTTCCATAGATCACAGGAGATAGTTTTGCCATCCTTTATTCCTAAGCCCTCTAATCCTAAAGAGCAGGAGCTTCATACGTTAGACGTTAGGAGATCTCTCCTTCAGTATATCTCAGCTACTGATAATTGGAAGAAAGATGGAGCACTGTTTCTTTCATTCCAAGGTCCAAGGAAAGGATTTAGAGTGTCAAAATATTCACTAGCCAAATGGATTAGGGAAACTATATCTCTAGCTTACACAGCAGGTGGGGGGCCAGCTCCGCAGAATCTAAAGGCACATTCCACCCGGGCCATGACGTCATCCTGGGCAGAGAGATCTGGAGTGTCAGTGGAGCAAATATGTAAGGCGGCCACTTGGTCATCTCCTTCCATTTTCTTTAAACACTATCGGTTGGATTTGGGGTCCTCCTCTGATCTCTCCTTTGGGTTAAGGGTGCTACAGACTATAGTCCCTCCCTAAGGTAGCTTACATCTCTGTAAATCTCTCGTAGTGCTGTCATGGGAGTCCGAATAAAGCATTAAGCTACTTACTGGTAGCGGCATTTTTCGGAGGCCCATGACAGCACCCTTAGTTCCCTCCCTATTCACGTGGGGGTAGCACTTCCTGATATGTAAATAGTGTAGTATGTAAATCTCACATATGGTGTCTGGTTACAATATAGTAGATTATTTTTTGGTTTCCAAATGTATATAATGTATATAATGTATGTTTGTGTACCACTAACCGCGGTAGTCCTCTCAGGCTCTGAAATACAACTGATGCATGGGAGAGGTGCCGCCCTTTTGTATCTGTAGGTTTCCTGTTCCTTAAGGGCGGATCCCCTCTCTCGTAGTGCTGTCATGGGCCTCCGAAAAATGCCGCTACCAGTAAGTAGCTTAATGCTTTTTTACATCTTTTTACTAGCACTTGTGGTTTACTGTGATTTTTTGAAACTGAGTGTTTTTGGTTTTACTATCTCTTTTGTGTCTTCGGATTTGGACTCCATGTAGAAGTCAGCGGCCTTTGCAGCTTATGTGCGGCCTGGTACATCAAAACTTGGGAAAAAGGTCTGGGAAAGAGTGAAAGCAAATATAACAGTTTTATTAAGAACCACTATAGCGCTAACCTAAACAGTAATTACTATTCTTTCCCAAATTTTTGCAAAATTGAAGTTCTGTCTAAATTGTTAATATATTTTAAGAACTTTTTCACATTTATATTCTGATCTTTGGTCAAATAACGGGATTCATGTAGAGAATGGATCCATTACATGATGCACAGGAAACAAATGGACACATTTTGCACCGATGGACACAATTTTGGTGTTTGTCAAGATTCCAAGATGATACCTGTCATTTTATAGGAAAACAAGAGTGCAGCAAGCAAAGGTCCAGATACCGTAGGGAATTTGTTGCGGTTCTGTATCTTTAAACCAGGAGCTTGAAGGGGATATAGGAAAATATATACCGTAATTCTTTTTTCCGAAGGATGATAATGCAGAGCGAGTAATTATGATGAAGAAATGCCCATGTGCAGGGGACGATTTTGGCCCACTAACGTGCTGTTGGCCAGAAACTCCAGCCCGGCCCGTTTTTGCCCTATTCATAAAAAAAAGTAAGGCGTCAGTGATTTTTTTTTAAGCTGAAGAAGCTTCTACAGATTTTAGCCGTAATTCTCATCATTTTACAGTTAACAGTAAACGATCTGATGTCTTAATGTCAGAGTTATGGGCTGTAGACCTGGATCACTTATAATCATGATGATTTATTACGGCTTTCCGATGTGTGTGTAAACAATATTGGATGTCCGTGAGTTTTTGATAAGTCGTCCAGAAAAAATAGAAAATCAATTTTGTAACCGTGACTGTATGTTAGTCAATCTCTGCTCGTTTACTGACCTGTTCACACAAGGCTGTCAGTCTGTATGGGGAAGAACCATTACGAATGCACAGCATGTTAGCAGTACATCTCCATTTACACAAGCAGCATGTTTGCGGGAATCTGTGTTCTTATGAATGCTTGTTCGATGATTATCACATTGTGTAAGGGGCTTTAGCTCCCAATTCTTGGGGCTGTGTATATGGCGGTATATCTGGTATTCAATATATAAATTGGGGCTGTGTATATGCCGGTTATCTTGTATGTAATCTATAAATTGGGGCTGTATGTATGGCGGTATATCTTGGGTGCAATGTATAATTTGGGGCTGTGTGTATGGCAGTATATCTTGTATGTAATCTATAAATTGGGGCTGTGTATATGGCGGTATATCTTGTATGTAATCTATAAATCGGGGCTGTGAATATGGCGATATATCTTGTATGCGATGTATAAATTGGGGCTGTGTATATGGCGGTTATCTTTATTATTATTATTATTATTATTATTAATTTATATAGCACCATTAATTCCATGGTGCTATACATGAGAAAGGGGTTACATACAGGGTTATAGATATCGATTACAGTAAGCAGGTTTACAGTGACAGACTGGTAGAGAGGGGAGAGGACCCTGTCTTGTATGTAATCTTTAAATTGGGGCTGTGTATATGGCGATATATCTTGTATGCGATGTATATATTAGGGCTTTCTGTATGGCGGTATATCTTGTATGCAATGTATAGATTGGGGCTGTGTACATGGCGGTATATCTTGTATGTGATATATAAATTGGGGCTGTGTATGGCGGTATATTTTGTATGTGATGTATAAATTGGGGCTGTGTATACGGCTGTGTATCTTGTTTGCAATGTAGAAATTGGGGCTGTGTACATGGCGGTATATCTTGTATGTGATATATAAATTGGGGCTGTGTGTATGGCGGTATATCTTGTATGTGATGTATAAATTGGGGATGTGTGTATAGCGGTATATCTTCTATGTGATGTATAAATTGGGGCTGTGTATATGGCGGTATATCTTGGTTGCAATGTATAAATTGTGGTTGTGTGTATAGCGGTATATCTTGTATGAAATGTATAAATTGTGGTTGTGTGTAGCGGTATATCTTGTATGCGATGTATAAATTGGGGCTGTGTGTATGGCGGTATATCTTATTTGCAATGTAGAAATTGGGGCTGTGTATATGGCGGTATATCTTATATGCGATGTATAAATTGGGGCTATGTGTGTAGCGGTATATCTTGTATGTGATGTATAAATTGGGGCTGTGTGTATGGCGGTATATCTTGTATGCGATGTATAAATTGGGGCTGTGTGTATGGCGGTATATCTTGTTTGCAATGTATAAATTGGGACTGTGTATATGGCGGTATATCTTGTTTGTAATGTATAAATTGGGACTGTGTATATGGCGGTATATCTTGTATGCAATGTATAAATTGGTGATGTGTGTATAGTTTTATATCTTGTTTGCAATGCATAAATTGGGACTGTGTATATGGTGGTATATATTGTTTGCAATGTAGAAATTGGGGCTGTGTTTATAGCGGCATATCTTGTATGTGATGTATAAATTGGGGATGTGTATATGGCGGTATATCTTGTATGCGATGTATAAATTGGAGCTGTGTGTAGCGGTGTATCTTGTATGCGATGTATAAATTGGGGCTGTGTGTAGCGGTTTATCTTGTATGGAATGTATAAATTGGGGCTGTGTGTATGGCGGTATATCTTGTATGCAATGTATAAATTGGGGCAGTGTACATGGTGGTATATCTTGTATGCGATGTATAAATTGGGGCTGTGTGTAGCTGTATATCTTGTATGAAATGTATAAATTGGGGCTGTGTGTAGCGGTATATCTTGTATGAAATGTATAAATTGGGGCTGTGTGTAGCGGTATATCTTGTATGAAATGTATAAATTGGGGCTGTGTGTAGCGGTATATCTTGTATGAGATGTATAAATTGGGGCTGTGTGTAGTGGTATATCTTGTATGAGATGTATAAATTGGGGCTGTGTGTAGTGGTATATCTTGTATGAGATGTATAAATTGGGGCTGTGTGTAGTGGTATATCTTGTATGAGATGTATAAATTGGGGCTGTGTGTAGCGGTATATCTTGTATGAGATGTATAAATTGGGGCTGTGTGTAGTGGTATATCTTGTATGAAATGTATAAATTGGGGCTGTGTGTAGTGGTATATCTTGTATGAAATGTATAAATTGGGGCTGTGTGTAGTGGTATATCTTGTATGAAATGTATAAATTGGGGCTGTGTGTATGGCGGTATATCTTGTTTGCAATGTATAATTTGGGGCTGTGTGTATGGCGGTGTATCTTGTATGCGATGTATATGGCGGTATAAGTTGTTTTCCAATATTCGGTGTATGTGGCGGTATAAGTTGTTTTCCTATAGGCGGTGTATGTCATACACATCACAGCCTCCCACTGGAGGTTACATCAGAATGTACTGTACCTCTGGCGGAAACCACTGATGTGATTGGAGCAGAGACAATTTAGATAAATTCTAGCTGCAGCTTGCTCACAGAGTAAATCAGACATTTTTCATCATCATCACATTTTCAATAAACATTTTTAGAAACCTATTAAGACAGACGTGAATAATCCTTAGAGATAACATTGTGGGGAGAGGCAGCACAGACTTCTATGATTAATTACCGTATGTGTGAAATGAGGTACCAGTCACAATTCTGCTCCTGTGCAACTGCGATAATTGTAGATTAGCCATGTTGACATGTTTTACTGTAAGGAGAACGTTGATAATGTTATGTATATTTCATCTCGCTCCAACTTGAAAGAATAAGCCAGGTTTTAAAGCTCCAATCTTCAATTTAAAGGTAAATCTATGTCCAAAAGCAAATGTTTTGCCACGAGGAACTTTTGTTGTGTTTTTGATGCTGCAGAATTTTTGCTTGCATTATTATTTAAATTAGGTTACTTTTGTTTTTATTGCGTTTTTGGGGACTTTTTTTTACATGCGTTTTTATTGTGTTTTTTTAATGTTGCTTTTTAGTCTCTTGTTGGTGTGTCATGCTTTAAATAAAGCTGCTTTGTATTTGATACTTCCTGGTACTTGGCTCTGACAAAACTTTATTGCCATACTTGTGTATACGGTGTGGATTACTTGCGTTTTTGATGCATTTCTCCTGTCGAAACCACTTAACCCCTTTCTGACCTCGGACAGGATAGTACGTCCGAGGTCAGATCCCCCGCTTTGATGCAGGTTCCAGCGGTGAGCCCGTGTCAAATCCGGGACATGTCAGATGTTTTGAACAGCTGACATGTGCTCTCAATAGCGGCGGGTGGAATCGCGATCCACCCACCGCTATTAACTAGTTAAATGCCACTGTCAAATGCTGACAGCGACATTTAACTACCGCTTCCAGCCATTGGGCCGGAAATGAGCGCATCGCTGACCCCGTCACATGATCGGGGGTCAGCGATGCACCGGCACAACAACCAGAGGTCTCCTTGCACGGCTGTGCATAGAATTTGTCAGCAGTCTGCATATATCACCAAAGCTTTGATGCCAGGACACTTGCTAAAATTTTTGCAACTTTTCAAAGCTTTATACCCAACTCGAGAATTTGTGTAAGATTTGTGATGCGGCGCACACAAAGATACCGCCACAATGCGTCTCGCCTGATTCATTATGAAGCAAGTGCCTCTTAGGCCGGTTTCACACGTCAGTGGCTCCGGCACGTGAGGTGACCGTTTCCTCACGTACCGGAGACACTGACTCACGTAGACACATTAAAATCAATGTGTCTCTGCACATGTCAGTGTGTTTTCACGGACCGTGTGTCCGTTTGAAAAACACGGAGACATGTCAGTGTTTGTTGGAGCGCACGTATCACACGCACCCATTAAAGTCAATGGGTCCGTGTAAAACACATACCGCACACGGATGCTGTCCGTGTGCAGTCTGTGTGCCGTGCAGGAGACAGCGCTACTGTAAGCGCTGTCCCCCCAGCTTTTGGTGCTGAAGCCCCATTCATTTCTTCTCTCCAGCAGCGTTCGCTGTAGCGAAGGAATGAAAAATCTTTTTTTTTTTTGCGGTGTAAATAAAGTTCCCTGTAACCAACCCCCTCCCACCCCCGTGCGCCCGCCCGCTGGAAAGAAAATACTCACCCGGCTCCCACGAAGCTTCCTCTCAGCGTCGCAGCTCTTCCTTTATGAGCGGTCATGTGGTGCCGCTTATTACAGTGATGAATATGCGGCTCCACCTCCCGAGGGAGCTGGGTAAGTATTTTAATGCCAGCGAGCGGGCGGGCGCACAGGGGGTGGGAGGAGGGAGATTACCGGGATCTTTATTTTAAACACAAAAAAAATAAAAAAACAATGATTTTTCATTCCTTCTCTCCAGCGAACGCTGCTGGGAAGAAGGAATGAATTCTGGATTCAGCACCCAAAGCAGGGGACAGCGCTTAACTCTAGCGCCGTCTCCTGCACGGTGCGTGCGGTACCCAGTCGGCACACGGACGGCACATGGCTGCCGCACGTGTGCCACACTGATGTGCCACGTGAGCACACGGACACGGATAACTCCGGTACCGATTTTTCCAGTACCGGAATTATCTGGATGTGTGGGACAGGCCTTACTGATTCAGGCTCCTCACACTCTCCTAAGCAACTTCATCAATAGTTGGATGAAAAAAACTGCTGATCTTGATGATTTAGGGCTTACTTTTTTCCATACAGTAATATTTTACTTTCTTGGTCTTGTTTTTCCTGAACTCTCAAATCTCTTCACATGGTATTGTAAACCACATGGGAAACTGCTGCAGATCCGCAGCGTCAATAACGCCGCGGATCCGCGGTAAAAACCGCAACGTGTGGACATGGCCTTACAGTTTCTTTCCAAGTTCACAATAAAATGTTATCCACCATCGTCATTGTATAGCACTACCCCCACTGGCCATCACAATGGCAGCATAATCACTTTCATGTAATCATTTAGGTATAATTTTTATCACATGCAAGAAGGAGTCAACCATAGTTGGCCATGTTAAAGAGGGTCACTGTCAGAGGCGGCACTGCTAGCTGGTATCATTGGGATCTGTATAATTTGTGGTCATCTCATTTTTTTTTTATTGGTAATTGCCTTGTGATCCCTGTACAATATAAGAAAACGAACAGAACTGTATGGTTTCCTGTTAATAATTTTGTATTGAGACGTAGAAACTTTGGAAATACCGCGACTGTGCACCCAGTGACAGTGGTCTACTTTTTGGAAATTTTTAATCATTTTAGTTTGTTACCGTTAAAACTATTAGTTACAAATTTACAGGATGGTCATTTTTGGTTCGATCCCTTGTGAATGGCAGACCTACTGACAATCAGTTGTCCATTCCAGGTCTGGCAGCTGGATGCACCAGCAATCTGATGATTTTTCTTGGGGGAAGTTGTGGACTGATGCACCTTTTTGTAATTTTGCATGTCGTCCTTTCAATAACGGAAATGATAGACCTTACTCTCTCCAGCCATAGGACTTGCACAAATGTGGGAAGTAGTTAGTGGAAGTTGGGCTCGGTACAAGGGTTAATGTACTGATGACTTTAAAATTTGGTGATCCCTGTAGTTTAGTAACCTTGGCCAGATATTTTGCTACACTGATGAAGTGTTCAGTGATTCTAAACTTGATTTATCTGAGCTCGGAGATCTATCAGCTTGTAGCCTGGCTGTTTGCCCAGATCCCGGTTGTACACAGTTCTGTGTAGCGAGAAGATACCATCAGACTCACATAAGCTCACTTTTCTCATCATACTGCTCTGGAACATTAGGAAACAGTACAACATTGGAGTGAAATCCTTGAGGAATGCTATGGCAGGGCTTATACATTAATTTTAATAACGAAAAACAGGAAAATGTTTGTGAACCCGAACAATGCAGCACAGATGGTCATCTGTCAAAAATAAATCACATGCCGGCAATGTACTTGCTTCTTGGGGATATATTAGTTTAGATCCGTGAATAATTGACTTTAAATGTCTGCAAACAACATTTTAAGAGTCTGTTCTAAACTTAGGTTTGCCATTGAATTTACAAACAGAAAATAGTGTTCTCTATGAAGCTCATGTATCAAAACCTGAATATATGAAACTGTGGTAAATGAACAATGAAATGCCAAAATATTAACCTTCTGGACTATATCCTGCTGTTTAGGTGAAAAGTAGTGTGCTAATTATGAAAATTTATCGTTATAGCAGTCAGATATATTTATATATATATATATATATATATATATATATATATATATATATACATATATATATATATATATATATATATATATATATATATATATATATATACATACATATATATTGTGAGGCTGTGGCCTCTGATACAGCTAGGGGGCGCCGTTTGTTCTCTCCAGAATGTGCATGCAGACGGATGAAGTCCATAGGTGTGCATGAGAGTCGCGGATCTCCGGTCCGAGTTTCCCAGGTGGCTGAAGGCCACAGGTTTGTGTGTGTTTAAAAACCCTGCAGTAAGGGGTTTGGTCTGTCAGGTGTCTGGCCAGGTGTGCGTCAGTGTTAGTCTGGTGTGTGCTGGTCTGCCGAGTGCATGGAGGCAGAGGCCAGCAGAGCCAGCACCCAGGGCAGCTGAATAGCCTGGCACCCACAGCGTACACAGAGATGCAAGTCGTCCATGGTACTGGTCTCGGATGTGGACAGTCCTGTGCCCAGAGGTGGATGTCCTGTACCCGAAAGAGGACTAGCATGTGCAACGATTGCAAACAGGTGGATATGGTGCCCGGCTGCTATCTGGAGGATATCCTGAACTATGTACGACTGTGTGAGTAAAGAGACTGTGATACAGCGATGCAGGACACCCACAAGAACTAGTCAGAGGAGGGCTGGCGTGTGTAGTGTCTGCAACATATGAGGCTGTGTGTATGGAGACGTATAGAAACTGAGATGGCGTGCGGTCGCCCAGGGAAACTGGACAAGGGAAGTCTGGCCTGTTTAGGGACCGCAAATCTAAAGCCATGTGATATGTATTGCTTTGAACTGGTGTAAACTGGTCGCTGATAATATCCACTGAAATTATATGCATTTATGTGAATTGGACTTTAATGCTGTGAAGAAACACATTAAAAGAGACTTTTGTGTTTGAATTTGTGGGTCACTGCTTCTTCACTGCGTATGATGCTACTGCAGCTTTACAATATATATATATTTTAATACATTATCGCCAAATACATTTAATAGAAATAGAGATTATTTCTAAACTCCTAGCTACCTTCATTCGCCACTAGAGGGAGTTAATATTTATACACTAAACTCAATAATAAAGGCGTATGCAGAAAACTCCCCAACTCCCCCTAGTGGTGGCTGCAGTTAGCCAGGAAATAGCACTTAAAGGGAAACCGGTCATATAAAAAAACTCTATTTACCTGCAGATATCAGATTAATCTGTAGGTTGATAGCATTCTAAAGCTGTGCAAACACTGAACTGTGGCCTGGCTACTGGGGGGAAATTAAGTTTACTCCTCTCAGCAGCGTCCGGCTTTCAGTCTTGGAGGCATGGCTGGCGTGGCTCCGGTCACCGCTCAGCACATAGTGAGCGGCGGCTGTAAGCATGCCCTGTCAGTGACTGACAGCTTGCTGAATAGTGCATGAATGCTCAGTCGGCTGTCATTTAGTGCGAGGCATTTTTACAGCCCCAGCTCACTGTGTTTTGAGTGGTGACTGGAGCAGTCACTGGTCCGTAACATGCACATATTACATTACCATCAGTCACAAATTTCCCTATACCTCTATGTGATAATAAACTGGGTAGTTTGTTGAATGACTCCTCAGATTCTACTTTTGTCTGTACATAGAGAATCAAATATATTGGGCTAGCTACTGTTAATGTTGGGGGGTAAGTGGCTTACTCCTGCGCAGGGGCCAACCAGGGGATACACCTCTTCTCCTGTGGGACAGTCTGAACCTGGTCAAGCTAGACATGTCAATGCAAACTACTAAATACTAACTAACAAAGGCCAAAAGAGGGACTCAAAATTGCATTAAAAATGGTCTTCTACGGAAGTGAACTTCTATTATAAATATTTTATTTCTATGGCACCAACATATTCCGCAGCTCGTTACATTTTATAGGGGACTTGTACAGTCAATAAAGACATTACACAAACACAATAATCACATCGATCAACAGATACCAAGAGGAATGAGGGTCCTGCTCGCAAGCTTACAATCTGAGGAAAAGGGGAGACACGAAAGGTGGATGGTAACAATTGCTTTCATTGTTCTGACCATCCATAATGTAGGAAATCGGGTGTTCATGTAAAGCTGCATGAACCGGTAACAACCAGTATGTTTAAAAGTACTGACACAGAGGACTAATAAATGCATAAAGCATATGAGAACAGGTGATACGAGGGTCCTGGTTCTAGAAGAACATGGCCAGTATGTAAAATGTATGTCGGGGAATACAAAATTTTCACATAAAATCTGATCTGAGTGAAGTTGTCTTCTCAAACAATCTGTACATGATACAATGATGGGCTCAAAGTAGAAGTAGCATACAATATACCGTGTTTATGGGTACATGCATAAAAGATAAAATTGTGATGATTTAATTTACTGCTTGGTGCTGTGGAGTGACGAGGTTCACCGTTGCATGCAGTAAAATAATTTACCTCAGGAATATTATTCCGTGGAGCCGATAACCGTATTCTTATGCCATGGGCATATGTGCACACACTTCTACTGCAAGTCCAGTCAGAATTCAATGTTTTTTTCCTCCAGGTTTTGTAAATAAAGCACTAATGAGCTCTGCATTGATAAGTGCTTACATTTTGTTGTATCCATGCAGCTCTTATTTGCTGCTGAGAGCAGATCTAGAATCGGTGAGAGTGAACCGTAATGGGGGCCGCAGACTCCTCAGGACAAGCCTGCATGCACTGAATTCTGTATAAGGAAGCTGGTTCCTACAGACGCTCACTCAAGACCAGTTGTTAGTTTCTCTCATTTGTTCTGTATTTGCTATCAGCTATGAAATATTAAAAGCAAGTATATCACAAAGTATGTGCCCCTTACAATGTCAGACTTTTTACCATAAATTTGGATCGGTACAGAATTCCATTGCTAATTGTTTTAAAAACATATGCAAATATCTAATCAAAAGAATGCTGTCCAATAATATATCCATTAGTAAAAGCATAGCACAGACTAGCCTTGCGTAAATAAAACTTAAAGACTATGAACTTTTTTCACTGATTTTCTTTTACTGTTCATTTGCTTCCTTCCTTCAAAATTGGGCATCTTACTAAATTAGCCTATATTCATTAAATATTTCCTAACATCCTGCTGTAGAGTCTGGGCAAATCCTTAGGGTACATGCACACGTTGCAGATTGGTGTGTGGATTTTTCCGCACTGTTTTTGCAAAATCCGCAGGTAAACCGCACTGCAGATTAGCAGCGGATCTGCCACGGACTTACCGCGGTTTTTCTGCTAATTCAACCTGCGGTTTTACACCTGCGGATTCCTATTGAGAAGCAGGTGTAAACGCTGCGGAATCCGCACAAAGAATTGACATGCTGCGGAAAAAACAACGCTGTGTTCCCGTGTGTTTTTTTTCCACAGCATGTGCACTGTGGATTTTGTTTTCTATAGGTTTACATGATACTGTACAACACATGGAATACAGCTGCAGATCCGCAGCGTCAAATCTGCTGCGGATCCGCAGCAAAATCCGCAACGTGTGCACATAGCCTTAGGGTGCTTTCACAATATGTTCAGGGACATATGTCTGAACACCCGCAAAACGGGATTGGGATATATGCGCCGAAGATGACGTGCATCATCTTTTGAAGTGTGCACTTGAGGCGGACACTCAGACATAGTAGTTTCCTTCTGAGTGTACACTCCCGAAAATGATGCATGACATCTGCCCACATCATTACAGTCTGTGGTCCCGTCGGCGCATACGTCCGAATCTCGTGTTGCGGGGGGTTTGGACATAGGTTCCGATAGGGCAGGGGTGGGGAACCTCAGGCCCCAGGGCCATTTATGGCCCTCGATGACCATTTATCAGGCCCCCGATTCTCAGGGACCACATTCTTGGGCAGGGAGGTGTATTTTGATTACAACCAGCTCATTAATTTCTTCTTGCTGTTAGCACACACATGCAGTGTTCACTACTGAACACTGAAGGGCATGCAATGAAAGATTACATCCTGACACCAGTTCCAGAGTCAGGATGTATTTTGTGGGCGGTGTTTGTATGACCCCCGAAGGATGGTATAAATATCCAAATGACCCTTCCCAGAAAAAAGATTGCCCACCCCTGCGATAGGGCCACTGAGCGTGTCTCTGAACGCAATGTGAAAGCACCCTTACTTAGCTGGCTATGATACTGAATCTGACACTGAAGGTGTTGTTTGGTGAAGATAATTTACCACCTGCCCAAAGGAAAGGTGATCACTCAGGGTATGTGCACACGTTGCAGATTTTGCTGCGGTTCCGCAACATTTCCCCAGCTGCCGATCTGAAGCAGTTTCCCATGAGTTTACAGTACAATGTAAACCTATGGGAAACCAAAAACGCTGTACCCATGCTGTGGAAAAAAACACGCGGAAACGCGTTTTATTTTCCGCAGCATGTCAATTCTTTGTACGGAATCCACAGCGTTTTTACATCTGCTCCAATAGAAAACTGCAGATGTAAATCCGCAGCGGAATCCGCAATAGAAAACGCGATAAATCCGCAGGAAAAACCGAAGTGGTTTTGCACTGCGGATTTATCAAATCCGCAGCGGAAAAATCCACAGAGGAGCTTTCTACATGTGCACATACCCTAATAGATTGCAGTGCTTGGCAGCCACATAAAGAATGATTTGAGCCACGGCTGAGCATTTGCACTATTGCACCATTCTAACATGCGTAAAATCAGTGTGGGTCCCAGCAGCTGTAAGTAAACGCTAGAGATGAACAGATCGCTTTATACAACCCCGGTCCACAGTCCAGGTCAATGCTTTCTGGCTGTAGAAAGGAGCTACGTGAACTTTCTCTGCTTCCGCGTACCTCTGTGTGGTATTTGAATTGCTGGTCTGGTGTGGTGATGTCTCGCTTGCGCGGCTAATCATAAGCTGAGCCTGGAATTCTGAGGGTATGGAAATTCGCACAGCTCCTGTCCACTTCTAGAGAGCACTGACCTGGACCGCGGACTCGGGTTATGGGAAAGAAAGGCCGTACTGGGGGCCCACGGCACGTAAAGGGAGGCCGCCATGACGGGGTTACGTGGGACCTGGGGAGCTGGAGCAGTTAGAAGGGATACGGTTGTAAGGGGTTAACTGGGAACTCGAGGGGTGGCTTTAGGGGCATTTTTTGAAAATAAGGGGTGGAACTAGGGGACTGCGGGGAGGGGGCACATAAAAAGGGGCACGCTCCTCACGCAGGCATCCATTTTAGGTGCCTGCGTGACAAGTGAGGAATCTCTGTCACACTTACCAGAATGGACGTTGAAGCGATCCTCCAGCGTCTCCGGACGGCAGCCAGCTCCCAGGGGACAGATTGGCTGAATGCATCCGTTAACAGCCTTCTCCAGGGGACAACGGGAGCACCATCGCAGGCACCGCAGGACGGGCGCCGGCCGCGGAGGACTAGGCCTCCGGCGCGCCTAAGCCCGGACATCATCCCCAGGGCCCGGCGCCGAAATAGGAGCCCCTCTGCGGACCCTCCGGTAAGCAGCGCTGTTCCCTCCACCTCACAGCGCGGCGCCGGGAGGAATCCTCCAGTGCGGCGGGGCCTACAACGGGGGGCGGATCCTTCCTCCCCTCCTTCAGTGTCCGGGCGACGTGGGGCGGCAGGAGCAGGAGCCGGTACGGCGGCCGCCAGCATGCCCGCTGGCGCCGCTCAGCGTGGGAGGTAGCGACAGCCGAGGAGACGGGGGTCAGGTGCGGTGGCCCCTCAGCGCCGAGGATTATGCGGGCGGCAGTCGGCTGGCCCTGGCATCAGCGTGCGGCCTTCTGCAGCGCACAGCTCTGGAGTCTTCAACGCAGCAGCGCCCTCTGCTGGTGGTGGCCTGGATATTACAGCTTCAGCGCCCTCTGCTGGTGTTGGCCGGGATTTTCCTGCAGCTGCTCCCTCTGCTGGTGATGGCCGGGATTTTCCTGGATCTGCGCCCTCTGCTGGTGATGGCCGGAACTTTCCTGGATCTGCGTCCTCTGCTGGTGGTGGCGGAAATTTTCCGGATTCCGGCAGGCGACATTCCGTCGCTTCGGTACGCAGTGCCGGGGACGTATCCGTGGCAAGGAGCCGCACATCTTCCATCGGGCGGCAGGATGCTGGCTCGGCCTTTTCCCTTTCCGCAGCACCAGGGCAGTCGACGGCATCACCGAGTCGCCAGGACACGGATACGGCCGCCAGGAGTTCGGCGGGCAACATCGCGGATCAAGCAGGTCGGGATGCAGGACACCTTAGGCTGGGAGCTGGATCTTCGGCTGCTGGGCTCACAGCACCCAGGCAGCTAGGTGAGAACATTTTCCCTATCTTTAATTTGCCAGGCATAGTTTCCCCTGAAGCTAGGAATAGTGACATTACTTCGGGAGTTGCTAGCAGGGGTATGGGTTTAATCCTTAGAGGTTTAGGGGAGCTAGCGGGCTTGTGGGGGTCCGGTCTTAGCAGGGGGTCTTTGCCGTCAGCTGCTTGGTTGGGAAATACGGGGTCGTTTGAGGGGTCTAGACAGTTGTCTGAAGTTACGGGTACATCCAGCAGTGCGGGTCCTGCGGCAGACACGGGGAGCTCATCAAGGGAGAAGGACGGAACAGCACCAGGGCCTGGGTCAGGAATTGATGCACCAGGTGAGGGAGCTTTGCAGGATAAGGAAAAGGAGGATGTACCGCAACTAGACGATGCTGCTAGGGGGGAGGTCTATGTCTGCTTCGAGGGCCCGTTAGGGGCACATTTAAAACAGGAGGTTAGGGAAAAAATCTGGAAAGGGGAGTACATAGAAATATTTTCTCTTTTACCCCTAGAGAGATTTAATTTGGATAGACCTAGAAGGGAGGACTCTAAAAAAGAAGATGAGGAGAAACGGAGATATAGGCTGATTCCCAGATCATTTTCAAATTGGCTGCAAGCTTTCGCTATTATGGCTAGCGTAATCGGGGAGAAGGCCCCGGAAAATTGCTCGGCATTATTTTGTTACTTAGATGCCATAGGGGAGGCTTACAGGACCTATGGGGGACAGGGTTGGTTACGTTATGACGAGCAGTTTCGTCAGCGTAAGGCTTTTAGGCCAAGTATCAGGTGGGATCACAAGGACATAGCGTTGTGGATGAGAGTTATGGTCCCGTCCCATTTAGGTCAGACCAGCCAGCCTTTTCACGGGGGCGCCGGGAGTTCAGGGCAGTCAGGACACTCGGCGGCTTTGCAGAAGGGACTGTGTTTCGCCTTCAATGATGGCGTATGCAGATTCGGGAGCAAGTGTAAATATAGGCACGAGTGTTCAACCTGCGGGGGGGTGCATAGCGCTTCAAAATGTTTCAGAGGTAACAGGCAAAAAGTCGGAGATTCAGCTGACAAAAGGGGTGACTCCGGTGCAGTGGGTCGTGATGGAGGCCTTTCTAAGTAGATACCCTGATAGGTCAGCTGCAGTTTTATTGCGCGACGGTTTTAAGGAGGGTTTCAAAATCCCTTATGTTGAGCAGGATGTTAGTTTAAAAAGAAAAAATTTGAAATCGGCGTTACAATTCCCGGAGGTCGTGTCGGAGAAGTTGAATAAGGAAGTTGCTCTGGGAAGAATGGCAGGCCCGTTTGTCGCCCCTCCGATTGCAAATCTGAGGGTGTCACCTCTTGGCGTGGTCCCTAAGAAAGAACCTAATAAATTTAGGTTAATCCATCACCTGTCATTTCCGAAGGGATCTTCGGTTAATGATGGTATTGATCCCGAGTTGAGTTCGGTGTCGTACTTATCATTCGATTCAGCGATGGAGTGGGTTCGAGCATGTGGAAAGGGGGCTAAGTTGGCGAAAACCGACATCGAAGCGGCCTTTCGTTTGTTGCCAGTTCATCCTGACAGTTTGCATTTATTGGGTTGTTTTTGGGATGGCGGCTTCTTTGTTGATCGTTGTCTTCCCATGGGTTGCTCGATTTCATGTGCTTACTTTGAGGCCTTCAGCACGTTCCTAGAATGGGTGGTGAAAGATGTGTCTGGGATACGCTCATGTTCGCACTATCTGGATGACTTTCTGTTTATAGGGCCAGCGGAATCAGCAGATTGTTCGATTTTGTTGCATACAATGGAGAGTGTGACAAAAAACTTCGGGGTGCCTTTGGCGGAGGATAAAACAGTTGGTCCGGTGACAGTGTTGAGCTTCCTAGGCATTGAAATCGACACGGTAGCAATGGAATGTAGGCTACCTGCAGACAAGGTTACCGCGTTGCGCCAAGATGTGGTTAATACGATTGGTTTGAAGAAGATAAATTTGCGCAGTTTGCAATCGTTGTTAGGGAAATTGAACTTTGCATGTAGGATCATGCCGATGGGTCGAGCGTTCTGCCGCCGCCTATCCTTGGCAACAGTAGGGGTAAAGTCCCCTTTGCATTTCATCAGGATAAAGAAAGAGTTTCGGGACGATTTGAAGATGTGGGCGGATTTTCTTGACGAGTACAATGGCAGATCTCTGTGGATTCAGCCGGTGGCAGATGCTACCTCCTTGGGCATTTTGGTGCATGTCGTTGAAATGAGTGGCTTTGGTCTTTTCTTTCATGGTAGCTGGTCAGCAGCGGCTTGGCCAGAAGAATGGAAGGAGGAGGGGTTAACAAACAACCGGCTACTGTTGCATTTGTTCCCCAGGGTAGTTGCGTTGGCCCTGTGGGGTGACAAATTGAGGAATTTGAAGATTTCTTTTCATTGTGAGCATGTTGGAACGGTGACGGCGGTAAACTCGTTGTCAGCGGCTACGCCTGCAGTAGTGAAGGTCTTGCAGCACTTGGTTTTCCTGGGTCTTAAGTTTAACTTATGGATTGTATCTGAAGTTAGCTTGTCAGCGCCTGATCCAATAGTTGTTGCTCTTTCTCAATTTCAGTGGCAGCTTTTCCGGGATTTGGCACCACAGGCGGAGAGCGCGGGCCGGGATTGTCCAGTGGAGTTGTGGAACCTGCCGCGAGGGCCGTAACAGAGTTATTTACCAAATCGCTCGCGGATTCATCTTGGTCTCATTATAATCAGGCTTGGAGCTTGTGGGAATCCTGGATGTCAAGTATGGACCTGGATATGGAGGAGGAGTATGGTTTGTTGTTGTTCTTAGGTCATCATTGGGAGGCAGGTTGGTCTGTGACACGTTTGAATAAGTTTCTGGCGGGGCTAGCCTTCAACCTTAAATGGAGGGGGGATAAGGATATAACGAAATCCTTCTTGGTTCGGCAAGTTGTTCGGGGTTGGAAGAAAGGCTGGAAGGCTTCGGATGGTCGCCGACCCGTATCTTATGAGGTGCTCTCAGCCATTGAGCGGAAGTTGCAAGAGGTGTGTTTTTCCGAATGGGAAGTGGTTCTGTTCCGTGCAGCCTTTTCTTTGGCCTTCTTTGGGGCATTTCGGTTAGGTGAGTTGGTTAGCCCGTCCGTTAGTAAAAAAGGTATTTTGTTAAGAGAAAACGTGGATGTCGAAGGGAATAAGGTGGTAGTGTTTATTAAGGCTTCAAAAACGGACGTGTATGGGAAAGGGTGCAAAGTGGTGGTGTTCAATGTTGAAGGATCCCCGGTGTGCCCGGTGGCATCCGTGAAGAAGTACATGGCAAAGGGCGGGGTGTTAGACGAGCCATTCCTGGTGCACAAAAATGGGTCTTTCTTGTCCCGTTTTCAGTTTATTTCTGTTTTTAGGAAATGTTTGGCGGCAGCGGGCTTACCTGCAACACAATATAGTGGTCACTCCTTCAGGATCGGGGCAGCGACTGAGGCCGCTAGGTGGGGCCTTGGTGAGGATGTGGTTCGGAGAATTGGGAGGTGGGAATCTTCAAGATTCCAGTCGTATGTTCGCCCAAACCTATTGTGAGTTAGAAGCTGTGTTAAGTTAATTGTTTGTTGCCTTTCTTTCTGTGTTGCAGGGCCTGATCCGATGCTCGTCTGGATCATGGGGCATTCGTATGTTGTATGGGCTGCGTTGCGTGCTGCGGTTCGTCCGGACGGTCGTCAGTTGGGTCTTTCTCGAGAGACAGTGACTTTACGATGGATCGGTAAAAGGGGGATGGTGTGGAAGGAATGGTTACCTGAAATTCATCGTTTTGTTAGACTGGATAGAGTGCCAGAGATCGTGGTGATACATTTAGGGGGGAATGATTTGGCTAAACGGTCTTGTAGGGAGCTGATTAAGGATATTAAATTCGATATCCTGAGGTTCTGGGTCATGTTTCCAAAAGTGTTGTTGGTGTGGTCTGACATCATTCCCCGTAAAAGATGGAGAGGTGCTAGATCACACGAGGGGGTGAACAGGGCCCGGATTAAAATAAACAGGGCCATATCTCGGTTTATGGTGAGGAATGGCGCGTTGGCCGTGAGACATGTGGACTTGGAATCGGGTCAAGGAGCTTACTGGAGAGCTGATGGCGTGCACCTGAACGCGGTGGGAAATGATATGTGGTGTTTGGCTATCCGTAGTGGCATTGAATTAAGCTTGAAGGTGTGGAGGGACATGAATGGCTAAGGTGTCAGGCCATTCGTGTTCGTGGCGGGGGTGGAGGTCCTCGAAGTCGGTGGAAATGGTAAATCGTGGTTCAATGGGGTGGGGATCTTGAGAGGTCCTGGACACCCCATGATAGAATTGAACAAGGCGCGGTACGGTTATCCCGCGTGAGGTGGATTTATGGGCCCCTGGCATGGGGGTGGGTTCGGTGGACCAGGATTGGTTGTTATCTATCCCTGAGCTGGTGCTTTACGGCTGGGGGTAAGACTCATCCTGGGCTGAACATTGTGGAGTTTTTGGGATACTGAGTTTTTTATAACTTTGGGGCTTCGAGGACCGCCCCTCCTATTCTGGGTTGTCATAAAAGTTCTGTTATCTTTTATTTAATAAAATGGCTGCTGTGGCCAATTAAATCCAACATATGTCTCCGTCTGCTGTTTTGAGTACGTTAGAAGTTTATTCTTTAGATTGTTAAGAGGTCTGTTTAAGGGGATTGGGGTAATTTTTCCAGGTCACGGAACTCACGTATACCCTATGTCAGTGATCTGCTTATCTCTAGTTAACACCCTGTGGCTACTTGAGAACTTATTTTCACTCCTCAACCCCTTTAAGTCCACAGTAAACTGCTCCTGGTTGCTGTCGGCTCATGGCTGATCTCATCTCCTGGGTTCACATTGCGTTAACAGCAGCCCGTTCAACACTTACGTTAACGGGCTGCTGTTAACGCAAGTGCTGGTTTTGCAGCACGCTAGCGCAGATAGAGCATCTGCTAGCTCTATCTGCGCTAGCGGTGACGGATCTAGAAACGCTGCAGCCCGCGTCTCAGGGTCCGTCACTCAATGACGGCACATGGCTAGCGCATGCCAATTGTGGGCGTACGCTAGCGATGCGTCTGACATTGCTTTCAATTGCAGCGTTAACGGACTACGTTACACCGCGTTATGCCGTGGTGTAACGTAGTCCATTTAACGGAGGCACAGAACGCAATGTGAACCCTTATACCCTTCAGAGCTAAAGTTCTCTTAGAGGAGCCGAAGAGAAGAGATACATCGCTCAGCAGGCAGTATTAGCTGCGAACCGATGGCGGTTCCTGTAAGATAAAGCAGGGGATCACCTAGGCTGTGCTGCATCACAGCACACATACTGCAGAATGTGTAAGTGCAGGAGGGGATCCTACATCATAGTTTAGTAATGTAGCAGGACACCCATTGCAGAATCTGAAGAGGGAGATTACACACAGACCGCACAGAGGAGAAAAGTTTCTACAACTCTATAGACCAAACATTTCTAATAACTTACATCTACGAAGGCTTTTAAATTGTTGAGGATAGGAAACATCATGTATATTATAAAAATATTACCGTATTTTTGGTTTATAAGATGCTCCGGATTTTAAGACGCACCCCAAATTTTGAGGAGAAAAATAGGAAAAATTTTTTTTTTTAACAAAATAGTGGTGCTTCTTATAATCCATGCGTCTTATTGCTTACCGGAGGTCGTGGCTGCGGTGAAGCAGGGACCCAGGGTTGCTGCTGGAGGAGGCAGGAGTGAGGTGATGCTGCAGGCCGCAGGCTTGGATGAAGGGGTGTCAGTGCTGCTGATGTCTGGCGCTGCTGCCCGGTGCTCTACGGGTGTCTCCGGTGCCCGGCGGTGCTGCAAGGGTTTTCGGTGGTCTTCTGCGGGTGTCTGGCACTGTTGCCCGATGCTCTGCTGGTGTCTCCGATGCTGCAGGTGCCCGGACGGCACTGAGCGGTGCTGCTGCGGCTCTGACGACACAACATTTTGTAAAAGGCCAGAGCAACGGCAGTTCCATGATTTCCTGTGTGGTGGCCTCCACTAAAATGGCTGCTGGGCGAGCTGCGCATGTATAGATGGAGATCTCGGCACCGAGATCTCATGAAATGAGATTTTAGCGCTGAAGTCTCATTTCCTGAGATATCAGTGCTGAGATCTCCATCTGTGCACGCACTGCCCTGCCTGGTGGCCTTTTTCTAGGAGTCCACCGCACAGGAAACCATGGGACTGCCGTGGTGGGCCCCTGCAGCACCTGAGACCACCGCAGCAGCATCGGGCAGCGCCGCCCACGCACCTGGAGCATCAGACATCCGCAGCGCCGGATTCCCCTTCATCCCAGACTGTGGCCTGCAGCAATGGTACCGGAAGGTACATTTGCATTATAAGACACCCCCCCCATTTTCCCCCATATTTGGGGGAAAAAAGTGCACCTTATAATCCGAAAAATACGGTATATCTTTACAGTATACAATGGTTATGTTTTATAAAAGATTGGACAGCTATAAACTGGGGATTCTCTGGGTAATGCGAACTAAGTGAATGGAACTTGAGTAGGAAATCCTTTCCTATTTAGCTGCCAGAATCGCTTTTTTCCACCCGTAATGTGACCCCTAGTCCTTAGTATGGTCTTTGGAAGGAATAAGTCATGTGCCAGTCCTTTGTACTGACCACACATGTATTTATACATATAAATTAGATCCCCTCTGAGGGTCTTTTTTTTTTCTAATGTAGGATTTGCCGGATTTCTCACCTCTCATCCTATGAAAGACCTTCCATCCCTTGAAATAATCTAGTTTTCCGCCTTTGAACTGATTCTAACTTCTGAAAATCTTTTTTACAATGTGGAGCCCAAAACTGGATCCCATATTCTAGATGTAGCCCCATCAGGGATTTATAGAGGCGTTCTAATACATTGGGATCATAGGATTTTCTCTCTTTTTAGATACTCTAAAAAGTTTGCGCTAGTTGGACATTCTAATGTTAGATTTCCTGATTTCATCCCCAATATTTCCTGCTTTTTGGGATATGTTCTCCTCCTGCACCTTAATGGGGAGCAGAAACGATGGTTCTCATCCACAACGCACATGATGTTGATCACACAGTATTAACTAACAACCAGCATGTATTGGCGCCAATAAAGCGATGCGTCTGCACGTGCTAACAGGCAATTTTTGTAAGAATTCATCAATTTGTACAGTTTTGCCGTTATGTCCATGCAAATTTTTTACTCGCTCCCAGCAGTGTATCCCTGTTCTGATGGTATAGGACAAAGCCATTTTCTCTGTATTAAAATGTCTGTATGATTTATAGTGTTGACAACATGCCTCATGCGCCACATAATAGGATAGCGCTGCTGATGCCAAAACTGAACTGTTTCTAAGTTGTTATGCTTTTTTTATGAAACCAGCAAATATAGCGTTGTTGTGCTGTATTATGTGGCTTATATCCTATATGGGATGTGTGTATGGAAATGTATTGTCTATACAGTGATTTTCAGTGAATAATGTATTTTTTACCTGCAGTGGTGATTTATTAAGGCAACTGCTGCTTAATAAATATCCCGCTGTGCTTGTTTGATGCAGCTCGTACCTGTTCTCCGCAGGCTAAATAACAAGATTAGACGCCACCAGCTCTTCAAGCACATAAACTGTTTGTTGACGGTGGCACGAGGCTTTTGATATTCTGTCCGCAGCTCGGCCTGTGCTTCACGCTTTTACTCCATCATCTATAGTGTTTCATCCTATAGTTTATTTTTTGTAGAAAATCCATATACTTCTCTAGTGTTTGCATCGATAAGGGTACTCATCGCTTTCTGGGTTATGCACAAGCATCATCTTGGGAGATATTTTCAAGACTGTACAATTCAAAGTGGATTTCTGCTTTCACAGACTGAGTATTAATGTTGTTCTGTAATTTTTTTTTTTTTTATAGATTATGACCCTGGGTTAATTTTTATTGTAAATTGTGTCTTTTGTTTCAAATGTTGTGTTATCAAAAACTGTTGGCATTTGGCCTAGAAATGTGTTTTGGGTCTGCGACATTTCAGGCCTGTCATTTTAAGGATCATTGCCCGGAAATCCTGGGTGATTACAGCATAGGCATTGCACGACACCATTGTGAGTGGGGTGTTGCAGTCATTAATTAGCTTAGGCTACGTTCACATTAGCGTTTTGCGTGTTTGCGTCGGGCGACGCAGCGGCGACGCATGCGTCATGCGCCCCTATATTTAACATGGGGGACGCATGGACATGCGTTGTGCTGCGTTGTGCGACGCATGCGTTTTTTTTGCCGCAAGCGTCGGGCGCAGAAAACGCAACAAGTTGCATTTTCTTGCGTCCAAATTTCGGCAATAAACGACGCATGCGTCGCAAAATGCAGCGTTTTTGCATGCGTTTTGGTGCGTTTTTATTTGCGTTGTGCGTTGCGTCACCGACGCAGCGGCGCACAACGCAAAGGGGTTGTAAGGCCTTAAGCTACAAGTCTGCCGTTACTGCGATCTGTGCCGGTGCTGGGAGCTGTGGGCGCGTGACTGCAAGTATGTGATTTGCAGTATATACGACCATTTTCCTGCACGGTCAGACACAGCCATTACACAGTACACTGCAGGGTCACATTTTTAAGATTATCTCCTGTATTGCCAAGCTTTTAACACTAAGGTTCGGATATGTTTTTAAAGAAGGCTACTACTTGCGATATAACACAATTTTATTTCAAAGTACAAAATTAAAGGAACAGTATGATTGAATAGTATGATTGCGTACACTTTTGTATATTTTAACATACAAAGGTTAAGTACATATAAAGATTAAGTACATATACTCACGTCATCACCAGGGATCTTTTAACCCCTTAATCCCATTTGACATACTATCCCATCGAGGTGACCTGGGACTTAATTCCCAGTGACGGGATAGTACGTCATGGGCGATCAGCAACCCTCTCGGGGGAACCCCCGCCGGGTGTCAGCTGATTATTACAGCTGACATCCGGCACTATGTACAAGGAGCGGTCACGGACAACTCCTGGCACATTAACCCCTGGAACACTGCAAGCAAACATGATGGCAGCGTTTCGGTGGCACAGGGAAGCATCGCGCAGGGAGGGGGCTCCCTGTGTGCTTCCTTGAGACCCTCAGAGCAACGCGATGCTGTGCAGTGCAAAGTGTCAGATCAGCGATATAACTATGACACTATAACATGATGTCCCCTCTGGGGCAATGTTATAAAGTTAATAAAAAATATTTACATATGTAAAAAAAAATAAAAAATTCCTAAATAAAAATATATTGTTCCAATAAATACATTTATTTATCTAAATAAAAAAACCAATAAAAACACATATTTAGTATCGCCGCATCCGTAATGACCCGACCTATAAAACTGTCCCCCTAGTTAACCCCTTCAGTGAACACCGTAAAAAAAAGAGGCAAACAACAACGCTTTATTATCATACTGCCGAACAAAAAATAGAATAACACGCGATTAAAAAAACAGATATAAATAACCATGGTACCGCTGAAAACGTCATCTTCTCACGCAAAAAACGAGCCGCCATACAGCATCATCAGAGAAAAAAAAAAAGTTATAGTCCTCGGAATAAAGCGATGCAAAAATTTATTTTTTTTATATAAAATAGTTTTTATCGTATAAAAGCGCCAAAACATGAAAACATATAAATAAGGTATCACTGTAATCGTACTGACCCGAAGAATGAAACTGCTTTATCAATTTTACCAAACGTGGAACGGTATAAACGCCTCCCCAAAAGAAATGCATGAATAGCTGGTTTTTGGTCATTCTCACAAAAATCGGAATAAAAAGCGATCAAAAAATATCACGTGCCCGAAAATGGTACCAATAAAAACGTCAACGCGTCCCGCAAAAAACAAGACCTCGCATGACTCTGTGGACCAAAATATGGAAAAATTATAGCTCTCAAAATGTGGAGATGCAAAAACAATTTTTTGCAATAAAAAGCATCTTTTAGGGTGTGACAGCTGCCAATCACAAAAATCCGCTACAAATAGTAAATCAAATCCCCCTTCATCACCCCCTTAGTTAGGGAAAAATAATACAATGAAAAAAAATTATTTATTTCCATTTTCCCATTAGGGTTAGGGTTGGGGGCTAAGGTTAGGGTTAGGGCTAAAGTTAGGATTGGGATTAGGGTTAGAGGTGTGTCAGGGTTAGGGGTGTGGTTAGGGTTGTGGTTGGGATTAGGGTTAGGGGCATGTTGGGGTTAGGGGTGTGGTTAGAGTTATGGTTAGTGTTGGGATTAGGGTTAGGGGTGTGTTTGTGTTAGGGTTCCAGTTAGAATTGGGTTTTCCACTGTTCAGGCACATCAGGGGCTCTCTAAAACCCGACATGGCATCCGATCTCAATTCCAGCCAATTCTGCGTTGAAAAAGTTAAACAGTGCTCCTTTCCTTCCGAGCTCTCTCGTGCGCCCAAACAGGGGTTTACCTTAACATATGGGGTATCGGCATACTCAGGACAAATTGCACAACAACTTTTGGGGTCCAATTTCTTCTGTTACTCTTGGGAAAATAACAAATTGGGGGTGAAAAGATCATTTTTGTGAAAAAATGATTTTTTATTTTTACGGCTCTGTATTATAAACTTCTGTGAAGCACTTGGTGTGTCAAAGTGCTCACCACACATCTAGATAAGTTCCTTAGGGGGTCTACTTTCCAAAATGGTGTCACTTGTGGGCGGTTTCAATGCTTAGGCACATCAGGAGCTCTCCAAACGCGACATTGTGTCCGATCTCAATTCCAGTCAATTTTGCTTTGAAAAGTCAAACGGCGCTGCTTCCCTTCCGAGCTCTGCCATGCGCCCAAACAGTGGTTTACCCCCACGTATGGGGTATCGGCATACTCAAGACAAATTGTACAACAACTTTTGGGGTCCAATTTCTCCTGATATCCTGGGTAAAATAAAACAAATTAGAGCTGAAGTAAATTTTTTGTGAAAAAGTTAGATGTTAATTTTTTTTAAACAATCCAAAAATTCCTGTAAAACACCTGAAGGGTTAATAAACTTCTTGAATGTGGTTTTGAGCACCTTGAGGGGTGCAGTTTTTAGAATGCATCATTATCATATAGACCCCTCAAAGTGACTTCAAATGTGATGTGGTCCCTTAAAAAATGATGTTGTAAAAATGAGAAATTGCTGGTCAACTTTTAACCCTTATAACTCCCTAACAAAAAAAAGATTTGGCTCCAAAATTGTGCTGATGTAAAGTAGACATGTGGGAAATGTTACTTATTAAGTATTTTGTGTGACATATCTCTGTGATTTAAGGGCATAAAAATTCAAAGTTGGAAAATTTTCAAAATTTCCCCACATTTCCATTTTTTTTCACAAATAAACACAGGTTATGTCAGTGGTAAAATTTCTTTATCATGAAGTACAATATGTCACGAGAAAACAAAGCCAGAATCATCAGGATCCGTTGAAGCATTCCAGAGTTATCACCTCATAAATGGACAGTGGTCAGAATTGTAATAATTGGCCTAGTAATTAATGTGCAAACCATTCAAGGGGTTAAACAACATCTGTCTTGGATATCAGAGAAGTAGCACCAAGTCGAAGAACCCCTGGAAAATTCACAACACTGCACGGGCATCCCCACTTTTGCAGGTATCACAACACCGTACACGTATAAGTACAGGTACCCAACTTTATCCTTCTGTTTTAGTCATGTTTCTCTGGCCTTATATAGTGATGTACACTGTGGAACTCTGGTTTCAGCCTTGCCCTCCAGTAGCCAGCTTTTGGGATAAGATGAATCAGAGATACCAGGCAATCATCAGACAGTGGGCAATAAACACATAGAATATAAAAGCTCACAAGGATTACATAAGTCCACAATAAACAGACCTCCATGTTTTGCAATAGCAAACAAAAAACAGAACTATTTGTGAGATAAAAGCTTTCAGACAAAGAAGCAAACAGTTCTCAAGATAGTGTCACTATGAGCATTGTCTGTCTGTAAATATATGACCAGCAATGCTGCTCTGTTATGGTCTGAAAGCATTCTGTATAATTCAATATGGGCTCAAAATATTAATTTTCATGTTTACACTACATCTCAACACATGAACATTTTTTTTAACATAACCAATTGTGGAACTTTTTTCTTTCCAAAAATGTATTGATTAAAATGTACTTTGTTCATGGGAAAACCCCTGTAATTATATAATGTAGGTATATGTACGACAATTTGAGTGTTTTTATGTGACTTCTCATGCAAAGATCGTAATTTATGTTTTCCTTTTCTCCACATCATTTGTCTTACTGCGGAGTGCAAGCAGGTCTGGGTCAAAAGTTAGACATAGAGGAAAAATTAGTTCAGCATTCCACTGCTTAATGTTGACCAATAATTACTGTGACATGTAAAAGTTTGGTAAAAATTACTGTTGTTGTGAACAATTAAAGGAAACCTGTCAGCAGGATTGTGCTGAGTAACCTACAAACAGTGTCAGGTTGGCACCATTATCCTGATCAAAATGATACCTTGGCTTCTTTCACACTTCCGTCTCCCAAATCTGCATAGGATCCGTAAAGACGTTGAAATGACGGATCCTGTGCAAATTGTGGAAAACGTGTGCACTGAGCCCATCTTTCTGACGGACCGGTCGAGGCTATGTGCACCTGTTGTGTATGCGTCTTCGCAGCGGTTTTCTGCTGCGAAAACGCATACACAACACACCAGGTTAAAAAAAATTAAAAATCGCAGTATTCTCACCTACCGACGTCCCGCGCAGCGATGCACACGGCAGCTAGCGTTCCTAGTTATATATTTCAAAATCTCGCGAGAAGTCGCGGTCTCGACTTCTCACGAGATTTTGCAATGTATTGCTAGGAACGCTAGCTGCCAGGAGCATCGGTGGCTCTGCGCGGGAACGCAGGAACGTAGGTGAGAATACTGTAATTTTTTATTTTTAACATTATATCTTGTTACTATTGATGCTGCATAGGCAGCATCAATAGTAAAAAGAGAGAGAAAGCGAGCGAGAAAGAATTTCCCTGACAGGAAATTCTTCCACGCATGCTCAGTTTGAAAAGACAGGACCCGTCGCTGGATTCCTGCTTTTCACAGGCAGCGACGCATCCTGCATCCATTGGCTTCCATTGTAGCCAGTGACGGGCCGCGCAGGATGCGTCGCTGACTGATTTCCGACGTGTAGAAAAAACGTTCCTCTGAACGTTTTCTCTGCCCGACGGACCATTTTTTGATGCAGGATCCAGTGCACAACGGATGAAACGGATGGCCATCCGTCACAATCTGTCGCTAATACAAGTCTATGAGAAAATGCAGGAAAACATTTTTTTGCAGGATCCTGCATTCTCAAAAACTGACGGATTGTGACGGGAGCTGAAAGACGTTAGTGTGAAAGAGGCCTTAATTGATGAAATTAGTAGTTATACAAATAAGGGGATAGATAGAGCAGACAAAGGGAGTGTGACACAAAGGGTTAATGAGGGATTATGACGGCCTGTGTCAGGTCTGTCCTTGGTTTCTCCAACTAAAGGTACCGTCACACTTAGCGACGCTGCAGCGATACCGACAACGATCCGGATCGCTGCAGCGTCGCTGTTTGGTCGCTGGAGAGCTGTCACACAGACAGCTCTCCAGCGACCAACGATGCCGGTAACCAGGGTAAACATCGGGTAACTAAGCGCAGGGCCGCGCTTAGTAACCCGATGTTTACCCTGGTTACCATCCTAAAAGTAAAAAAAAACAAACACTACATACTTACCTACCGCTGTCTGTCCTCCAGCGCTGTGCTCTGCACTCCTCCTGTACTGTCTGTGTGAGCACAGCGGCCGGAAAGCAGAGCGGTGACGTCACCGCTCTGCTTTCCGGCTGACCGACGCTCACAGCCAGTACAGGAGGAGTGCAGAGCACAGCGCTGGAGGACAGACAGCGGTAGGTAAGTATGTAGCGTTTGTTTTGTTTTTTTACTTTTAGGATGGTAACCAGGGTAAACATCGGGTTACTAAGCGCGGCCCTGCGCTTAGTTACCCGATGTTTACCCTGGTTACCAGTGAAGACATCGCTGAATCGGTGTCACACACGCCGATTCAGCGATGTCTGCGGGGAGTCCAGCGACCAAATAAAGTTCTGGACTTTCTTCCCCGACCAGCGACAGCACAGCAGGGGCCTGATCGCTGCTGCCTGTCACACTGGACGATATCGCTAGCGAGGACGCTGCAACGTCACGGATCGCTAGCGATATCGTCTAGTGTGACGGTACCTTTAGAACAGGAAGGTAAGACTTTGCCTACAGTCCCGCGCCCTGGAGCACGGGCATCTCATTAGCTGAAAACTTCTAATACTGATTACATGATAATAAAAATATGGATTCCTTCACCCCAGGTATCATTTTATTCAGTATAACAGTGGCAACAAGACATTATCTGTAGTTTGCTTAGCAAAGTCCTGCTGAGAGATTTGCTTTAACTGTTCACAATAACAGTAATTTTGTCCAGGGGTGCCGAAACTTAAAGTACAGACTCAAAGTTTGGACACACCTTCTCATTTAAAGATTTTTCTGTATTTTCATGACTGTGAAAATTGTAAATTCACACTGAAGGCATCAAAACTATGAATTAACACATGTGGAATTATATACCTAACAAAAAAGTGTGAAACAACTGAAAATATGTCTTATATTCTAGGTTCTTCAAAGTAGCCACTTTTGGCTTTGATGACTGCTTTGCACACTCTTGGCATTCTCTTGATGAACTTCAAGATGTAGTCACTGGGAATTGTTTTTACTTCACAGATGTGCCCTGTCAGGTTTAATAAGTGGGATTTTTTGCCTTATAAATGGGGTTGGGACCATCAGTTGTGTTGAGCAGAGGTCTGGCGGATACACAGTTGATAGTCCCACTGAATAGACTGTTAGCTTTTTTCTTGCCATAATACAAATTCTAAGTAAAGAAAAATGAGTGGACATCATTACTTTAAGAAATGAAGGTCAGTCAGTCCGAAAAATTGCAAAAACTTTGAAAGTGTCCCCAAGTGCAGGTGCAAAAACCATCAAGCACTACAAAGAAACTGGCTCACATGAGGACCGCCCCAGGAAAGGAAGACCAAGAGTCACCTCTGCTTCTGAAGATAAGTTTATCCGAGTCACCAGCCTCAGAAATTGCAGGTTAACAGCAGCTCAGATTAGAGACCAGGTCAATGCCACACAGAGTTCTAGCAGCAGACACATCTCTACAACAACTGTTAAGAGGAGACTTTGTGCAGCAGGCCTTCATGGTAAAATAGCTGCTAGGAAACCATTGCTAAGGACAGTCAACAAGCAGAAGAGACTTGTTTGGGCTAAAGAACACAAGGAATGGACATTAGACCAGTGGAAATCTGTGCTTTGGTCTGATGAGTCCAAATTTGAGATCTTTGGTTCCAACCACCGTGTCTTTGTGCGACGCAGAAAAGTTGAACTGATGGACTCTACATGCCTGGTTCCCACCGTGAAGCATGGAGGAGGAGGTGAGATGGTGTGATGCTGCTTTGCTGGTGACACTGTTGAGGAAGGATTTATTCAAAATTGAAGGCATACTGAACCAGCATGGCTACCACAGCATCTTGCAGCGGCATGCTATTCCATCCGGTTTGCATTTAGTTGGACCATCATTTATTTTTCAACATGACAATGACACCAAACACACTTCCAGGCTGTGTAAGGGCTAATTGACTGAGAAGGAGAGTGATGGGGTGCTACACCAGATGACCTGGTCTCCACAGTCACCAGACCTGAACCCAATCGAGATGGTTTGGGGTGAGCTGGACCGCAGAGTGAAGGCAAAAGGGCCAACAAGTGTTAAGGATCTCTGGGAACTCCTTCAAGATTGTTGGAAGAGCATTTCCAGTGACTACCTCTGGAAGCTCATCAAGAGAATAACAAGAGTGTGCAAAGCAGTCATCAAAGCAAAAGGTGGCTACTTTGAAGAACCTAGAATATAAGACATAATTTCAATTGTTTCAAGTACTGTATTTAATTCCACATGTGTTAATTCATAGTTTTGATGCCTTCAGTGTGATTGTATATATATATATATATATATATATATATATATATATAATTAGTCAGTGAGACACATACCTCTGTGTGTTCATCTCATTAAATACATTTACATTTGATCATCTTGATTTTCCTTAAATTGCCTGCGCCCCGACAACCAATGTGCGAAAATTTTGCATGGGCCATATTAAAGAATTTGGTCTTTAAATACAACCCTTGTCTGTGTACTCTCAAACATTTGGATTTCATCTATGAGCCAAAGCTGAGAGCATCTCACATTTTAGCGAGCCAGACCAGTCCATGTATTGTAAGGTGGATTGTTTTTCTTGTCGTAGAGTATATATATATTTTTTTTATATTTTTGCAGTGTTTTTTGTCTCCATATCACATTAATAATTTTTACATTTTCACACTGGCCTCTTGGGCTTATTTTAGACCCCTTAAGGTACCGTCACACTAAGCGACGCTGCAGCGATACCGACAACGATCCGGATCGCTGCAGCGTCGCTGTTTGGTCGCTGGAGAGCTGTCACACAGACAGCTCTCCAGCGACCAACGATCCCGATGTCACCGGTAACCAGGGTAAACATCGGGTTACTAAGCGCAGGGCCGCGCTTAGTAACCCGATGTTTACCCTGGTTACCATCGTTAAAGTAAAAAAAACAACCGCTACATACTTACCTACCGCTGTCTGTCCTCGGCGCTCTGCTTCTCTAGTCTGGCTGTGAGCGCCGGGCAGCCAGAAAGCAGAGCGGTGACGTCACCGCTGTGCTTTCCGGCCGCTGTGCTCACAGCCAGAGCAGAGAAGCAGAGCGCTGAGGACAGACAGCGGTAGGTAAGTATGTAGCGGTTGTTTTATTTACTTTAACGATGGTAACCAGGGTAAACATCGGGTTACTAAGCGCGGCCCTGCGCTTAGTTACCCGATGTTTACCCTGGTTACCAGCGAAGACATCGCTGAATCGGTGTCACACACGCCGATTCAGCGATGTCTACGGGGAGTCCAGCGACGAAATAAAGTTCTGGACTTTCTTCCCCGACCAGCGACAGCACAGCAGGGGCCTGATCGCTGCTGCCTGTCACACTGGACGATATCGCTAGCGAGTACATTTCAAAAACCTGACCTGCACATCCAAACATAGACTGAGTGTGAACAGGTGCTGAACCCAGAGTCGCCAACTCGTATATAGTTAAGTAAAAAGGGCAGCACACTGCAGCGCCAAAACATGCAAACTTGAAAACACGAAATTTAAACTGCATTACTGCACTAGAAATATGAAAAATGAGAGCTTTTAGCGCATAAAAATGGCCATATTTATGTGTACCTCGTAGCCACTTTACGGCATCTCTCTTATACGATGTCCTACGCTTGACCATTTTTATGCGCTAAAAGCTCTCATTTTTCATATTTCTAGTGCAGTAATGCAGTTTAAATTTCGTGTTTTCAAGTTTGCATGTTTTGGCGCTGCAGTGTGCTGCCCTTTTTACTTAACTATATACGAGTTGGCGACTCTGGGTTCAGCACCTGTTCACACTCAGTCTATGTTTGGATGTGCAGGTCAGGTTTTTGAAATGTATTCTCTAGCCTTCTGATCGTGCACTCCCGCCTCCTAGCCACAGGTGTTTTAATTATAGTAGGTCCAATACCCCTCCACAGAGAGTGAGAATTTGAGTCCAAGAAGAGGTTTCACATGTACCCGTTCAGATGGAGACGTTTATTCTCAATGAGGTAGGTCAAGCGTAGGACCTCGTATAAGAGAGATGCCGTAAAGTGGCTACGAGGTACACATAAATATGGCCATTTTTATGCGCTAAAAGCTCTCATTTTTCATATTTCTAGTGCAGTAATGCAGTTTAAATTTCGTGTTTTCAAGTTTGCATGTTTTGGCGCTGCAGTGTGCTGCCCTTTTTACTTAACGATATCGCTAGCGAGGACGCTGCAACGTCACGGATCGCTAGCGATATCGTCTAGTGTGACGGTACCTTAACTCCCTGTCCTTTCAGGAAGAGTTTACATAAGGCTTGTTATCAATAAAGGCAGGACCACAATGATGAGTAACATCCCTGTTTACAGCTGACCCTTCTCCCACCCTTCACATTGAATTTTGCACATTCTCATTAGATGCTTCATTACAAAATAGATGGTCAGTCTATTCAATGCTGCCAATGTACATGTGAATTTGATGAAACAACGGGAAGATAGGTTCTTAAAAAAAGCCCCATTGGGAACATTTCTAAGTTTTATTTTTAACAAAGAATGGTACAGGGGAAAAAATAGCATTTTTTAAAACCTATTTAACATAAAAATCCTGATTTAAATAAGGGGTCATTTTTCATGGCACACTCCTTTTTAATCATTGTATTTAATATACTGTAGTTATAAACATAGAAGTAATTACTAAATGCAAGTATGGAAATATATTGAGATAGATGAATCTGTTTCTAAATCAGCAATGAAAAAAAGTAATGCGTGCGTCAACAGAATATAATATGTATAGCGTACTTCCACCAGTGACCTCCAAGTATCTAAAGCCTTCCCAGTCTATGAAAGGCAATTATTTAAATGGACTGCAGTATTGTTCTTAGTGCGGCAACCTATAAGCCCAAGCTGTCTCTATAATGAAGGATTACTTCGTGATTTCTTTGCCCTTTTTGGATAGTGGATAAAATATAAATTTCTTATTTTATGCTGTTTTTATAACCAAAGAACACAATTATAATGCAATGCACTGAGCACCTGTGATCCGAAAATGGGAAATAAAAGTAGAAAATCCCCTAATGTGAAAGTGCCTTAAAATGGCACAGAAGGTATAGAACAAAGCTGTCCTCAATCTCTTGTGACAAATGGGCAGATGCTGTAAATTTGCTCTCACTTGTGTTGAGCTGTGCGGAGTGTCTGACGTGAGGTGACAGACATCCTTTATCAGATCACTAAGCAAGAGGCTGCAAACAGGAGACATGCATTGACTTTTCCCTTCCGAATCCCCGGGGAGAGTATTACACGCTGTACATAAGCACACTTTATTTAGACTATATTCAAACAACACAGATAACATCAGATTTCCAGTTTTTAGCTTATTTTTTTTATATCAAGTGAGAAAAATCCAGTGTTATTGGCGGTGAGCAAACCTAGAATAGTACCGTGTAGATATAGAATTTTTCATACATCGTTTATTATTTTGTAATTAATTTAATCCAGCTATGCACTCATTATTCTTCAGGCTTCAGTGCTGAAATCGCCAAGTAATTCTGCTTCTTCAGTGTATACACAGCATGTATCTATGTATTATGCTTCCTTATACAGCTCATATTGGAGTATACAACAGCTGCAGACTTATGCTGCAAAGATTATTTTGAGCGGACAGCAGATGGCGCTGTGTTAGTTGTTGGTTACCGCTGTTCTATGTGGACTCTTTGGTTTTGTTTGTATCACATCTCTCCTGTAATTTTATGTTATGCAGACAATGGTGGCTGAAACTCCATACAGATGTTGTACTTGGTGGAATTTGAAGCCAGGATCCCAGCACAACAAGACAACAATGCTCACCACTAAGGCGCTGTGCTGTCCAGGAAAATGGCAAAGGGTAGCACATTTTTTTGCTTATTAGCATCTACACATTTCTATAGCTAAAGGGTATAACCCTTACTAGGGTGCATAGGCCCCCCATTCCTCAAGGCCAGTGATATTCACACCTGTCTTGATGAGGGGGCGGCATCAGAGGCACCTGATTCATGAAGAGGCATGTGACCCTGAATCATGTGCATCTTAAAAATGAATGACTTGAGCAAGATTTGTGGCGGAAAGTAATTCACAGCTCATCATGAAATAGCTGCCTGGGCTTTGCCATACCCTGTCTTATAGCCATGTTGGCGGGGCTGACTGAAAATGGTATGAAAACAACTCAATGAGGCAACTTTACAAAGTGTTTTACATAAGCACTTAGAAGGAGTGAGGTCATACAGTCCCAGTTCAGTCCTTTTAAAACCTATTTTAGACTACTTTCCGGATATAGCAGCACTTTGGACATATTGCATGTTCGCTGCGTCCATAGCGCTGCCGTCTATTGAACATAGGTAAATCATCTGTGATCACTGACCCATGCAGATTTATCGCATCCAATACATTCTATTGATGTAATTTCTGTTGTGGAGACTTGCGTCTCCACAAGAGAAGTTGACATGCTGCGGTCTTCAAAGATGCGCCACATGTCAGTGTCCGCTGGTGATCTGCCAACTATGCTTTAGGACTATTGAGTCTTCATTTTGACCTGCAGGTTTACTGTCTTTACTGCTCTCAGGTAGATCTGTAGGTTTATTTATGCCACAAGATTATTGTGAACCAACTTTAGGAACTTTCATAAATGATAATTGCAGTCAAAAGAGGCGGTCAAACACCTTGTGAGCACTCGTTCCAAGCAAAACACTTGCTCTTTGGGTGAAATTACCTTTTGGTTTGCACAAAAGAGCATTGTTCTTGGCAGCACACCATCATATGTAAGCAGAACATGCTCTGCCAAGAAAAGTGACAGCCTATGAACACTGTGTGAGCTATTACAGATTTTTTTAGAGCACATCTAAAGTGCAGTTACCCATTGTAAAGAAGCTATTAAGCCCTTTCCGACGTGGGGCGTAATAGTATGCCCACGTCGGAATTCGGCCCTTTGATGTGGGCTCCGGCGCTGAGCCTGCATCTTTCCCAGCATATGTCAGATGCTTTGAAAAACTGACATGTGCCTCTAACAACCACGAGTGGAATCGCAATCCACCCGCAGCTGTTAACTTGTTAAATGCTACTGTCAATCTCTGACAATGCCTCATTAGGGGCTGTATGTAGGAAATATTTATATTCTATCCTAGAAAACAACACATCTATATATATAATGTCTGATGGAACATGCAACTTTTTTCCCATTCCCATAAAACTCTTTATGGATATATTCACATTTTGCGGTTTTGTTACATTTCTGCAAGCAAAACCTGGTCTATTGGCGGTAAAGAGGCTGCTCAAACAAAGCATGTTTTGCTGCGTTTTTGCTGCATCCCAAAAATTCAACTTTGCTTCCACCACAGAAGCATGAACACATGTCACCAAAGCATTACAAATGTGAAACCATTTTTGGAAAAAGGACAATTTTATCAAATTATTTAGTGCAAAAAGTTTTTTATGTATGATAAAATAGTGACCATTCTGGGCAAAAAAAAGTTCACATGAGTTCATGAAAAGCGACACAATTACAAATGTGACAGCTGGGGGAGGTGAATTGGTTGGGAATAGTTTACCTAAAGGTACCGTCACACTAGACGATATCGCTAGCAATCCGTGACGTTGCAGCGTCCTCGCTAGCGATATCGTCCAGTGTGACAGGCAGCAGCGATCAGGCCCCTGCTGGGAGATCGCTGGTCGGGGAAGAAAGTCCAGAACTTTATTTCGTCGCTGGACTCCCCGTAGACATCGCTGAATCGGCGTGTGTGACACCGATTCAGCGATGTCTTTGCTGGTAACCAGGGTAAACATCGGGTAACTAGGCGCAGGGCCGCGCTTAGTAACCCGATGTTTACCCTGGTTACCATCCTAAAAGTAAAAAAACAAACAGCACATACTTACCTACAGCCGTCTGTCCTCCAGCGCTGTGCTCTGCTCTCCTCCTGCTCTGGCTGTGAGCGTCGGTCAGCCGGAAAGCAGAGCGGTGACGTCACCGCTCTGCTTTCTGGCTGCCCGGCGCTCACAGCCAGACCAGAGAAGCAGAGCGCCGAGGACAGACAGCGGTAGGTAAGTATGTAGCGTTTGTTTTTTTACTTTTTAGGATGGTAACCAGGGTAAACATCGGGTTACTAAGCGTGGCCCTGCGCTTAGTTACCCGATGTTTACCCTGGTTACCGGGGACCTCGGGATCGTTGGTCGCTGGAGAGCTGTCTGTGTGACAGCTCTCCAGCGACCAAACAGCGATGCTGCAGCGATCCGGATCGTTGTCGGTATCGCTGCAGCGTCGCTATGTGTGACGGTACCTTAAGACATAAACAGAGCATTGAGTTTGTAGGACACTGTTTATTTTCACACTTTGGTCAGTCCGTGAGATGATCAGGCATTGTTCAATTTCACACCTTGGTTGGCCAATGTTTACTTTGTGCGCAACACTAATTTAATTAAACTGTACTAATCCCAAGATGCCATTCCAAACTGCCATAAGCAGCAAGGCATTATGGTTTAAACTTGGAAAAATCACAAAAATAAAAGGACACAGTGCTGTACCTGCTTTTTTCATTTTGTTGCGTTTTTGCACTTACCATTGTTTTTTATGGGTGAAAAAAGCTGCGATAAGTGACATGCTGCAGTTTCAAAAAATGCATCAGTTTTCCAAATTAGGAAACTAAAACCAATGTGTTTGCATAAGATTTGTGAAATCTCATAGGCTTTGCTGGTACTGTAAAACGTAGCTTCAAATTTGCATTAAACAACTCACCAAAAAACTGCTGCTAAAACTCAACGTGTGAACATAGCCCATCAGGGCCTGAACAAGGTATTTTGGTGCCATAGGCAGATGTACAGGGAGTATGTTTTCATAGTTAGATATGGAATCATTGATTGCTTGCAGACCATTTACACGATAACAGGGAAAAATAGCGATATTCATCCCTGAAATCCTATATTTTAAATGTCAAACTCAAGGGCAGTTATGGAAACTAATATTCCTTAATTATAATGGGGGCCATTTGGTTTCAATTAAAGGTGTGCAGCATTTAGCGCATACCCCAATGAAATCTAAACCGACCATATAATAAAGGGAGACATATGATGGTTTTTATATCAGTCATATAACAAATTCAGTTTGCAACAAAACTGACTGTGGTTCTGGTGATGTATTCATGTGTTGCTGGTGATTCTGGTCTCCTATTCCTGTACTGATGGTAGTTGTGGTGACATCTTCATATAGTGATGGTTGTTCTGGTGCTTTAAACATGTACTATTGATGGCTCTGGTGATGTATTCATGTAATGTTGATGATTATTTTGCTGTATTCATCGCCGGAACCATCATCATCAGTACATGAGTGCGAAACCAAAATCATCATCAGTGCATGAATACATCACAGTAACCATCAACAGTACATAGAAACAGCACCAGAACCATCATAAGCAAATTAATAGGTCAATAGAACCACAATTTGTGCATGCATACATCACCAAAACCACCATCAGTAGATAAATACATCAACAGAACCACTATCAGTACATTAATGCATCACCTAAACCTCCATCAGTACATGAATACATCACCAGAATCATGTTCAGTACATGAATACATCACCAGAATCACCATTAGTACATGAATACATCACCAATCTTAGTACATCAATCAAATATAATGTCAAATCAGGCCCATACACATTTGTATCTTATGAGCATAAAACTCCTAGTATGTGCTAAACAATAGTAAGGATATGCTGGGACTTTTTGTTATCAGACTATGGACCATAAAGTATGAACAAGTAAACATTTATATCCAGGTACCTTATGGGTGACCTCTTCCCAGATTACAGATATACAGCTCCTCTGTTCCTGTCCTGGACAGAGCTGACATCTATTGTATTCGTGTGTTACAGATGGGAATACAATTACGTGCGGGATAGGAGGGAAGGCTGGGGAACAGGCAGAGTGAGATGAGCAGTGTTAGTGACTGACACTGCTCCCCTGTGTGCCCGCGTCACTGTACTAAATGCCTGTGTCCGGAGGAATTCACTAATGTAAAAGTGTTTCTTTTCTCCAATATGCACCCCTCTTGGGTTAGCAGGAGGTACCGCCCTAGGAAGTTGCCTATCCTACCCTCCCGGCACATCTCCTTATGCTGTTTTTGTGAAATCATTGACAAAAGTACTGAAATGGTCCACTCCACTGAGTGCCCTAATACCACTCTTTACTAAATTGAGCCACAGCATGACTTCTGTGCATAATCAATGAGTGTGCCTCATTACCTTGACAAACTGCTTAATTCCTTTATAATCCAAAATGTTGCTTTTTATATTATTTGATTATTATTAATGTCTATCAATCCTGATATTTTCATAATTCCACTACTTTTCTTTCTTGGTGTTGGAATTTCACCGTTGCGGAGTCTATATGGAAACACTTCTGATTTGCAGTAGACGAAGCAAGTCATGCTAAAGTAAGATAATACCATGCCAAAAATAGGGTGTAAAAGTATTGAAAAATTACATGAGCATCCCTTGGTGCTTTTCTGGCTGTCTTGCCTGGTGCCTCATCAGTTTCTCTATAATGATGGGCTGCAGAGGTCACATGGGACCAGACCTACAAGGACAAGAAAAGAGAGCCATGGAAATGTGAGGGGAGTTGATACAAATATAGTATATTATTTTTCTTTAAAACTTTGTAGAAGGTGCTTTGGGGGTTGGTGAGTTCTAGATTTTGTTGCATATTTTGTTGCACAGTACAGTTACCTTCTGTGGCAGAGCAGGGAGAATCGATCTCCCTGCTCTGCCGCCTGCTATGGGGCCCCTGAACAGGAGACAGGCGGGGGTGTGGGCCCAGTGCCAGTAGTGGGCCCCCGCCTGTCACCTGTTCAGGGGCCCCATAGCAGGCGGCAGAGCAGGGAGATCGATTCTCCCTGCTCTGCCGCAGAAAATAACTGTACTGTGCAACAAAATATGCAACAAAATCTAGAACTCACCAACCCCCAAAGCACCTTCGACAAAGTTGTAAAGAAAAATAATATACTGCGCTCCTTCTCCCATCATCCCCCTGTCAGCGTCTGCCGACGCTGACAATGGGCGCGATGACGTCACCACCCGGCTCCCGCTGTCAGAAGATAAGCGGGAGGTCAGAGCACCGCTGTAACAAGGAGGAAGAGAGGTGAGTATTTATTGTTTTTTTATGGGGGCTGCTTTATACTACAGGATCTGCCTATAGGGGTGCTGCCTTAAACATCAGGATCTGCCTATAGGGGGGTTGCCTTATACTTCAGGATCTGACTATAGGGGGCTGCCTTATATTTCGGATCTGCCTATAGGGGGGATGCCTTATACTTCAGGATCTTCCTATAGGGGGCCTGCCTTATACTTCAGGATCTGCCTATAGAGGTGCTTCCTTATATTTCAGGAGCT
This sequence comes from Ranitomeya imitator, assembly GCF_032444005.1. Classification (NCBI taxonomy): domain Eukaryota; kingdom Metazoa; phylum Chordata; class Amphibia; order Anura; family Dendrobatidae; genus Ranitomeya; species Ranitomeya imitator. The sequence continues at coordinate 150,711,786 of NC_091284.1, read as the reverse complement.
GCCTATAGGGGGCTGCCTTATACTTCAGGATCTGCCTATAGGGGGCTGCCTTATACTTCAGGATCTGCCTATAGGGGGCTGCCTTATACTTCAGGATCTGCCTATAGGGGGCTGCCTTATACTTCAGGATCTGCCTATAGGGGGCTGCCTTATACTTCAGGATCTGCCTATGGGAGGGCTGCCTTATACTTCAGGATCTGCCTATAGGGGGCTGCCTTATACTTCAGGATCTGCCTATAGGGGTTCTGCCTTATACTTCAGAATCTGCCTATGGGCCTACTGCCTTTTAAGACAGGGTCTGCCTATGGGGTTCTGTCTTATACTACAGGGTCTGCCTATGGGGTGCTGCCTTTTTATTAGAGTCTGCTATGAGGTGCTGCCTTATACTTCAGAATCTGCCTATGGGGTGCTGCCTTGTACTACAGGATCTGCCTATGGGGTTCTGCCTTATACTACAGGGTCTGCCAATGGGGTGCGGTCTTATACTACAGGGTCTACCTATGGGGTGCTGTCTTATACTACAGGGAATGCCTATGGGGATGCTGTCCTGTGCTATAAAGTCTGCCTATGGGTGCTGCCTTGTGCTATAGAGTAGGCCTATGGGGAGTGCATTATACTATATGGAGTCTTATGGGGAGTCCATTATACTATATGGAGTCCTATGGGGAGTGCATTATACTATATGGAGGCCTTTGGGGAGTGCATTATACTATATGGAGACCTATGGGGAGTGCATTATACTATATTTAGGATGATCTGGTGCATTATACTATATGGAGGCCATCATACAGTGTGGAGATTACACTGAAGGGGCCGTCATACAGTGTTGGAGCCATCAGTTTGGGGGCTACTAAGGGGTCAGTATACTGTGTGGATGGTACTATACAGTGAGGGGGCATTACATTGTATAGCGGAGCTGTACAGGGAGGAGACTCGGGACATTATTAAATGTAAAGTGGGCACTTCTTGTTATACGGGATCTCAGGTTACTGTGACTATCAAAGGGGCACACATGGCAATATTACTTTCTAGGGAGCAAAATGTGGGTACTGTTTTCTAGGGCACTTGCACCCAGCATTACTATATTATAGAGGGCTGCTTTAGAATTTAGAAGGCACAAAGAAACAAACAGCAGGTGCAGTAATAGGGACACATACGGCAGCAGCGGCTCAGTATTTGGGGTATCAGGGGCAGTAATAGGGACACATATGGTAGCAGTGGCTCAGTATTGGGGTATCAGGTGTCGTAATAGGGACACATGCGGCAGCAGTGGCTCAGTATTGGGATATCAGGTGTCGTAATAGGGACATATACAGCAGCAGCAGCAGCTCAGTATTGGGATATTAGGGGCAGTATTAGGGACACATATGGCAACAGCGGCTCAGCATTGGGGTATCAACAGGATGAGGAGTTTGTGCAGGTTGGGAATAGATGGTGATGGGGCTGGAATATGAGAAGTGAAATGTGTCTTTGTTGTGTTCTCTGCAGACGAGTCCTGGCTGGAAGAAGTTGTCATGCCGGTCTGGGCCAGATGGAAAAGATGGGAAAAATGAACGATTCCATCAGAAAAGACGTCAGCGGTAAGACATTATCTGTAACTGTGCTGTGATCTCTTATATGTTCTGTAGGACTGGTATCTACCACTGACCATATGGCTATAATATCCATGTTGGTCTTTATATAGAAATTATCTTGAGTAATAGCGCCGTCACCTGCTGAGGTTCTCCTCCACTATTAGGGCGCATCACAGAATTGTAATCAGGGTTACCTGTTTAGAGGCCCACTCAGAAGCTTCGCCCCCCTGAACCAAAACCCTAGCTACGCCTCTGTGAAGGAATGATTGAGCCACATCATACCCAACACTGAATGGGAAATTGTATGGAAGTGCGTCAACATCTCATCAGAATGACAAGAGGGAGCACACAAGGGAGTGAGCCAAGGGTCTCTTATCTTAGGAGTACTGCATCATCTTATTGTTGTGTTTTCATCTCGCTATCTGATCAATCTCACATCTGGACTCTTTTCATTCAGTAACATATTGTATGGCTTCGCAATCTGTCTGAATTCAATTAAGAATATGATGGAAGCTGAATGCTTGTGTCTCTGGAAAGAAAGCGCTTTAATTTGTATTTTTTCCATTGGTAATGAGTTTATAGGCATCACATATTTGATGCCTAGGATAAAAATAAAAAAAGGAAATAGAATATCACATGAAGAGGATCAATCCATGTTCAGTTGTATGGCTTTACTGGGTTTCTCTGATTTGTAAGGTTTTTTTTATGTTTAGTATACAACTACTATGTTCAACTGAAGTGCGTTCTACATTGCTCAAAAAAATGAATCGTCACAGTAAAACCCGGGTTATTTAAATCTTAGAGATATCATATTGTCCAGTTAGGAAGCATAAGTAATTGTGAACCAATTCTACTTGTTTTGGTGCAAATGAGAGTGTGACCTCAGATGCACTAGAGAGACAACAGCAAGACTCACAGTAAAATAATAGTTTTTAAGGTGGTGGTCACCATCAAATTCCTTTATCCTTATTCTTCTTGAATAATTTTTTTACTAGTTTTGTGTTTTTCTAGTATCTTTGCCACTCATGTTAGCATGAGTTGTTATCTAAAACCTATTTAGGTTGCACAGGTAGTTCAGCTCCTCCACAGTGGAAAATCCATTGCAAGAACGTCTCAGAAGCACGGAGTAGATACCAAGACCTGGAAAGGGCACTAGAAAGGCATTGGACCCAGTAGCAGGACTGGTATCTGTGTTTTTTGTGCAAGGTGTAAGACGGGGGACCAACATACCATAATGCGACTTGTCCTCCTAGCCCAGCACCATTCAGCTTGATTGATATTCACCAGAGAACATCAGAATTGTCAGGTCTGACATTGCTGCCTTGTTCAGTTTACAGATAAGAGCAGGTTTACACTGAGACCAAGTGACAGGCGTCAAAGAATCTGGAGTCACTGTGGCAAATTCATTCTGCCTGCAACATCATCCAACAGGACTATTTTGTAAGTGCGTTAAGGTACCGTCACACTAGACGATATCGCTAGCGATCCGTGACGTTATACATATAGGAGGACAACGGGAGTTTTTAGAAAAAGATACATATTTATTAGAAAACTAGTAAAAAAATTAACACACAATTAAAAAACACCAATGAAACATACCAGGTCTGGTGGAATCATGCGTTCCTGGATAAATACCTGCAAAAGGGATTAATCCCAAGGGGTTTAAGAGTACAGGTATTCCCGTCTTTCCCGGTGGATGATGTTGCCATTAGGGAGAGGTGGGAGGAATGTGCCAGCAAATGTTCAGTGGGATTCATGGAGATTCTCAAAGAAATGAATGCTAGTTCCCTAAAAGAAATGGAGACTGAAATTGAGAGCCTACAGGCGGTTATCAAAACAGAGATGTCTGGGGAAACCCTAAAGAAATTTAAGGAGGAGGTGGATAAGGAAGTTCAAAAATGGGTGGAGGACATCCAACAAGTAAAATCTAAGAAATTTCAGCAGGATAGCAATGATAGACAAATGAATAAAATGTACAGATGGAGAAATGGGAATGAACGATCACGTCCTTTTTTCCGAAACGAATCACGCTCCAGGTCTCGATCTACGTCATATAAATCCACCACATCTATGGAAGAAAGACATGGAGGGAAAAAAGGCCTCCAGGATAAAAATAATGAGGGTCCGCATGGGAGTAACAGAATGACCACTAGACAAAATGTAAAGAAGGGAACAGTGACCAAACAGTCGGACGTTCGAGCCCAGGGAGGGTTACAGGTAATTAACCTTTCTGACCATGTCCTCCCCAATTGCCAACTTAGGGTGCTTGGGAGAGGTTTATCATTCTCACCTACTAATGGTTTTAATTTCTTCACAGCTCTAAAAGATCTTCACCTGTTTTCTCGTAAACTGGTGTTGAAGAAATTGCACTTTGGTAGAGGACATGGGTCGGATCCTCTGGGCTGCACTAAGGAGGAGGCTCTCCGGATTTTGGAGGAGCTTTTGGAGGAGCAAACTACAACGTCTGGAGGTGAGTTTCCATCGGCTATTTTTCCTAAGTCCACTAGGTTTCCCCCCTTGTCTCTGTGTCCTGCGGTGGAGGTATTCACGAAATTAGTTACGGAAGATCTTAAGAAGCTTTCCACACGCAGAGAGTATGACAATCTGACGAAGAAAGAGAGAGAAGCTATTCGTCAACTCCAGTCTATGGAGGATGTGGTCATCAAAGCAGCAGACAAGGGGGGAAACATTGTGGTATGGCCGGTGGAAAAGTATGAAAAGGAAGCCTTTAGACAGCTCCGGGATGGCAATGTTTACACTAAGCTTTCCCGGGATCCGGGGGCCTCCTTCTCGGGGCAGCTACAGGGAATTTTATATCTGGCATTTGAAGATGGAGTAATCAATAAAAAGGTGCTAGATGGTCTGATTGTTAAATTTCCAAGGGTTCCAACCTTTTACCTTCTTCCCAAGGTCCACAAGGACCCGGTCAGCCCCCCTGGACGTCCGATTGTGTCAGGTATACAGGGTATATGTGACCCTGTCTGCAAATTTATTGACCACTATTTTTAAAAAAACTTGTGGAAACATTACCATCATTTGTCAAAGACACAACGGACGTCCTGACCAGGGTTGACGGGGTCTTTGTGGACCAGGGGACTCTCCTTGTGACGGCTGACGTGGAGGCCCTGTATACCTGTATCTATCACCAGGATGGACTACGGGCGGTCCGCTTCTTTCTGGGGGCCTCCGACCTGGACGGCCCTCTGGGTAAGCTTATCCTTGAGTTGCTGGAGTTTGTCCTTACCCATAATTTTTCTACTTTTAAAGATTGTTTTTACCAACAAAAGCGTGGCGCAGCCATGGGTCCGGCTTGCTTGCCCGCGTACGCCAACCTCTTCCTGGGTTTCTGGGAGAGGTTGGTTTTTGGTGACGCGGGGGCCGCCGACCATGTGCTGTGTTGGCTATGCTACATTGATGATGTTTTGTTTTTTTGGAGTGGGACAGAACAACAACTCAGGGATTTTATGGCTGTGCTCAATATGAACACATTTAATATCAGACTCACCTACAGGTATGATTATAACACAATTGATTTTTTGGACATCTGCTTGAGGGTGAGTTCTGATTCATCTATTCAAACTGATGTTTTCTGCAAAGAGACGGCGGTCAATTCATTGGCGCATGCTTCATCTGGGCACAGCCAAGCCACAATTAGGGCCGTCCCGGTCGGACAGTTCCTCCGGATGAGGCGGATCTGCTCGACTGAGGATAGCTTCAAACAACAGGCAGAAGATCTGAGTAAACGCCTCCAAGAAAGAGGCTATAGTAAAAGGTGTATTCCATACGGGTATAACAGGGCCAGGAGGACTCCACGCAATCATCTGCTATATAAAAAAATGGAAAAGGAGGAGGGTAACGAAACAATCAGATTTATATCTGAATATAACCACGAATGGAATAACATCAGAACCATCTTGGCAAAACATTGGCGTATTTTGAGCACTGAGCCCTCCCTGGGTCCGTACTTATCCGACAGTCCACTTATGACCCCACATAGGGCCAAAAACCTAAAAGACCTCTTGGTCAAAAGTCATTACACCCCACCCGTTACCAATTGGTACAATATTTGTGGTATGTCCTGATGAAGGGGTCATCTGAACCCTGAAACGCGTAGAATAAACCACGCTGAAACCTCTTTTGAAATTCTTCTTGCGGCAGCGCGGGGATGATCCTTTTTTCTCCTATCTAAGTGTGTGCTTCAGTCAGGTCCTGCACTGACCTGTGGATCTGCAGCAGCCGCCATTAATATATGTCCTTCCTTCAATCTCACCAGACCCTGTTTGCACTTTTGTGTCTCCCTCTTTTCACTGAATATCTGGCCTCATATTACCAGAGTGTGGCATTTCCTTGATGATAAAGGCATTGATGACACTGACTGTCCCTCACATTCTCTAGGTTGAGAACTTCTGGGACTTTATATACCATTGCATCCAGTGCTGCCACGTAACACCACAGACCATGAGATCAATAATGCCCTGATCCAAGTCCAATAAAAGATTTTCCAGGATACCTTCACCATCTCATAAGTAGCCACATTGAAATTTACACAAATTGTATCTGCCTGCGATTCCAGTTTTTTACTTTAATTTTCAGGGTGAAGTATTTTAATTCTATATGTCTAATAAATATACTTTTGAGGTATGTAATACTTGTGGTATTACTGGCAAAGCTTCTGAATTACTCACCCTGGGATTGCATGGCAATCCTTGGCAAGCTCTCCTGACATGAATGTGATAGCATATATTTCTATGCAGCTGTCACTCTCCGGTCAGGAGAGCAGATGGCTAGTCTGAGTATTGCAATGTGATTCTCAGGCATACGGCAGTCTGACAGAATCAGTGACACCTAGGCAGAGGGGTGGGTGGAATTATGGGCGGGGTAAAGGGGTAAATTTTCATTTCTATTTACATATGCTTCACCTGCAGGCACAGGACAATAAATTTGTCCGGGGCTTGCAGCAACACAAATGGGGCCACATAGAGAAATGAAGGTTACATATCCTGAAAGCGCTGCCCAAGCCTTATTTTACAATACTATCTTATATTACACAAAAATCACCTGACAGATTCCCTTTAATTACAGGTTGGATCTATACTAGTGGATCTATGCTGGTGTTTCCAGTAAAAGAAAGACAAATGGTAGCTCTACGGGGCAGAACAATCAAAATGCAAGAATAGTCCTAAGCGATATTTAATTCCAACAAGGTATAACACACCATAACTGTTGAGGTCCAGAAGGACTGCACAGAAAGTTGGAGACTGTACAGGACTGTAAGATTAATGGCATATACTTAAGATATTTTGACAATATCCGATCGGTGCGACACCACCTGAGTTGCAGCATAAAGGAGCGACTGCAGCAGACTGTAGAGAGCTGTGGTGTTGTGACTTCATGCACGGTTTACTTGCGGTAGCAGCGGGATTTGTGAACAGCCTTTATGAGGCAGATGTCAAATGTACTCATGGAAAAACTACAAAGTGGCAATTAGATTAATTCCTTGGATCAACAACCTGAAGCCATCTACTACTGAGAAATTCCCTCCAGGAAGGCTTCCAGACCCCCTTACGCTCATTCAACAAATTAACCTTTGCAGCTTCACAATTTACTGTTCCTATATTTCATAGTCTTTATCCCACAACATGAAAATTGGAACAGACAGATCAATATTACCTGACAAAACAATCACCCAAAATGAAATAAACAGATTAGAATGACTAACAGCCTCTTTGCTATTAAAGCTATTACCATGTGTTAAATGCAAAGTAATCATATCAGGTTATAGCTGGCAGATATCTGGGACATCATTCTATTTTCTTCTGCTCTTGGTACCTAGCGGACTATTTGTAACGAGGCAAATAAGGTGTCACAACCGATTAGCCCTAATAATTATCTGACCAAATGCTCTGGGATTGAGCTGTTTACTTTTTCGCAGTGAAGCGTCACTTTCTGGTAGAACCCGTAACTCTGATAATTTAACATTATTTTTCTTTTGATAACTTGTATCCAGATTAAATCTGAATTTAAACTCTGGTGACCCAGCCTACACAAACCTTTGCCTTTTTTACATTGATTTTTTTCCCTACAGCCACAAAAATACTTTTCTTTCTTGTTGAATTAGCTTCTTTATGCCTTTAGTTGCAGTTCTCATTGTCGTCATATTGGACTCCTATAATTCATAGTAACATAGTTAGTAAGGCCGAAAAAAGACATTTGTCCATCCAGTTCAGCCTATATTCCATCATAATAAATCCCCAGATTTACGTCCTTCTACAGAACCTAATAATTGTATGATACAATATTGTTCTGCTCCAGGAAGACATCCAGGCCTCTCTTGAACCCCTCGACTGAGTTCGCCATCACCACCTCCTCAGGCAAGCAATTCCAGATTCTCACTGCCCTAACAGTAAAGAATCCTCTTCTATGTTGGTGGAAAAACCTTCTCTCCTCCAGACGCAAAGAATGCCCCCTTGTGCCCGTCACCTTCCTTGGTATAAACAAATCCTCAGCGAGATATTTGTATTGTCCCCTTATATACTTATACATGGTTATTAGATCGCCCCTCAGTCGTCTTTTTTCTAGACTAAATAATCCTAATTTCGCTAATCTATCTAGGTATTGTAGTTCTCCCATCCCCTTTATTAATTTTGTTGCCCTCCTTTGTACTCTCTCTAGTTCCATTATATCCTTCCTGAGCATCGGTGCCCAAAACTGGACACAGTACTCCATGTGCGGTCTAACTAGGGATTTGTACAGAGGCAGTATAATGCTCTCATCATGTGTATCCAGACCTCTTTTAATGCACCCCATGATCCTGTTTGCCTCGGCAGCTGCTGCCTGGCACTGGCTGCTCCAGGTAAGTTTATCATTAACTAGGATCCCCAAGTCCTTCTCCCTGTCAGATTTACCCAGTGGTTTCCCGTTCAGTGTGTAATGGTGATATTGATTCCTTCTTCCCATGTGTATAACCTTACATTTATCATTGTTAAACCTCATCTGCCACCTTTCAGCCCAAGTTTCCAACTTATCCAGATCCATCTGTAGCAGAATACTATCTTCTCTTGTATTTATTGCTTTACATAGTTTTGTATCATCTGCAAATATCGATATTTTACTGTGTAAACCTTCTACCAGATCATTAATTAATATGTTGAAGAGAACAGGTCCCAATACCGACCCCTGCGGTACCCCACTGGTCACAGCGACCCAGTTAGAGACTATACAATTTATAACCACCCTCTGCTTTCTATCACTAAGCCAGTTACTAACCCATTTACACACATTTTCCCCCAGACCAAGCATTCTCATTTTGTGTACCAACCTCTTGTGCGGCACGGTATCAAACGCTTTGGAAAAATCGAGATATACCACGTCCAATGACTCACCGTGGTCCAGCCTATAGCTTACCTCTTCATAAAAACTGATTAGATTGGTTTGACAGGAGCAATTTCTCATAAACCTATGCTGATATGGAGTTAAACAGTTATTCTCATTGAGATAATCGAGAATAACATCCCTCAGAAACCCTTCAAATATTTTACCAACAATAGAGGTTAGACTTACTGGCCTATAATTTCCAGGTTCAATTTTTTTTTTTTTCTGAGGATGGGAAAAGAAATTTCATAGTTGTGTTTTTGTTATTTACTTTGCGGTGCAAGTAACATATGGACTTCAGTCTACGGGTTGGTTTGTATTTTGCCATAATTCGTTTGGATACTTACGGTATTTTCTTTACCATCGTTTTGGGCTTCAATAAATAAAGTTTAGTGAGCAACTTTTTACATTTGTAGAGAAAACACTAAATTCATTATCATTTTTTGGAAAACTCCTGGCTGACATCGTAACCTTACTAGGAGCCGATGGGCTGAATGGGGTAGCCTATCCTTCTATCGAGACATTTAGATACTATGATTGCTATTGACCGGGTCATCTATCTCAACGTTCCTGTAATGGACTTTTGGTGAGTTTTTGATGTTGCAAATTTTCTGCGCCTATTAAGTAAATTAGGTTACTTGCGTTTTTCATTCCTTTTTTGTGTTTTTTTTTTACATTCGTTTTATCGTGTTTTTGACACTGCAGTTTTGTCTCTTTGACGTGTCATGTTTAAAACAAAGATGCTTTGTTTTTGATACTTCCTGGTATTTGGCTTTGTCAAAATGTTAGTCATGTTGGAATTAAACATGTTTTTGATGCTTATCCACAGAGGAAAAAGCACAAAGAAGGCATTTAACTTTTTTACCTGAAGATTTTCTGTATCTAATCTATGGTGAAAATCCATACACAAAACTCAGTTTACCCGCGAGAGAAATTGACACATGTTGAAGATTTGAAACGAGCACTTCAGGTCTGTTTAGGCTATATGCGCACGTTGCGTATTTGCTTGCAGACATTTCTGCATCTCTTGCCGCAGTTATGTATGCACATTTTCTTGCAGAAATTTCTGCAAGGTTTCTGCATCTCTTGCCGCAGTTTTGTATGCATTTTTTTTCATCCATTTTTTTAAGCTAAATATAAGATGTTAAAAAAATGTTTTGTGATGTAATTTTTTGGTTCAACACCACCTTTTTCATTTTGATGCAGTAGCATCAGAGTAATGGGATTAGGGCTTGGTGTCAGCAGCTGAGGGCTGATGTTAATATTTTGGGAAAGAGCCAATAGCTATAAAGGTTCCCAGGCTATTAACCCTGCTGTTTTGCTCGGGTCCATATGACCCAAAATGAAATTTGACACCCTGCAGATTATTTATTATGCAGATCTGTAACTTGTGATTAATTGACTTTTCCTCATAGTTATGCCTCATAACTATTATTACATCTACTGCATATTGGGAATAGTATCTTGAAGATGGGAATACGCATTTTAAGGCCTTGAGGTCTGTGCCTCACCACAAATCATTCCATTGTCATTTAAAGCATAAGAAGATTGATTGGTCTTGCCTGAAGCTTTTACACCATTATGAGTCTAAGTGAGGGTACCCCCTTACTGCATATACTATCAAGGTGTTGTTTAATGGCGTTACACCAGCCTATTATATGACATTGCTCCTTCACCACCAGGTGTCTGTGTGACCGATAGGCTAGTACCTGGTTTCAAAATGATCCCTGACCACTCATAATTATAAGTTTGCAGTGTGTATGGTTTGAACATTTGCTAGAGAGCAGTCTCAAGTATGACAGTTCAAGTCCACAGTCTGAGTTCTTTCCACCACTTAAACTTAAAACAACACCTCACAGGTAAACTTTATAGCAACTCCTTTCTGCCTTCAGAATATGATCTACGAGACCTTTGACCAGGCCAATGAGACAAACAGTTCTGAAATACTGCTAAACTTATTTGAGCCTTCGAGATACTCCAAAACCAGACCCAGCCATTTATTCCCTTGCAACAGACTCACAAGTCTCTGTGAATTTATCTTTGAGTGACCCTATTAGGGCTTTTAGCTTTAAGATCTCTTTCTTCTCCTCCCTCTGCTCTCTCTCTCTCTCTCTCTTCCTCTCCACCCTCTCCTCTTTCCTCCTCCTCTCTCCTCTCCTTTCCTCTCCTCCCTCTACTCTCTTGTTCTCTCTCCTCCTCTCCCTCCCCTCTCCTTTCCTCTCCTCTCTCCTCCTCTCCCTCCTCCCTCTTTTCTCCTCTCCTCTCTCTCTCTTTCTTTCTCCCCTGGGTTATATGTATGCATCTTCACTAGTGATGAGCAAAGTGCTTGGATGAGGTGTTATCAGATCATGCTCGTGTGCTAACCATGCTCGTGTGTTAAACACGTGTCTTCAGCGTGCTTGAAAAATATGTTTGAGTCCTCACCGCAAAATATTTGCCATGAATCATGCAGACGCGGGGACTCGAGCATATTATTTGAGCACGCCAAAGACACGCGGTTAGCACACAAGCATGCTCGGATAGCACCTTACCCGAGTACTAATTCTTCACCTCTTCCCCTCTGCAAACACTGCAATGCAATCTGTCAGTCATTACACCATCAGACTTCAAGTCATAAGTAGGCCACATTACTTGTTTCCTCTGATGTACATGTCCTCCTGCAACAGCAAGGCATCCAGACGTGCCACTCCAGGTGTCACCAACTAAGGCTACGTTCACATTAGCGTTGCGCGCCTGTGCGTCGGCGACGCAACGCACGACGCACAAAAAACGCGCGCAAAAACGCTGCGTTTTGCGACGCGTGCGTCGTTTTTTGACGAAAATCGGACGCACGAAAAATGCAACTTGTTGCATTTTCTTGCGTCCGACGCTAGCATCGGAAACGACGCACGTGTCGAAAAACGCCACCCAAAAAACGCACGCGTCCCCTATGTTAAACATAGGGGCGCGTCGCCGCTGCGTCGCCGACGCAACAGCGACGCACATTAGCGGAACGCTAATGTGAACGTAGCCTAACACAGTAATGATGACATTGTTGACATCAGATTGCCAGTTCCTTCTTTTCAGCGATAGGGATGTTACAATGCAAGCAATGTCTTCATCATGATTCTTTATTTCTTTTTGGTCATGCCTTTATCATGCAGATGATGCTATAGTGCAGTATCACATTTACTGGCTCCATCTGCAGTTATTTATAAGGCCGAATTACAACTTTTCATTGTTTGCTGTTCCTATGCATATTACTAATTGATTATTACATTGATGATAAAGTGCATGTATACAACTGATATATTGTGAAATCTGAGCTGGTGCCTGTCCCCTCTATTCCCACTAAGCTCATCGGCCGACACATTCGGTGGGCCTGAGAATCAGTTCCCACTGCCAGTAATTGCATAGCTAGAACTAGTTCTTGTATGCATCTTAGTTCCTGTGTCTTAATGGATACTCCTGATCCTCACTTTGGCTTGTTTACTGAGAATTCTTTTGCCTGATATCTTTGTACCTCTTGATTTCAACCCTACGATCTAACTATTCTTGCCAGATTGTAGCACTAATTAAAGGGTGAAGGCCAGGGTAACTACCGAGATTTAATAAATCAATAGGCCAGTTCCCAGCCTGTTTGTCGTAGCCACCATTTTTAGAGCTGCTAGCTGACCACAAACCAGGTCAATAGATCTGCATTTATATCTATTAGAAATATTTAATGCGACAATGACAATAAATCTGGACTGTGACATGAACACACAGGTAGAACAGTGTGATATGGTACTGTGTGGTTGGAAAAGGAATTAAACTCCATCCATTGCCTTTTCACTGATATTAGTAGCTTTGTGATTAGGTACAAATGGCAGATTCTTTTAAAGTCACTAATTAGATTCTTGGAATTATTAAGTGACAAGCTATTTCCATTCCAACTGGCAGCTATAAAGTCTTTTAATTGATTTTTTAAGGTATTTTTTTTCAACAAGCAATCTTTCTGGTATGTACAGCTCTCACAGTTTCCTAATGATTAATAAGCCAATAGATTTTAATTACTTACTTGCCAATATCATCCCAATTACTGATATGCAGAAAAGCCAGAATTGGCTGCCACAGAAACATAGAGCTGAGAGAATGGATTACCATCTGCAATTTCTTGTATCTTGCTTAAAGAGCTCTTAATTAGCTCACCAGCATTCATTACTGTGATTTCTTCTAAATGGTGCTTTGGTCTTTTTAAGCTTTTGCTGGATTAATGAGGTGACGGCATCTCTTGGTCACGTACAAGTAATCTGTATACATGTATTGTTTGTAATTTTGAACATGAACTAAACTAACATTGATGCCTCATTCAGTTACCCATTTATTCACATTTGTGTAATATTTGCATTTTTCAGCGAAAGAACATGTACCCACTTCTGGGGCCAGTCCATTTTTTTTTTTTTTTGCAAATGTCTGCAATAAAAGCCCCCAAACAAACAGATATGTCCATAGTGTGCACTATGCGGTGGCAATAAATCCACACCATAGTACCACCACATGTGTACTATGTGGTGGCAATTAGAGATGGGTGAACTGAACAGTAAAGTTCAGGGTCGGTACCGTACACCTAGTGTTCGGGCATGGACTTCTGTAGGAAGTGCTTGTTACTGTTCGGTTTCAGCTGCCTGAACATCCGGTGTTTCCCTTGTTGTCATCTGCATAACAGCGCGAGAAACACCAGCGGCTCTAACCGGCGGTAAAATTATCGCAGGTCAGAGAACGAGCAGTTGTGACCGGTGTTAAAAACATTATCTTCGGTCACAGGACTACTCTCATCAGCCTACGCCTGCTGTCGCTGATAACAGCAAGAGCAGGTGCCACTGATGGGATTATTCATAAGCTGGCACCAGTGCTATAAATAAATAAATTAAAAAAATGATAACTATCACAGGCAAAATTGACAGCTGCGGGCTGCAATCCTCAGTTGTCAGCTTTATCATGCTGGTTATCAAGAATAGAGGGGTCCCATACCATTTTTTTTTTTAAATTGTTTTTCTGGGTCGTCGTGGCACAGCAAGGATTATCATCGTAATTGATAGCTGAGGGATATGGTTGTTTATTTTCATCTTTTTTCAGGGGACATGGGCATCGGTGGATTAGGCGTAAGGTGAGCATAGCTGTGCTTTTTTATTTTTATTTCAAAGAAAGGAGCCTGTGTCATTATTTCGATTAAAAGATTTTATTCTGGCTGGGTCTTTTTTAGAATCTAAATGGGATTAGAAATGGGGATGTCTTATAGACTCCTCTCTATTACTAACATGTGGGCTTGATGTCAGCGGCCATAAAATAGCTCACATCAACCCCACAACGATTAACTCGCTTGCTACTGTATCAGTGCAAGTGGAAAGAAGCAGGATAAGTGCCAGAATTCGTGCATCTTAGGCTACGTTCACATTAGCGTTTTGCGTGTGTGCGTCGGGCGACGCAGCGGCGACGCATGCGTCATGCGCCCCTATATTTAACATGGGGGACGCATGGACATGCGTTGTGCTGCGTTGTGCTGCGTTGTGCGACGCATGCGTTTTTTTTGCCGCAAGCGTCGGGCGCAGAAAACGCAACAAGTTGCATTTTTCTTGCGTCCAAATTTTGGCAAAAAAGGATGCATGCGTCGCAAAACGAAGCGTTTTGGTGCGTTTTTATTTGCGTTGTGCGTTGCGTCACTGACGCACAACGCAAATGTGAAAGTAGCCTAATAGATGCACCTTTTCTGGGGTGACTGCGGCCTGCTATGTTTAGGCTGGGGGAGCAATATCCATGGACCCTTACCAATCTGAGAATAGCAGCCCATAGCTGTCTGTTTTAGCTTGGCTGGTTGTCAAAAATGGGAGGGTTCCCAGGCCATTTTTTAAAAGTTATTTAAATTAAAAAAAAAAACTGTTTGAAATCCCTTTATTCTTGATATTTACCTTTGATAAAACTTACAACTGAGGGTTGAAGCCTGTAGCTGTAAGTTTTGCCTGTGCTGATTATCATAAATAAAAGAGACCCCACTTCATATTTTTTTTTTTTATTTAATTATAGCACAGGCGCCGACTGATGAATACTCCCGCATGGGAGTAGCACTCTCTTCAACCCACGCCTGTGATCATCGGTAACCTTTTTACTGTCGGTCACAGCTTCTGGCTCACACTCTGTCCTGCAGTTATGATTTTGCTGCCGATCAGAGCCCATGTTTGCTGTGCTGTCATGAAGATGGCAGTGTGACAAACAACGGATGTTCGAGCCCCAATCATGTGAATAGGGTTCAGATTTGAATATTGTTCTGATACCCGAACCAAACTTTTTTTTACATGTTCAGCCGAACCCACCGGAACTGAACTACCACGAGTTCACCCGTCACTAGTGGTTATAAATCCACACTTTATCAGTTTTCAAAGAATTTAGCACTGTTGTCTTTTTTATATTTTGTGTACTGCTTTCCTGTATGACATTATGCACAGGGCATTCTGGTTGATACAAGATGAAGGGGAGTGCGTTCTCCATTATATGATCGTAACATAGTAATGTCATAGTATATGGATATTGCACATTGGTGGCACAATAGTGGGATGATGCATATCTTTAAATCATAGCAGAGTAATTACACAGTTATGCCACAGTATAGGGATATTGTGTATACTGATGTCTCAATATTGTAATCATGTACACAGTGGTATCAACGTTGAGATACTCCATAATGTGACATTACACAGAGATGACACAGCACAAAATTAATCCACACAGTGATCTCAAAGTACATACACACAGTATTAAGAATAGCCAGATGGTGCATACATTGAAATAATAGCACAGTAATACAAGCAGTGATGTCATAGCACAGGGCTAATGTGCACAGTGATGTCACAGTACAGGGCTAATGTGTACGGTGATGTCACAGCACAGGGCTAATGTGCGCAGTGATGTCACAGCACAGGGCTAATGTGCGCAGTGATGTCATAGCACAGGGCTAATGCGCGCAGTGATGTCACAGCACAGGGCTAATGTGCACAGTGATGTCATAGCACAGGGCTAATGTGCACAGTGATGTCATAGCACAGGGTTAATGTGTATGGTGATGTCACAGCACATGGCAAATGTACGCAGTGGTGTCACAGTACAGGGCTAATGTGCGCAGTGATGTCACAGCACAGGGCTAATGTGCGCAGTGATGTCACAGCACAGGGCTAATGTGCACAGTGGTGTCATAGCACAGGGTTAATGTGCACAGTGGTGTCATAGCACAGGGTTAATGTGTATGGTGATGTCACAGCACAGGGCAAATGTACGCAGTGGTGTCACAGCACAGGGCTAATGTGCAAAGTAATGTCATAGCACAGGGTTAATGTGTACGGTGATGTCACAGCACAGGGCTAATTTGCGCAAGGATGTCACAGTACAGGGCTAATGTGCGCAGTGATGTCATAGCACAGGGTTAATGTGTACGGTGATGTCACAGCACAGGGCTAATGTGCACAGTGATGTCACAGCACAGGGCTAATGTGCGCAGTGATGTCATAGCACAGGGTTAATGTGTACGGTGATGTCACAGCACAGGGCTAATGTGCGCAAGGATGTCACAGTACAGGGCTAATGTGCGCAGTGATGTCATAGCACAGGGTTAATGTGTACGGTGATGTCACAGCACAGGGCTAATGTGCGCAAGGATGTCACAGCACAGGGCTAATGTGCACAAGGATGTCACAGCACAGGGCTAATGTGCGCAAGGATGTCACAGCACAGGGCTAATGTGCGCAAGGATGTCACAGCACAGGGCTAATGTGCGCAAGGATGTCACAGTACAGGGCTAATGTGCGCAGTGATGTCATAGCACTGGGCTAATGTGTACGTTGATGTCACAGCACAGGGCTAATGTGCGCAAGGATGTCACAGCACAGGGCTAATGTGCGCAAGGATGTCACAGCACAGGGCTAATGTGCGCAAGGATGTCACAGTACAGGGCTAATGTGCGCAGTGATGTCATAGCACTGGGCTAATGTGTACGTTGATGTCACAGCACAGGGCTAATGTGCGCAAGGATGTCATAGTACAGGGCTAATGTACGGAGTGATGTCATAGCACAGGGTTAATGTGCAAAGTGGTATCAAAATTGTGGGATGATGTGTACAGTGGGCTTCCCACACAGGATAGTGCAGACAGTGACTGTTCTGGAATAATGTTGACAGCAGTGTCACAGTAGAAGGATAATGCACACAGTAAAACAACAGGAATACCACATACGCACAGTGAAAAAACATAGGATGAAAATAAGATGTCATGGAAATGTAATTCATGGAGTCCCATAGTAAAATGTTGTCATTATATTCTCCAAGGATCATAATCTTACCCCTCTGTACAGATGGTTCCCCACTCTGGTAGGGCCCATAGCACCTGCTAATTTGGCAGTTACACCCAAGACTGTAATTTTAATAGTTTGTGTCCTGTCACTCCAGATCCACTTCTGAGACTGTATTACGAGATTACAAGGACTATGAGGGGCACGTGACCTCCGGCTCTTCTGTTGCCCTCTCTTGTGTAGAAGCTAAATATCTGTATCCCCGGTAAATATCTGTATCCCCGGTAAATATCTCTATCCCTGGTATATTTTTCTGGTAGCCTGATGATTAATGCGCCTATAATATAAGAACAGACTGCAGCTGAATTGTCTGGCTTTTTTTCAATCTGACCATTATTCATTTTGTCTTCTTTTTGATGTTATCATAAAATATATCCCTCACCCACATTCACTGTGCCGATAAGAAGCTTGGCTTAAAATGAAATGATTCCTGTGATAAACTAAGGCCTGATATTGTGTGCAAACAATGGGGTCTCCAGTCAGTAGCAGCGCGGGCGGTCTCTTAGGACACTAATGAATTTCCTCCCTCTGTGATGTAATGAAATGTATGTACACAGTACAGATGGTTCAGTGTGACCCCGACCTGCAGCATGGGCGCTTTACTACACGCGGTCTTTCCATCTGGCTTTGGCAGTGATTTATTTTGGTGTTTCTGAAGATAAATGACTCGCTATACAGGGGACCTGGTCTAAAAATATCACACAATTAAACATAAATGCCATGTGTCACGATTCCCCCTGACCGCTGTCACCAATGGGTCAGGATTCACACCGTGACCGTCACCCCTACGTCACGGATTGAGGTGACTTTAGGCCAACAGACGGCTATCACATGTGCAGGGGGGCTTATCTTAGTTATCCCTCCACTCCACGATGTGATGAAAAACCACACACAAGGCTATTGACCTCTTAGTTTACAGCAGGGGCTTATTCTAGGTATCCCACTGCTTTTCTATATACCACGAACTGCAGGGATTTATGTATATCCCGCTTACAGTTCCACTTAACACTTGCAGCTCTCTGGCGCCCCCCTTACTCTCAGGTCAGATTAGGTACTGCACCCTGGGTAATTAGTCGCCAGAAAGGCTGCCTGCTATGTACTGGCTATTGGGCACGCTGCAGCGACGCGATAACTACTCCCACTCAGGCAGGAACAATAATTATCAAACCCGCAGTTGCTTCAGCATAATCCAACAGTCAGCGCACTTTCGCTGCCACCAGCTTCGATTAAACGGGTCCGAAGCTAACCCAGCACAACAGTAACAGTAGCGTATTTCCCTTCAGAGACTTAGGGTACGGTTTAGAACAGGAGAACAAACTAATATATAATAGTATATCCCATTAAAAATAATTAGGCAGTGCTTTATCAAAAATATTTTATAAAAAGGTTATAAATGAGACAATTGCAAATATGTACATGGGTAATTATAACATAAAGGGAATAAATGAGAAAAGATAACACTCACATGTTAAAAGCATTGCAGGCAATCAGGCTAGGGCAGTTTCCATATATCCCAGTCCATGGGATGCTGCTGGCTTCAGGAGAGGACAAGAAGTCAGGAAGAAATCTAGCAGCAGGAAACTGGGGAGCCTGCCACAACCTTAATACCTTAAGGCTGTGACATCACAGAAAGGCTGGCTTATCCAGACCCTCCTCTCTCTACATTCTGCCTAAACTTTAAACTATTCTCTCTAATTTCTATAACTTCACTACAAAACACGTCATAGTTCTAACAAACCCATCAATCATCTCGGGTTAACGTGAGCATTCTAATGAGATCAAATATGTCCTATCTGGGATACATATTTACAGAGAAAACCCTACTTCTTTACCAGACGGAGTTAGAAGCCCGAGTTTAAAGGGGTGGGTACCTACACCGAGTGGGAATACGAATATATATTTTCGTGTTCTTACCGTAAACATGGTGCATAATATCGTACCAAAACCAAACAAAGGATCTTTCATGAATTTTGGAGCCACTTTACCAGTTCTGACTAGTGAAGGTGGGAGGGGTGAGGGACTTTCCTCTGAGCCTGGAATTTACGACCCCAGTGCAATAAAACCCCCTTCTAGCATACAGTCCGTAGCCCAGAGAGAAACAAGTAGAGTCAGCCAGTGAAGGGGGGGTTTAGCCCACCTCATGAGCTGACGAGCAACTAAACTTATGATATTTCATACCATATCGTGACACCATGGTTTCAAAAAGTGACCTAATAATTCGGGTGTTATTTGTGTGGAAGAATGTCAAAAAGTTAATTGAAAAGCTGAAAACAATTTAATATATGTTGTAATCTATAATGTAGTGGACAGGACAGCAGAGATTAGTTTGGTACATGAAGTGACAAGAGGTTGTTTTATGTCTCTGGGCAATTTTGTTGTTTTATAAATGCACCCATTTTTACATTAATAACAAGTAGCTATATGCCAGGATAGTGGGGTTTGCAAGATGTGCAAAATTTGCTTCGTCTGCCTAGAGCTTGGCAGCAGATGGTGTACTTAGCTCTGTGCATGTGGCATCGTAGAAAACAGGCCAAGACAACAGAATAGGGCAAGAATAAGGAGATAAAGTGAAATAATGACTGTGATCATGACTTCTTTATTAAAGTAAAGGGGCAAAACCTAGAAGGAAATGGTCAAGGACATGGGCTTCCACATTTACTTGGTGTGTACCTGAGCAGATCTTTTTCAGCCTATCAAAGATATCACAGAGGTTGTTGTATTTCAACAATCCCTGTTCAGATGGCAAGACCCCAATAATGAGCTGATTGAGGGCTGATGGAGTTACCCTTTTCTGCCGTTTTCACGGTTGGCGGTGACTGCTCCTAGGTTAAAGTGGAATACATTATTTCCGCGATTGAAGTTAATGGATGAATTGCATCCTCTCGGTGAGATCGCTATGATTAATGGGACAGAGTTCACATAATGCAGAAGACCCCATTCAATGTCTTTCTGCTTTTTGGTTCTAAACAGTAAGCCAATTATACATCACATCAGATAAGTCATTTATCTCAGGACTTACCCTTTAACTTACTACATCCACCGTGAAGAGGATACAGTAAAGAGCCCCTTGTATCGGTAAGTCAAGTTCTAACAGTTTAATTTGTGTTAAATGCAAAACGAGTCTGCCACTTTGTATTAGGCTATCTCTGTGACCGCCATTACGTCTTTTTACTGACCTGAGATATAAGCAGGGCCGGACTGGCCATCGGGCAGTTCTGGCAAATGGCAGAAGGGCCGGTGGCAGTAGTGGGCTGCTCGAGTGTGCCGCTGTCGGCACACTCCCGGCCCCGCATTCAACTATACCGGCGTCATAGACGCCGGTACAGTTGAATGCAATGATGGAGGAAAGAGAGCATCTGCTGTCGCTCCCTCTCCCATCATTCCCCACTCTGCCTGCCGCTGACACTGCGGGTGCGCAATGACGTCATATCATCGCACACCTGCTGTGTGACCGGGCGGGTAGACTGCAGCTGCTGAGACCGGAGCCAGGAGCAGCGCGGGGCAAGAGGAAAGGTGATTACATCATATAAATGGTTAACAGAGTGTGGGGGCTTCTTCTTTAACCTCATCAACACCCAGAGATCATGGTTGTGTGGTCCTGATGTTTGCCATGGCAATTAATGACCAAATAGCGGCCTTACAGTTTATAGGCAATAATGGCCTGCTCAGAAGTTAGCGACATTTAGGTGGTAAAAATACACTTTTTAATTTCTGTCATGTCACTTTGTATTAATGCCTAAAAATAACCTGAAGGGTTAATAAACTACCTGACAGCAGTTTTCAGTATGTCAGGGGGTGCTGTTTTTAAAATGGTATCATTTTTGGGGGGTTCCAATATATATAACGTCACTTCAAACTTGGATATGTCCCTAAAAAATAAATTTTGTAAATTTCCTTGAAAAAAGGAAAAATTACTGCTACATTTTAAACCTCCTAAAATGCTAGCAAAATGAAATCGCATTTTACAAATGGTGCTGATTTAAAGCTGACATGAGGGAAATGTTATTTATTAATGTTTTGCTGTGGTATGACGACCTGGATTACAGGGATAATCATTCAAAGTTTGAAAATTGCAAAAAAAAATTTAACAATTTTGTCACATTTTGATATTTTTTTTATGAATAAACACAAAACATATTCACCTAAATTTACCATTACCATAAATTAAAATGTGCCCCGAATAAACATTCTCAAACTCAATGGGATTTGTTGAAGCGTTCCCGAATTACCACGTGAAGTGACGCTGGTCAGATTTCATAAATGTTGCCCGGTCACTAAAGGGTTAAGGACTCAATTCGTATTCATGCTGTCACTACTTGGACTTTTCAAGAATGAAATGCTTGGAGTTATGGGAATCATGTGAACCCTCTTGATGTTTCTCACCTAGAGGCTTTGTAACAAAAGATGCCGATGTTATCGTTTCCCACGATAGTCTTGCATAATGCCTCCCCTGTTGTGCAACCTAATGAAGGCAGAGATAGTTTATGAGATTGTCTGACCCGTAGTCCTGACAGCATGCCAAGAAGCACACACATACATAAGATGGCGGTGGGCTGAACAATGCTAAGGTTCATTATTCTGACCATCAGCTGTTTCTCTGATACAGAGGAGCACTAGTTTGGCTAAAGGTACCTTCACACATAACGATTTTGTTAACGATATCGTTGCAACGTCACGCTTTTTGTGATGTAGCAACGATATCTTTAACGAAATCGTTATTTGTGACAGCGACCAACGATCAGGCCCCTGCTGGGAGATCGTTGGTCATTGGGGAATGATTAGGACCTTTTTTTGGTCGCTGATCACCCGCTGTCATCGCTGGATTGACGTGTGTGACGCCGATCCAGCGATGTGTTCACTGGTAACCAGGGTAAACATCGGGTTACTAAGCGCAGGGCCGCGCTTAGTAACCCGATATTTACCCTGGTTACCATTGTAAAAGTAAAAAAAAAAACGGTACATACTCACATTCCGATGTCTGTCACGTCCCCCGCCGTCAGCTTCCTTGCACTGACTGTCAGCGTCGGCCGTAAAGCAGAGCACAGCGGTGATGTCACCGCTGTGCTCTGCTTTACGGCCAGCGCTGACACAGTCAGTGCGGGAAGCTGACGCTGGGGGACGTGACAGACATCGGAATGTGAGTATGTACTGTTTTTTTTTTTTTTTTTACTTTTACAATGGTAACCAGGGTAAATATCGGGTTACTAAGCGCGGCCCTGCGCTTGGTAACCCGATGTTTACCCTGGTTACCTGGGGACTTCGGCATCATTGAAGACAGTTTCAACGATGCCGAAGTCTTTCCCCTGATCGTTGGTCGCTGGAGAGAGCTGTCTGTGTGACAGCTCCCCAGCGACCACACAACGACTTACCAACGATCACAGCCAGGTCGTATCGCTGGTCGTGATCGTTGGTAAGTCGTTTAGTGTAACGGTACCTTAAGTACTCTTGTGTTTTCTGTGGGAAAGCCATACAGAGACATCTCTGCTGGCGACTAATCTCCGGTAGAACAAAGAGATCGCAAACCCCAACAATGAAATGGCCAACACCTCCATACACCCTAAAGTGTTCTGCATTCAAGTGTTTGGAGATTCTTGCCTGTCAACAGTGCAAGTTACTGATTAGCTGGGTGAATGTATATTCCCTACACATACCTTTTATCCCAAGGAGCATTGCCTGGTCTATAGTCTACTTACGTCAGGTGGTCATCTTCACAAGGAGAAACATTAAATGCAAATCATATTTCTGATATATCAAAATTCTCTCCATAGTCCCAGCCTTTCTGGAGACAAGTTCGCCAGTAATTTCATTTTTTATGTCTGGAGGACAGTGAGGTGTGCATTTCATTTAGTGCAGCCTGACTTTGAGGTAGGTCATTTTAATTTATATACCGTACTTAGCTTTTTCTTTTGGAAGAATAAGAATTTGACTTTTACATATATTTTTTTTCTATCTGAACTTGAATTGAACTCTAATGTCTTTGAAGCTTAAAATAAGGTTTTGAAGATGTCTTCAAATGAGGCATTTAAGCATTAAAGGGAACCTGTCACCTGAATTTGGCGGGACCAGTTTTGGGTCATATGGGCGGAGTTTTCAGGTGTTTGATTCACCCTTTCCTTACCCGCTGGCTGCATGCTGGCCGAAATACTGGATTGAAGTTCATTCTCTGTCCTCCATAGTACACGCCTGCGCAAGGCAAGATTACCTTGCGCAGGCATGTACTACGGAGGACAGAGAATTAACTTCAATCCAATATTTCAGCCAGCATGCAGCCAGCGGGTAAGGAAAGGGTGAATCAAACACCTGAAAACTCCGCCCATATGACCCAAAACTGGTCCCGCCAAATTTAGGTGACAGGTTCCCTTTAATGATTTTAATAGATTTGACAATATCTTTAGTATCATTGCAAAAAAAAGGGAAGAAGCCAGCACTGCTTATGGTCAGAACGCAATAACTGAAGTGCAATTGCACATAAATTCTAACTGTATTTCAAATATGAGACATTTAGCAAACAATTGATCAATTCTTTGAGCTACCCCGCCACTTCACGGCATTCTCATAATGGGGCAGTCCTAATCTACGTATTTTATTTACGTTGTGCCATTATGGCCTCCTGAATATTTAAAGAGTATATATATAAAAAAAAAATAAAAAAAGGACCACATTACATGCGAACTGTACCTGGAGCATTTTCAGAATCACTCCCTTGGTGCCAGGAAAGGCAAGCGCAGGTAAAGGCCGATCAGGTCCAGTGCGGACATTTCAGATCTGGCTTCCACACTGCGAAACCCGCACCAAAGATGAAGGGTGAGACATAGGTGCACAATAAACTGGAGCCTGAGGCAGGGCAGGGCTGCTGTGTGTGTGCACAGCAGCCTATCAATCACAGTGAACACAGAAAGAATGGCGCACATAACCCAGCGTGCGCGGCAACAGTGGTGGTCAGCCACGTACCAATGCAAAGCAAAAAAAAGGGAAGAAGCCAGCACTGCTTATGGTCAGAACGCAATAACTGAAGTGCAATTGCACATAAATTCTAACTGTATTTCAAATATGAGACATTTAGCAAACAACTGATCAATTCTTTGAGCTACCCCGCCATTTCACGGCATTCTCATAATGGGGCAGTCCTAATCTACTTATTTTATTTACGTTGTGCCATTATGGCCTCCTGAATATTTAAAGAGTATGTATAAAAAAAAGGACCACATTACATGCGAACTGTACCTGGAGCATTTTCAGAATCACTCCCTTGGTGCCAGGAAAGGCAAGCGCAGGTAAAGGCCGATCAGGTCCAGTGCGGACATTTCAGATCTGGCTTCCACACTGCCAAACCCGCACCAAAGATGAAGGGTGAGACAGGCTGAGACACAGGTGCAGGGGCTTTAGTATCATTGACCACCTTCACCATTATAAAAATGTCACATATTAAGTTAAACTGCTAAAGCTGATAATTGTATTGGCAAAGGTGACTAATGATGGGGGAAAAGAAATCATCTCTTTCAATTACTGTCACAGATTACATATTCAGGTTGCTACAGTTGTACACATAGACATTCATTCATGCAGTTGTAAAGCATCTCTGTGTGACATGGATGTACCACCCAAAACCTGCACTTAGGATTGCTATCTGAGATGTTTCAACCCAAAGTGCTCCTTGCGGGCATCAAATATAAACCATCAGTGGCTAAAGACTCTTTGTGGTTGAAAGAAGGGCATACTCTATTGGCGCAAAAGCTCTTAAGATATATATAATATATATATATATATATATATATATATATATAATTGTCTAAGGGTTTTTCCGTCTGTCTGTCTTTCTGTCTGTCATAAAGGACGTAGATATCCCGCGTCTCTGATTGGTCGAGGCCAGGATTGGCCTCGACCAATCAGCAACGGGCACAGCGACGATGATGTCATAAAGGACGTAGAAATCCCACGTTTCTGATTCAGTGACGGGCACAGTATCGACGTAGATGTCATAATGGTTGCCATGACGACGATGATGTCATAAAGGTTGGCTCGACCAATCAGCGACGGGCACAGTCTGCCGCGAATTCTGGAATCATCAATGTCCATATACTACGGGGACATGCATATTCTAGAATACCCGATGCGTTAGAATCGGTCCACAATCTAGTATATATATATATATATATATATATATATATATATATATATATATATATATATATATATATATATATATATACTAAATGGTGGCCCGATTCTAACGCATCGGGTATTCTAGAATATGTATGTAGTATATTTATGAAGATTTCAGAATAATGCAATGAATACACAGGATTCGGCCGGCCGGGCGCGACCAATTAGCGAAGCATGGTTCAAACCCGCACCAATTCCCAGCCGGACTGCGTCTGTCGCAACCAATCAGTGAAGCCAGGGCCAGCTCCAGGTTTTTGAGGGCCCCGGGCGAAAGAGTCTCACAGCCCACATAGCATATGACACAGCCCACATAGTATATAGCACAGCCACGTAGTATATAGCACAGTCACGTAGTTTATAGCACAGCTACGTAGTATATAATACAGCCATGTAGTATATAGCACATCCACATAGTATATTGCACAGCCACGTAGTATATAGCACAGCCCACGCAGTATATAGCACAGCCCACATCATATAGCCACGTAGTATATAGGACAGCCATGTAGTATATTGCACAGCCACATAGTATATAGCACAGCCCACGTAGTATATAGCACAGCGACGTAGTATATAACACAGCCCACGTAGTATATAACACAGCCCACATAGTATATAGCACAGCCATGTAGTATATAGCACAGCTACATAGTATATAATACAGCCATGTAGTATATAGCACAGCCACGTAGTATATTGCACAGCCACGTAGTATATTGCACAGCCACGTAGTTTATAGCACAGCCATGTAGTATATAGTACAGTCCACACAGTATATAACACAGCCCATATGGTATATAGCACAGCCCACGCAGTATATAACACAGCCCACGTTATATATAGCACAGCCCACACAATATATAACACAGCCCATGTAGTATATAACACAGCCGCGGAGTATATTGCACAGCCACGTAGTATATTGCACAGCCATGTAGTATATAGCACAGCCACGTAGTATATTGCACAGCCACATAGGATATAGCACAGCCGACGCAGTAAATATCACAGCGACGTATATAACACAGTCCACGTAGTATATAACACAGCCCTCATATTATATAACACAGCCCACATAGTATATAGCAATGTGGGCACCATATTCCTGTTAAAAAAGTAATTAAAATAAAAAATAGTTATATACTCACCTTCCGGCGACCCCCGGATCCAGCCCAGGCCATTAGCGATGCTCCTCACGATGTTCCGTTCCCAGTGATGCTTTGAGGCAATAACCCGTGATGATGTAGCAGTCTCATGAGACCGCTATGTCATCTGGGGTCATCGCAATGTATTCTTGGGACCGGAGCGTTGCGAAGAGCGGTAAAGGCTGCCGCGGACGCCGGAAGGTGAGAATATAAAGATTTTTTTTTAACATTATATGTTTTTACTATTGATGCTGCATAGGCAGCATCAATAGTAAAAAGTTGGTCACACTTACAGGGTTAATGGCAGCGTTAACGGACTGCGTTACACCACGTGGTTGGATCCAAAGATCTCAAATTTGGACTCATCAGACCAAAGCACAGATTTCCTCTGGTCTACTGTCCATTCCTTGTGTTCTTTAGCCCGGCCCCAAACAAGTCTCTTCTGCTTGTTGCCTGTCCTTAGCAGTGGTTTCCTAGCAGCTATTTTACCATGAAGGCCTGCTGCACAAAGTCTCCTCTTAACAGTCGATGTAGAGATGTGTCTGCTGCTAGAACTCTGTGTGGCATTGACCTGGTCTCTAATCTGAGCTGCTGTTAACCTGCGATTTCTGAGGCTGGTGACCCCGATAAACTTATTCTCAGAAGCAGAGGTGACTCTTGGCCTTCTTTTGCTGGGGCGGTCCTCATGTGAGCCAGTTTCTTTGTAGCGCTTGATGGTTTTTGCCACTGCACTTGGGGACACTTTCAAAGTTTTCCCAATTTTTCGGACTGACTGACCTTCATTTCTTAGGCTACGTTCACACTAGCGTTGCGCCGCCCTGCGTCGGCGACGCAACGCGCAACGCACGAAAAAACGCGCACAAACGCACGCAAAAACGCACGCGTTTTGCGACGCGTGCGTCGTTTTTTGATGAGAATCGGACGCACAGAAAATGCAACTTGTTGCATTTTCTTGCGTCCGACGCTAGCGTCGTAAACGACGCAAGTGTCAAAAAACGCCACCCAAAAAATGCACGCGTCCCCTATGTTAAACATAGGGGCGCGTCGCCGCTGCGTCGCCGCTGCGTCGCCGGCGCAACAGCGACGCACATTGGCGGAACGCCAATGTGAACGTAGCCTAAAAGTAATGATGGCCACTCGTTTTTCTTTACTTGGCTGCTTTTTTCTTGCCATAATACAAATTCTAACAGTCTATTCAGTGGGACTATCAGTTGTGTATCCACCAGACTTCTGCACAACACAACTGATGGTCCCAACCCCATTTATAAGGCAAGAAATCCCACTTATTAAACCTGACAGGGCACACCTGTGAAGTGAAAACCATTCCCGGTGACTACCTCTTGAAGCTCATCAAGAGAATGCCAAGAGTGTGCAAAGCAGTCATCAAAGCAAAAGGTGGCTACTTTGGAGAACCTAGAATATAAGACATATTTCAGTTGTTTCACACTTTTTTGTTATTTATATAATTCAACATGTGTTAATTCATAGTTTTAATGCCTTTAGTGTGAATGTACAATTTTCATAGTCATGAAAATACAGAAAAATCTTTAAATGGGAAGGTGTGTCCAAACTTTTGGTCTGCACTGTGTATATGTGTATATACAGTGGGGCAAAAAAGTATTTAGTCAGTCAGCAATAGTGCAAGTTCCACCACTTAAAAAGATGAGAGGCGTCTGTAATTTACATCATAGGTAGACCTCAACTATGGGAGACAAACTGAGAAAAAAAATCCAGAAAATCACATTGTCTGTTTTTTTTAACATTTTATTTCCATATTATGGTGGAAAATAAGTATTTGGTCAGAAACAAAATTTCATCTCAATACTTTGTAATATATCCTTTGTTGGCAATGACAGAGGTCAAACGTTTTCTGTAAGTCTTCACAAGGTTGCCACACACTGTTGTTGGTATGTTGGCCCATTCCTCCATGCAGATCTCCTCTAGAGCAGTGATGTTTTTGGCTTTTCGCTTGGCAACACGGACTTTCAACTCCCTCCAAAGGTTTTCTATAGGGTTGAGATCTGGAGACTGGCTAGGCCACTCCAGGACCTTGAAATGCTTCTTATGAAGCCACTCCTTCGTTGCCCTGGCGGTGTGCTTTGGATCATTGTCATGTTGAAAGACCCAGCCACGTTTCATCTTCAATGCCCTTGCTGATGGAAGGAGGTTTGCACTCAAAATCTCACGATACATGGCCCCATTCATTCTTTCATGTACCCGGATCAGTCGTCCTGGCCCCTTTGCAGAGAAACAGCCCCAAAGCATGATGTTTCCACCACCATGCTTTACAGTAGGTATGGTGTTTGATGGATGCAACTCAGTATTCTTTTTCCTCCAAACATGACAAGTTGTGTTTCTACCAAACAGTTCCAGTTTGGTTTCATCAGACCATAGGACATTCTCCCAAAACTCCTCTGGATCATCCAAATGCTCTCTAGCAAACTTCAGACGGGCCCGGACATGTACTGGCTTAAGCAGTGGGACACGTCTGGCACTGCAGGATCTGAGTCCATGGTGACGTAGTGTGTTACTTATGGTAGGCCTTGTTACATTGGTCCCAGCTCTCTGCAGTTCATTCACTAGGTCCCCCCGCGTGGTTCTGGGATTTTTGCTCACCGTTCTTGTGATCATTCTGACCCCACGGGGTGGGATTTTGCGTGGAGCCCCAGATCGAGTGAGATTAACAGTGGTCTTGTATGTCTTCCATTTTCTAATTATTGCTCCCACTGTTGATTTCTTCACTCCAAGCTGGTTGGCTATTGCAGATTCAGTCTTCCCAGCCTGGTGCAGGGCTACAATTTTGTTTCTGGTGTCCTTTGACAGCTCTTTGGTCTTCACCATAGTGCAGTTTGGAGTCAAACTGTTTGAGGGTGTGCACAGGTGTCTTTTTATACTGATAACAAGTTTAAACAGGTGCCATTACTACAGGTAATGAGTGGAGGAAAGAGGAGACTCTTAAAGAAGAAGTTACAGGTCTGTGAGAGCCAGAAATCTTGATTGTTTGTTTCTGACCAAATACTTATTTTCCACCATAATATGCAAAAAAAATGTTAAAAAAACAGACAATGTGATTTTCTGGATTTTTTTTTCTCAGTTTGTCTCCCATTGTTGAGGTCTACCTATGATGTAAATTACAGACGCCTCTCATCTTTTTAAGTGGTGGAACTTGCACTATTGCTGACTGACTAAATACTTTTTTGCCCCACTGTATATATATATATATATATGTATATATATATATATATATATATATATATATATGTATATACATATATCTATCTATCTATATATCTATCTATATATATCTATCTATATATATATATATATATATATATATATATACAGTAGATATATATATATATATATATATATATATAGATATATAATCTATATATCTACTATATAATTGTCTAAGGGTCACTTCTGTCTGTCTGTCTTTCTGTCTGTCTGTCACGGATATTCATTGGTCGTGGCCTCTGTCTGTCCTGGAAATCCAAGTCGCTGATTGGTCGCGGCAAAACAACTACGACCAATCAGCGACGGGCACAGTCTGGAAGAAAATGGCCACTCCTTACTCCCTGCAGTCACTGCCCGGCGCCCGCATACTCCCCTCCACTCACCGCTCACACAGGGTTAATGCCGGCGGTAACGGATCGCGTTATGCCGCGGGTAACGCACTCCGTTACCGCCGCTATTAACCCTGTGTATCCCCAACCTTTTACTATTGATGCTATGTGGCATCAATAGTAAAAAAAATGTAATGATAAAAAATGTAATGTTAAAAATAATAAAAAAGTAAAAAACCTGCTATACTCACCCTCCGTTGTCCGCTGAGCCGCTCCCGCCTGCCGCCATCTTCCGCTCCCAGCGATGCATTGCGAAATTACCCAGAAGACTTAGCGGTCTCGTGAGACCGCTAAGTCATCTGGGTAATTTCGCAATGCATCCTGGGAACGGAAGATGGCGGCAGCCGCGCGCCTATCGGCGGAGCTTCGGTGGATCCCAGGAGATGAGTATATAACTATTTTTTATTTTAATTATTTTTTTAACAGTGATATGGTGCCCACACTGCTGTATACTACGTGGGCTGTGTTACATACCGCGTGGCTCTGTGCTGTATACTACATAGGCAGTGTTATATACTATGTGGGCTGTATGATATACTCCGTGGGCTGTGCTATATGCTGTGTGGGCTGTGCTATATATTACGTGACTGGGCAATATACTACATGGCTCTGTGCTGTATACTACGTGGCTCTATGCTGTATACTACATAGCTGGGCAATATACTACGCGACTGGGCAATATACTACGTGACTGGGCAATATACTACGTGACTTGGGCAATATACTACATGTCTGTGCTGTATACTATGTGACTGGGCAATATACTACGTGGCTGGGCAATATACTACGTAGCTGGGAAATATACTACGTGACTGGGCAATATACTACGTGATTGGGCAATATAAAATGTGTCTGTGCTGTATACTACGTGACTGGGCAATATACTACGTGACTGGGCAATATACTACGTGACTGGGCAATATACTACGTAGCTGTGCAATATGCTACATCGCTGGGCAATATACTATGTGACTGGGCAATATACTGCGTCCCTGGGCAATATGCTACGTGACTGGGCAATATACTACGTAGCTGGGCAATATACTACGTGACTGGGCAATATACTACGTGTCTGTGCTGTATACTACGTGTCTGGGCAATATACTACGTGACTGGGCAATATACTACGTGATTGGGCAATATAAAATGGTCTGTGCTGTATACTACGTGACTGGGCAATATACTACGTGACTGGGCAATATACTACGTGACTGGGCAATATACTACGTAGCTGTGCAATATGCTACATCGCTGGGCAATATACTATGTGACTGGGCAATATACTGCGTCCCTGGGCAATATGCTACGTGACTGGGCAATATACTACGTAGCTGGGCAATATACTACGTGACTGGGCAATATACTACGTGTCTGTGCTGTATACTACGTGTCTGGGCAATATACTACGTGACTGGGCAATATACTACGTAGCTGTGCAATATGCTACGTCACTGGGCAATATGCTACGTGGCTGGGCAATATACAATGTAGCTGTGCAATATACTACGTGGCTGGCAAATATACTATGTGACTGGGCAATATACTTCGTGGCTGGGCAATATACTACGTGACCGGGCAATATACTACGTGGGCTGTGCAATATACTACGTGGACATGCATATTCTAGAATACCAGATGCGTTAGAATCGGGCTACCATCTAGTATATATATATATATATATATATATATATATATATATATAATATATATATATAGTTCTCATTTTTATGGTCTTTAGCAAAGGAGCAAAATACTGCAGGTGGCGGGAAAGGTCAGAGCGTCCCACCGCCTGCGCACTGCAGAACTTTGCTCTGCCCTCCATCGGGCAGATAAGTACGACTGCTCAGGAGGGCAATGCCAAGCAGACTGTGTGAATGATGCAGTGACTCGTCATCCTCAGGAAGCTTGCAGGAGGGCAGCATCACATGAAGAAGAAAGGCGTCGGACCAAGAAGAGCTACACCCATCCGACTGGACCGCCGACCAGGTGAGTATAAGAAGTTATTTTTCTTCTCTTACAGGTCGGGTTGGGGGCAGATATACAGCATTATAGAATGCTGTATATAAGCCCTGAAAGGGGGTGGCTGTAACTCATATTGGCCAAACCTGGTGACAGGTTCCCTTTAACCGCAGCGGAGTAGAAACCTTCTATCTATATAATTGTCTAAGGTCCACTTCCGTCTGTTTGTCTGTTTTCCACTTCCGTCTGTTTGTCTGTAATGGAAATCCCGCATCACTGTTTGTTCGCGGCTGGCTGGGCACGACCAATCAGCGACAGACACAGTCCGGCCACGAAATGGCCCCTCCCTACTCGCCTCCAGTCAGTGCCCCCTCCATACTCCCCTCCAGTGAGCTCCCACATAGCATTTCAGAAGTTGGTTAAATGGACTGCGTTACACCATGGCATAACGCGGTGTAAGGCAGTCCGTTAACGGTGCCATTAACCCTGTGTGACCAACGTTTTACTATTGCCTATGCAGCATCAATAGTAAAAACATATAACGTTAAAAATAATAATTAAAAAAAATCATTATATTCTCACCTTCCATCGTCCATGCCAGCCTTTCCCGCTCCTCGCGACGCTCCGGTCCCAAGAATGCATTGCGGCAACGACCCGTGATGACCGCTACATCATCACGTGTTATTGCCACAAGGCATTACTGGGAACGGAGCGTCGCGACGATCATCGCTAAAGGCCTGGGCTGGATCCGGGGGCCGCCGAAAGGTGAGTATATAACTAATTTTTATTTTAATTCTTTTTTTTAGCAGGGATATGGTGACCACATTGCTATATACTACGTGGGCTGTCTTATATACTGTGTGGGCTGTGTTATATACTGCGTGGGCTGTGTTATATACTACCTTGCTGTGATATATAGTACGTGGGCTGTGCTATATCCTACCTGGCTGTGCAATATACTACGTGGCTGTGTTATATAGGACGTGGCCTGTGTTATATACTGCATGGGCTGTGGTATATACTATGTGGGCTGTGTTATATACTGCAAGGGCTGTGTTATATACTGCGTGGGTTGTGCTATATACTACGTCGGCTGTGCTATATACTACGTGGGCTGTGTTATATACTGCGTGGCCTGTGCTATATACTACATGGCTCTGCAACATACTACGTAGCTGTGCAATATACTATGTAGCTGTTAAATATACTACGTAGCTGTGCAATATACTACGTGGGCTGTGCTATATACTACGTGGCAGTGCTGTGTACTACATGCCTGTGTTATATACTACATGGTCTGTGCTATATACTACATGGGCTGTGCTCTATACTACGTGGGCTGTGTAATATACTGCATGGACTGTGTATTATACTGCGTGGGCTGTGCTATATACTATGTGGGCTATGCTATATACTACATGGGCTGTGCT
Source organism: Ranitomeya imitator (assembly GCF_032444005.1). NCBI lineage: Eukaryota > Metazoa > Chordata > Amphibia > Anura > Dendrobatidae > Ranitomeya > Ranitomeya imitator. Next base: position 150,678,165 of record NC_091284.1, on the reverse strand, counting down.
ATATACTATGTGTCTGTGCTATATACTATGGAGCTGTGCTATATAATACGTGGCCATCCGCAAACAATCAACGACAGGTGCAGTCCGGCCACGAATTGCCGTCGGATTTTAACCACTCTTCGCTAATTGGTCAGGGCCGGCTGGCCGAATCCTGTGTATTCATTGCATTATTCTGAAATCTTCATAAATAAACTACATATATATTCTAGAATACCAATGCGTTAGAATCGGGCCACCATCTAGTACTATATATATATATACATATCATGGTCATTCCATAAAATAGCCTTTTCTTCTATGTATGAATAGGAGTTATTTCCCTATAATGCAGTAACACAATGTATTATATTCTTGTGAATAGATGCACAGTGCTTTCTCCAAATTGAATTGCTTGTTCTCAAAATTAGGATGTATATCAGCACAGCTTTTTCTTTTTTCGTTAGCCAAAATTATATGATTTAATTTTTATGGCAATAGTGTAAAATGGAACAGAAACTTCACTGCTTCTCGGAAGTCTTTGAAAATGTATTTATAAATGTATTTTCTTCCTTCTCAGTGGAATTTTTATTCTGTGATTTGGCTTCCATGAAGTCCATACGGAATTGTGTACAGAATTTCAAAGCAAAAAAACTGGACCTCCATCTCCTGGTTAATAACGGTGAGTCATTGCTTCATCTTACCATTTATTTCTGGATTGTTTTGTAATCATGAATGATTTCCTTTTGTATTACGGTACGTTGTCATGTGTTATACCACATGTATTGTAAACTTGTATTTGGCCTTTAGAGGATAGTATCAGAACATTTAGATTAATAATCCTGTTTACTATAATTGTCTCCAGGTGACAAATTGTAACTTGCTATTTAGTACAGGAGAGTTTGTCAGGATCTCAATGAGGATTCAATACTTTCTGAACTTGAATCTCGTTTGCTGTGCTAGAGATGCATGTTACTCATGTGAAATAGGTAGCTGATGAACAGCGACAAGAAAACAAAAATTTCTTCTGTTCCACATGCCATAGCCAATACCTTGATGAAAAGACAAATAAAATAGTTAGGGTATGTGCGCACGTTCCGGATTATACGCTGATTTTTTGCGCGTTTTTTCAGCGGCTTTCCGTGGAAAAAATGCTTAAAAAACGCATACATTAAGCATCCCATCATTTTTAATGGTTTCCGCAATTTTTGTGCACATATTGTGTTTTTTCGGCAAAAAAACGCATGCGGAAAAATATGCAGCATGTTCATTAATTTTGCGTACTTTAACCCCTTACCGGCATCGGACGTACTATACCGTCCGATGCCGGCTCCCCTGCTTTGATGCAGGGCTCCGCGGTGAGCCCGCACCAAAGCCGGGACATGTCAGCTGTTTTGAACAGCTGACATGTGCCCGTAATAGGCGCGGGCAGAATCGCGATCTGCCCGCACCTATTAACTAGTTAAATGCCGCTGTCAAACGCAGACAGCGGCATTTAACTACCGCTTCCGGCCGGGCGGCCGGAAATGACGTAATCGCCGACCCCCGTCACATGTCCGGGGGTCGGCGATGCGTCTCCATTGTAGCCATAGAGGTCCTTGAGACCTCTATGGTTACTGATTGCCCGTCGCTGTGAGCGCCACCCTGTGGTCGGCGCTCACAGCACACGTGCAATTCTGCTACATAGCAGCGATCAGCAGATCGCTGCTATGTAGCAGAGCCGATCGTGCTGTGCCTGCTTCTAGCCTCCCATGGAGGCTATTGAAGCATGGCAAAAGTTTAAAAAAAAAGTTTAAAAAAATGTGAAAAAAATAAAAAAAAACATAAAAGTTTAAATCACCCCCCTTTCGCCCCAATCAAAATAAATCAATAAAAAAAATATCAAATCTACGCATATTTGGTATCGCCGCGCTCAGAATTGCCCGATCTATCAAATAAAAAAAAGTATTAACGTGATCGCTAAACAGCGTAGCGGGAAAAAAACTCAAAACGCCAGAATTACGTTTTTTTGGTCGCCGCGACATTGCATTAAAATGCAATAACGGGCGATCAAAAGAACGTATCTGCACCAAAATGCTATCATTAAAAACGTCATCTCGGCACGCAAAAAGTAAGCCCTCAACCGACCCCAGATCACGAAAAATGGAGACGCTACGAGTATCGGAAAATGGCGCAATTTTTTTTTTTTTTTTTTTAGCAAAGTTTGGAATTTTTTTTCACCACTTAGATAAAAAATAACCTAGTCATGTTTGGTGTCTATGAACTCGTAATGACCTGGAGAATCATAATGGCAGGTCATTTTTAGCATTTAGTGAACCTAGCAAAAAAGCCAAACAAAAAACCAATGTGGGATTGCACTTTTTTTGCAATTTCACCGCACTTGGAATTTTTTTCCCGTTTTCTAGTACACGACATGCTAAAACCAATGATTTCGTTCAAAACTACAACTCGTCCCGCAAAAAATAAGCCCTCACATGGCCAAATTGACGGAAAAATAAAAAAGTTATGGCTCTGGGAAGGAGGGGAGCGAAAAACGAACACGGAAAAACGAAAAATCCCCCGGTCATGAAGGGGTTAAGCAGATTTCCCACTATATTATTGCATTGGGAACCTGCGAAAAATACGCGATAAAAACGTGACAATAACACGTGCAGAATTCCTGCGGAAAACCTCAGGATTTTCTCAGGAAATTTCTGCATACTTTCCAGACGTGTGCACATACCCTTAACCCCTTCCTGACATGCGCCGTACTAGTACTGCTCTGCGGGAACTGAGTTCCGGCAAACCGTAGTACTAGTACGGCTGCACATTCGCGCGGCCTCACAGTGAGCGCCATGGCGATCGTGTGCGGGTGTCAGCTGTATATGACAGCTGACACCCCGCAGCAATGCCCACAATCGGCGCTAGCGCCGAGCGTGGGCATTTATCCCCTCTGATGTCGCTGTCAATAGTGACAGAGACATAGATGGGCATCGCGCAGGGACGGGGGCTCCCTGTGCTCTCCCACCGGAACAACGCGATGCGATGTCATTGTTCCGGTGATCCGGAAGGAGTCCCCGGATCCAAGATGGCTGCGGGACTCCTTCCGGGTCATGAAGTGAGGTGGCTAGCCAGCGCCTGCTCAGAGCAGGCACCGGAAAGCCTCCTGCACTGCCTGTCAGATCGCTGATCTGACAAAGTGCTATGCACAGTGTCAGATCAGCGATCTGATCTAATATAGTGATGTACCACCCTGGGACAATGTTAGAAAGTAAAAAAAAAATAGAACGTATAAAAAAAACTAAATCCCCAAATAAAGAAAAAAAAATATTTCCCTATAAATCCATTTATTTAAATAAATAAATAAATAAAAAAACAATAAAAGTACACATATTTGGTATCGCCGCATCCGTAACAACCCGCTCTATAAAACTATCCCAATAGTTAACCCCTTCAGTGAACACCGCAAAAAATAAAAAACAAGGGAAAAACAATGCCTTATTATCATACCGGCGAACAAAAAGTGGAACAACACGCGATCAAAAAGATGGATATAAATAAACATGGTACCGCTGAAAACGTCAACTCGTCCTGCAAAAACAAGACCTCACATGACTCTGTGGGCCAAAATATGGATAAATTATAGCTCTCAAAATGTGGTGATGCAAGAGCTATTTTTTGCAATAAAAAGCGTCTTTTATTGTGTGACGGCTGCCAGTCATAAAAATCCGCCAAAAAAGCTATAAAAGTAAATCAAACCCCACTTCATCACCCCCTTAGTTAGGGAAAAATAATAAAATTTAAAAAAATGTATTTATTTCCATTTTCCCATTAAGGATAGGGTTGGGGATAGGGTTGGGGATAGGGTTGGGGATAGGGTTAGGGCTAGGGTTGGGGTTAGGGTTGGGGCTAAAGTTAGGGTTAGGGTTGGGGCTAAAGTTATGGTTGGGGCTAAAGTTAGGGTTTGGATTACATTTACGGTTGGGATAAGTGTTGTGGTTAGGGGTGTGGTTAGGGTTATGGTTGGGATTAGGGTTAGGGGTGTGTTTGGGTTAGGGTTTCAGTTAGAATTGGGGGGTTTCCACTGTTCAGACACATCAGGGGCTCTCCAAACGTGACATGGCATCCGATCTCAATTTCAGCCAATTCTGCGTTGAAAAACTAAAACCGTGCTCCTTCCCTTCTGAGCTCTCCTGTGCGCCCAAACAGGGGTTTACCCCCACATATGGAGTATCAATGTACTCAGAATAACATGGACAACAAATTTTGGGGTCCAATTTCTCCTGTTACCCTTGGGAAAATACAAAACCGGGGGCTAAAAAATAATTTTTGTGGAGAAAAAAGATTTTTTATTTTCACGGCTCGGCGTTATAAACTGTAGTGAAACACTTGGGGGTTCAAAGTTCTCACAACACATCTAGATAAGTTGCTAGTTAAGTCTGCATTCCAAATGGCGCTCCTTCCCTTCCGAGCTCTGCCATGCGTAAAAACAGTGGTTCCCCCCACATATGGGGTATCAGCGTATTCAGGAGAAATTGGACAACAACTTTAGCGGTCCAATTTCTCCTGTTATCCTTGGGAAAAAAATGCGGGCTAAAAGATCATTTTGTGGAAAGAAAAAATGATTTTTTTTAATTTTCACGCTCTACATTCTAAACTTTAGTGAAACAATTGGGGGTTAAAAGTGCTCACCACACATCTAGATAAGTTCCTTAGGGGGTCTTCTTTCCAAAATGGGGTCACTTGTGGGGGGTTTCCACTGTTTAGGCACATCAGGGTCTCTACAAACGCGACATGGGTTCCAATCTCAATTCCAGCCAATTTTGCATTGAAAAATCAAACGGCGCTTTTTCCCTTCCGAGCTCTGCCATGCGCTCAAACAGTGGTTTACCCCCCATATATGGGTTATCAGTAGTGTTGAGCGATACCGTCCGATACTTGAAAGTATCGGTATCGGATAGTATCGGCCGATACCCGAAAAATATCGGATATCGCCGATACCGATATCCGATACCAATACAAGTCAATGGGACATCAAGTATCGGAATGTATCCTCATGGATCCCAGGGTCTGAAGGAGAGGAAACTCTCCTTCAGGCCCTGGGATCCATATTAAAGTGTAAAATAAAGAATTAAAATAAAAAATATTGTTATATTCACCTCTCCGGCGGCCCCTGGACATCAGCGGGAGGATCCGGCGTCCGGCACGGCTTCTTTCTTCAAAATGCGCGCCTTCAGGACCTGTGGAATGACGTCCCGGCTTCTGATTGGTCGCGTGCCGCCCATGTGACCGCCACGCGACCAATCAGAAGCCGCGACGTCATTCCTCAGCTAAAGTCCTAGAATGAGCGCCTTCTAGGACCTGAGGAATGACGTCGCGGCTTCTGATTGGTCGCGTGGCGGTCACATGGGCGGCACGCGACCAATCAGAAGCCGGGACGTCATTCCACAGGTCCTGAAGGCGCGCATTTTGAAGAAAGAAGCCGTACCGGACGCCGGATCCTCCCGCTGATGTCCAGGGGCCGCCGGAGAGGTGAATATAACAATATTTTTTATTTTAATTCTTTATTTTACACTTCCGATACCGATACCCGATATCACAAAAATATCGGATCTCGGTATCGGAATTCCGATACCGCAAGTATCGGCCGATACCCGATACTTGCGGTATCGGAATGCTCAACACTAGTTATCAGTGCACTCAGGATAAATTGAACAACAACTTTTGGGGTCCAATTTGTCCTGTTACCCTTGGGAAAATAAAAAATTTGGGGCGATCATTTTTTGTGAAAAATATGATTTTTTTTTTACGGCTCTACATTATAAACTTCTGTAAAGCACTTGGAGGTTCAAATTACTCACCACTAGGGTTGAGCGACCTTTACTTTTATAGGGTCGGGTTTCACGAAACCCGACTTTTTCAAAAGTCGGGTCGAGTGAAATCGGCCGATCCTATAAAAAAGTCGGGGTCAAGGTCGGCCGAAACTCGAAACCCAATGCAGTGCATTGGGTTTCCAATGGTTCCTAGGGTCTGAAGGAGAGGAAACTCTCCTTCAGGCCCTGCGATCCATATTTAAGTGTAAAATAAAGAATAAAAATAAAAAATATCGCTATACTTACCCTCTGACGCGCCCTGGTACTAACCAGGAACCTTCCTTCCTTCGAATCAGCGCTTTCAGGACCTTGCGGTGACGTCGCGGCTTGCGATTGGCCACGCGATCGCCCATGTGACCGCCGCGCGACCAATCAGAAGCCGTGACGTCACCGCGACGTCACCGAAGGTCCTGGAAGCGCTGATTCTTAGGAAGGAAGGCTGCCGGAAAGAAGCAGGGCGAGTCCGAGGGTGAGTATATTCCTATTAGGTATATACTAATCCGGTAATATACTCACCCTCGGACGCGCCCTGCTTCTTTCCGGCAGCCTTCCTTCCTAAGAATCAGCGCTTCCAGGACCTTCGGTGACGTCACGGCTTCTGATTGGTCGCGCGGCGGTCACATGGGCGGTCGCGCGGCCAATCACAAGCCGCGACGTCACCGCAAGGTCCTGAATGCGCTGATTCGAAGGAAGGAAGGTTCCCGGTTAGTACCAGGGCGTGTCAGAGGGTAAGTATAGCGATATTTTTTATTTTTATTCTTTATTTTACACTTAAATCTGAATTCCGATACCAATTCCCGATATCTTAAACATATCGGGAATCGGTATCGGAATTCCGATTCCAGATTCAGAAGATCGCCGACTTCATGGCCGACCCCACACAGGGGTCGGGTCGGGTTTCATGAAACCCGACTTTGCCAAAAGTCGGCGACTTCTGAAAGTGGCCGACCCGTTTCGCTCAACCCTACTCACCACACATCTAGATTAGTTCCTCAGGGGGTCTAAAAGGGTTACAAAATGGTGTCAGTTGTGGGGGGGTTTCCACTGTTTAGGCACATCAGGGGCTCTCCAAACGTGACATGGTGTTTCAATTTTGCATTGAAAAGTCAAATGGCGCCCCTTTCCTTCCGAGCTTTGCCATGTGCCCAACAATGGTTTACCCCAACATATGGGGTATCGGCGTACTCAGGACAAATTGTACAATGACTTTTGTGGTCCAATTTCTCCTGTTACCCTTGGTAAAATAAAACAAATTGGATCTGAAGTAAAAATTTTGTGAAAAAAAGTTAACTGTTCAATTTTTTTAAAACATTCCAAAAATTCCTGTGAAGCACCTGAAGGGTTAATAAACTTTTTGAATGTGGTTTTGAGTATCTTGAGGGGTGCAGTTTTTAGAATGGTATCACTTTCGGGCATTTTCTGTCATATAGACCCCTCAAAGTCACTTCAAGTGTGAGGTGGTCCCTAAAAAAATGGTTTTGCAAATTTTGTTGTAAAAATGAGAAATCGCTGGTCAATTTTTAACCCTTATAACTTCCTAACAAAAAAAGATTGTTTCCAAAATTGTGCTCATGTAAAGCAGACATGTGAGTAATGTTATTTATTAACTATTTTGAATGATATGACTCTCTAATTTAACCCCTTAGTGACCGCCGATACGCCTTTTAACGGCGGCCGCTAAGGGTACTTAAACCACGGCGCTGTGGAAAAAGTGAATAGCGCCCCCCAGAGTCGGATTTTCTCCGGGGTCTCGGCTGCCGGGGGTAGCCGAGACCCCAGAGAACATGATTCGAGTTTTTTTTTACCGACCCCACATTTGTGATCGCCGGTAATTAACCGTTTACCGGCGATCGCAAAAAAAAAAGCGATCTTTTTAATTTCTCTGTCCTCCGATGTGATCGCACATCAGAGGACAGAGAAATAGGGGGATTCGGGGACCCTATCATACTTACCGCTGTCCCTGGGTCCTCCTGCTGCTCCTCCAGGCCGCCGGCATCTTCTGGGCAAAAGAAAATGGCGGGCGCATGCGCAGTGCGCCCGCCATCTGTCTCCATCTGCCGTCCGGCAGGAGAAGAGCAGTTGGGGCTAAAATTAGGGTTAGGGATAGGGTTAGGGCTAGGGTTAGGGTTAGGGTTAGGGCTAGGGTTAGGGCTAGGGATAGGGTTAGGGCTAGGGTTAGGGCTAGGGTTGGGGCTAAATTTAGGGTTAGGGTTGGGGCTAAATTTAGGGTTAGGGTTGGCGCTAAATTTAGGGTTAGGCTTCTTTCACACTAACGTCGGTACAGGGCCGTCGCAATGCATCGGCCCGACATACCGACACACGTTGTGAAAATTGTGCACAACGTGGGCAGCGGATGTAGTTTTTCAACACATCCGCTGCCCAATCTATGTCCTGGGGAGGAGGGGGCGGAGTTACGGCCACGCATGCGCGGTCAGAAATGGCGGATGCGACGTACAAAAAAACGTTACATTGAACTTTTTTTGTGCTGATGGTACGCCAAAACACTGATCCAGTGCACGACGGACGCGACGTGTGGCCATCCGTCACGATCCGTCAGCAATACAAGTCTATGGGCAAAAAACAAATCCTGCGGGCACATTTGCAGGATCCGTTTCTTGTCCAAAACGACGGATTGCGACGGATGCCAAACGATGCAAGTGTGAAAATAGCCTTAGGGCTAGGGTTAGGGTTGGGGCTAAAGTTAGGGCTAGGGTTGGGGCTAAGGTTAGGGTTAGAGTTGGGATTAGGGTTGGTATTAGGGTTAGGGTTGGCATTAGGGTTACGCTTGGGATTAGGGTTAGGTTTGGGATTAGGGTTAAGGTTAGGGTTGTGATTGGGGGTGTATTGGGATTAGGGTTAGGTTTGAGGTTAGGGTTGAGATTAGGATTAGGGGTGTGTTGGATTTAGGGTTTTGATTAGGGTTATGGTTAGGGTTGACAGGGTTGTGATTATCGTTAGGGTTAGTGATTAGGATTATGGATCAGGTTGGGATTAGGGTTAGGGGTGTGTTGGGGTTAGGGTTGGAGCTAGAATTGGGGGGTTTCCACTGTTTAGGTACATCAGGGGGTCTCCAAACACGACAGCCAATTTTGCGCTCAAAAAGTTAAATAGTGCTCCCTCCCTTCTGAGCTCTGCCGTGCGCCCAAACAGTGGGTTACCCCCACATATGGGGCATCAGCGTACTCGGGATAAATTGGACAACAACTTCGTGGGTCCAATTTCTCCTGTTACCCTTGTGAAAATAAAAACTTGGGGGCTACAAAATCTTTTTTGTGGAAAAAAAAATATTTTTTATTTTTATGACTCACATTATAAACTTCTGTGAAGCACTTGGGCATTCAAAATTCTCACCACACATCTATATAAGTTCCTTGGGGGTCTAGTTTCCAAAACGGGGTCACTTGTGGGGGGTTACTACTGTTTAGGTACATCAGGGGCTCTGCAAACGCAACATAATGCCCACAGGCCATTCTATCTAAGTCTGCATTCCAAAACGGCGCTCCTTCCCTTCCGAGCTCTGCCGTGCGCCCAAACAGTGGTTTACCCCCACATATGGCACATCAGCATACTCGGGATAAATTGGACAACAACTATTGCAGTCCAATTTCTCCTGTTACCCTTGTGAAAATAAAAACTTGGGGGCTACAATATCTTTTTTGTGGAAAAAATTTTTTTTTCTTTCACGGCTCTACGTTATAAACGTCTGTGAAGCACATGGGGGTTCAAAGTGCTCACCACACATCTAGATAAGTTCCTTAAGGGGTCTAGTTTCCAAAATGGTGTCACTTGTGGGTGGTTTCCACTGTTTAGGCACATCAGGGGCTCTCCAAACGCGACATGGCGTCCAATCTCAATTCCAGCCAATTTTACATTGAAAAAGTAAAACGGCACTCCTTCTCTTCCAAGCTCTGCGGTGCGCCCAAACAGTGGTTTACCCCCACATATTGGGTATCGACGTACTCAGGAGAAATTGCACAACAACTTTTGTGGTCTAATTTCTCCTGTTACCCTTGTGAAAATAAGAATTTGTGGGCGAAAAGATCATTTTTGTGTAAACAAAAGCGATTTTTTATTTTCACGGCTCTACGTTATAAACTTCCGTGAAGCACTTGGGGGTTCAAAGTGTTCATCACACATCTAGATAAGTTCCTTAAGGGGTCTAGTTTCCAAAATGGTGTCACTTGTGGGGGGTTTCCACTGTTTAGGTACATCAGGGGCTCTCCAAACGCGACATGGCGTCCAATCTCAATTCCAGCCAATTCTGCATTGAAAAAGTCAAACGGCGCTCCTTCACTTCCAAGTTCTGCGGTGCGCCCAAAAAGTGGTTTACCCCCACATATGGGGTATTGGCGTATTCAGGAGAAATTGCATAACAAAATTTATGGTTAGATTTCTGTTTTTACACATGTGAAAATAAAAAAAATGTTTCTGAATTAAGATGTTTGCAAAAAAAAGTTAAATGCTAATTTTCCCCTTCCACATTGTTTCAGTTCCTGTGAAGCACGTAAAGGGTTAATAAACTTCTTGAATGTGGTTTTGAGAACCTTGAGGGGTGTAGTTTTTAGAATGGTGTCACATTTCATTATTTTCTATCATATAGACCCCTCAAAATGACTTCAAATGTGATGTGGTCCCTAAAAAAAAATGGTGTTGTAAAAATGAGAAATTGCTGGTCAACTTTTAACCCTTATAACTCCCTAACAAAAAAAAATTTTGTTTCCAAAATTGTGCTGATGTAAAGTAGACATGTGGGAAATGTTATTTATTAACTATTTTTGGGACACATCTGTCTGATTTAAGGGCATAAAAATACAAAGTTTGAAAATTGCAAAATTTTAAAAATTTTCGCCATATTTCCGTTTTTTTCATAAATAATCGCAAGTAATATCGAAGAAATGTTACCACGAACGTGAAGTACAATATGTCACGAAAAAACATTCTCAGAATCAGTGGGATCCGTTGAAGCGTTCCAGAGTTATAACCTCATAAAGTGACAGTGGTCAGAATTGTAAAAATTGGCTCGGTCATTAAGTACCAAATTGGCTCTGTCACTAAGGGGTTAAGGGCATAAAAACTAAAAGTTTAAAAATTGCAAAATTTTCAAAATTTTTGCCAAATTTCCATTTTTTTCACAAATAAACGCAAGTCAAATCGAAGAAATTTTACCACTATCATAAAGTACAATATGTCACGAGAAAACAGACTCAGAATCACCAGGATCCGTTGAAGCGTTTCAGAGTTATGACCTCATAAAGTGACAGTGGTTAGAATTGAAAAAAATGGCCTGGTCAGGAAGTTGAAAACAGGCTTCGGGGTGAAGGGGTTAATGTCATTTATGCTGGCCATATGTTCATTTAGACGGATGCTGATGTCTAGCAAGCATAAAACGATCTCCAGAAATAGTATGGGCCATTTATTTGTTTTTTCTAAATTTCTCAATACTGAAATTGCAGCAAGGGAATGTCGTGGAATTATAAAAATCACAGGACTGATAGACCTGTTAATAATATGCAAATTATAGAGAGATGGAAACAAAATTTCCCAAACCTCTACTTTTATTCAGTATTAAGTATGCATGCCTCACACAGATATAAATGTACTTACACACATTGACTGCTACCAAAGAGGTTATAAATGATTGTCAAAGGAATATTCTGCTCCGTTGAAAGTAATTGGGCAAATTATCAAGATCCTGCTCAAATTAGTATGAGCAACATGTGGCCTATCGTTATCAAGTTGACAAATGTCTCCTAGGACACGTTGAAGAAATGGCCACACCACTGGTTCCATATATACCCAAAACAAATCTGTTGGGATCCTAGAATCAAGCAGAAAACCAGAAAAAACAAGGATCCCTAAAATATAACTTTTAATAAGTAAAGTTAAAATCAGTTATTCCAAATCTGAAAGACACTACAACACATGGGTTACCATAGGGAAAAAAAAAGAAATTTAGTGTCCCCTATTGAGCCCTGTGGGTCCACTATACTGGCCCCTACCTAACTGTGGAGGTTGGCACCCTAAGTTTCTGCGGTAGGCGCCCCCACTCAACGGTGACTTGCCCTAATATCCCTACAAGCCCCTATGGAAATAAAGAACTGTATCCCAATACACCCATAGCCCACAAGAACCACAAGAAAAAAAAACAAGTAAAATTGCAAAAAAAATTCTAAAAAATGAAAAAAAGAAACAAAAAAGAAAAAATGAAATGGAGAGGATATTCCAGTAGTTTTTTTTGCATTTAAATATCCTTATTGGGATTCAAATATCAAAAAATCCAATTTGAGCAAAACAAGTTGCATATGTCTCATCTCTCCAAATGTTCAAAATGAAAAAAGAGGGGCAGGGTTCCACAAGCAAACCAACATAATTCTGAATGGTTAGTGTACCTAGAATGAAGAATATAGGGGTCTACCTACCATAAATTATAAAACCCTACACCATTATCCTGGGAATAGGACCAGGGTAACATTCCCTCATAAAGGCCTTTTCATGATGTTGCTCATGTGGTCACCAGACTATAATTATGTCTGGAGATGAGTGGACCAATTTACGGGACTCTGGTCCAGCGCCAGGTCATTGGTATCTGGTGGCTAGGTGAGCATTTGGTTAATCTTTTACCTTCCTATGTCACCGCTGCGGCTTTTGATTAGCCATGGATGGCATGACATCATCTGTGCATCATGCCAGCCCTAACAAATCAAATGGCGCGCTGAAAACATTGGTAGTTAAGAGATTCGTGAGACTTCCATCTAGCATCCAGGAACCACTGACCAGAACACTGGAGTCCAGAGTCCCGTGAAATGAACTTCTCATCTCAAGTTGTGTCTAAGACAAAAGCAGGACTCATCGCTGAAGGGGAAAGATGTCCATTCCAGCCTCCATTGTCAGGTGTCTCTGCACCATGATAAGTTTTGAAAGCAGTGGCATGAGGTCGATGCAAAACTGGTAGCTGGACATCTGACTAGTAGGCTAACATTGTGCAAACACCGTCTGATGGTTTGTGTAGACACGGTTTGTTCCCTAAGTCTTGGTGTGAGACGTCCAATATCACTTGCAGTTCAGCCACTACACACCAGTGTTTAAATCCAGCAGACATCTTTGCACCTGTTACTGTCATTCTACTTTAGTGTTGTTCTCCCAATCAATGGGTTGGCTAACATGAGTTGCTATCTGCTGGAGTGATAAACCAAGGTCTCTCAGTTCAAGAATTTAACAAGCAGGAGGCATCACATAATCATGCCAAAGAGCTTAATACAATTTTGATGTTTCATGTGGTTAAAAAGATAATAGCTTTCAGTCTGGCTCTTATGCCCCTCCCACATGCCACAGATTGGAGCTAGGTGCTTGAAAATGTTATCATTTGCAGATATTAGTGACAGTTTCTACTCAGTTGCATAACCTTATCTCTTGTCTTTCTTGCAATTTAAATGTTGAGTAATTGGTCGGATGCAGCGGGATAACTAGCAAACACTGGACTGCATAGCAGACTTATAAATTGGATCATTTAGCTTAAGCATCAACATCACAGAATGAAATGCACATTGTGTGGATTAGGACTAAATCTGTAAAAGGGTTTCCTGTATTGTAAAAAAAAAATAGCCTAATAGTAGGAAATGTGATAATTTGAAAAAATAACCATTACTCACTGGTAAATCCCCTGCTGCCTTAGTGCCAACATTTCGGGGTTGCCTACCAGTCACTGGTTATTGCAATGATAATTGGTATGAATATGGGAAGAATGTTCAGTTCTTCTTCTATTTCTTTATGCTGAGTGGATTTTTTATGGGCTGGAATCAGACCCTAATATATATATATATATATATATATATATATATATATATATATATATATATATATATACATACACATATATATATATATATATATATATATATATATATATATATATATTAGTAAAATGCTCTTATTTTGCATTTTCTCATAAGTTACAATTTTATCTATAGTTGTATTGGCACTTTTCAGTTTTTGCCTGTATTGCTAATACAGCTTAAAATGTTGTACAACCTAGTAAAAAAAACCTTTATTTAGTATAACCAAGCGGCACCCATGTCTGATACCCTGATTTCCCATGTTGACTTGAGGCTGAGCATGCTGCAAAATGTGTTATTTATGCAAGATGGTGCTGAATCTTCACTGCTAGTCTGGCACCATGGGTCTAACAGTGGGAGGAACTGAAGAGGAGAGTGTCACATGTTGTGGCGCGGAGTGATGACAGACTGTGAGTGAGTCACATGACTGTGATGAAGATGGACGTTTTCCAGCCCAGAGATAAGTAATAGCGCTAAAGACAGGAAGTGAAAGCTAGTTTCATAGAGAAGTTGGAATATCTGTAAGCCACATTATGTTGAAGTGCAGTCAGTGGGCTAGAATCCCCACCATACTGACAGGCAGAGAAGGATAGCAAGATACCAAAGTGAAGATGGAATAGAAGAGTTTTCACAGTGAGAAGTGGTTTAGATCTATTTAGGCCTTGCTACCAAACCCGCCTTAAGTTCCATAAAAATCCAAGCTCAAAAAATCACAAAAACCTTGGTAAATTGTAACGTTACTCATCATTTCCTGGATGAGATGAATACTTGTCTTAGAACTATAGGATGTTAGAGTTGGAAGGGACCACAAGGGTCATTGTGTCCAACCCCTGCTCAATACAGGATTCACTAAACCATCTCGGACAGATGTCAGTCCAGCTTCTGTTTGAAGACTTCCATTGAAAGAGAACTCGCCACTTCTCGTGGCAGCCTGTTCCACTCACTGATCACCCTCCCTGTCAGAAAGGTTTTTTTCTGCTCTCTAATCCGTATCTTGTCCATTTCAGTTTCATCCCATTGCTTCTCGTGTTTCCATGTGCAAATGGGATAATGATGATCCCTCTATACTGTGACATCACTTCAGATATTTGTAGACAGCTATTAAGTCTCTTCTTAGCTTTCTTTTTTGCTGCACTTCCTGGAACCCAAGATGCATATCAGGGGAATCTTGGGGAAATATAGTAATCCCCAACCACTTGACTTCTGAATCCTTGCAGCATATGGTGCACACGCTGTTAGGATTCTCCGGTATTGCTGATGAGAGTGGGCGGTCACGTGACTTTAGTTATGTGATTTGCATACATACTGTCACTTGCCTGTAAGGGGGTGCAGAAACTGTTCCATGTCCCTATCCCCTTGAAGTAGAGTATAATGTTTTACTGCTGTGTATATATGTCATACTGCTATGTGTTATGTATGTAGAGATAGGGTAAGTGTAGTACCCCGAATCGGACACTAGATGGGGACGTTTTATTCATGTGACGGGAGACCAGGGCGCATTAAAGCACATACTCTCAGTCACGACGACGGCCCTGGTCCTCCCTCACATGCCGACTAGATGTGCTTGCCTTTCGACTTCATGTCTAGTTGGAATGTTAAAGAAAGTAAGCAAATTGCATACTTGCAGTCGTGTGAACGCAGGCTCTCACCAGGGAGTCATGACAGCGTTTCCACCACACACACTTAGGATTCAGTATTCTGCAGTCATATAGCGTGCTTGCAGACTTTTACTACAAGGCTGAACAGCCCCTTCTGTTTTTCAGCTCACAATCATAAAGTGAGCCCTCTTTTAATTTTATTACAAATAGTCCTTACATATAAACTGCTGTTTTTGCAAAAGTTATTAACCAAGTAGTGACTTCATTGGTATCTCTTTTCTTCAGAGACTATAGACTTCTTCATGTCATCATATATATTCTTGTATTTTGGTTCATACATTTCCTAAATTATATATGACTACTGGGTCTGCACGTCGTTTGCTCTCAGCATGGCTGTTAACTGCAATCATTTAACAGAGCAATACGAGGTGATAAAATGAGTGATGTTGATGCTGACATTACGTCTACAGAGTGGAGGTTTCTTTTCCTCCACGGGACTTCAGACGTCATTCTGATTGACAGCCGGATTCCTGCTACCTAACTGGGGGAGCTGGCTGTCAATCAGAATAACTTTAAGGCCGGTGTCCCATTTGCAACTGCAATGCGAGAAACTTGCGTGAGTCTCTCGCCTCAATACTCGGCACTGCCGCCGGCACTCGAGGCCGGAGTATGCGGCTGCATGTATTTCTATGCAGCTGAATGCTCCAGTCCAACCGCCGGCTGCAGTGCCGGGTATTGAGGCGAGAGACTCACGCAAGTTTCTTGCATTGCAGTTGCAAGTCGGTCACCGGCCTAATATTCATGCCCCGTATCTCCAGCAGAGGCAGCTAAATCGCCGGCAGGAGCGTTCTGTGACCGCTCTGTGCAGGTAAGAAAAGCGCTGGACACAACAGGCAGGTACAGGGCCGGCTCCAGGTTTTTGTGGGCCCGGGGCGAAAGAGTTTCAGTGGGCCCCCCTTTAACACATACCACGATTCATGATCACATATAAACACAGCCATGTAGTATATAACACAGCCCACCTAGTATATAGCACAGCCACGTAGCATATAACACAGCCATGTAGTATATAGCACAGCCCACGTATCATATAACAGCCCATATAGTACATAGCACAGCCACATAGTATATAACACGGCCCACGTAGTTTATAGGACAGCCATGTAGTATACAGCACAGCCCACATAGTAGTATACAGCACTACCCACACAGTAGCATATAGCACAGCCCACACAGTAGTATATAGCACAGCCCACACAGTAGTATATAGCACAGCCCACACAATAGTATATAGCACAGCCCACACAGTAGTATATAGCACAGCCCACACAGTAGTATACAGCACTGCCCACATAGTAGTATATAGCACAGCCACACAGTAGTATACAGCACTGCCCACATAGTAGTATATAACACCGCCAACGTAGTATATAACACTGCCAACGTAGTATATAACACTGCCACCGTAGTATATAACACTGCCCACGTAGTATATAACACAGCCCACGTAGTATATAGCAGCCCACGTAGTATATAGCAGCCCAGCCCACGTAGTATATAGCAGCCCAGCCCACGTAGTATATAGCAGCCTATGTAGTATATAGCAGCCAATGTAGTATATAGCAGCCAATGTAGTAAATAGCAGCTCACGTAGTATATAACACAGCCCAGCCAGTATATAAGAGCCCATACCTTGTCCTCCCAGCCAGGCTCTGCATCCCCCCGCAATCCTTTGTTCCAGCCAGGTGGCAGGTGCTGCACACTTCCTGCTTGGGGACGCTCGGCTCATTCTCTGGGCACTGGACGGTCGGAAGTCACTCTGCTCTGCTCTGCGTATCCATGGGGATGGATTGCGGGCGGCCCTCCAGCAGCTGCAAAAGTCCCAGAGCTGCCTCCTCTCTTCAATCGTGCACCTCTGACCGCAGATGCCTGCCTCAGGGGCCGCATGCGGGCAGCCTGCCCCTAACGCCAGCCCTGAATGGGCCCCCCTGTCTCGCCAGGGCCCCGGCATTTGCCCGGGTGCGCCTGGTGCTGACGCCAGCCCTGGGCAGGTAGGTATCAACTACCTGACTGTTAGTGCTTAGGCACATTTTTTGTTTATCATAAAGTCGCAAATTTCCCTTTTAAATTAAGAATCTCATGTTCATTCATGAAAAATTTTGCTTAGCCACGACAGATCAATATAACAGAACATATAATTTATTTTAATGTGTGGTCGATGCTTCTTTTCTCCACAGTTATGACTAAATATTAAATATAGTAGTCTTATTTTTGAGCCTTGCATGGTTTTACACTTTTACTTTCTGTTCCGTTTTGGAATATGTATTAGAAGCGCATCCAAACAACCACCGAGATGCTCTCAGCAAATAATGACTGACGAACGGCTCGCTGCCCGGGTTTGGGCTAGAAAATCACTCACACTGAAACAATTTCAGAATTACCGGCGCCTCGCAGGACATTAAGTCTAATGGTGATCTGTAGTCATCGGTGGCCACTGAACTGCAGGCAATGTTGCAGACAACTAAAGATTAAACTCCATAATTGAAGTGGCTCAGACAATTGAGCTAAAGGGTGGCAATAATCTTTTAAAGCCAAGTTATAGCAATAAAGCTGTTTAACCTAAAGATGAGGTTGTATTAGAAGAAAAATAAATCACCCGCTGTAATATCAGCCCTTACCATAAGCTGTATGCTTATTTAGTATTTATGCAGCAGCATGATGCAGTTCATTACAATATATCTAGCACGCTGAAAAAATAGATGTATAATAAAAAAAAAAGCAAAAAAAAAAGCTGCACAGTTGGTCTCCATGTCTGTACTTCCTGCAGTTGAGCAAAAGGGTGACCAGATGTTTCCAGCTTCATCTGTCTCGGCAGAGGTGGTCAATGTCTACTCTTGAGGAGAGGAGATAGCAAAGCAAATAACTAATTAAAGGGAATATGTTGTTAGAAAATGACCTACTGTTTAAATCAGATTTTTGTGTTACATATATTTTTTATTTTTTTTATTTTTCATATCATAGCTTCATAGTTTTTAATGTTGAAGGTAGACTTAATGTGATATCTGTAACTGGAGTGGTGGAACTACTGTGCCATGGTCTGAGGAGAGACTGGCAGGGCGCAACTATGTGAACACCTGACTCTTCACTAGAGCCCCTGTTGGTGGGGTTAGGCTTGGCTCCAGATGTATACAAGTTGCTACTCCAGACAATGGACGCATGGCAGCTGATCCCCCAAGGGGCAGGGAGCTTGAACGGCTCAGAAGGAGAGTACAGCTGGTACAGGCAGGAACACAGGAACTGTAGGTGCTGACAGGAAAGGCTGGTATACATGCAGGCATAGGCAGGTGCAGGCTGGTATACAGGTGAACATAGCAGGTGTAGGATAGTACAGCTGGTATACAGGCAGGTACTGGCTAGTATGGCAGGTGTACGCAGGTGCGGCAAACACATCTGGTATACAGGTAGACGCAAGCAGGTACAGGCAGGCACTGGAACACCAAATAGAACAGGGGACCTGAGAACTAGCAAGCATGCATCAAGCAGAGTATACATGTTGCTCATGCACCTCCCAACAGGTGGAAGTGCCTTAGATAATAAGTATCTCCCGTCCATTGGCTGGGAACACTTTAGGATGGCGGGCACTGTCCCTTTAAGAGGGTGGGAGCGCGCATGTTCATGCCTTAAGCACAGTCTACGGGGATCTTCGAGCCGTGCGCAGACTCCAAGCAGCAGCAAGATGAGGAAGTACGTAATGGGGACTGCGGCGGTAAGTCTGTGTCCCTGCTGGGGGATGGAGGCAGTGGAAAGTGTGCAGGGATGCTGGCACTACAGTACACCCCCCTTTACTACCCCTTTTCTTCAGGCCTGCAAGAAATCTCTCCAGGAGTTGAGGGGCATGGCATGACCTCTCCTCAGGATCGAACCCCTTCAGATCAACAAGAAAAATAGGTTTTTCCTCTTACACTCTTGGTGGCTATAATATTCTCTACCTCGAAAACATTTTCAGTGCTGAGAGGAGCAAGAGTAGTACCTGGGTCCATGAAGAATTGACTGAAAATAACAGGCTTAAAGAGAGACATGTGAAATGAAATGGGGATTCAAAGAGAGGCCGGGAGTTTAAGTTTGTAAGCTACTGCGTTAATCTGTTTAAGAACCTCGAATGTACCAGTGAAGCGAGGACCCTATTTATGCGAGGGTAATTTGATATGGACATATTTTGAAGAAAGCCAAATATTATCCACAGGGCAAAGGAGAGGTGGGTCCAGACGTATGTGGTCTGCGTGTCTCTTCATCCGTTTGGAAGATTTGGTGTCCTCCAAGATCTCAGAAGAGCCCTTTAGAAGAGTTTCAACAACTGGAATGTCAGTGGTAGCAGATACAGGAAATGGAATATTTTGGTATTGATCATACACCATGAAAGCTGGGATTCAGCTGAGGATTCACTCACATCGTTGTTGTATGAGAATTCGGCCCAAGGCAGAAGTTCGGCCCAATCACTGTGGTGAGCATTGATAAAGTGCCGTGGGTAGTTGGTCAGAATCTGTTTAACCCGCTCTATGTGGCTATTGAACTGCGGATGGTAGGCTAAAGAAAAGTGCAAGGTGAGAATCAGTAGTTTGCAGGTAGCCCTCCAGAAGTGAGAAGTAAACTGGATGCCTCTATCAGAGACCATATGGTGAGGTAACCCATGAAGGCAAAAAATATGTTGAATTAACTTCTTGGCAAGCACAAGAGCAGATAAGAGGCTGGACAGCTAAGTAAAATGGGTCACCTTAGAGAAGCGATCCACAACTACCCAGATGATGGTACTGCCGGGCAGTAGTGGATGATCGATGATAAAATCCATCGCGATATGCTGCCAGGGATCACATTGTATGGGCAAAGGAATTAACCAGCCAGTCTTATTCTGGGCACAGGAGGGACAGGCCGAGACGAAATCCGCTATATCTTTGCACAGTGATGGGCACCAATAGTGCTGTGAAATGAAAAGAGCTGTTTTCTTGTCTGGTATGACCAGCCAATTTGGATTAGTGATCCCAGTGAAGCACACGCTTCCTGTCCAATTCAGAAACCCAGGCTTCTCCAAGTGGGACCCGAGACAAGACCAGTGGAGCAACAGTAAGCATCTTTGAGGGTGTAACGATGCTCTGAGGCCTCTCCTCCTGGTCCGAAGACAGAAACGACCTGGAAAGCGCATCCACTTTGATGTTCTCGTCTGCCAGCCAGAAGTGAAGGACAAAATCAAAGTGGGCGAGGAACAAAAACGATCTGACTTGATGCCGATTTAGGCGCTGTGCGGACTGCAGGTAGGCCTAGTTTTTGTGGTTCGTATAGATAATTGCAGGATGAACTGCTCCCACAAGTAGAAAGTGCCACTACTCCAGATCCGGCTACAATTTCCAAAGAAGCCCAGGCACTCACGTATTGATGAATAAAGCTTTAGTCCAATAACAACAAAATCCAGTAAAAAGCTCTTTCAGCCAATCCCATGCTTTCATCAACCATGGGAAAAAAGGTTTGTACAACATAACAAAAGGGAAGGGACATCTTCACTGAGAATTACACAAAAACTTATAATAATATACATGACATATGATGATGTACATAAATAATGTATATTCATCAAACTTATGTCCATTAATATCAACTTCCTATTTGTGGCACATTAGTATATGGAAGGGGAAAACTTTTCAAGATGGAAGGTGATTTTGAAGTCAGCCTATTTTAAAGCAACTTTATAAATGGCCCACCCAGGTGTATCCATATAAATGGCCCACTATATATATATATATATATATATATATATATATATATATATATATATATATATATATATATATAACTCCTCTTTTTGAAGGAACGTACAGTATAAATGGATTTATTAATGGATATAAGTTTAACCCCTTAGCGACCGCCGATACGCCTTTTAACGGCGGCCGCTAAGGGTACTTAAACCACAGCGCCGTTAATTAACGGCGCTGTGGAAAAAGTAAATAGCGCCCCCCAGAGTCGGATTTTCTCTGGGGTCTCTGCTGCCGGGGGTAGCCGAGACCCCAGAGAACATGATTCGGGGTTTTTTTTACCGACCCCGCATTTGCGATCGCCTGTAATTAACCGTTTACCGGCGATCGCAAAAAAAAAAAAAAACCGCGATCTCTTATTAATTTCTCTGTCCTCCGATGTGATCGCACATCAGAGGACAGAGAAAAGGGGTCCAAGATAGGTGAGTATCGGGGGGCTATCTCCCCCGATGTTCCTTGTGGCTCCCGGTGGGCGCCGCCATCTTCAAAATGGCGGGCGCATGCGCAGTGCGCCCGCCGGCCGGCACCGGGAGAATCTTTGGGGTCTGGGCTGCCGGGGGTAGCTGAAACCCCAAAGAACATGATCGGGGTCGGTTTTACCGACCCCTGTTTTGCGATCGCCGGTAATTAACTGTTTACCGGCGACCGCAAAAAAAAAAAAAAATCAAAGTGTAATTCTCTGTCCTCTGATGTGGTCGCACATCAGAGGACAGAGAAATAGGGGGATTCGGGGACCCTATTATACTTACCGGTGTCCCTGGATCCTCCTGCTGCTCCTCCTGGCTGCTGGGGAAAAGAAAATGCAGTGCGCCCGCCATCTATCGCCATCTGCCGGCCGACAGGAGAAGAGCAGTTGGGGCTAAAATTAGGGTTAGGGCTAAGGTTAGGGTTAGGGCTAGGGTTGGGGCTAAATTTAGGGTTAGGGTTGGGGCTAAATTCAGGGTTAGGGTTCTTTCACACTTACGTCGGTACGGGGCCGTCGCAATGCATCGGCCCGACATACCGACGCACGTTGTGAAAATTGTGCACAACGTGGGCAGCGGATGTAGTTTTTCAACGCATCCGCTGCCCAATCTATGTCCTGGGGAGGAGGGGGCGGAGTTATGGCCACGTATGCGCGGTCAGAAATGGTGGACGCAACGTACAAAAAAAACGTTACATTGAACGTTTTTTGTGCCGACGGTCCGCCAAAACACATCTGATCCAGTGCACGACGGACGCGACGTGTGGCCATCCGTCACGATCCGTCGGCAATACAAGTCTATGGGCAAAAAAACGCATCCTGCGGGCACATTTGGAGGATCCGTTTTTTGTCCAAAACGACGGATTGCGATGGATGCCAAACAACGCAAGTGTGAAAGTAGCCCTAAGGCTAGGGTTGGGGCTAAAGTTAGGGTTAGATTTGGGGTTAGGGTTTGGATTAGAGTTGGTATTAGGGTTAGCATTAGGGTTACACTTGGGATTAGGGTTAGGTTTGGGATTAGGGTTAAGGTTAGGGTTGTGATTAGGGGTGTATTGGGTTAGGGTTAGGTTTGAGGTTAGGGTTGAGATTAGGATTAGGGGTGTGTTGGATTTAGGGTTTTGATTAGGGTTATGGTTAGGGTTGACATTAGGGTTGTTTTGGGGTAAGGGTTGTGATTATCGTTAGGGTTAGTGATTAGGATAATGGATCGGGTTGGGATTAGGGTTAGGGGTGTGTTGGGGTTAGGGTTGGAGCTAGAATTGGGGGGTTTCCACTGTTTAGTTACATCAGGGGGTCTCCAAACACGACAGCCAATTTTGCGCTCAAAAAGTCAAATGGTGCTCCCTCCATTCTGAGCTCTGCCGTGCGCCCAAACAGTGGGTTACCCGCACATATGGCACATCAGTGTACTCAGGATAAATTGGACAACAACTATTGCGGTCCAATTTCTCCTGTTACCCTTGTGAAAATAAAAACTTGGGGGCTACAATATCTTTTTTGTGGAAAAAAAAATATTTTTTATTTTCACGACTCTGCATTCTAAACTTCTGTGAAGCACTTGGGCATTCAAAGTTCTCACCACACATCTAGATAAGTTCCTTGGGGGGTCTACTTTCCAAAATGGGGTCACTTGTGGAGGGTTTCTACTGTTTAGGTACATCAGGGGCTCTGCAAACACAACATAACGCCCGCAGACCATTCTATCAAAGTCTGCATTCCAAAACGGCGCTCCTTCCTTCCGAGCTCTGCCGTGCGCCCAAACAGTGGTTTACCCCCACATATGGGGTACCAGCATACTCATGACAAATTGGACAACAACTTTTGGGGTCCGATTTCTCTTGTTACCCTTGTGAAAATAAAAACTTGGGGGCTAAAAAATCTTTTTTGTGGAAAACAAAATATTTTTTATTTTCACGGCTCAACGTTATAAACTTCTGTGAAGCACATGGGGGTTAAAAGTGCTCACCACACATCTAGATAAGTTCCGTAAGGGGTCTAGTTTCCAAAATGGTGTCACTTGTGGGGGGTTTCCACTGTTTAGGTACATCAGGGGCTCTCCAAACGCGACATGGCGTCCAATCTCAATTCCAGCCAATTCTGCATTGAAAAAGTCAAACGGCGCTCCTTCACTTCCAAGTTCTGCGGTGCGCCCAAAAAGTGGTTTACCCCCACATATGGGGTATTGGCGTATTCAGGAGAAATTGCATAACAAAATTTATGGTTACATTTCTGTTTTTACACTTGTGAAAATAAAAAATATGTTTCTGAATTAAGATGTTTGCAAAAAAAAGTTAAATGTTCATTTTTTCCTTCCACATTGTTTCAGTTCCTGTGAAGCACGTAAAGGGTTAATAAACTTCTTGAATGTGGTTTTGAGAACCTTGAGGGGTGTAGTTTTTAGAATGTTGTCACACTTCGTTATTTTCTATCATATAGACCCCTCAAAATGACTTCAAATGTGATGTGGTCCCTAAAAAAAAAAGTGTTGTAAAAATGAGAAATTGCTGGTTAACTTTTAACCCTTATAACTCCCTAACAAAAAAAAATTGTTTCCAAAATTGTGCTGATGTAAAGTAGACATATGGGAAATGTTATTTATTAACTATTTTTTGTGACATATCTCTCTGATTTAAGGGCATAAAAATGCAAAGTTTAAAAATTGCAAAATTTAAAAAATTTTAGCCATATTTCCGTTTTTTTCATAATTAATCGCAAGTAATATCGAAGAAATGTTACCACTATCATGAAGTACAATATGTCTTGAAAAAACATTCTCAGAATCAGCGGGATCCGTTGAAGCGTTCCAGAGTTATAACCTCATAAAGTGACAGTGGTCAGAATTGCAAAAATTGGCTCGGTCATTAAGTACCAAATTGGCTCTGTCACTAAGGGGTTAAATATATTTATGTATATCATCAAGAATCATGTATATCATTCATTATGCATTTCATTTTGACCATGCAATATTATTTACATTCCTTTTTATTACTTTATACAATTTTGTTGTCGTTTCTTTGTAATTCTCAGTGATGTCACTTCCCTTGTGTTGCTCCTTACATGTTGTACAAACCTTTCTTTACCATTGTTGGTGAAAGTCTAGGATGGACTTAAATGTATCCTCATTGGATTTGTGTGTTTATTAGATTAAAGCCTTATTCATCAGCACGTGAGTGTCGGGACTTCTTTGGAAATCATATGTTGTATTTTCCTTGAGCAGCACTTCAAACGGAGTGCCTGTCCCTTTTGAACATTACAGACGTTTTACTTGAGTCCATCAAGTTTAACCTATAGCCTAGCATGTTGATTCAGAAGACCGTCATAGGCGAAAGTTTTCAGACAGACACACATTTTGATTTTCAAAAAGTTTGCCACTTCACTGTTTTTAGACTGTTTAGTCAGGTGTTTCTACACTATAATGAAATACAATTATAAGCATTTCATACGTTTTGAACTTTCAGTAACACATACTGTATATTGTTTATGCAAAGACTCAATATTTACAGTGTTGAGTTGTTGACCCTTATTTTTAAGAACTTCTACAACTCGCCCTAGCATGCATGCTTTTGGACCAAATCTTGACTGATGGCAACTCATCATTGCCTAGTCAGTGCTTGTTGTTTATCACAATTTCTGTGTTTTTATTTGCCAGCTCACTTTTACAGGATTGACCACAGGTAATAGGATTGAAGTCTGGGTAGTTGCCTGGATGTGAACTCAAAGTTTCAATGTTTTCCTCATCAGACCACTTAGTTATCACATTTACATTGTGACACGGTGCTCCATCATGCTGGAAAAATCATCACCAAATTACTCCTGGATCCTCTGGAGATGTTTCTATTGGAGGATTCTAAGATCCCATTCTTTATTCATGGCAGTGTTCTTTTAGGCAAAATTGTCATTGAGCTCACTCCCTTGACTGAAAAGCAACCTCGTACATAAATGGTCTCAGGACTGTTGGTAATACTCACCTCTACTTCTCTGGACATTCTGTCAGATGTCCTAAACAGTCTGAAGTGGCTTCATTAGAGAAAATAAGATTACTCCAGTCCAATCCCTATACTTTCCACAGAAGTTCAGTCTGTCCAGCATCTTCTGCCAACCGCAGACATAGAATCATAAAATATGAAAGTTGGAAAGGACCTCAAAGGTCATAGTGTCCAACCCCCTGTTCAATGCAGAGCAGGATTCACTAAACCATCTCAGACAGTCTGTCCAGCCTCTGTTTGAAGACTTCCATTGAAGGAGAACTCAGCACCTCTCTTGGCAGCCTGTTCCACTCATTGATCAACCTCACTGTCAAAAAGTTTTTTTTCTAATATATAATCTGTATCTTCTCCCTTTCAGTTTAATTTCATTGCTGCTTGTGTTTCCATATGCAAATGAGAATAAGAATGATCCCTCTACACCAGCGGTTCTCAACCTGGGGGTCGCGACCCCGAGGGGGGTCGAACGACCAAAACACAGGGGTCGCTACCTCTCTCACCTCCCCATCCACCTTCCCCCGTATGCCTGGACTGCTAGCTTTACTCCCGGCATAGCTTTGGGATCCCCGCAGGAAAATGAATCGATCGCGCATCGGATCTAGGGAGATACCAACTTCCGACGTCCCCCCTTCTTGTTTGGTGCAGCCAGGACAGATCCGGAATCTGTGGCACGTATCTGGCAACGGAATCCAGGGATGCAGGAAGAACGCGGCTGCCGGCATCGGTAATCGGCTTGAAGGGCTGCGGAAGAGCACGCCATAAAGGAGCCGTTCGGTACCCAGCAGTGATCCGCCGCCATCACTGTTACAGTGTGCCCCCCCCCCCCCCCCTGGACAGACACCTCCCCCATCCCCTCCGGAGTAACAAGTAAGACTCCGAGTCCCAGACATTGGGAACCTACCAGTTATTTTTGTGGCTCAATAACTGGTCATTTAAAGCAGAATGTCCCATTTTATACTTTTATGCACTGACTGTGGGCTAGGGGGGAACTGGATGAATCTGGAGTGGACTCTGGAGGGAGGCTTTCTATGAAAAATGTGCCCAGGAGCTGAGGGATGGAGCTTGCTGACCCAGCTATAGGAAACCTAAAAGAAGTGACAAATGGAGAATTATCCCTGTAATAAGGAAGGATGTCTAATTAAGGGGGGGGACGCTCCACAATCCATAACATCGCATTACGTGTGTCCGGCGCCGGACACACGTAATGCGATGTCATGGATTGTGGAGCTGCCAAGAAGATTATAAAGATGAATTTCTGAGCATTCCTGAGGATGAAGAAGATAAGAAAAGATGTATAAGGATGCTATTCACTGCACCCACAAGGTAATGGCAGCAGCTTCATAGGGTCAAAGGGGGTGACAGGTGCGCTTTAAGCATGTGAATACGGCCCCCTGGTCATAGTAACAGGTGTGTAATAGAAAACAACACAGGGAATAGTAAATAATAGGAAACTTTAACAAGCTCTTTAGACGCGACCATCTTTTATTTATTTTTTTAGGAAACCGTCTCATGACAATGAATCGTGTAGAAAAGAATATTAAGAAAAGAAAATACACTGAGGATTTCTTGCAGTATGGTTTTACCTCCATAATTTCAGCAGGAATTGAGAAACCACAATGTGTTATTTGTACTGAAGTTCTCTCAGCTGAATCTATGAAGCCGAACAAACTAAAACGGCATTTTGATAGCAAGCATCCTTTGCTAGCAAGGATATCAGCTATTTTAGAAGCAAAGCTGATGGACTCAAGAAATCTAGGTTTGACACTGGTGGCCAGTACCATAAACACAATGTAGCAGCTGTTGAAGCGTCATATTTGGTGGCACTCAGAATTGCCAGAGCTATGAAACCTCACACCATTGGTGAGGATTTACTGTTGCCAGCTGCAAAAGACATAGTGCGAGTGATAATTGGAAATGAATATGTTCAGAAATTGAATGCGATTTCCTTATCTAATGACACTGTCCGCAGAAGAATAGAGGACATGTCTGCTGATATTCTTGATCAGGTGATCCAGGAAATTAAATCTGCACCACTACCAATATTCAGTATCCAGCTTGACGAATCTACAGACGTGGCAAACTGTGCACAGTTGTTGGTTTACGCAAGGTATATTCATGATGGCGACTTTAAAGATGAGTTTCTTTTTTGCAAACCGCTTGAAACAACAACAACTGCACATGATATTTTTGATGCAGTTGGTTCTTTTCTAAAAGCGCATAACATCTCCTGGGAAAAGGTTTGCGGTGTATGCACAGATGGTGCTCCTGCTATGCTAGGATGTCGCTCAGGATTTCAGCGTTTGGTACAAAATGAATCGCCAAAAGCAATCGGAACACACTGTATGATACATCGCCAAATATTAGCGACTAAGACACTGCCGCAAGATTTACAAGAAGTAATGAAAAGCGTCATAACATGTGTCAATTTTAAGTCGAGTGCCTTAAACAGTCGGCTGTTTTGCCAACTGTGCAACGATCTAGATGCGCCAAACAATGCTCTGTTATTTCACACTGAAGTCAGATGGTTGTCAAGAGGAAAAGTTTTAAAACGTGTCTTTGAGCTTCGTGAGGAACTGAAAACGTTTTTTAATCAGAAAGCAAGACCGCAATTCGAAGCATTGTTTAGCGATAAAACTGAGCTGCAGAAAATAGCTTACTTGGTGGACATCTTTGTCATCTTGAATGACTTAAATTTATCACTGCAAGGACCAAATGCAACGTGCCTCGATTTGTCTGAAAAAATGAGATCATTCCAAATGAAACTTCAGCTTTGGAAAGATAAATTGGATAAAAAAAAAAATTTACATGTTTCCTACATTATCTGCCTTCTTTGAGGAACATGACATTGAGCCAGACAACAAAATTATGATAATATCTTCTGTGAAAGAACATTTGCACATGTTTTCAGAGGAAATTTCATCATACTTTCCTAATCTACCTGACACCCCATTTGCACTTGCCAGAAGTCCATTCACAGTGAAAGTTGAAGATGTTCCGGAGACAGCGCAAGAAGAGTTCATCGACCTAATTAACAATGATGCAGGGAGAACAGATTTCTCTACAATGCCACTGACAAAATTCTGGATTAAGAGTTTACAGTTATATCCTATTCTGTCTGAGACTGTGCTGCGCCTTCTTCTTCCTTTTCCAACAACATATCTTTGCGAAACAGGGTTTTCCAGATTGCTGGTAATCAAGTCTAAATACCGAAGTAGACTTGTTGTGGAAAATGATCTTCGCTGTGCCCTTGCAAAGACTGCCCCAAGAATTTCTGAATTGGTAAGCAAGAAGCAACCACAACGATCTCACTGAATTTGGCAGCATACTGTTGCAAAATATTGCACTGTTGTTTACTGTTATATTTAAACCCATGGTATGCCATGGTGAAATGTTATTTATTGGAATTCGTAATAAATATTTCTCAAAATATACCGTATATACTCGAGTATAAGCCGACCCGAGTATAAGCTGTGCCATATACAATGCTCTGCACCGTTGCCCCAGATAGATACTCCACATAAAGCTGTGCCATATATACAGTGCTCTGCACCGTTGCCCCATAGCTGTGCCATATAGTGCTCTGCACTGTTGCCCCATAGCTGTGCCATCCAGTGCTCTGCAATGTTGCCCCATAGCTCTGCCATATAGTGCTCTGCACCATTGCCCCACAGCTGTGCCATATAGTGCTCTGCACTGTTGCCCCATAGCTCTGCCATATAGCGCTCTGCACCATTGCCCCATAGATGCTCCACATAAATCTGTGCTGCTGCTGCTGCAATAAAAAAATAAAAAAACACATACTCCCCTCTCTTGCTTGCAGCTCCTCGGCGCCATCTTCCTGGCGTCTCTCTGCACTGACTGATCAGGCAGAGGGCGGCGCGCACACTATATGCGTCATCGCGCCCTCTGACCTGCACAGTCAGTGCGGAGAGACGCCGGGAAGATGGAGCGGCGCCCGGCGTGTGGAACGAGGGATGGTAAATATGACATACTTACCTGCTCCCGGCGTCCCGCTCCTTCCCCCGGACAGCTGATCTTCGGTGCCGCAGCCTCCTCGAGTATATACGGTAATTGTTTTTGTGATTATTTATTATGTTTGATTTGTAGCAATGAGAATACAATACATAATGCATATCAGATATTTACATTCCGAATCATAACTAATAAAATTACAGTTTTAAAGTAGCCACCAAAATTATTTTTTGGGTTGGGGGTCACCGCAACATGAGGAACTGTATTGCGGGGTCACGGCATTAGAAAGGTTGAGAACCACTGCTCTACACTGTCACATCCCTTAAGAAATTTGTCGAAAGCTGTAAAGTCTCCTCTTAGCCTTCTCTTTTGCAAGCTAAATCTTCCCAGACCCTTTATCCGTTCCTCATAGGACGTACTTTGCAGTCTCCTCACCAGCTCTCCTCTGAACTTGCTCCTGTTGGACACAGTATTCCAGATGACCAAGGAGGAATAATGGGGGGGGAGATAATTACTTCACATGAGTTATAATTCTCTTAATACATTCTAGAAATGTGTTTACCTTTTTTGCTGCTGCATCATACTGTTGACTCATGTGCAGTCTTTGATCCACAAGTATACCCAAGTCTTTTTCACACGTGCTGTTACTTAATTCTGTTCCTCCCAATCTGTAGATGTAATTTTCATTTTTTTTTCACAGAAGTAGAATCTTGAATTTCTCCCTCTTAAATACCATTCTATTAGTCACTGCCCATTGTTCAAGCATATCCCTCCTAGCTTTGCATCGTTTGCAAATTTGATTAGTTTACCTTTAATTTTTAATAAAGATTGTAATATCTAAAAAATGCCAGCTTAAAACAAATGCATTTAACACAAAAAACTTCTTTAACCATTAGGTCATTTTTTCAATCATATCTTCTCTTTAAGAATATGTGGGACACGTCTGTAGTTTTACTGATGAGAAAGAAGAGAAGAGATCCTGTTGTCGTTACTATTGAAGAGGATGGAGGGGAGGTCCTTCTCCTAGTGTGGAGGAAAAGAGGGCTCTTTGTTGCTACAATTTTGGGGGGAAAAGGGAGATCCTTCTATTATTACTCAGGAGAGCGAGGAGGTGGGGAAAACCATGATGGCATTATTTTTGGACAAAAGGAGGACTGTTTCTACTACTTCTGCTGCTATTACAAATAGAGCAAGCAGAACCTGGTGCTGCTACTAGTAGAAGGGTATGGAGGACCTGCTACCACTGTTTCTGGGGAAGGAGAGGGGTTCACTCCTGATCCTCTCTTCACACATCTAACAAAGGTTATTCTTCAAATTGGTTGAAGGCTCTTTAAGAAAAATCATGATCTTACTAAG
Source organism: Ranitomeya imitator (assembly GCF_032444005.1). Lineage (NCBI taxonomy): Eukaryota > Metazoa > Chordata > Amphibia > Anura > Dendrobatidae > Ranitomeya > Ranitomeya imitator. Next base: position 150,647,332 of record NC_091284.1, on the reverse strand, counting down.
ATGAACAGCATATGAAATAATAAAAATAGGTGGAGCAGATATGCAGACCTGTGGCTCCAGATCCTTCCTTTATATCCGAATATACTGGATCCCTGTACATAGTGTTTTTTTCCTGTAGCAGAATCTTATATTCAGTTTTTTTTTTTTGAAGACTGAAAGTAACAATGCGGAAATATATAGAACAGAAGCCTAGCCCATAGGGTGCATATCTGTGGATGAAACCCTCTTCTTCTGAAGACTATCTGCCATGTCTGAGGCCACTTTGTTCTCTCCTCGCTGTTCTTTTTTCCAGTGACATTACCTGACAGCAGCAATTTATGTTTGTAAACTAGTCATTTATGTTTGATGTGTTGTTGTCCTATTTGGAAAGCCTGCCAATGATAAACGACTGAGATAAAAGGACAAATTGCTTCATTGCCCTGGTTTTGAAATGTTTAATGTGTAGCTAAGATGGCCATAAATTACAGCAAGTGTTCACGCGTTAACATCTATACTATATGTGCAGGTGATTTCTGCTAAAACCCTTAGCTTATTGCTTTATATGTTTATGTTTAGATTTACATACCATCATACCGTGATGTATGCTTATGTGTGTATGACACTTAAAGGGATTGTCTCAAGTTCATAAATTGGTAAAATTGCAAACCACTTGTAAAAGCAAGCAACTCTGCAATTTACTGGTCTCCTTTCTCAATAGTGGAGATACTTTACATTTTTTTTTAGTTTACAGTTTGTTGCCAAGGTTACCGTCCACCTTACAGTACTAGCATGGCCGTCTCTATGCTTTATAATAATAATCTTTATTTTTATATAGCGCTAACATATTCCGCAGCGCTTTACAGTTTTGCACACATTATCATCACTGTCCCCGATTGGGCTCACAATCTAGAATTCCTATCAATATGTCTTTGGAATGTGGGAGGAAACCGGAGTGCCCGGAGGAAACCCACGCAAACACGGAGAGAACATACAAACTCTTTGCAGATGTTGTCCTGGGTGGGATTAGAACCCAGGACCCCAGCGCTGCAAGGCTGTAGTGCTACTACAACTTGTTTAAACTGGCCAGATGGCTGTATTTGTATAACCTCCGTACCCCAGCTTTTGTTCCATGTTGTACATGAAATCTGCCTCTGCTAGCAGCTTGGAGAAACCACAGCCTAGCCAGACCCCTAATATTTTCTTAAACAGTGCATGGTTAGTACAGACACTTAAAGGGGTTCTCCGAGAAATGTGCTAAAATAAATAATTAAAATAAATAATAAACATTTAAATATTTTGCTAAATATCTTTTATATAGCAAAAAGGTTTTCTTTATCTACTGCACTCTGTCAGGATTCCAAGATGGCAGCTGCCATCAATCACAACCCATCCTTGATCTGAGAGGACAAGGAGTAGGACGGGCTGTGTGAAGCACTAGACGGGTCCCACCAGGATCAGAGTCTGGTCTGGCATCATGAACTCTTATTGCTCTGTTCAGTCAACCTGACAGGACACTGAAGAGCTAAACTAAAGGAAAAGACAAACCCCTCTCTTGAGCTGACTGATAATGAACATCCACCTCAGTCTGCCTGACAGTTTTAGTACGTGTCTCATGCTTCATGCAGTCCGTCCAACTATGTGTCCTGCCAGTTACCAGGGGTAAAATCCTGACAGTGCAGTAGATAAAGCACACCTTTTTGCTATATAATATTGAAATGTTTATTATTGATTTAATTACATTTCTTGATGAACCCCTTTAAATTTGACTAACAATTTCCACCTTTTATATTGCCAACCACCACGGGAAAAGGGACAAAAACTAGGGTGAGAGTAGTTCTTGCTCTGTATAAGGCCTTATCAGTTTAATATATTTTTATTTTACCATTTGCCTATACCCATTTCCTCCTCTCACCCCGCTATGATACATTTATGGAGTGATGGACCTAAAGGCATATCTATTGGCTTGATTCTATTTGGATAGGTATTGGCTCAACTGGTGTGTTGCTATTATGCAGTTTGGTGATCCTGCTTTACTCATCTCCACATACAGTAAGGTTTATATATTGTGCTAGACTGGCTCACTCAGCTGCACACAGAGGTAGACACAGGAACGCTCTAGGATATATAATGGCTAGATCCGTTATCCACCGGTAATCCTGCGAGTAGCCAGTGGTGGCAAAGGGAAAAGCGCCTGGAGTAGCCCAGCTATATACCCTAGCCCTTAAGTGATCAGATTACTTTTCATTGGACATCCATATACCCATTGTGTTGTCCACTTAGGATAACTACCTCCTGAGCAGGATCATTACAAGCCTGCACTTATGACACCAATCTATTTCAGCACTTTGTTTCCCTAGCAGTCGGTACGCTGAGGAAGGTCAATGATTCACCGAAACGTTTTCTGTTGTACTACTTTTGGATTACATTAAAGTCTTCGCAGCATATCACTGAAAGTTGAGTGCTAAGTGTTGTTCACATTACTCACCATCCTACGTACGTCCTGACAACTCTGAAAACACATCTTGGTGTTGTTGAAGCAGTTCTCAGCACTGTTTTTCTGGCCTGGTGACAGTGTCTCTGCCACTGTGACATCATCGACCTTAGCTTCAGGATTGGCCCCCAGGCACGTAGCTTGTACGGCTTTCTTCTCCCTAGTTGGTCGAACTTGTAGTTGACGTCACTCAACTTTTTGACCATGTCATATGGCACTTGCCACTTGGAAAGGAACTTTCCACCATGGGGATCAACACCAACACCCGATCTCCAGAGCTAAACTGTCTCAGTCTCGCCAACCAAATTGTAGACCCTTTCTTGGGCCTCTTGTGCTTGAAGGAGGCTCTCCCTCACAATTGGCATCCCCTTCATGATCCTGTCTTGTATCTGAACCACTTTCTCGATGATGCTCCTGTGAGGTGATACTTCAGCTTCTCAGGTCTCCTTCGCAATGTCCAGAAATCTCAGAGGGTGCCATCCGTATAGCAGCCCAAATGGTGAGAAGGCATGTGGGACTACACTAATAGAGAATAACAGGTATGGGAGTAGGCAATCCCAGTCTCGGCCATCCATCTCCCCAACCTTCTTAAGCACGGACTTTAGGGTCTTGTTGAACCTCTCCATCAGGCTGTCCATCTGCAGATGGTACACTGACATCCTGAGTTGTGTAATCTGGAGAGCCTTACACAACTCCCTCATCACTTTGGACATAAAGGAGTCTGGCTTGGTCTGTCAGAATCTCCTTTGGCAGGCCCATCTGGGAGAAAATATGGACTTGTTCTCAGGCTATACTCCTGACAGAGGAGTTTCTGAGTGGTACCGCCTCTGGGTACCGTGTTGCATAGTCCATCACCACTAGTATGTATTAGTGCCCCCTGGCAAACTTAACTAGGGGCCGGCAAGATCCATGGCAATCCAGTCAAATGGAATTTGTATCGTGCAACAACACTAGAGGATTCCAGAACTGAGATACGGAAGCAGGATAAGGGACATGTATACCAAGATGGTGAGCTTTACAGTATATACCAGTATGGGGGACATATATACAAGAATGGGGGACATATATACCTGTAAGGGGCCCATGATGGGTGGTACAGTATGGGGGGAGATTACCACATAATGGGGGAGGAGGAGCAACAATTATGTCCATATAGGATTTAGAATGCTAATAGGGCCCACACATGTGACCAACATGCGAGGAGAGCCAGGCTCAGAACCTTGTGTATTCTACTTAAGATTATAACCAGCCGTGGAACCACCCCATAATCAATTATTACACGTTGGTATAAGGACATTAATTACTGTAAGTGACAATGTAGAATTATTAGTACATATCAGTTAGGAACTTCAGAAAATAAAAAAGGAATTACCGGTAACTACCCTGACAACAGATTTCTCTAAGGCTTTCAGGTCTTCCACCCTCTGATAGGTTTCTCCAGAATTATGAGCTTCCAAGCAATTAATCCCTTGGTATTCTAACATTTTAAAGCTTCACCTGTAATGTCACCTCTCACTTTTACAAAGTCGAGCCATTGAACTCTTTTTCTGAACCTTTTTCTATACTCCAGATATTCATCCAGAACCTTCCTACCTTTCTGCACAGAGAAGATAAGACCAATCCTCACATTTAGAATGTAAAATCTGACTTCCAGAGCTGCTGCGGCAGACATTAGCCTCTAGCTAATGTGCACAGCCACCAAGATGTGACTTGCGCAATGTCACTTGGAGGTCAATAAACTCTTGAGAATCGCATAAAAGGCAGGAATGAAGGGCACGGATGAGTGGCACAAGGGCCATTTCTTTCTGACATGATACAAACCTTGGTGCCAGAGAAAATTAAATTAACATTTAGTAATTCATATTAAAATTATATTTTCACTTCCAGCATAAATGAGTTGTAGACTTCAGATAAAAAGGAATCCGCTCTTTCTTCATCTGCCTGCTTTATATTACTTGGTAGTAGACAGCCAGCGCCATTTCTTACTCTCCTTGTAGGATTTTGCCATTTGTTGTCTACGCCGAGCCTAATGGAAAGTGCAGCATGGAAGATGTTAAACTGTTGCAAATGGAGCAGACGTGATAAAGGATGGAATAACGGAAGGGGAATCCTTGTCTTCTAATGCATGCAGATGACATTTTTCTTTCATGGAGGATTTCCATCGCAGTGTGTGGGCGGAAGAAAATGGATTTTCTACGAGGAGGAAATATTCCATTGAGGAATGCTATGCCGAGCTCTTCAGCAACACATAAATATAGCAGTCATGTCACTTCTGCCTCTAGAATTACATTTCCTTTGTGCATAATGTATCATTTATTACAGCAGAGTGTGTAAATGGTTCACATCAGTTTTTTCCTTCTTTTTAATGTTTTACTGCCTTTCTTTTCTGTAGCGGCAGGATGTCTGGCTCATGCAGTGACGCACAGACAGTAGGAGGCCGCTTACATAACTGAAGTTTATGATGTCAGTGTTCACACTGTGCCGTCGGTCAGCACAATAAATAGTTGCCCATCTTAGGGCTAGGACGACTGAAGGGACCCCCTCCACAATGTGCACATCCCGGAGGTCCTATTCTTAGCACGTCAGCTATGATTCTTTGCAGCACAGTGACTCCGTGGATAGCACTGTAGCTATGCAGTGCTGGGGTCCTGGTTCATATCCCACCAAGGACAACATCTGCAAGGAGTTTGTATGTTCTCCATGTGTTTGCATTTGTTTCCCGCAGGTTCTTCGGTTTCCTATCACACTCAAAAACATATTGATAGGGAGTTTAGATTGTGAGCACCATTGGGGACAGCAATAATAATGTATGTAAAGCGCTGTGGAATATGACAACGCTGTATAAGCAATGCATAATAATAATACCTCATCTGAGAGTAGCATTGCGTAGGGAAAGAGACCCTGATTCCAGTGATGTATCAATTAGTTTACTGGGAACAGCAGTTGGGATACGATCATTGTTTTCTCTGCTGTAGATGTAGCAGATCTCAGAACAATAACCCAATCCACACCAATGAATGGCAGCTGTCTGTGTACATTGTGTATGGAGAGTAAGCTGGTGCTCAGTAATGTGGTGGGGGTTGGACCAGGGGGCACAGGCAGTTAGTCCGGCGATGATCTTCTCCTAGTGATCACACACTGTATTGAAGCAACAGAACACAGCCTAAGTGACACATCACTGGAATCAGTGTCCCAACCACTATCCCATGCTGTCCTCAAATTACAGAGCAAAAATCTGTTGATAAATTCCCTTTGATTTTCTTACTATTATGCCTTTTACAAAATTAGGCAGTACAATCAAATAGAAAAACAACAGTATAAACTTATTGTAACACACTTTGGCTGCTTGTTTAATTACTGATTTATTCATATTTGGCGAATTTTCAAGCATATTTCTACAGGTTGACTTAAAGTTGGAGGAGAAGGTTCATTTACACCCCAAGATTAACCATGCAGGCTGCCAAACGAGCAATACACTTGTTCGTCAAGTAAAATGATATTTGGGCTGCACAAAATTTATCATCATTGTTCTCGGCAGCACATCGCACTGTGTAAACAATGGCAGCCTATGTGCACTGAACCCTCTATTGCAGGTCAGCCATCACGTTAATATACCGACTATTAAATGACTTCCTACTAGTAAATACAGGGTGTACGTAAAGTCATGGCGCACTTTTGACCAGTCACTGGAAAGCAACAAAAAACTATAGAAATGTGAAATCTGCTCCAAATAAAAGAAAATCTCTCCCAGTTTCATACCTATTCAGTGTAGTTCGATGTGGGCTCCATTTGTTGCCCTACACACATCCAAGTGATAGTGAAGTTCTTGCCACATACGGGTAAGGACGTCTGGTGTAACAGAGTGAATACAGTCCGTGATTCTCTGTTTTAATTGATTAATGTCGTTGATGCCAAGGTATGTGAACTTTTGATCAGGGTCAATTGGATGTTTTGGTTGGTATTATGATTTAAAAAGAGAAAACACAGTAGTTTGACAATAAATGGCTTCACCCAACCACTAACCATGAGTGGAGAGAAAGGTTTGGTGTTATCATTCATATTCTCTGAAAAAAAGGCCATATAGCTGTACACAGCTATAGGAATACCATGAAAACCCCACAATATGGAATAACGTGCTGTCTGTGGATCTCTCGTGGAAATTTCCAAGCTAAAGTAATAAATCCTGTGTGCTCACAGTAGTATCTGCACAGATCCAATTTACTTGTCTCCCAGATGTCATAGTAGAGTTGTGACGGGTGTAGTTTGGGTTAGCACACTTGTAGAATTAGTGACTGAGCTGCATCTCCGCTCATACCATTAAAAGATAACCTATTTTGGTGCTGGAGAACATCCCCATTCGGACTGTTGAGAGCTATGTGACCTGGAAGCCAGACTAGTGCATACTCTTCAGACTCTTCAGACCACAGACTGTTTACCCTGGAAGTTCCGGAGTGGTGAGCTGAATTGGCACTTTTTCTAATATTTTGTTTTTAAAGGGAACCTGTCACCCCCTAAATTGAAGGTGAGCTAAGTCCACTGGCATCAGGGGCTTATCTGCAGCATTCTGTTATGCTGTAGATAAGCCCCGATGTAACCTGAAAGATGAGAAAAAGAAGTTAGATTATACTCACCTGAGCGGGCGATCCGATGTGCGTCGCGGTCCGGGGCCTCCCATCTTCTTACGATGACGTACTCTGACCTTTCCCGGCGCCTGCGCACTGCAGTACTTTGCTCTGCCCTCAACAGGGCAGTCAATGTACGCCTGCGCTGGAGCCGCAGCGTGAAGGCAAGAAGAGGATGTAAGAAAGTGGGAGGCGCCGGACCGCGACGCACATCGGACCGGACCGCAGCGGGACCGCCCCTGGGTGAGTATAATCTAACCTCTTTTTCTCATCTTTCAGATTACATTGGTGGCTTATCTACAGCATTCCAGAAGGCTTAGCTCACCTTCGATTTTGGGGGTGACAGGTTCCCTTTAATAATGTCCAGTTGTATGTAAAAAAAAATTGTATGGTTTGTTCGTGTTTAGTTTTTGAGTGTGTTTGTCCTTCTGGCGCTATTCCTTTTAGGTTTATAGCATAAGACATGCCTCAAATGTCTGAAAAGTGTGTATCTCCTCTCTTAGGCTTGGTTCCCATTGCGTTAATGGGAAAGCGCTAACGGACAGCGTTGCACGGCAAAATTAACGCCATGCAACGCGTCCGTTAGCGCGCCCATTCACGGCAATGGGAACGCGCAGCACTAGCGCGTGCCATGTTCGGCACGCGCTAGCGACGCGCCGGTGTTTCCTGGCGCGCCGCGGACGCTGCTTGCAGCGTCCGAGGCGCGCCCGCGGTTCGTTCCCCGCTCTCGCAGATCGGGATCTGCGAGAGCGGGGACGTTACCGTGACCCCGGGACGCGGCCCCATTAAAAACATTGCGTTAGCGCAACCCGCTAGCGCTAAACGGATTGCACTAACGCAATGTGACCCTAGCCTTAGATTCACTATATTTTTAGAGACAGTTCATATAGCCCTCTCCTGCAAGAGGTGTGAAGTGAGAGGCGGTTTAGAGGTATACAGTGGCATAAAAAATATGGGTACCCCTGGTAAAAATTACTGTTATTGTGAACAGTTAGCAAGTTGAAGATGAAATGATCTCTAACAGGGCCAAAGTTAAAGATGACACATTTCCTTTGTATTTTAGGCAAAAAATATATATTTTATATTTTAAAAATTACTAAAAGGAAAATGGGCCAATGTAAAAGTTTGGCCAGCCTTGGAGTTTTATGTTCTCAGATAACTTTTACCAAGGTTTCAGACCTTAATTAGCCTGTTAGGGTTATGGCTTGTTCACTGCCTTCCTTAGGAAAGACCATGTGATGCAAATTTCCAAGCTTTATAAAAACCCAGTCTCCTCTAACCTTGTGCCAAAAAGCAGCAGCCATGGGTTCTTCTAAGCTGCCGCCTAGCACTATGAAAATGGTGGAGGCTCACAAAGCAGGAGAAGGCTTTAAGAAAATAGCAAGACATTTTCAAGTTTCCCTTTCCTCAATTCACAATGTACCATATATACTCGTGTATAAGCTGAGATTTTCAGCACAATTTTTTGTGCTGAAAACGCGCCCCCCCCCCCCTCTTATACACAAGTCAATTGTCCAGAACGCTGGTGGCGTAACAGTGGCAGGAGCCTGCGGCTGTGGCACAGTGACAGCTGCAACTGCCGGCTAACAGAAAAGCTCATACTCACCCTCCATCGCTGCATCTCCATCCCTGCATCTCCGTTGTCCCGGCACCGACGGCTCTCCTGTGCAGAGCGGTCACGTGGTACCGCTTATTAAGGTAGTGAATATGGATGCGTCTCCACTCCCATAGACATGGAGCACATATTCATTACCTTAATGAGCGGCACCACGGGACTGCTCCACACAGGAGAGGAGAGCCGCCGGGACAACGGAGATGCAGGGACGGAGATGGAGGCGCGAGAACGGTGAGTATGATGGGGAAAATGGGGGCAATGTGAGCCATGCATACAACCATGACACGGGGGAAGCTGAGCCGTGGGGGATGGGGGAGCTGAGCAATGCGGGAACGGGGGAGCTGAGCAATGCGGAACGGGGGAGCCATGCATACATCAGGGGGAGCCACACATACCAGGACAGGACGAGGGAGCCACATACCAGGACAGGAAGGGGGAGCCACATACCAGGACAGGACAGGAGGAGCCACGCATAGCAGGACAGGACAGGGGGAGCCACATACCAGGACCCAGGACAGGGGGTGCCACACATAGCAGGACAGGGATGAGGGGACAATGCATACCCAGCTTATACTCGAGTCAAGAAGCTTACCCAGTTTTTGTGGCAAAAGTAGGTGCCTCAGCTTATACTCGGGTCGGCTTATACTCGAGTATATACTGTACGGTAATTAAGAAATGGCACATAACAGGAACAGTAGAAGTCAAAATCAGGTCTGGAATACCAAGTAAAATTTCAATGAGTGCTGCTCATAGGATTTTGTAGAGACACAAATCAGAACCCCTGCTTTCCTGCAAAAAACCTTCAGAAAGATTTAGCAGACTCTGGAGTTTTGGTACATTGTTTTACTGTTCAGAGACACCTGCACAAGTATGGCCTTCATAGAAGAGTCATCAGAAGAAAACATCTCCTGCCTCCTCCTCATAAAACTCAGCACTAGAAATATGCTGATGTATTTTGTGGACTGATGAGGTTAAAATAGAACTCTTTGGCCACAATGATCAAAGGTATGTGTTTAGAAAAAAAGGGCACAGAGTTTCAAGAAAACAACATCTCGCCAACTATTAAGTATGTGGGTTATCCATCATGCTTTGGGGTTGCAGCAAATATAATGGGGAACATTTCACGGGTAGAGGGAAGAATGGATTCAATGACATTTCAACAAATTCTTGATGCAAACATAACATCTGTAAAAAAGCTGAAGTTGAAAAGAATCGCTTCTACAAATGAATAATGATCCTAAACACACTGTTAAGTCCACAATAGACTACCTCAAAAAGCGCAAGTTGAAGGTTTTACAATGGCCCTCACAGTCCCTTGAACATCATTGAAAATCTGTACCTAGACCTCAAAATAGCAGTGCATGCAAGATGACCTAGGAATCTCACAGAACTGGAAGAATTTCCGAGAAAGAATGGATGAAAATCCCTCAGACAACAATTAAAAGACCATTGGCTGGCTACAAAAAGCATTTACAAGCTGGGATACTTGCATATGGGGGTGCTACTAGGTGCTAACCATGCAGTGTGCCCAACCTTTTGCATCAGCCCTGTTTCCTTTTTGTAAATTTTAAAATGTAAAAGATGCACATTTTTGTTACAAAATTTTGGAGTAAAGTGTGTGGAGGGTGTCATAGTCCAAATGTGCCTTATATAGTGCCTTATACAGTATATGTGTCACGGATGTGGTTTGTGGAACCACTGTGCCATGGACCGCAGAGAGCCTGGAGGGGCATGACTAAGCAAGCACTTGACTGTTCACTTGAGCCTCTGATGGTGAGGTTATACTTGGCTCTCGATGAACACCAGGTGCCACTCCAGGACAGACCAACAGACACACAGCAGCTGGACCCAGAGGACAGACTGGATGGAGCAGTAGGCAGAGTTTGTATCTGAGTGTCAGGCAGGGTCTGCATCAGAGTGCAGCAAACAGGATTTGCACCAGAGTGCAGCAGGCACGATTTGCACCAGAGTGCAGCAGGGACTGGTATGTAACCTTACACAACATAGACCGCAAAACAGGAAGATTGCTCAGGCACCACCCCAGTCGGGAGGGAGCAATATATACATACTGCCCTACAGCCATTGGCTGGGGAGGAAATAGCGAGTGCAAGTGCTGGCACTTTAAGAAGGCGGGAGCGCGCATGCTCTAAGGACATGGCTAGAGGCTCAGCTAGAAGTTCTGCTGGAAGCATGCAGAGCATGGGGAAAGGAAGAACCGACCGCAGCACAGGTGAGTGAAGTGATATGCCGGAGACCCTGCCTGTGAGATCAGGGCTCCGGCGTGGTGCTAACAATATGTCCCCTGTGGATGTGAGAGGAGCGGCAGTGGCGGAGGAGCGGGTCACAGGAGGCGCCCAAACTCTTACATGCCACTGCAGTGATAAACACATAAGGAAGTTTGCTGTATGTTAATATGAGGTGCAATTATATTCTTTTAGGTGGTATTATCTAAAATCTATGAAATATATAGATATATTACTGTTCATCTTGTATCATATATGCATTAGGCAAAGAACAAGTAGATAACCTTGAAAAATCTTAATCATGATCCTATAATAAGAATATTGTGCTGATCCGGAGGCAAATGTCAATGAGTCATTTCACAGCCCACCCTTATACAAAGCTTTGGCAGCTTAATCTGTTTCATCCAAATCAGTCTATGCCAGTACACTTTGATTATTAAACTACACGGAGTACATCTGCTACCATGATTTGTTCAACTGTTGCCGAACACGTTATGTCCTCATAAAAATGAAAAATTGCAGTGTGTTCTCAATCCATTTAAAATTGGATTTATTTGATTTTCTTGTTTGTTTGGATAAAAGAACTTTGAACATGCAATGTTATTAAACTACCGTACAAGACAAAATCATAAGCTGTTTCCAGATCTGCCGCCCCTCACCTAAAATTGGAAATCGCTCTTATATCTGTTTATGGCGTTTATTTATTGATATTACCAGATTAGTACTTTTTATTAAAATTTATGACAAAGCATCGTAGTGCGCACAGTAAAGGCCCCGTCACACATAGCGAGATCGCTAGCGAGATCGCTGCTGAGTCACAAGTTTTGTGATGCAACAGCGATCTCAGTAGCGATCTCGCTATGTGTGACACGTACCAGCGATCAGGCCCCTGCTGTGAGATCGCTGGTCGTGTCGGAATGGCCTGGGCCATTTTTTGATCGTTGAGGTCCCGCTGACATCGCTGAATCGGCGTGTGTGACGCCGATTCAGCGATGTCTTCGCTGGTAACCAGGGTAAACATCGGGTAACTAAGCGCAGGGCCGCGCTTAGTAACCCGATGTTTACCCTGGTTACCATCCTAAAAGTAAAAAAACAAACGCTACATACTTACCTATCGCTGTCTGTCCTCGGCGCTCTGCTTCTCTGGTCTGGCTGTGAGCGCCGGTCAGCCGGAAAGCAGAGCGGTGACGTCACCTCTCTGCTTTCCGGCTGCCTGCCGCTCACAGCCAGACCAGAGAAGCAGAGCACCGAGGACAGAGCGATAGGTAAGTATGTAGCGGTTTTTTTTTTTTTACTTTAACGATGGTAACCAGGGTAAACATCGCGTTACTAAGCGCGGCCCTGTGCTTAGTTACCCGATGTTTACCCTTGTTACCGGGGACCTCGGGATCGTTGGTCGCTGGAGAGCTGTCTGTGTGACAGCTCTCCAGCGACCAAACAGCGACGCTGCAGCGATCCGGATCGTTGTCGGTATCGCTGCAGCGTCGCTATGTGTGACAGGGCCTTAAAACAATGAACCAATCTGTGGTGCCTGTCTAATAATATTGGACAGAACAGCCCTGTTATCTCTACTGTGATAAAGGATTGTAGATTATCCTGGATCTGCATGCCTTTAAAAATGTCCTTCACAAATGTTACCTTCTTCTTCTCATGCGTGCAAAAAGACCCCTCACATAAATAATCAGAGAGATCACATGAATGTATAGTTCAAAATATAAAACAATCCTTTATTGAAACATACAATTAAAAACTTTTTCCCCCAACCATATAATAGGTCATAAAATCAGAAATACCTCCGATCTACAAAATAGCAGGTCTCATGCTCTCATGTGAACAAACTACCTATAAAAGCCTATTGTTGGTCAACCTAAGTAATAAATGACCTAAACAATGGCACAATAGTTATGATAGCTGTTGAACATCTGTATGGAACAATAATGCATAAAGAGTGCAATACATATATATATAGCGCACTACAATTGCAAACAATTACACAGTGAGAAATGTATATAAGTGAATATCATTTATACATCTATATTGGTACTCAAACTGCGTAATGACAATCCATGCAAGTAACAGGCACTACAAATGTACCAAACAATGCGTCACTATTAAAGCTGCGTAATGCTCATTTTGCACAATGTGCTAATTAAATACCAAAACGCAGGGAGGAACATTGTGCCTACACTAATACTAAGCCGATAATGCAAATTATGTCAGGTGTTGAATTACCGCCGCCACTGCCCAATAGGCATTTGTGCAATAAGGCGCTGTATGTATGCTAAGTATTAAGCCGCTACTCTGATGCGATATGTTTGCATCTAAATTAATAATGTGGTGACAAAAACTACCACTGTGTCACCCCATGGTGATAAATCAATTGTACCACACAGAGAAAGCTGGAAGTATATTTACCATATGTCACGGAGCACGGGATCTGCCAGCCCGACGCGCGTTTCGATAGAATATCTTCTTCTAAGGGCGCCCTTAGAAGAAGACACGCCCTTAGAAGAAGATATTCTATCGAAACGCGCGTCGGGCTGGCAGATCCCGTGCTCCGTGACATATGGTAAATATACTTCCAGCTTTCTCTGTGTGGTACAATTGATTTATCACCATGGGGTGACACAGTGGTAGTTTTTGTCACCACATTATTAATTTAGATGCAAACATATCGCATCAGAGTAGCGGCTTAATACTTAGCATACATACAGCGCCTTATTGCACAAATGCCTATTGGGCAGTGGCGGCGGTAATTCAACACCTGACATAATTTGCATTATCGGCTTAGTATTAGTGTAGGCACAATGTTCCTCCCTGCGTTTTGGTATTTAATTAGCACATTGTGCAAAATGAGCATTACGCAGCTTTAATAGTGACGCATTGTTTGGTACATTTGTAGTGCCTGTTACTTGCATGGATTGTCATTACGCAGTTTGAGTACCAATATAGATGTATAAATGATATTCACTTATATACATTTCTCACTGTGTAATTGTTTGCAATTGTAGTGCGCTATATATATATGTATTGCACTCTTTATGCATTATTGTTCCATACAGATGTTCAACAGCTATCATAACTATTGTGTCATTGTTTAGGTCATTTATTACTTAGGTTGACCAACAATAGGCTTTTATAGGTAGTTTGTTCACATGAGAGCATGAGACCTGCTATTTTGTAGATCGGAGGTATTTCTGATTTTATGACCTATTATATGGTTGGGGGAAAAAGTTTTTAATTGTATGTTTCAATAAAGGATTGTTTTATATTTTGAACTATACATTCATGTGATCTCTCTGATTATTTATGTGAGGGGTCTTTTTGCACGCATGAATTACTGAATGTGTTCTTGTACATGATCTATGGACTAATATGTATGCTCTTCTTCTTCTCATACTGTATGTACAGTGGGTATGGAAAGTAGTCAGACCCCTTACAATTTTTCACTCTGTGTTTCATTACAGTCATTTGGTAAATTAAAAAGAATCACATTAATGTACACTCTCTCTGCAACCCCATCTTACATAGTTACATAGTTATTAAGGTTGAAGGAAGACTTTAAGTCCATCTACTTCAACCCATAGCCTAACCTAACTTGCCCTAACATGTTTATCCTGAGGAAGGCAAAAAAAAACCATGTGGCGAACAGTAAGCTCCACATTGGGGAAAAACAATCCTTCCCGACTCCACATATGGCAATCAGACTAGTTCCCTGGATCAACGCTCTATCAAGGAACCTAGTTTATATAACCTGTAACATTATACTTTTCAAGAAAGGCATCTAGTCCCCTCGGAATTTATAACCCTCATTCACTTGCTGAGAACTTAGATCATAGTGGTGTCATCTAAGTGCCCTATGTTTTTGACATTTATTACCACTACTTATGTACTTACTGTAGGGTATTTGTTTTTAGTCTAGGTTTTTACTGTTAGGCTAGGTTCACATTGCGTTAAGGCAGTCCGTTTAGCGCATACGCTAACGGACTGCGCTAACGCAATGTCCCAAAAGGGATTGCATTTGCCGATCCCGCTAGCGCAGATGCCCGATCTGCGCTAGCGAGGAACAGACCGCAAATGCTGCAAGCAGCATTCGAGGTCCGTCACTCAAATGACGGCACATCACTAGCGCACGCCCAACGTGGGCGTGCGCTAGCGATGCGTTCGCCATTACAAGCAATGGCAGCGTTAACGGACTACGTTACACCGCGTTATGCCGCGGTGTAATGTAGTCCGTTAAACGAGTTCACACAACGCAGTGTGAACCTAGCCTTAATGGCCATAGTGTGAATGTGTTGGCCCATGATTTTTTTTTTTTTTTTACAGAAATATGATTTTAAAATTTCCATCATAGTCATTCTGTTCTGGATTTGTCATGGATTTTCACAATGGGCATTACCTCTTTCAATGAAAAATTGGAGAAATGTAAAGTGAATCCATATCAAAATCAACGTGGAACTGTAAGGCTATGTGCACATATTACGGAATTGCCACGGAAATTTCAGTGGCAATTCTGCAACTCCCTGCCGCTGGAAATACGCATGCAGAATTGGCATACGTTGTGTATGCGGTAAAAACGCATACAATCCGCAACGTGTGCACATAGCCTAACAGATTTTTTCGTAAATTCAGCCCTCATGGAAACATTCGGCCTCAGATTTTGTTGTCAATCTCGTGAATGTGGTCTTAAAGCAAAACAACAGATTTTAGAGTAAAATCAGAAGTGCTATTTACAGTATTTGTGTCCAGGCTCGGACTGGCCCATATTGTAACAGGGGAATTCCCCGGTGGGCCGCTGTGCAGTTCTGGGGCCACTACCCCATTGTATGGGCAGTACTTTGCATAAGTCACTTGATTCACTCTGCACAGAATAAAGCAGCATCTCATCATTCATTATGCAGGTGAAAAGTGCCCCCCCTCCAAACTCAGTGTTACTGGTGGGCCATTGGCATCCCAGTTTGACACTGTGTCTCTAACATTTTTGTTGCATGTTCCACTAAAATGTCGCAAAATTTCAGACCTATATAAAATCACTCCAGGGGAGACTGATGTACATTTGTGTAAACATTTTAATCATTTAATAACATCTGGAAACAATAAATCCACCCACAACGATGAACAAAAGAAGAGGCAAACAAATGAATACATATAAAATAGACATTCAAAAAGTGCAAATTAAATGGAGAATAAGGTGCAAATTAAAAAGAAAAACGAGAAAAAACAAAAAGCACTTGAAGGAAAAGGCACAAATTCAATCATGAGCTGAGCGTTGTGTGCAAACAATTTGCTACATTACAGACCTCCGTTACAGATCGTCTATCTTTCTAAGATACCCAAAGGACCCTTGGCTCACTACTTGGAATGCCCCTTCTAGTTGTAAATAATGACAGAAAATGTATCAACCTCGAATCTCGGCTGTCTACGTTTTATTAACTTTAATAGGAAATGAATGACTTTTTTTTTCCATCACTGTGTTTTAAATGAACACAGAGAAAAAAAAAACTTTTATTATCTGTGACAGATGGTAAGTACTAATCAAATACACCATGTTCCAAATTATTATGCAAATTACATTTTTCTCAGATTTTCCTAAATGGTCGGTGCAAATGACAGACTAATAAAACTCATCACTCGTTAGAGTATATATCGAATTTTATTGAAGAAACCTCCCAATGATAACAGTATAATCTCCAAAATGAATAAAAATTCAAAATGCACTGTTCCAAATTATTAGGCACAGTAGAATTTATAAACATTTTATATGTTTTAAAGAACTGAAAATGCTCATTTGTGTAATTTGCAGCATTAGGAGGTCACATTCATTGAACAAAAAAGCTATTTAACGCCAAAACTTCCTAGCAGGCCAAATTACATTACATAGGACCCCTTCTTTGATATCACCTTCACAATTCTTGCATCTATTGAACTTGTGAGTTTTTGTAGAGTTTCTGTGTCACGCCGTAAATGGCGATAAAGGGGCAGGACGGTGTACTGGGACCCGCACCTGTCCCTACCACTTAAATGGGGCCCTGGCTTTCCCTTATCTCGGGGGTACCTATGATGGTTAGGAGGCCCGAGCCGCCAGCGTATCCCTGTCTTCTGTGCAGGCCATATCAGGGGCCCCCTCTTCCCCCAAAGGAGATGGACTGCACCAGTGTAATAATACAACAAATAACAGGGAATACAGACAAGGTAACTAAAAGTCTCAAACTCACCAAATGCTCACACAACCACAGAGGAAACTCAGAGAAGGGAAAAGAAGGAATAAACAGGAAGGAAAACAGGTTTAACATGCAACCAAAACTGCAGACACCAATCTCTGTAAATGAACCTCCAACACCAACACTACACTCCTTCAACCTCCAAGCCAGGCAGTAGAACTGATCACTGACACTAGCTGAAGTCAGGACTGGGTCTATATAGAGGATCAGATTACAAAATTCACTTCAGCTGAGAGACCCAGCTCTCAACAACTTAGCAATAATGTTAACTCCTGCACTGCTGGCACAGAGCTTCTGTTCACTGTGTGTGAACGAGGCCCAGAGCGCTGCGGTTCTCTGGAACCTCTCTGTTGCGGTAGCCCCATGACATTCTGCTTGTATTTCTTTGCATGAAGTCAGAATAGCCTCCCAGAGCTGCAGTTTTGATGTGAACTGACTCCCACCCTCATAGATCTTTTGCTTGATGATGCTCCAAAGGTTCTCTGTACGATTGAGGTCAGGTGAAGATGGTGGCCACACCATGAGTTTATCTCCTTTTATGCCCATAGCAGCCAATGACTCAGAGGTATTCTTTGCAGCATGAGATGGTGCATTGTCATGCATGAAGATGATTTTGCTCCTGAAGGCACGTTTCTGTTTTTTATACCATGGAAGAAAGTTGTCAGTCAGAAACTCTATATACTTTGCAGAGGTCATTTTCACACCTTCAGGAACCTTAAAGGGCCCTACCAGCTGTTTCCCCATGACTCCTCCACCTCCTTGCTGACATCACATCCTTGTTGGGACATGGTGGCCATCCACTACTCCATCCATCTGCACCATCCAGGGTTGCTGGACACTCACCAGTAAACAAGACTGTTTGAAAATTAGTCTTTATGTATGTCTGGGCCCACAGCAACCGTTTCTGCTTGTGAACACTGTTTAGGGGTGGCCGAATATTAGGCTTATGCACCACAGTAAGCCTTTGAAGGATCCTACACCTTGAGGTTCGAGGGACTCCAGAGGCACCGGCACCTTCAAATAACTGTTTGCTGCTTTGTAATGGCTTTTTAGCAGCTGCTCT
This sequence comes from Ranitomeya imitator, assembly GCF_032444005.1. Classification (NCBI taxonomy): domain Eukaryota; kingdom Metazoa; phylum Chordata; class Amphibia; order Anura; family Dendrobatidae; genus Ranitomeya; species Ranitomeya imitator. Next base: position 150,629,098 of record NC_091284.1, on the reverse strand, counting down.
CTTAATCCGATGAACTTGCCTGGCAGAAACCTTCCTCATTATGCCTTTATCAGCACGAACACGTCTGTGCTCAGATTCAGCCACAAATCTCTTAACAATACAATGATAACTCTTAATTTTTCGGGAAATATCTAATGTTTTCATCCCTTGACCAAGGCATTGCACTATTTTATGCTTTTCGGCAGCAGAGAGATCCTTTTTCTTTCCCATGTTACTTGAAACCTGTGGCCTGCTTAATAATGTGGAACATCATTTTTAAGTAGTTTTCCTTTAATTAGAATCACCTGGAAAACTAATTATCACAAGTCTGATTTCAGTAATCCATTGAGCCCTGAGACACAATACCATGCATGAGTTTATGTGAAAAACAAAACAATTAAATCTTTATGACACTTAAATCCAATGTGCATAATAATTTGGAACAGGATGTAAGAAAGTATGATTGAAACACTGACACTGCAAAGTGTCAAAAATGCCCTGTGGGTGATAGTAAACCTCCGGTAAAGCTTGGATGTGTGGGTAGTGTGTGTATGATGGCCGGCTTTTGACAGATATGTAATATGAAAGGAGTATAATTAGGTAAAGAATATAGGCCGGTGGCCATCTGCCTGACACCTTCGGAAACTCAATACTGTAAATGAATTTTAGGGGTCTCATTACAAAGGGTATGAAGTGACTACATTTACATTCCTTGCAGTATAATATACAGTAGTATATGGAATTACCATCTATATTCTATATTTTACTTTATTATTGCATTTTTTTTTACTATAGCTAAAACTAACCTATATCCTCTTATAAATGTGAAGTGAATGGGATTTATGTTTCCTCCATTCCAACCTGCTGTCCTTACTAAGCTGCAGAATGCGTCATCCATCACAAGTTTCTCTATTTGTCTTGTGCACATCTCTCCGTATAGTGGAGCTAATGTGCCATTATTATGAGTAACAGTCTGTTTGCGGCGCTGTGATGTCCCACGGTTATATGAGATTGCTCACACCTAGGATAATCTTTCCCTCTCATTGGTGGCCAGTGGCTTTGTTTTATACAGGGTTTTGATTACAGTGATAAAGAGACAGAGGCACCGTTTACTGGTGAGAAATGTTGTATCCTCTAGTAAAGAGATGAAATTAATATGTGAAGATGTCGTAATTCATTGTAAAAGAACATTTATGGATAATGCTATGTAGAAGTGTATATACTAACAGCATGCATTCCTTTAAAGGGTTATTCCCATCTTCATTGTGGGCTTAATTGAATAGTGCTTTTGAAAATAAGTATTTTCAGTAATTATTCCTCCCTCCTCTGATTAATGTTTCCATGGTTCATTTATTTTTTATTTATGGTTTATTGTCTAGAGCACTGGCCAGAGGTCTAGCATTGATGGTCGAGAACATCTGCAATGCTTGCAAGCTCTTTCCAATAGAGCTTGTAAGTTCTGCTGTGAAGCTGACTGGGATTTCTGAAGCACACTGTTATTTCTAGATCCCACCCAGCTTCAGTGCCACTGCGCTCTTCCGATGCTGCTATATGAGATAGAGACAGCTTTACCTAGCATCAATGCCACTGCACTCCTCCAACGCTGCCATATGAGATGTCCATGCCTAGCATCAGTGCCACTGCACTTCTCCGACGCTGCCATATGAGATGGGTATGCCTAGCGTCTGTGCCACTGCACTCCTCCGACGCTGCCATATGAGATGGGTATGCCTAGCGTCTGTGCCACTGCACTCCTTCCACGCTGCCATGTGAAATGGGTATGCCTAGCGTCTGTGCCACTGCACTCCTCCGACGCTGCCATATGAGATGGGTATGCCTAGTGGCAGTGCCACTGCACACCTCCGACGCTGCCATATGAGATGGGTATGCCTAGCGTCTGTGCCACTGCACTCCTCCGACGCTGCCATATGAGATGGACATGCGTAGCGTCTGTGCCACTGCACTCCTCCAACGCTGCCATGTGAAATGGGTATGCCTAGGGTCTGTGCCACTGCACTCCTCCGACGCTGCCATATGAGATGGGTATGCCTAGTGGCAGTGCCACTGCACACCTCCGACGCTGCTATATGAGATGGATATGCCTAGTGGCAGTGCCACTGCACACCTCCGACGTTTCCATATGAGATGTGTATGCCTAGCGTCTGTGCAACTGCACTACGATGCTGCCATATGAGATGGGTATGCCTAGCGTCTGTGCCACTGCACTCCTGATGACAGAGTCCTACTAATAATTATGGACACTGATCCCTTTAAAATATCCTCCCAGATGGTGACATGGTGTAAGGCCGGTTTCACACGTCAGGTGTGACAGTTTCCTCACGTACCGGAGACACTGACTCACGTAGACACATTGAAATCAATGTGTCTCTGCACATGTCAGCGTGTTTTCACGGACCGTGTGTCCGTGTGCAAAACACGGAGACATGTCAGTGTTCGTGGGAGCGCACGGATTACACGGACCCATTAAAGTCAATGGGTCCGTGTAAAACACGTACCGCACACGGACGTTGTCCGTGTGCAGTCCGTGTGCCGTGCAGAAGACAGCGCTACAGTAAGTGCTGTCCCCCCACGTGGTGCTGAAGCCGCCATTCATATCTTCTCTCCAGCAGTGTTTGCTGAAGAGATGATATGATAAATCCTTTTTTTTTTTTTTTTCTCGTGTTTAAAATAAAGATCCCTGTCCCCACCCCCCTCCCACCCCCTGTGCGCCCGCCCGCTGTTAATAAAATATTCACCCGGCTCCCTCGCAGCGTACTCTTTGCGCCGCACCTTCTCCTGTATGAGCGGTCACGTGGGGCCGCCGATTACAGTCATGAATATGCGGCTCCACCTCCCATAGGGGTGGAGCCGCATATTCATCACTGTAATGAGCGGCCCCACGTGACCGCTCATACAGGAGAAGGTGCGGCGCGTAGAGGATGCTGCGAGGGAGCCCTGTGAGTATTTTAATAACAGCGGGGCGGGCGCACAAGGGGTGGGAGGGGGTTGGGGACAGGGATCTTTATTTTAAACACGAGAAAAAAAAAGGATTTATCATATCTTCTCTACAGCGAACGCTGCTGGAGAGAAGATATGAATGGCGGCTTCAGCACCAGATGCAGGGGACAGCGCTTATTTCTAGCGCTGTCTCCTGCACGCTCCGTGTGGTCCTTAGTCGGCACACGGGCGGCACACGGATGCCGCACGTGTGCCACATAAACGCATTGGCACACGGACACGGATAATTCTGGTACCGATTTTTCCGGTACCGGAATTATCTGGACGTGTGAGACTGGCCTAATAGAGAATTGTATTCATTATACATATTTCCTACCATTATAATGTGGAGCACTTTAATACACTTGAGTGGATGATTCATATTTTGGAGTGATTTCGGTAACAGTGGTATCTTATATATAATTGCCTAGAATACTACTTCCTGCAATTTGTGCCAACTTCCGTGGCTTTGTCCGGAGCTAATGTCCGGAGCTAATGTCCGGAGCTAATGTCCGGAGCTAATGTCCGGAGATAAGTGACGTCAACAGTGTCCAGTGTCTGATTGGTTGCCGCCTACTGCGAGCGACCAATCAGAAACGTGCCGTACTGTGACACACTCCGCCCGCCATTTTGGTGTGATTTTTGAATTTTTACCTCACAGCAAGTTTCTACTGCGTGGAGGCGGGCCCAGTGACGTTGCTCTTCAAGCTCCTGCCGAATTTCAAGTATATATGGATTCTAGACTCCCGATTCTTTAGAATCGGGCTGCCATCTAGTATAATAATAATCATCTGGGATTTGGAAAACGAGAACTTCAAACAATGAGCTTCTCAAAAGAAAGGGACATCTGCATCTCAAATTATCTCAAGACTTTCCAAAAATTTTCACTAAATATCCTTTGTGTAGTAAATTTAATTTAGTGCCGTGTTCAGAAATAATCCCTTTTAGTAACCGCATGCATTTGGTATGAGAACATTTGAATTTTTGTTATACTTTTACCCCTATCATAACTTTGCCGCGCTAATTGCTATGTTACATTTTTGGTACATTATGATAATTTGTCGACATTTACACTCCGGAGAAAAGGTAACCTTCAGACAGATTGCGTTGTGCACAGCCTATTTTCATCTGTGTAATATAAAAGCCCAATGCTCGACTAATTTTCTCTAGAACAACACGTTACAGACAATCTGCCATTACGCTAACACCTGCTCTTTGGATTTTTTATTATTCCTCCACCACTTTATTTGAGAAACTACATAGTCAATAAATGCTACCAAATTCAAAACTACAGAAAGAAAATTAAGGCCTTCTAAAATCACAGAGAACGTCGCCATGAAAAACGTACATAAAAGTTAATAGCAGTCTGAGTCTTTTCAAAATCCAGTATAAACTAAGGATTAAACTGTGGGTTCACCTTTGGCTGACTTACAAAACATACAAGTAACCACTATATGCAATGGTCAATTAAACGGAGCGTATAATTTCATAATTACACACAATTTATTTCTATATTTTTAAACATTTTTGGTGGTAATTGTCCACGTAAAAATAAAACATTGAACTATTCCAGTTTTCATACTTTCAACTAGAACACACAAAACAGCTGCTAATTTATTTTTTATGTCCCTGACAAGCTTTGGTGTTTTGACTGGCCAGAATTAGCAGAGCCATCTCATTGTCATTAGTAGCCATATCCATGTTACTGTTAGAAATCTAATAAAAGTAGTACAGTAACAATATACACATGGATTAGGCTCTGTATGGATTTACCCTGTCACTACCTGGTGCCTGGGAAGGGGATATGTACAAAATCACTTTCCCCCGAGACTATAATTATCTGTAACATATCACTGACAACTTCTATTCATCGAAATTGCCTTAAAACATTCACATTGTGCTGTATTGTCTCTGCAACAAGTATAGGAAGGAAATGTACCGTAGCCTCCCAGGGAAAGTTTTGACTTACATCTAAACATAGAATACTTAGAATTTGTCTAATATTTCCATCTGTTCATTACATATACAGCAGACCCTCACCAATCACTCACCTCTCAGAGGCAGAATCACTGAGCTCACACACAAAGTGCTGTATGGGCTCAATAGAAAGTCTGTACACTCATACAGCACTCTGTATACAGGCTCAGTGCTTCTCTATTGCTGGAGCTGAGCAATTTTTCCTACCTGAACAGCGCACAATGGGATTTTTGAGCAATAGGTAAGGACCCAGATGCCACCAATCTGTCACAAAAGATGGACATATTGAAAAAAAGAACAAAAGATAGGTATGCGTTCATGAAAATGAAGTTAAAGAAAGTCTATCATCCTAAAATCCATTTTAAATGGGCATATTCTTGTAGGGAGCCTAGCTCCTGTAAAAACCATACTGGCACTGTACCTGGTACTGTGTCTGAAAAAATAGCTCTTAATTCATATGCAAATGATGGGGCGAGGGTGAACCTTCATGTGGTCAAGAGTGTGCTGCACCGTTGTAAGGAGGAGAACCAGCCTCTGTGTGCCTTGTCCGGGACGAGTCCGGAACCATCGGTGCTGTCACCCAAGTTGCAGGGGAAAGAGTTTAGCGGGAACAGGAGCTCGGTTGGCGGGAAGCTGTAGTGTGCGGAGGCAGAGTGAGAGCCCTCGCGCTGTAAGTCAGGACAAAGTAGGCTCAAGTCAGAGAGGCCTACGGAGACTTACCGGAGACTGTAGGAAGAGACGTCTCCTAAGAACCCTGACATCCACTCCCGTAGTGTCGCTGAACGTGAGTGAGCCCTCCCCATGACAATTCCACCGGGGGCCACGGTTTGAGACTCGACATCCCGGCTGTGAACCGAGTGTGGCCGTTGTACGTATACTCTCCCACCTGTATTAGCGTTGCGCCGATGCTTAAAAAAAAATGGACTGTCCTCCCTTCCAGCGTGACCCATCATGGAACCAGGACCCCCATTGACACCGGAACCCAGGACCCATCTTGGATCAGGATGCCTCCTGATTCTTCAAGCGTTCAGGCCGAAACACCACTGCTATATTCAGAGATACTGATCCGCAACACCACCGGACTGATACGTTTGACAACTTTGTACTTTCCTCAACCCTTCATTGCCCCTGCTATACCTTCGTCCACCAGACACAGTTTTATTAGTCTTATCCTCCTCATTTACTTTCTCCCTGCGTGGAGTAACACTGTTTCATTTAATCCCCCTGTTATCCTTTGTTATGCCTCTGACCGTTACTGCATCCTGGTACCTGCTCACACCGTTACGCCACCTCAGTTGTGTATTGGGGAACCTCCGCTGTGTTTAATTGCCAGAACTCACTTTCCAGAGTGAGTACTCTCTGAATGCTGACTGTGTGTATGTATGCACATGTGTACTGACATTTCCTGTTCCTTTGATGGGTTGCAATCTCCTCCATTTGCTGATGCCACTACCTACACTACTATACTTTCAGAGAGGAGTTTTCTCATGCTGCTCGCTACACTTCTGGGTGTAATAGTGTAGCAAGCGGCATTAGCAGAAAGAAGACAGGGAAGACAGCGCACCCCGTAACTGTGCGCGCTGCCAGGGACAGGCAATGTCGGTACACATGTACACGCACACCGTTAGCACTCAGACAGTTCTCGCTCTAGGAAATGAGTACTGTCAATTAGATGTGGGGGAAGGCCCCCAATATGCAACTGTGTACTGTCAATTAGATTCAGGAGAAGGCCTCCGATATGCAACTGTGTACTGTCAATTAGATGCAGGAGAAGGCCCCCGATATGCAACTGTGTACTGTCAATTAGATGTGGGGGAAGGCCCCCAATATGCAACTGTGTACTGTCAATTAGATGCAGGAGAAGGCCCCCGATATGCAACTGTGTACTGTCAATTAGATGTGGGGGAAGGCCTCCGATATGCAACTGTGTACTGTCAATTAGATGCAGGAGAAGGCCCCCGATATGCAACTGCGTACTGTCAATTAGATGCAGGAGAAGGACCCCGATATGCAACGGTGTACTGTCAATTAGATGCAGGAGAAGGCCCCCGATATGCAACTGCGTACTGTCAATTAGATGCGGGGGAAGACCCCTGATATGCAACTGCTTACTGTCAATTAGGTGCGAGGAAGGCCCCCGATATGCAACTGTGTACTGTCAATTAGATGCAGGGAGAGGCCCCCGATTTGAAAATGAGTACTGTCAATTAGACGCGGGGAAGGCCCCCAATATGTAGCTGCATACTGTCAATTAGACATGGGGGAATGACCCCGATAGGCCACTGCGTACTGTCAATTAGACACGGGGAAGGCCCCCGATATGCAACTGAGTACTGTCAATTAGATGCAGGGAGAGGCCCCCAATTTGCAAATGAGTACTGTCAATTAGATGCAGGAGAAGGCCCCCCGATATGCAACTGAGTACTGTCAATTAGATGCGGAGTGAGGCCCCCGACATGCAAATGAGGTGGCATTTTGGTGCATCAAACTCTTGGCCATGGAAAGGTGTATTGTAGCTGTCTCATTTACATATGAACTAAACATTTTGTCATGTAAAGTAAGCTGCGGAGACACCATCACATGTTTCTCAACGCAAGCAATGAATAGCCAGGCCTTTCCCCGGGAAGGAACAACCACGGGAAGGGCAGCATCCAATAAAGGAAAACATCCAATAAAGGAAAACCACCTATGCCAAGCATGGTATCCATCCACAGACAGCTGTTTCGGGGTTTTTGCCCCTCATCAGTGTGGAGTAGGAAACTGGCTATTAGGAGCAGTGCCTTGTAAAAGGCTGTGAAGGTACAGATGAATGACCTCGGGGAGACCAAAACATCCAACACCGCGGAGACACCATCACGTGTTTCTCAACGCAGTGATCCAGAACACTGCCCCCATCCCTTATTGGAAATATGCAAATGCATGTAAAGTAAGCTGCGGAGACACCATCACATGTTTCTCAATGCAAGCAATGAATAGCCAGGCCTTTCCCCGGGATGGAACATCCACGGGAAGGGCAGCATCCAATTAAGGAAAACATCCAATAAAGGAAAACCACCTATGCCAAGCATGGTATCCATCCACAGACAGCTGTTTCGGGGTTTTTGCCCCTCATCAGTGTGGAGTAGGAAACTGGCTATTAGGAGCAGTGCCTTGTAAAAGGCTGTGAAGGTACAGATGAATGACCTTGGGGAGACCAAAACATCCAACACCGCGGAGACACCATCACGTTTTTCTCAACGCAGTGATCCAGAACACTGCCCCCATCCCTTATGGGAAATATGCAAATGCATGTAAAGTAAGCTGCGGAGACACCATCACATGTTTCTCAACGCAAGCAATGAATAGCCAGGCCTTTCCCCGGGAAGGAACAACCACGGGAAGGGCAGCATCCAATAAAGGAAAACATCCAATAAAGGTAAACCACCTATGCCAAGCATGGTATCCATCCACAGACAGCTGTTTCGGGGGTTTTGCCCCTCATCAGTTTGGAGTAGGAAACTGGCTATTAGGAGCAGTGCCTTGTAAAAGGCTGTGAAGGTACAGATGAATGACCTCGGGGAGACCAAAACATCCAACACCGCGGAGACACCATCACGTGTTTCTCAACGCAGTGATCCAGAACACTGCCCCCTTCCCGGGGAAAGGCCTGGCTATTCATTGCTTGCGTTGAGAAACATGTGATGGTGTTTCCGCAGCTTACTTTACATGCATTTGCATATTTCCCATAAGGGATGGGGGCAGTGTTCTGGATCACTGCGTTGAGAAACACGTGATGGTGTCTCCGCGGTGTTGGATGTTTTGGTCTCCCTGAGGTCATTCATCTGTACCTTCACTAAACATTTTGTCAGTCGTTTATGACATAAAACCAGGATTAGCGCCTGAGCTAAAGAATGTCTTCATGCTGCACATTTCTAAGATCTAGAAAAGTCCTCCTTTGAAGGCATGTCCTCTTGTCAACCTAGAATAGTCCACCCCAGTTATCCTCAGGATTCATTGGAAATATTACCGTTAACTCAAAGACATTTCTAGACTTTATAGTTGATTTGTCTCTGCAGCTCACAATACAAGCTGCATACATAAATCTTTGTTCTGTTGAGGCTGTTGTGTTAGCTGCTAAAACCCCTGTCAGAATGCTTGTGTACTCCTGCAATTACAACTTAAAGGGTTATACTGCCGTACTGATATGGATTTTTTAGGGTAAGTACACAAGCCCCATCAGGTCTAAGCTAATTACTAATGTATGCAGTTTGTATTGTGAAGTCTGGTGACAGATCAGCTCTTATTACTTAGTACAGATGTTTTTCTACTCTAAATGGTAATTACAGTTGTGTTTTATTCCACTGTATACCTCATGTAATAAATAACTCTGCCCACTCACCATCTGCTGTACCTTTTTTTTGTTTCTTTTAGCGGGTGTCATGTTTTTCCCAGAGCGAATAACTGAAGATGGCTTTGAGGTGCACTTTGGCATAAATTATTTAGGTCATTTCTTACTGACAAACCTCCTCCTGGACACTTTGCGGAAGTCTGGTACAAGTGATTTCAATGCTCGGATCGTCACAGTTTCTTCAGCCACCCACTTTAATGGGCAGGTGGACTTTGAGGCTCTACAAAGCAGGTAAAATCTAGAAAAGAATTACATTTAACCAAAATGAATTACGTCACACAATACAGCGACTACTGAAAATGGGCCTGAATGTCAATGTAAATGGGATAAACTCTACTACACCTGGGCAGATGCAGCAAGACTCCTGCAGGGAGCGCCACTGAGCACTTTCATGTTCTCATGTTCGGCATATAGACCTGTATTTATCAATGTATCTGCTCCTACTTTTTAGACACACTTTTCTGTACTGTCCAATATTTTTCAGGCTTTCATGTGACAAGTGTATTAACCATTTGTTCTAAAATATATAGAATATATTGAATTACAAGTCATGCTTGTCAGTTTGAAAAACTCGATTGAAATGTGGCCATGGCTTACTGCTCAGCCAGGATAAACTCACAATGCTCATCATTGAATTAAAGACCATTTTTTCTTATTTAAGTAATGAAAAAAATAAATTGTTTGTGTCGCCATTTTCCAAGACCTTTGACGTTCTCGTTTTTCCATCGATGGAGCTGTGACGGCTTCTTTTATTGTGTTAAAACCGGAACGGTTTATAAATACAACATTTTGATTGGTTCTTATTGCTTTTTGTTAGCGGAGTTGTAGTGACTGAAAAAACACAAATCATAGGTGTTTCTGTTTTTTATTTTCGTCTCTACAGCATTTACCAATCAGGTGAATTAATTTGATGTATCAATAGATCAGACTTTTACGTACACAGTGATATCGTACATGATCCATAGGCCGGGATCTGTCATATGGCTGATATTACAAAATGGCTGTTCATACCAAGCACCATCACACCTATTTGTTTTTCATCTACAAGCCCTGGGAAAAATTATGGAATCACCAGCCTTGGAGGATGTTCATTCAGTTGTTTAATTTTGTAGAAAAAAAGCAAATCAAAGACACAGCACAAAACTAAAGTCATTTCAAATGGCAACTTTCTGGCTTTAAGAAACACTAAAAGAAATCAAGTGCAAAAAGTGTGGTAGTCAGTAATGGTTACTTTTTTTAACCAAGCATAGGGGGAAAATTATAGAATCTCTCAATTCTGAGGAAAAAAATATAGAATCACCCTGTAAATTTTCAATCCCAAAACTAACACCTGCAACAAATTAGATCTGCTCATTAGTCTGCATCTAAAAAGTAGTGATCACACCTTGGAGAGCGGATGCACCAAGTGGACTAACATGAATCATGGCTTCAACACGAGAGATGTCAATTGAAACAAAGTAGAGGATTCTCAAACTCTTAAAAGAGGGTAAATGTTGCAAAAGATGTTGGTTGTTCACAGTCAGCTGTGTCTAAAATCTGGACCAAATACAAACAACATGGGAAGGTTGTTAAAGGCAAACATACTGGTAGACCAAGGAAGATATCAGAGCGTCAAGACCAGAAACTTAAAGCAATATGTCTCCAAAACAGGAAATGCACAACAAAACAAATGAGGAATGAATGGGTGGAAACTGGAGTCAACGTCTGTGACCGAACTGTAAGAAACCGCCTAAAGGAAATGGGATTTACATACAGAAAAGCTAAACAAAAGTGATCATTAACACCTAAACAGAAAAAAACAAGGTTACAATGGGCAAAGGAAAAGCAATCATGGACTGTGGATGACTGGATGAAAGTCATATTCAGTGATGAATCACAAATTTGCATTGAGCAAGGTGATGATGCTGGAACTTTTGTTTGGTGCCGTTGCAATGCGATTTATAGAGATGACTGCCTGAAGAAAACATGCAAATTTCCACAGTCATTGATGATATGGGACTGCATGTCAGATAAAGGCACTGGGGAGATGGCTGTCATTACATCTTCAATAAATGCACAAGTTTATGTTGATATTTTGGACACTTTTCTTATCCCATCAATTGAAAGGATGTTTGGGGATGATGAAATCATTTTTCAAGATGATAATGCATCCTGCCATAGAGCAAAAACTGTGAAAACATTCCTTGAAAAAAAGACACGTAAGGTCAATATCATGGCCTGCAAATAGTCCGGATCCCAATCCAATTGAAAATCTTTGGTGGAAGTTGAAGAAAATGGTCCATGACCAGGCTCCAACCTGCAACGCTGATCTTTCAACAGCAATCAGAGAAAGTTGGAGCCAGATTGATGAAGATCACTGTTTGACCCTCATTAAGTCCATGCCTCAGAGACTGCAAGCTGTTATAAAAGTCAGAGGTAGTGCAACAAAATACTAGTGATGTGTTGGAGTGTTTTTTTGTTTGTTTGTTTTTCATGATTCCATAATTTTTTTCTCAGAATTGAGTGATTCCATATTTTTTTCTCTTTGCTTGGTTAAAAAAAGTAACCATTACTGACTACCACATTTTTTGTTCTTGATTTCTTTTATTGTTTCTTAAAGCCAGAAAGTTGCCATTTGAAATGACTTTAGTTTTGTGCCATGTCTGTGATTTGCTTTTTTTCTACAAAATTAAACAACTGAATGAACATCCTCCAAGGCCGTTGATTCCATAATTTTTGCCAGAGGTTGTATCTCTGCCCTCCTCTTCCTTGAGTGCCAGCTCTGACTATAGAGACGCTGGTGGTGGGAGGAAACATAGATGAAAAACAAGGGAAGTCTGTCTGCGCAAAATGACGGTTAAAAGTATACGAGCTCAGTGTACCCTTGACATGGCCAAACATCTACTGTAAGTACAGCTTTACACCTATTTGATGAAAAATAGAAATCTTGCAATTTTCACAGTGGCCAGTGGGGCTTTTTTAGTATGTAATTTTCATAAAGGAAACAACATACTGTATATACATAGCCACAATTGCCAGATCCCAGCCCTATATTTTGTTTTGAAGCTTGTAATTAGCGTGTGCAAAAGTCATTGTTGAGGGAGGCAAAGCAAGGTCAACTGTGACATTTTCTATCTTGTGCTATCAGCTGTATATAAGGGAAGTTACGTGATGTCCCCACAACCCTTCCACACAAACATTATGATGCCACCAGTAACCCCTCCGTAGAATTATGCTCTCTCCACACAATACGATGGACCACACAAACTCCCCTATACAGTATAATAACCTCCACAGTCCCCCCACACAGAGTATGATGGGCCACACAGCCCCCACACAATATAATGCTCCCACAGTGCCCGCACGCAAAGTATGATGGGTCCACAGCCCCTCACAGTGTAATGAGCACCCACAGCTCCCCCACACAGTATGATGTATGCCACAGCCCCCCGCAATTAGTTTGATATCTTTCATGGCCCTCCATATAGTATGATGAACCCTAGAGCCACACACAGTATGGTGGACCTCACAGAACCCCACACTTAGTATGATGCTCCCACAGCACCTACACAGTATGGCTAGGTTCACTTCGCATTAGTGCCATGCGTTTAATGGATCCGTTAAACAGATGCGCTAACGTTGATGCCCAAAATCTCTTTTTTTTCTACAATTGCGTTAACGCATGCGCTAACGCATGATACCATTGCGTCAGCATGCATTAATAATGGAGGTCTGTGCACAATGAAAGCGTCCGTTCGCTGTGCGTTAGACCTAACGTACCTGAAAACGCGATAGACCGCGTTTGAAGGTGCGTCAGAAAGTAACAGACTATCGCTAATGCATGCCGATTTTGACATATGTTAGGATGCGTTACGATAATGGATGTCAGTGGGTGCATTAACGGATCCGTTACATCGCATTAGGGCCGCTTAGTAACGGATCCGTTAAACGGATGGCAGAGTCAGAGTTGGAGTCAGGGTCGGAAATCAGGGAAATTGAGGAGTCTGAGTTGGAGGTTTGGCTTACTGACTCCACAGCCCTGCATAGCACACCACACATACTGTTGTACAGTATGATGGTGCACAGCTCCCCACACAGTATGGTGGTCCCCATAGTTCCCTACTCGCTGTAGGATTATTTTTCTTACCGTGATGAAGACAAATTCCCTAACAAAGTGATTTACAAGTTTCATAACTTTCCATGCTGGACAAAATTCTAAAACAAAAATTAAAAAAAGCTAAAGCCTAGTTATTATGTTAATGTATAAATATATGAGGGGACAGACCTTTCTGCTGATCTTTTTAATCATAGACCGGAGACAGGGACAAGGGGGCATCCTCTGCATCTGGAGGAAAGAAGGTTTAAGCATAATCACAGACGCGGATTCTTTACTGTAAGAGCAGTGAGACTATGGAACTCTCTGCCGTATGATGTTGTAATGAGTGATTCATTACTTAAATTTAAGAGGGGACTGGATGCCTTTCTTGAAAAGTATAATGTTACAGGTTATATATACTAGATTCCTTGATAGGGCGTTGATCCAGGGAACTAGTTTGCTTGCTGTAGGTGGAGTCAGGAAGGAATTTTTTTCCCCAATGTGGAGCTTCCTGTTCGCCACATGGGTTTTTTTTTGCCTTCCTCTGGATCAACATGTTAGGGCATGTTAGGTTAGGCTATGGGTTGAACTAGATGGACTTAAAGTCTTCCTTCAACCTTAATTACTATGTTACTATTCTTTAACTAAGGCCGGGGCCACACTAGTGTATAGCATCCGATGCGATCGGCTAATGTCACTCGGCTCAAACTCTGCTGGATGAGACAATCACAGCACAGCTGCGGAGGAGACTGAGAAAGCAATATCTCCATCTCCTCCATTGCCGGGGTCTGCGGTAATCGCGCTGCTCTCGGATCACATCCGAGTGCAGTCCGCCGTTTCACATGCATCCATAGACTTGTATGGGTGCGTGCGATCTGATTCTCGGATGCAATCACAGTGTGCTGCTCTTGTTTTCTCATGGTGAATCGGCATGAGAAAATAATGGCAGATCTGTGCTGCCCCATAGTATAACATTGCGCCGAGTACGATGTGATGTTTTATTGCATAGCACTCAGACATGTTACACGCTCGTGTGACCCTGGCCTAAGAGCTATACTCAATACTTAATTTTCATGACCTTCAATTGTTGATATATTGATAACTGACACATATCATGTTTATGATGATTGAGATACTACAATGCCACGGTATGCGCTGTGACACTACCTGGTGCTGTTTGTCTTTGTATTGTATGAAAAAAGTGATAGAAATCTTGGAATGAAAAAAAAAGCAAGAATCAGCAGTAGAATTGTTTTAACCCCTATCTGACCTCGGACGGGATAGTACGTCCGAGGTCAGATCCCCTGCTTTGATGCAGGGCTCCGCGGTGAGCCCGCATCAAAGCTGGGACATGTCAGCTGTTTTGAACAGCTGACATGTGCCTGTAATAGGCGCAGGCAGAATCGCGATCTGCCCGCACCTATTAACTAGTTAAATGCCGCTGTCAATCGCAGACAGCGGCATTTAACTACCGCATGGTTCCGGGCGGCCGGAAAAGATGTCATCGCCGACCCCCGTCACATGATCGGGGGTCGGCGATGCGTCTGGATGGTAACCATAGAGGTCCTAGAGACCTCTATGGTTACTGATGACCGGTGGCTGTGAGCGCCACCCTGTGGTCGGCGCTCACAGCACACCTGCATTTCTGCTACATAGCAGCGATCAGCAGATCGCTGCTATGTAGCAGAGCCGATCGCGTTGTGCCTGCTTCTAGCCTCCCACGGAGGCTATTGAAGCATGGTAAAAGTTGAAAAAAAAAGTTAAAAAAAATGTGAAAAAAAAAAAAAAAATGAAAGTTTAAATCACCCCCCTTTTGCCCCAATCAAAATAAATCAATTAAAAAAAAATCAAATCTACACATATTTGGTATCACCGTGCTCAGAATCGCCCGATCTATCAATTAAAAAAAAGCATTAACCTGATCGCTAAACGGCGTAGCGAGAAAAAAATTCGAAACGGCAGAATTACGTTTTTTAGGTCGCCGCGACATTGCATTAAAATGCAATAACGGGTGATCAAAAGAACGTATCTGCACCAAAATGCTATCATTGAAAACGCCAGCTCGGCATGCAAAAAATAAGCCCTCAACCGACCCCAGATCACGAAAAATAGAGACGCTACGAGTATCGGAAAATGGCGCAATTTTTTTTTTTAGCAAAGTTTGGAATTTTTTTTCACCACTTAGATAAAAAATAACCTAGTCATGTTAGGTGTCTATGAACTCGTACTGACCTGGAGAATCATAATGGCAGGTCAGTTTTAGCATTTAGTGAACCTAGCAAAAAAGCCAAACAAAAAACAAGTGTGGGATTGCACTTTTTTTGCAATTTCACCGCACTTGGAATTTTTTTCCTGTTTTCTAGTACACGACATGCTAAAACCAATGATGTCGTTCAAAAGTACAACTCGTCCCGCAAAAAATAAGCCCTCACATGGCCAAATTGACGGAAAAATAAAAAAGTTATGGCTCTGGGAAGGAGGGGAGTGAAAAACGAACACGGAAAAACGAAAAATCCCAAGGTCATGAAGGGGTTAAAGGTCGAAATTCACTTTAGGAACTGATTTTTATTAATCCAATGAGCCTTATAATAACACAAAAGTCCAAAGGCTGGGCTCCGATCTAGTAATCTGCCTAATATATACACCTTCTGGTTGAGAGCTTACAACACTTACTGTCATTGTCCACAATCTTCAGATGCTGCTATATACCGTACTGTATAGGAAGGATTTATGATTTGGTGCAGGTCCATCTACTGAAAAACCACAAAATGCCCAAACGCACCATCACCGAATCATTCATGATGGATTTCACCTTGTTCTTTTTTTAATTGTTTAATTTAGATAATTGCCGTAATTTGTCTGTTTATTTGTGACGCTCTGGATGTGAACGGAATAACAATAATAATGGGTTCTGTAGGAAATACAAAGTTCTGTGTGCACATTATTGCAGTAAGTTGTCAGAACCTCAGTGTAATATTTAGGGTCTTATACTCTGAATGTTCCCGTCCGATATCCTTCTGAGACACAATACAACGTCATCGTGATGCAGAATGCAGTTCGGTCCGTCTGTTGAAGAAAATATAACACAAGGAAAATTAGGTCACTTCTAGCTACTCTGGAGAAAATGGCAAGGCGAGTAATAGCTCTTGGCAGGAGAAAGGGTAATGTGTTCTGGAGTGTTTGTTTCTCCTATAATCACCTATCTCAGCTGGTGACCTTGGGAGAACCGAAATCACACGTCACTTCACATTACTCTGCAGTGGATGTAGATCGCCACCGAGACAGCTGAGCTTATAGCTGAAGACTGCTAGAAGAGGGTCAGTTATGATCATCAAAAAATAATATTCCATAATATTCCTGGATTGCACAATAACATTTGTCCTTATTTAAAGGTGATCAGAGGCATTATTTAAAAAAAAAAACGGTTATAGTCACTGATTCCAGATCACTATTTGTTTCTCTATTTGCTTTATATGTTCTAGTAGCACTTTTGTTATTTGTGACTCTCAGCTGGGCCGTCTCCACAGCTTAGTGTCAAAGGGGCGTGTACCTTATCTGCTCTCACTGTCCAATCAGTGCTCCACCAGCATTATCTCATTTGCATACACATGAGCTGCACACAGGCATTGAACTCCTGTCCTACAGGGTGGACACACTGGAAATCATGATATTCATTTTTTATACTTTGCACTGATTATATACATCAAAAAACTTATACCAGTTTATATTTATTCATATACATGGTGCATATGAGGTGATCCGTGTTATGACTTGGTGGTCAGGACAATAATGGACCTGGTGGTTAAGAGCACACGGAATGACCTGATAGTTACTGATAATATAGGACGAGCTCTGGGACGTGGGAACTCTTCTGACCGCAATCCCTAATCCTATCACACACACTAGAAATAGCCGTGGATTGCTCCTAACGCTCCCTATGCAACTCGGCACAGCCTAAGGAACTAGCTAGCCCTGAAGATAGAAAAATAAAGCCTACCTTGCCTCAGAGAAATTCCCCAAAGTAAAAGGCAGCCCCCCACATATAATGACTGTGAGTAAAGATGAAAATACAAACACAGAGATGAAATAGATTTAGCAAAGTGAGGCCCGACTTACTGAACAGACCGAGGATAGGAAAGGTAGCTTTGAGGTCAGCACAAAAACCTACAAAAAGACCACGCAGAGGGTGCAAAAAGACCCTCCGCACCGACTCACGGTGCGGAGGCGCTCCCTCTGCATCCCAGAGCTTCCAGCAAGCAAGACAACAAACAAAATAGCAAGCTGGACAGAAAAATAGCAAACCAGAGAAAAACAAGCAGGCACTTAGCTTCTGCTGGGAAGACAGGTCACAAGAACGATCCAGGAGTGAACAAGACCAATCCTGGAACATTGACAGGTGGCATGGAGCAAAGATCTAAGTGGAGTTAAATAGAGCAGCCAGCTAACGAATTAACCTCGCCACCTGTGGAAGGAAACTCAGAAACACCCACAGACACCAGAGGAATTCCATGGATAGAACCAGCCGAAGTACCATTCATGACCACAGGAGGGAGCCCGACAACAGAATTCACAACAGTACCCCCCCCTTGAGGAGGGGTCACCAAACCCTCACCAGAGCCCCCAGGCCGACCAGGATGAGCCAAATGAAAGGCACGAACCAGATCGGCAGCATGAACATCAGAGGCAAAAACCCAGGAATTATCTTCCTGACCATAACCCTTCCACTTGACCAGGTACTGGAGTTTCCATCTCGAAATACGAGAATCCAAAATCTTCTCCACCACATACTCCAACTCCCCCTCAACCAACACCGGGGCAGGAGGATCAACGGATGGAACCACAGGCGCCACGTATCTCCGCAATAACGACCTATGGAACACATTATGGATGGCAAAAGAAGCAGGAAGGGCCAAACGAAATGACACAGGATTGATAACCTCAGAAATCTTATACGGACCAATGAAACGAGGCTTAAACTTAGGAGAGGAAACCTTCATAGGAACATTACGAGACGACAACCAAACCAAATCCCCAACACGAAGTCGGGGACCCACACAGCGCCGGCGGTTAGCGAAACGTTGAGCCTTCTCCTGGGACAATGTCAAATTGTCCACCACATGAGTCCAAATCTGCTGCAACCTATCCACCACAGTATCTACACCAGGACAGTCCGAAGATTCAACCTGCCCTGAAGAGAAACGCAGATGAAAACCAGAATTGCAGAAAAACGGCGAAACCAAAGTAGCCGAGCTGGCCCGATTATTAAGGGCGAACTCAGCCAACGGCAAAAAGGACACCCAATCATCCTGATCAGCAGAAACAAAGCATCTTAGATATGTTTCCAAAGTCTGATTAGTTCGTTCGGTTTGGCCATTTGTCTGAGGATGGCAAGCCGAGGAAAAAGACAAATCAATGCCCATCCTAGCACAAAAAGATCGCCAAAACCTCGAAACAAACTGGGAACCTCTGTCAGAAACGATGTTCTCCGGGATACCATGTAAACGAACCACATGCTGGAAAAATAATGGCACCAAATCAGAGGAGGAAGGCAATTTGGACAAAGGTACCAAATGGACCATCTTAGAAAAGCGATCACAAACCACCCAAATGACCGACATCTTTTGAGAGACGGGGAGATCCGAAATAAAATCCATAGAAATATGCGTCCAGGGCCTCTTCGGGACCGGCAAGGGCAAAAGCAACCCACTGGCACGAGAACAGCAGGGCTTAGCCCGAGCACAAGTCCCACAGGACTGCACAAAAGAACGCACATCCCGTGACAAAGACGGCCACCAAAAGGATCTAGCCACCAATTCTCTGGTACCATAGATTCCAGGATGCCCAGCCAACACTGAACAATGAATCTCAGAGATAACTCTACTAGTCCATCTATCAGGGACAAACAGTTTCTCCGCTGGACAACGGTCAGGTCTATCAGCCTGAAATTTTTGCAGCACCCGCCGCAAATCAGGGGAGATGGCAGACAAAATTACCCCCTCTTTGAGAATACCCGCCGGCTCAGGAACACCCGGAGAGTCAGGCACAAAACTCCTTGACAGGGCATCAGCCTTCACATTCTTAGAGCCCGGAAGGTACGAAACCACAAAATCAAAACGGGAGAAAAATAACGACCATCGAGCCTGTCTCGGATTCAACCGTTTGGCAGACTCAAGATAAGTCAAATTCTTGTGATCTGTCAAGACCACCACGCGATGCTTGGCTCCTTCAAGCCAATGACGCCACTCCTCGAATGCCCACTTCATGGCCAACAACTCTCGATTACCAACATCATAATTGCGCTCAGCAGGTGAAAACTTTCTAGAAAAGAAAGCACATGGCTTCATCACCGAGCCATCAGAACTTCTTTGCGACAAAACAGCCCCAGCTCCAATCTCAGAAGCATCAACCTCAGCCTGAAACGGGAGCGAAACATCTGGCTGGCACAACACAGGGGCAGAAGAAAAATGACGCTTCAACTCCTGAAAAGCCTCTACAGCTGCAGAAGACCAATTGACCACATCAGCACCCTTCTTGGTCAAATCAGTCAACGGTTTAGCAACACTAGAAAAATTAGCGATGAAGCACCGATAAAAATTAGCAAAGCCCAGGAACTTTTGCAGGCTCTTCACTTCACTTCCAATCGTAAGTGGCCTGGACTTTAACAGGGTCCATCTCGATAGTAGAATGGGAAAAAATGAACCCCAAAAATGAAACCTTCTGAACTCCAAAGAGACACTTTGACCCCTTCACAAACAAGGAATTAGCACGAAGGACCTGGAACACCATTCTGACCTGCTTCACATGAGACTCCCAATCATCCGAAAAGACCAAAATATCATCCAAATACACAATCAGGAATTTATCCAGGTACTCTCGGAAGATGTCATGCATAAAGGACTGAAATACTGATGGAGCATTGGAAAGCCCGAATGGCATAACCAGGTGCTCAAAATGGCCCTCGGGCATATTAAATGCTGTTTTCCATTCATCGCCTTGTTTAATACGCACAAGATTATATGCCCCTCGAAGATCATTCTTGGTGAACCAACTAGCCCCTTTAATACGAGCAAACAAATCAGACAGCAACGGCAAAGGATACTGAAATTTGACTGTAATTTTATTGAGAAGGCGGTAATCAATACAAGGTCTCAAAGAACCATCCTTCTTGGCCACAAAAAAGAACCCTTCTCCTAACAGTGATGACGACGGGCGAATATAGCCTTTCTCCAAGGATTCCTTTATATAACTCCGCATAGCGGCGTGTTCTCGCACAGATAAATTGAACAATCGGCCTTTAGGAAACTTACTACCAGGAATCAAATTAATTGCACAATCGCAATCCCTATGAGGAGGTAGGGCACTGGCTTTGGGCTCATCAAATACATCCCGATAATCCGACAAAAACTCTGGAACTTCAGAAGGAGTGGAAGACGAAATAGACAAAAATGGAACATCACCATGTACCCCCTGGCAACCCCAGCTGGACACAGACATAGATTTCCAGTCCAATACTGGATTATGGACCTGTAGCCATGGCAACCCCAAAACGACCATATCATGCAGATTATGCAACATCAGAATGCGAATATCCTCCTGATGTGCAGGAGCCATGCACATGGTCAATTGGGTCCAGTACTGAGGCTTACTCTTGGCCAAAGGCGTAGCATCAATTCCTCTCAATGGAATAGGATACTGCAAGGGCTCCAAGAAAAAACCACAGCGCCTAGCATACTCCAAGTCCATCAAATTCAGGGCAGCGCCTGAATCCACAAATGCCATAACAGAATAGGATGACAAAGAGCAAATCAGAGTAACGGACAATAGAAATTTAGACTGTACCGTACCAATGGTGGCAGACCTAGCTAACCGCTTAGTGCGCTTAGGACAATCGGAGATAGCATGAGTGGAATCACCACAGTAAAAACATAGCCCATTCCGACGTCTGTGTTCTTGCCGTTCAGCTCTGGTCAAAGTCCTATCACATTGCATAGGCTCAGGCCCATGCTCAGATAGTACCGCCAAATGGTGCACAGCTTTACGCTCACGCAAGCGTCGATCGATCTGAATGTCCAAAGACATAGACTCATTCAGACCAGCAGGCATGGGAAATCCCACCATTACATCCTTAAGGGCTTCAGAGAGACCCTTTCTGAAGATTGCTGCCAGGGCACATTCATTCCACTGAGTGCGCACAGACCACTTTCTAAACTTCTGACAATATATCTCCGCTTCATCCTGACCCTGACACAAAGCCAGCAAGATTTTCTCTGCCTGATCCACTGAATTAGGTTCGTCATAAAGCAATCCAAGCGCCAGGAAAAACGCATCAACATCACGCTATGCCGGATCTCCTGGCGCAAGGGAAAATGCCCAGTCTTGAGGGTCACCACGTAACAAAGAAATTATGATCTTTACTTGTTGAACAGGGTCACCTGAGGAGCGAGGTTTCAAGGCAAGAAACAATTTACAATTATTTTTGAAATTCAAGAACTTAGATCTATCACCAAAAATCAAATCAGGAATTGGAATCCTAGGCTCTGACATCGGATTCTGAACCACAAAATCTTGAATGTTTTGTACACTTATAGTGAGATTATCCATCAAAGAGGACAGACCTTGAATGTCCATGTCTACACCTGTGTTCTGAACCACCCAGATGTAAAGGGGAAAAGAGAGACAAAACACCCTGCAAAGAAAAAAAAATGGTCTCAGAACTTCTCTTATCCCTCTATTGAGATGCATTAGTACTTTGGGCCACCTGTACTTTTATGACCTGGTGGTCAGGACAATAATGGACCTGGTGGTTAAGAGCACACGGAATGACCTGATAGTTACTGATAATATAGGACGAGCTCTGGGACGTGGGAACTCTTCTGACCGCAATCCCTAATCCTATCACACACACTAGAAATAGCCGTGGATTGCTCCTAACGCTCCCTATGCAACTCGGCACAGCCTAAGGAACTAGCTAGCCCTGAAGATAGAAAAATAAAGCCTACCTTGCCTCATAGAAATTCCCCAAAGGAAAAGGCAGCCCCCCACATATAATGACTGTGAGTAAAGATGAAAATACAAACACAGAGATGAAATAGATTTAGCAAAGTGAGGCCCGACTTACTGAACAGACCGAGGATAGGAAAGGTAGCTTTGCGGTCAGCACAAAAACCTACAAAAAGACCATGCAGAGGGCGCAAAAAGACCCTCCGCACCGACTCACGGAGATTATCCATCAAAGAGGACAGACCTTGAATGTCCATGTCTACACCTGTGTTCTGAACCACCCAGATGTAAAGGGGAAAAGAGAGACAAAACACACTGCAAAGAAAAAAAAATGGTCTCAGAACTTCTCTTATCCCTCTATTGAGATGCATTAGTACTTTGGGCCACCTGTACTGTTATGACCTGGTGGTCAGGACAATAATGGACCTGGTGGTTAAGAGCACACGGAATGACCTGATAGTTACTGATAATATAGGACGAGCTCTGGGACGTGGGAACTCTTCTGACCGCAATCCCTAATCCTATCACACACTAGAAATAGCCGTGGATTGCTCCTAACGCTCCCTATGCAACTCGGCACAGCCTAAGGAACTAGCTAGCCCTGAAGATAGAAAAATAAAGCCTACCTTGCCTCAGAGAAATTCCCCAAAGGAAAAGGCAGCCCCCCACATATAATGACTGTGAGTAAAGATGAAAATACAAACACAGAGATGAAATAGATTTAGCAAAGTGAGGCCCGACTTACTGAACAGACCGAGGATAGGAAAGGTAGCTTTGCGGTCAGCACAAAAACCTACAAAAAGACCATGCAGAGGGCGCAAAAAGACCCTCCGCACCGACTCACGGTGCGGAGGCGCTCCCTCTGCGTCCCAGAGCTTCCAGCAAGCAAGATAACAAACAAAATAGCAAGCTGGACAGAAAAATAGCAAACCAGAGAAAAACAAGCAGGCACTTAGCTTCTGCTGGGAAGACAGGTCACAAGAACGATCCAGGAGTGAACAAGACCAATACTGGAACATTGACAGGTGGCATGGAGCAAAGATCTAAGTGGAGTTAAATAGAGCAGCCAGCTAACGAATTAACCTTGTCACCTGTGGAAGGAAACTCAGAAACACCCACAGCCACCAGAGGAATTCCATGGATAGAACCAGCCGAAGTACCATTCATGACCACAGGAGGGAGCCCGACAACAGAATTCACAACAGATCCGGTTAGGTGTGTAAGGGGGATAGGCGGAAAGCTGAGCACCAATCCCAACTGGGATAGTCAAGCATAGGAGTGCTCGGGTTTAGACCTTCCATTCAGCTTGGACTAGAGATCGATAAGAGGTCTTGCAATGGTGTCAGCCTCAATCCCCCCCCAAGGCCATGTACTTGTATATGCAGGGCAGCCATGTGGTGGCAGCAGTTGAGGGGGAACAGGAGGCCTGGAGGACGAGCCACTGGTATTCATTGGTGCAGATCTGTAGGAGGTGTTTGCCTTCAAACTAGGGAAAGATAGACAAGGAACAGCGAAGGAGTTTGACAAAAATGCACTTAAGGAGGAAGGCAGATAGTGAACACTCGGGAGCGAGAGGTGGCCCTAGGCTACCAATCATGTCACTGCCCTCTCTTACACGTTTTATGAGCTTTTGCTGCCTATCTGTTAGCAGCTAATAGAAGGATCAATTTCATGGCTACTTGTAGGATTGAGAGATGCATTTGCAGAATCCACTCTGAAACTGTCCTTGGTGACTGAAGAGTGACAGAGCAGCTTAGATCCATTGACACTGAGCGGTGGGGCCTCCTGCCCAGTTGACAATTTATTCATCAATTAACATGCTAGGAAAAAAATATAACAGTGCTCTTACTAGAGAAGCAAATGGGTTTTAAAATAAAATATAGGTGCTTTAGAATTAGAGGTCGGGAGGAAAATGTGTTTTGTCAGTTGTCCCCTTCAAGTGATTCTCCGACATAGTAACTTGGTAAGTTATGATGGGTACCAGGATCGGCGAAGCTTTATATAAGTAATCTGCAATACTAGTAGGTTCACATCACAAGTAAATAACATTTCTCTGTTGGTTATTAGCATAATTTCTTATTTAGAAAGATAGAATTGGTCAGTGGAATTTTGTAAAAAAAATTATAGTCACTGATTTCTGATCTTTTTTGTGCTTTCTTTCCTTTGGTAGTTCCATTGTTACATTTTTCACTCTGTATATTCATCATTGAATACATAGCCAATGGGTCTGTCTCCACAACCCAGTGTTAAAGGGGCGTAAGCCCGAGTGTGGTTTTGGATTGGCAGAGAGGAAAGGGAGATAGGCGTAATGAATGAATGAGTAATGAGTACTGTAGATTAACCAGGCAGTAGGGTTAAAGGATGAATTGGAATGATGCAACTGTCTTACATGGAAGGCTATGGAGAACAGTAGTAGTCTAGAGATGAGGAGAGCATGAGCAAGCATTTCTCAAGGTTGAGAAAGCTGCAGATGTTAGAAATGTTTTTAAGGTCGAAGATGAAGGAGCTGTATGGGTGTGAATGGGTGATCTAAAGGGTTGAAAATAACGTTCATCCTATTCTTGTTAGATAGGGAAAAATATTGAGCAATAATTTGTAATACTTCTAGTCAGAGGAGTATATAAATTTGGTCTTGTCCTTTTTGAATTTTAGGAAGTTGAATGCGGGGAGAAATTGATAATTTTGTAGCCAGAGAGGTAAATTTGAGTCATCAACTGAAAAAGTGTTTTTTTAAGAGCTGATCTAGACCAACATAAACAGGTAACCCCTACATGTGTCGCGGTTGTTAAACAGCTGCAAGACATCCAGCCAATCGGACGTGTGCACATTTTTCGAGCACGCCAAAGTTACTTGGTTAGAACACAAGCATGATCAGATGACACCTTATCCGAACACGTTTGCTCATGACTAGTTGATATGTTATGGCAGGATTCTCCTCCAGTAGCATTACTTCTATACAAAATAGCACCATATAGAGCATCATATGGCAGCACATAAAGTCCCTGCAGCTTTGTAGTACAAAGCCGCAGGGGACATAGTCTTTCACCATATAGCCTCCTGCACATGCCTCTGCTGGTGTATGTATAGTTGTGCTCAAAAGTTTACATACCCCTGCAGAATTTTTGCTTTCTTGGCCTTTTTTCAGAGAATATGAATGATAATACCAAAACTTTTTCTCCACTCATGGTTAGTTGCTGGGTGAAGCCATTTATTGCCAAACTACTGTGTTTTCTCTTTTTAAATCATAATGACAACCCAAAACATCCAAATGACCCTGATCAAAAGTTCACATACCCTGGTGATTTTGCACAGAAATAGGCTCAAATGGGTTTGAATGGCTACTAAAGGTAACATCCTCACCTGTGACCTGTTTGCTTGCAATCAGTGTGTGTGCATAAAAGCTGAGTGAGTTTCTGGGATCCAGACAGACTCTTGCAACTTTCATCCAGCCACTGATGTTTCTGGATTTTGATTCATGAGGAAAGCAAAAGAATTGTCAACAGATCTACGGGAAAAGGTAGTTGAACTGTATAAAACAGGAAAGGCATACAAAGAAATATCCAAAGAATTTATAATGCCAGTCAGCAGCGTTCAAACTGTGATTAACAAATGGAATATCAGAGGCTCTGTAAAAACAAAACCATGGTCAGGTAAACCAACAAAAATGTCATCCACAACTGCTAGGAAAATTGTTTGGGATGGAAAGAAAAACCGACAAATAACATTAGCTGAAATACTGGACTCTCTGAAAACTAGCAGTGTGGCTGTTTCTATATGCACAATAAGGAGGCGATTGAAGAAAAATGGGCTTTATGGTCGAGTCGCCAGAAAAAAAGCCATTACTGTGTAAATGCCGCAAAGTACTTTGCCTACAATTTGCCAAACAGAGGCAAGCCTCGAAATTTCTCGAACAAGGTAATTTGGAGTGATGAGACCAAAATTGAACTTTTTGGCCACAACCATAAACGTTACATTTGGAGAGAGGTCAGCAAGGCCTATGATGAAAAGAACACCATTCCTACTGTAAAGCATGGAGGTGGATCGCTGATGTTTTGGGGATGTGCGAGCTACAAAGGCACAGGAAACTTAGCCAACATTGAAGGAAAGATTAATGCAGCACGTTATCAACAAATACTGGAGGCAAATTTGCACTCATCAGCCCTGAAGCTGCAAATGGGACATAGTTGGACGTTCCAACATGACAATGATGCAAAAGACAAAGCCAAGTCGACCTGGCATTGGCTACAGCAGAACAAAGTGAAGGTTCTGGAGTGGCAATCTCAGTCTCTTGACCTCAATATCATTGACAGACTCTGGGAAGATCTCAAGCTTGCGTTCATGCTAGACAACCCAGGAATTTACAGGAACTGGAGGCTTTTTGCCAAGAAAAGTGAGCAGCTTTACTATCTGAGAGAATAAAGAACCTCATCCCACAACTACCACAAAAACTTCAAGCTGTCATTGATGTTAAAGGGGGTAATACATGGTATTAAGAAATGTGGTATGTGAACTTTTGATCATGGTCATTTGGTTGTTTTGGGTTGTCATTATGATTTAAAAAGAGAAAACACAGTAGTTTGACAATATATGGCTTCACCCAACCACTAACCATAAGTGTACAAAAAGTTTTGGTGTTATCATTCATATTCTCTGAAAACAGGCCAAAAAGGCAAAAATTGTGCAGGGGTATGTAAACTTTGGATCACAGCCATATACATCATATAGACTGTCACTTGCTTATAAGAAATGTTGCAGTTTTATTGTAGCTTGTAAAGAAATGTTTCTTAAACCGTTAGTAAAGCTTTTTCTAAAACCTGTTAACGCTGTGAACGTCATGTAGAATAATAATTGGCAGCACAGTGTTTTCTTTCACAGGTGGTTCACAAGGGTCACCTCCATATTGATGCTCAAATTACCACCTTAGCTTTACATTTTATATCATTCAACTGAAAAACAACATATAATACGGTATATAAAATCTCTAAAAGCAATTCTAACTTTATCTAAAAATACTTTAGAATTGAAGGTCTTGTTTTCGATTACCAAGGGGGTAATATGCCTCAGCAGAAAAGGATTACGAGAGGCTCAGGAAATCCACTTGATGTTACCTTCTGAGAAAATAGGGGGCATTAAGTGTTAGCCAAGATTGCGTCAATCTTGTCGGCTGGGCTTTTCATGGTAATTTCATGTGTAAAAGCTTTGGGGAACAAAATATTATAACATTTGTATTTAAAAGTATTAAGCAATGCTGTCATCTGGGCAGATCGATGAATGGATCAATATTTCAGAACTCTTCCCCCTGAGTGTGCTGTTTAGATCTGATTCTGTGGATTGATTTGTTCTTCTCGCTCTTTATTCTGTGACTCAAGCTGTGGAGAAAATACAAGCTTGTCTACTTAGAATTTTGATGAAACAGTGTTTGTTCATTTTCATGAAACTTGTTACTAAGCAATCTTATAAAAAGTAAACTTCTTTCTATCTTTTGTCTATCATTATCTATCATTGTATTCATACCATGTCCTGATTTGGTTGTCACAGATATTTGGTGCCAATCAAAACTCCACCGATACATAGCACAACAAGAGCTCTTCAGCGTTCACAAAATACAAATTTTAACCTCTAATTTATGTGAATACTTTTCTGTCCTATGGCGACAAAAGTATTCTGGGAGTGATACCTTTATTGGCTAACCAGAAAATAATATGTTTGCAAGCTTTCAGAGCACAGTGGCTCCTTCTTCAGGCAGGAGTACAGATAGATTAATAAGAAGAAAGCACAACATTTAAAGAATACTACAGACATTTGTTAGTGGGTGGGACCTCTAACCTCTAATCTATTAATAAATACAGCTGAAACCAAAAAATTACATACACTATAGAAAAAGACACATATGCATGTTTTTCCCGTTTTAGGTCAATTAGGATTACCATAATTATTAATATTTGCCAAATGCCAGAATAATGAGAGAGAGAGAGAATGTTTTAAGGAATTTGTATTACTTACTGCAAAGTCAAAAGTTTACATACGTTCATTAGGAATTGGTGCCATTGCCCTTAAACTGAATGACTTTTGTCAAACGTTTGGGATGTCCTTCCACAAGCTTCTCACAATAGTTGGTTGGAATTTGGGCCCATTCCTCCTGAAAAAACAGGTGTAACTGATCCAGGTTTATAGGTCACCTTGCTTGCACCTGCCTTTTCAGCTTTGTCCATAAATGTTCAATAGAATTGAGATCAGGGCTTTGCGATGGCCACTGCAGATCATTGACTTTGTTATCCTTAGCCCCTTTCCGACATCTGGCATAATAGTACGCCGATGTTGAACTCCCTCCCTTTGATGTGGGCTCCTGCGCTGAGCCCACATCTTTTCGGGCACATGTCAGCTGTTTTGAACAGTTGATATGTGCCTTTAACAGGATTGGGTGGAATCGCGATCCACTCGCGGCTGTAAACTAGTTAAATGCCGCTGTCAATCTCTGACATTAACATTTAACACAGGCTTCCGGTAAGCTTGCCGTAAATCCCATCCATCGACACCCGTATCACATGACTGTGGGTTGCCGAATCGTTGGCATGACACCCACAGGTCTGCAGCAGACCTCTATGGTTGTCACTGCCGGATTGCTATGAATGCCACCCGGTGGTCAGCACTCATAGCAAGTGAGCAATTCTGCTACATACAGGCGATCCGATCATCGCCTGTATGTTGAAGAGCCGATCGGGCTATGGCCCATGGAGACTATTGAAGCATGCCAAAAGTTAAAAAAATATATAAAAGTTCAAATCACCACCCTTTCACCCCATTAAAAAAAACAGTAAAAAAAGATCAAACATTCACATATTTGGTATCGCCGCATTCACAATTGCCTGATCTATCAATATAAAAAAATAATTAACCCCATGCGTAATGAGAAAAAAAGGTAAAAATGCCGGAATTAAGGTTTTTTTGGTCGCCGCAACATTGCATTAAAATGCAATAACGGGCGATCAAAAGAACGTATCTGCACCAAAATGGTATCCTTAAAAACATCAGCTCGGCATGCAAAACATAAGCTCTCACCCAACCCGAGATCACGAAAAATGGAGACGTTATGAGTATCGGAAAATGGCGCAATTTTTTTAACAAATTTTGGCATTTGTTTTCACCAGTTAGATAAAAATGAACCTAGACATGGTTGGTGTCTATGAACTCGGAATGACCTGGAGAATTATAATTGCAGGTCAGTTTCACCATTTAGTGAACATGGTAAAAAAGAAAAGCAAAAAACAAGTATGGAGTTGCACTTTTTTTCCAATTTCACCGCATTTTGAATTTTTTCCTGTTTTCCAGTATGTTAAAACCAATTGTGTGATGCAAAAGTACAACTCCTCCCACAAAAAACAAGCCCTCACATGGCCATTTGGAACAAAAAATTAAAAAGTTATGGCTCTGAGAAGAAGGGGAGCAAAAAATTAAAATGCAAAACAAAAAATACCTCTGGTCATTAAGGGGTTAAACCACTTTGTTACCACTTTGGCAGTATGTTTCGGGTCATTGTCCATTTGGAAGATCCGTTTCTGCCCAAGCTTTAACTTCTTGGCTGATGTCTTGAGATGTTGCTTCAGCTTTGCCACATAAACTTCTTTCCTCACGATGCCATCTATCTTGTGAAGTGCACCAGTCCATCCTGCAGCAAAACAACCCCACAACATGATGCTGCCATCCCCGTGTTTCACAGTTAGTCCGGAGTCACATTACTGTAGAATATGGCCGAGTACTATGCGAGAAAACAATGCATAGCACTCAGCCCAGTGTTAGTCTATGGGGCTGCTCACAACAGCGTTTATTTTCTCAGGCGTATTTGGCGTGCGCGTAAAATTGCAGCATGCAGCGAATGTACCTGTATATCATCTGAGACTCGCCAATGCAAGCCTATGGGTGCGCAAAACAATTGCACAGGATTCAGACCATGTGAGTGCTGTCTGATTTTTATGCACTTGAGTCCTTTGAAAAGCCGGCAATTATTTTGCCGCATACAGTAAAATCACAGAGTGACAGGTTAGAATAGAATAGATATATACACATAGAATACATAGATATATAGATGTCAGTGGCACACACACATGTATATGTATATCTATTACATAGATAGATAGAAAAGCCAGCAATTCATTTGCCGTGTACTGTAAAATCCCATTAGGGGCCGGCAGCATAGAATAGAGAGATTACATACAGTAAATACAAATAGAATAGGTAGATATACAGATGTCGGTTACAAATAAAATTAAAAACATATATTTTTTTGTCAGTAAAATCAAGGACTCAAAAAATGCATATAAAAATTAGAACAATTAGAGTCACCCAATGATATAGATAATCCAAAAAATAGTTTATTCGCCAAAGTAACAGTGAATACAATAATAAGTACGGTACTCATATAAAAAGTAAGTAAGGTCTGACCAAAAGGGTACAAGTACATTGAACAATCATGCCTCAAAGTGAATAAGTATCTCTGAGCGCTTCGAGTGCAATAGATAGTATGGCCAGTAAGAAATTAGTTCTCACCCATCTTGGTCACCGTGAGTCAAGGGATAGGCAGCCCCATCCCTTGATTGGCATGATTGTTCAATGTACTTGTACCCTTTTGGTCAGACCTTAACATCGGTGGGTCTTTTGGGGATTTTTTTACCTGTGTCCTTCTGCTGTATTTATTATCGCTACATTTACTTGCTTACTTTTTATATGAGTACTGATTCTTGTAATCACTGTTACTTTGGCGAATAAACAATTTTTTGGATTATCTATATCATTGGGTGACTCTAATTGTTCTAATTTTTATACAAATAAAATTAGTACAGCATGTATGCAGCTTACTGTGCATGAATTTAATTAATAAAAGATTGTTTTTCTCAAAAAAATGGCGTGGGCTCCCGCATAACTTTCTTAACCAGCAGAAGGAAAGTCAATGGCTGAGGGCCAATGTTTGTAGCCTGGGAAGGGGGTTACACCCTTGGAGCTTCCAAGGCTATTAATATCAGCTCACAGCTGTATACTTAGCGTTTACTGGCTATTAAAAGGGGCGACCCTAAAAAAAATGACATTGGGTTCCCCTATAATTAATAACCATCAAAAGCTATGCAGACAGCTGTGGGCTGATATTAATAGCCTAGGAAGGGGCCATGGATACTGCCCACCCCAGGCTAAAAACATCAGTTCTCAGCCACCCCAGAAAAAGGTGCATGTATAAGATGTGCCAATTCTGGCACTTAGCCTCACTCTTCCCACTTGCCCTGTAGTAGTGGCAAGTGGGGTGATAGTTGGGGGTTGATGTCTTCTTTGTATCGTCAGGTGACATCCCGATGTTAGTAATGGAGAGGTGTCAACAAGACACCAACATTACTAACCCCCTAGTCATATTGTATAAAAGCACAGATACCCATAAAATAGTCCTTTTAATTGAAAGAATGACACAGACTCCTTTTAATAAATCTTAATGAAACCATACTTACAACCTCACCCATTCTACCGACGCCATTGTCTTCTGAAAAAGAGTTAAAAACAAACAACCAACCATATTGCTCACCTTTCCGCAGAGATAATAATCCATTTGTCCCATGATAGGTCTAGCTCTGCTACATCTAGATGGCAGGCTGCATGATGTGATCATACAGCCTGCCATCCAGCAGAGAGACTCAACACCGTGTGCTCAGTGTCTCCCTGTGAACTTTTATTACCTGTCTGATGGCACCGCGAGTGTGAGAAAGTTCTCCTCCTTTTCGCGGTGCCTTCAGACAGGTCCTGACAGTTCATATCGAATGAACTCCCTTCACCTTTCTCATGTCAGCGCAAGTGCCATAGGATGGTGTTCTTAGGCTTCCAAGATTCTCCCTTTTTCCTCCAAACATAATGATGGTTTGTTATGCCCAAAAGTTCAATTTTAGATTTATCAGACCAAAGGACATGTCTCCAAAAATTAAGGTCTTTGTTCCTGTGTGCATTTCCAAACATTAATCTGGCCTTTTTACATTTCTTTTGGAGTGTTAGCTTCTTCCTGGCAGAGTGGCCTTCCAGCCCATGTTGATAAAATACTCGTTTCACTGTGGATATTGACACAATCTTACCAGCTTCCCCCATTATCTTCACAATGTCTTTTGCTTTTGTCCTTGGGTTGATATGCACATATCAGACCAAATCACATTAATCTCTGGGACACAGAACTGATCTTCTTCCTGAGCGGAGTGATGGCTGAACAGTCCCATCTTGTTTGTACTTGCATATAATTGTTTGTACAGATTAACGAGGCACCATCAGATATCTTAAGGTACCTTCACACTAAACGATATCGCTAGCGATCTGTGACGTTGCAGCGTCCTCGCTAGCGATATCGTCCAGTGTGACACGCAGCAGCGATCAGAATTCTGCTGTGATGTCGTTGGTCGGGGCTAGAGGGCCAGCACTTTCTTTGGTCGCTGGCTCTCCTGCTGACATCGCTGAATCAGCGTGTGTGACACCGATTCAGCGATGTCTTCGCTGGTAACCAGGGTAAACATCGGGTTACTAAGTGCAGGGCCGCGCTTAGTAACCCGCTGTTTACCCTGGATACCATCCTAAAAGTAAAAAAAACAAACGCTTCATACTTACCTTCAGCTGTCTGTCCCTCGGCGCTGTGCTTTCCTGCTCTCACTGTGAGTTTGTTTTTTTTACTTTTAGGATGGTATCCAGGGTAAACATCGGGTTACTAAGCGTGGCCCTGCGCTTAGTAACCCGATGTTTACCCTGGTTACCGGCATCGTTGGTCGCTGGAGAGCTGTCTGTGTGACAGCTCTCCAGCGACCAAACAGCGATGCTGCAGCAATCCGGATCGTTGTCTGGATCGCTGCAGCGTCGTTCAGTGTGAAGGTACCTTTAAAATTGTCCCCAAGGATGAGCCAAACTTGTGCAAGTCCACAATTCACTTCCTGATATATTACCTGATTTATTTAGACTTGCCCATGATGCTACACAAAGAAGCAGTGTTTCAAGTTTGCATTTAAATACATCCACATGTGTGTCTCTAATTAACTCAGATGTTGCCAAGAAGCTTCCTAACACATGGCATCATCATATGCGCAGTCCAGAATTGTTTAACCCCTTAGTGACAGAGCCAATTTGGTACTTAATGACCGAACCAATTTTTGCAATTCTGACCACTGTCACTTTATGAGGTTGTAACTCTGGAACGCTTCAACGGATCCTGCTGATTCTGAGATTGTTTTTTCGTGACATATTGTACTTCATGTTAGTGGTAACATTTCTTCGATATTACTTGCGATTATTTATGAAAAAAATGGAAATATGGTGAAAATTTTTAAAATTTTGCAATTTTCAAACTTTGTATTTTATGCCCTTAAATCAGAGAGATATGTCACAAAAAATAGTTAATAAATAACATTTCCCACATGTCTACTTTACATCAGCACAATTTTGGAAACAAAATTTTTTTTTGTTAGGGAGTTATAAGGGTTAAAAGTTGACCAGCAATTTCTCATTTTTACAACACCTTTTTTTTTTAGGGACCACATCACATTTGAAGTCATTTTGAGGGGTCTATATGATGGAAAATAACCAAGTGTGACACCATTCTAAAAACTACACCCCTCAATGTTCTCAAAACCACATTCAAGAAGTTTATTAACCCTTTACGTGCTTCACAGGAACTGAAACGATGTGGAAGGAAAAAATGAACATTTAACTTTTTTTTGCAAACATTTTAATTCAGAACCATTTTTTTATTTTCACAAGTGTAAAAACAGAACTGTAACCATAAATTTTGTTATGCAATTTCTCTTGAATACGCCAATACCCCATATGTGGGGGTAAACCACTGTTTGGGCACACCGCAGAGCTTGGAAGTGAAGGAGCGCCGTTTGACTTTTTCAATGCAGAATTGGCTGGAATTGAGATCGGATGCCATGTCACGTTTTTTGAGCCCCTGATGTGCCTAAACAGTGGAAACCCCCCACAAGTGACACCATTTTGTAAACTAGACCCCTTAAGGAACTTATCTAGATGTGTGGTGAGCACTTTGAACCCCCAAGAGCTTCACAGAAGTTTATAACGTAGAGC
This sequence comes from Ranitomeya imitator, assembly GCF_032444005.1. Lineage (NCBI taxonomy): Eukaryota > Metazoa > Chordata > Amphibia > Anura > Dendrobatidae > Ranitomeya > Ranitomeya imitator. The sequence continues at coordinate 150,594,599 of NC_091284.1, read as the reverse complement.
CGTAAAAATAAAAAATCGCATTTGTTTACACAAAAATGATCTTTTCGCCCACAAATTCTTATTTTCACAAGGGTAACAGGAGAAATTAGACGACAAAAGTTGTTGAGCGATATCTCCTGAATACGTCGATACCCCATATGTGAGGGTAAACCACTGTTTGGGCGCACCGCAGAGCTTGGAAGAGAAGGAGTGCCGTTTTACTTTTTCAATGTAGAATTGTCTGGAATTGAGATTGGACGCCATGTCGCGTTTGGAGAGCCCCTGATGTGCCTAAACAGTGGAAACCCCCCACAAGTGACACCATTTTGGAAACTAGACCCCTTAAGGAACTTATCTAGATGTGTGGTGAGAACTTTGAATGCCCAAGTGCTTCACAGAAGTTTAGAATGCAGAGTCGTGAAAATAAAAAATATATTTTTTTCCACAGAAAAGATATTGTAGCCCCCAAGTTTTTATTTTCACAAGGGTAACAGGAGAAATTGGACTGCAATAGTTGTTGTCCAATTTATCCCGAGTACACTGATGTGCCATATGTGGGGGTAAACCACTGTTTGGGTGCACGGCAGAGCTCGAAAGGGAAGGAGCGCTGTTTTGGAATGCAGACTTTGATAGAATAGTCTGTGGGCGTTATGTTGCGATTGCAGAGCCCCTGATGTGCCTAAACAGTAGTAACCCCCCACAAGTGACCCCATTTTGGAAACTAGACCCCCCAAGGAACTTATCTAGATGTGTGGTGAGAACTTTGAATGCCCAAGTGCTTCACAGAAGTTTAGAATGCAGAGTCGTGAAAATAAAAAATAAAAAATTTTCCACAAAAAAGATTTTGTAGCCCCCAAGTTTTTTTTTTCACAAGGGTAACAGGAGAGATTGGACCCCAGAAGTTGTTGTCCAATTTATCCCGAGTACGCTGATGCCCCATATGTGGGGGTAACCCACTGTTTGGGCGCACGGCAGAGCTCAGAAGGGAGGGAGCACCATTTGACTTTTTGAGCGCAAAATTGGCTGTTGTGTTTGGAGACCCCCTGATGTACCTAAACAGTGGAAACCCCCCAATTCTAGCTCCAACCCTAACCCCAACACACCCCTAACCCTAATCCCAACCCGATCCATAATCCTAATCACTAACCCTTACGATAATCACAACCCTTACCCCAAAACAACCCTAATGTCAACCCTAACCATAATCCTAATCAAAACCCTAAATCCAACACACCCCTGTTATGTCTGCTAATGAAAGGTGTAATGAAGGCAATCCAGAGACACAGTGTGCCTAGCGATCAGAGCGCACACAGTGATCTGACAAATACCCAAAAACAAAAGAACGAGCTCTGAGACGTGGAAACTCTGTAGACTGCACACCTGATCCTATCCTAAACACAACTAAAAGTGGCTGTGGATTGCGCCTAACCACTACCTATGCAACTCGGCACAGCCTAAGAAACTAGCTAGCCTGAAGATAGAAAAATAGGCCTGACTTGCCCCCAGAGAAATACCCCAAAGGAAAAGGCAGCCCCCCACATATAATGACTGTGAGTAAGATGAAAAGACAAAACGTAGGGATGAAATAGATTCAGCAAAGTGGGGCCCGATATTCTTAGACAGAGCAAGGACAGTAAAGCGAACTTTGCAGTCTACAAAAAACCCTAAAGCGAAACCCACGCAAAGGGGGCAAAAAAGACCCACCGTGCCGGACTAACGGCACGGCGGTACACCCTTTGCGTCTCAGAGCTTCCAGCAAAACAAAAGACAAGCTGGACAGAAAAAAGGCAACAAAATAGCAAAAAAGCACTTAGCTATACAGAGCAGCAGGTCACAGGAACAATCAGGAGAAGCTCAGATCCAACACTGGAACATTGACTAGGAGCAAGGATAGCAGCATCAGGTGGAGTTAAGTAACGAAGCAGCTAATGAGCTCACCAGAACACCTGAGGAAGGAAGCTCAGAAGCTGCAGTACCACTTGTGACCACAGGAGTGAATTCAGCCACAGAATTCACAACAGTACCCCCCCCTTGAGGAGGGGTCACCGAACCCTCACCAGAGCCCCCAGGCCTACCAGGATGAGCCGCATGAAAGGCACGAACAAGATCGGGAGCATGAACATCAGAGGCAAAAACCCAGGAATTATCTTCCTGAGCATAACCCTTCCATTTAACCAGATACTGGAGTTTCCGTCTAGAAACACGAGAATCCAAAATCTTCTCCACAATATACTCCAATTCCCCCTCCACCAAAACCGGGGCAGGAGGCTCAACAGATGGAACCATAGGTGCCACGTATCTCCGCAACAATGACCTATGGAATACATTATGTATGGAAAAGGAGTCTGGGAGGGTCAGACGAAAAGACACAGGATTGAGAACCTCAGAAATCCTATACGGACCAATAAAACGAGGTTTAAATTTAGGAGAGGAAACCTTCATAGGAATATGACGAGAAGATAACCAAACCAGATCCCCAACACGAAGTCGGGGACCCACACGGCGTCTGCGATTAGCGAAAAGTTGAGCCTTCTCCTGGGACAAGGTCAAATTGTCCACTACCTGAGTCCAGATCTGCTGCAACCTGTCCACCACAGAATCCACACCAGGACAGTCCGAAGACTCAACCTGTCCTGAAGAGAAACGAGGATGGAACCCAGAATTGCAGAAAAATGGAGAAACCAAGGTAGCCGAGCTGGCCCGATTATTAAGGGCGAACTCAGCCAACGGCAAAAAGGACACCCAATCATCCTGGTCTGCAGAAACAAAACATCTCAGATATGTTTCCAAGGTCTGATTGGTTCGTTCGGTCTGGCCATTAGTCTGAGGATGGAAAGCCGAGGAAAAGGATAGGTCAATGCCCATCCTACCACAAAAGGCTCGCCAGAACCTTGAAACAAACTGGGAACCTCTGTCAGAAACAATATTCTCAGGAATGCCATGCAACCGAACCACATGCTGAAAGAACAAAGGTACCAAATCAGAGGAGGAAGGCAATTTAGCCAAGGGCACCAGATGGACCATTTTAGAAAAGCGATCACAGACCACCCAAATGACTGACATCTTTTGAGAAACGGGAAGGTCAGAAATGAAATCCATCGAAATATGTGTCCAAGGCCTCTTTAGGACCGGCAAGGGCAAAAGCAACCCACTGGCATGAGAACAGGAGGGCTTAGCCCTAGCACAAATCCCACAGGACTGCACAAAAGAACGTACATCCCGTGACAGAGATGGCCACCAGAAGGATCTAGCCACTAACTCTCTGGTACCAAAGATTCCAGGATGACCAGCCAACACCGAACAATGAAGTTCAGAGATAAGTTTATTAGTCCACCTATCAGGGACGAACAGTTTCTCCGCTGGACAACGATCAGGTTTATTCGCCTGAAATTTTTGCAGCACCCGCCGCAAATCAGGGGAGATGGCAGACACAATGACTCCTTCCTTGAGGATACCCGCTGGCTCAGATAAACCCGGAGAGTCGGGCACAAAACTCCTAGACAGAGCATCCGCCTTCACATTTTTAGAGCCCGGAAGGTACGAAATCACAAAGTCGAAGCGGGCAAAAAATAACGACCAACGGGCCTGTCTAGGATTCAAGCGCTTGGCAGACTCGAGATAAGTCAAGTTCTTATGATCAGTCAATACCACCACGCGATGCTTAGCTCCTTCAAGCCAATGACGCCACTCCTCGAATGCCCACTTCATGGCCAGCAACTCTCGGTTGCCCACATCATAATTACGCTCAGCGCGCGAAAACTTCCTGGAAAAGAAAGCACATGGTTTCATCACTGAGCAATCAGAACCTCTCTGTGACAAAACCGCCCCTGCTCCAATCTCAGAAGCATCAACCTCGACCTGGAACGGAAGAGAAACATCTGGCTGACACAACACAGGGGCAGAACAAAAACGACGCTTCAACTCCTGAAAAGCTTCCACAGCAGCAGAAGACCAATTGACCAAATCAGCACCCTTCTTGGTCAAATCGGTCAATGGTTTGGCAATGCTAGAAAAATTACAGATGAAGCGACGATAAAAATTAGCAAAGCCCAGGAACTTTTGCAGACTTTTCAGAGATGTCGGCTGAATCCAATCCTGGATGGCTTGGACCTTAACTGGATCCATCTCGATAGTAGAAGGGGAAAAGATGAATCCCAAAAATGAAACTTTCTGCACACCGAAGAGACACTTTGATCCCTTCACAAACAAAGAGTTAGCACGCAGGACCTGAAAAACCATTCTGACCTGCTTCACATGAGACTCCCAATCATCTGAGAAGATAAAAATGTCATCCAAGTACACAATCAGGAATTTATCCAGGTACTCACGGAAGATGTCATGCATTAAGGATTGAAACACTGATGGAGCATTGGCAAGTCCGAACGGCATCACTAGATACTCAAAATGACCCTCGGGCGTATTGAATGCAGTTTTCCATTCATCTCCTTGCCTGATTCTCACCAGATTATACGCACCACGAAGATCTATCTTAGTGAACCAACTAGCCCCCTTAATCCGAGCAAACAAGTCAGATAACAATGGCAAGGGATACTGAAATTTAACAGTGATCTTATTAAGAAGGCGGTAATCAATACACGGTCTCAGCGAACCATCCTTCTTAGCTACAAAGAAGAACCCTGCTCCCAGTGGTGATGACGATGGGCGAATATGTCCCTTCTCTAGGGATTCCTTCACATAACTGCGCATAGCGGCGTGTTCGGGCACGGATAAATTAAATAATCGACCTTTAGGGAATTTACTACCAGGAATCAAATTGATAGCACAATCACAATCCCTATGCGGAGGTAGGGCATCGGACTTGGGCTCTTCAAATACATCCTGATAATCAGACAAGAACTCTGGGACCTCAGAAGGGGTGGATGACGAAATCGACAAAAATGGAACATCACCATGTACCCCCTGACAACCCCAGCTGGATACCGACATGGAATTCCAATCCAATACTGGATTATGGGTTTGTAGCCATGGCAACCCCAACACGACCACATCATGCAGATTATGCAACACCAGAAAGCGAATAACTTCCTGATGTGCAGGAGCCATGCACATGGTCAGCTGGGCCCAGTACTGAGGTTTATTCTTGGCCAAAGGTGTAGCATCAATTCCTCTCAATGGAATAGGACACCGCAAAGGCTCCAAGAAAAACCCACAACGTTTAGCATAATCCAAATCCATCAGATTTAGGGCAGCGCCTGAATCCACAAACGCCATGACAGAAAACGACGACAAAGAGCATATCAAGGTAATGGACAGAAGGAATTTGGACTGTACAGTACCAATGACGGCAGACCTAGCGGACCGCTTAGTGCGCTTAGGACAATCAGAAATAGCATGAGTGGAATCACCACAGTAGAAACATAGCCCATTCAGACGTCTGTATTCCTGCCGTTCCACTCTGGTCATAGTCCTATCGCACTGCATAGGCTCAGGTTTAACCTCAGGCAATACCGCCAAATGATGCACAGATTTACGCTCGCGCAAGCGTCTACCGATCTGAATGGCTAAAGACAAAGACTCATTCAAACCAGCAGGCATAGGAAATCCCACCATGACATCCTTAAGAGCCTCAGAGAGACCCTTTCTGAACAAAGCTGCCAGCGCAGATTCATTCCACTGAGTGAGTACTGACCATTTCCTAAATTTCTGACAATATACTTCTATATCATCCTGACCCTGGCACAAAGCCAGCAAATTTTTCTCAGCCTGATCCACTGAATTAGGCTCATCGTACAGTAATCCGAGTGCCAGGAAAAACGCATCGACACTACTCAATGCAGGGTCTCCTGGCGCAAGAGAAAATGCCCAGTCTTGAGGGTCGCCGCGCAAAAAAGAAATAATAATCAAAACCTGTTGAATAGGATTACCAGAAGAATGAGGTTTCAAGGCCAGAAATAGCTTACAATTATTTTTGAAACTTGGAAACTTAGTTCTATCTCCAAAAAACAAATCAGGAATAGGAATTCTTGGTTCTAACATAGATTTCTGATCAATAGTATCTTGAATCTTTTGTACATTTATAACGAGATTATCCATTGAAGAGCACAGACCCTGAAAATCCATGTCCACACCTGTGTCCAGAAACACCCAAATGTCTAGGGGGAAAAAAAAAAAAAAGTGAACACAGAGCAGAGAAAAAAAAAAAATGATGTCAGAACTTTTTCTTTCCCTCTATTGAGAATCATTAGTTGGCTCCTAGTACTGTTATGTCTGCTAATGAAAGGTGTAATGAAGGCAATCCAGAGACACAGTGTGCCTAGCGATCAGAGCGCACACAGTGATCTGACAAATACCCAAAAACAAAAGAACGAGCTCTGAGACGTGGAAACTCTGTAGACTGCACACCTGATCCTATCCTAAACACAACTAAAAGTGGCTGTGGATTGCGCCTAACCACTACCTATGCAACTCGGCACAGCCTAAGAAACTAGCTAGCCTGAAGATAGAAAAATAGGCCTGACTTGCCCCCAGAGAAATACCCCAAAGGAAAAGGCAGCCCCCCACATATAATGACTGTGAGTAAGATGAAAAGACAAAATGTAGGGATGAAATAGATTCAGCAAAGTGGGGCCCGATATTCTTAGACAGAGCGAGGACAGTAAAGCGAACTTTGCAGTCTACAAAAAACCCTAAAGCGAAACCCACGCAAAGGGGGCAAAAAAGACCCACCGTGCCGGACTAACGGCACGGCGGTACACCCTTTGCGTCTCAGAGCTTCCAGCAAAACAAAAGACAAGCTGGACAGAAAAAAGGCAACAAAATAGCAAAAAAGCACTTAGCTATACAGAGCAGCAGGTCACAGGAACAATCAGGAGAAGCTCAGATCCAACACTGGGACATTGACTAGGAGCAAGTATAGCAGCATCAGGTGGAGTTAAGTAACGAAGCAGCTAATGAGCTCACCAGAACACCTGAGGAAGGAAGCTCAGAAGCTGCAGTACCACTTGTGACCACAGGAGTGAATTCAGCCACAGAATTCACAACACACCCCTAATCCTAATCTAAACCCTAACCTCAAACCTAACCCTAATCCCAATACACCCCTAATCACAACCCTAACCTTAACCCTAATCCCAAACCTAACCCTAATCCCAAGCGTGACCCTAATGCCAACCCTAACCCTAATACCAACCCTAATCCAAACCCTAACCCTAATCCCAACTCTAACCCTAACTTTAGCCCCAACCCTAGCCCTAACATTAGCCCCAACCCTAACCTTAGCCCTAAGGCTACTTTCACACTTGCGTCGTTTGGCATCCATCGCAATCCGTCATTTTGAACAAAAAACGGATCCTCCAAATGTGCCCGCAGGATGCGTTTTTTTGCCCATAGACTTGTATTGCCGACGGATCGTGACAGATGGCCACACGTCGCGTCCGTCGTGCTCTGGATCAGTTGTGTTTTGGCGGACCGTAGGCACAAAAAACGTTCAATGTAACATTTTTTTGTACATCGCGTCTGCCATTTCTGACCGTGCATGCGTGGCCATAACTCCGCCCCCTCCTCCCCAGGACATAGATTGGGCAGCGGATGCGTTGAAAAACTACATCCGCTGCCCACGTTGTGCACAATTTTCACAACGTGTGTCGGTATGTCGGGCCGACGCATTGCGACGGCCCCGTACCGACGTAAGTGTGAAAGAACCCTAACCCTGAATTTAGCCCCAACCCTAACCCTAAATTTAGCCCCAACCCTAACCCTAGCCCTAACCCTAGCTCTAACCCTAACTCTAGCCCTAACCCCAGCCCTAACCCTAGCCCTAACCCTAGCCCTAACCCAGCTCTAACCCTAGCCCTAACCCTAGCCCTAACCCTAGCCCTAAAAAAAAAAAAAAAAACACCAGTATACAGGCAAAGATGCTTACCTGTTCAAGGCCTCCAACAATTGCACTAACCAGGGTGCAGCGGACCCAAGTTAAGATGGCAAATACACAGGTGCAACAATACCGATAATGCAGCCACCCTACAATGAGGAATTGGCCGCTTGGTGCACCTGTGCAAACAAATAGTCTGTATGTGGCGTGTTCACACAGGAATGCAAAGTATAAGGCTCAAAGCCTATTAATGACGCCAAATAGCGGGCTTACCATAATGCATCCTGTGCGAACAGAGGCCACAGTGTACAGAGCCATCTAGGGCCCAGCCGCACCCTGGAAAAAATATACAGTGCACCAAAAACATAACAATGTATGCAAGGTATTGGTCGATATTATGGCCACAATATTTAAGCTGCCAACCCACGTCAAGGGTCCTTACATATTGGCAGTCCTAATCTAAAAAAAACACCATAAGAGGAAAGACCTCCACTATTCTAAACAAAAAAACACCTGTATACAGGCAAAGATGCTTACCTGTTCAAGGCCTCCAACAATTGCACTAACCAGGGTGCAGCGGACCCAAGTTAAGATGGCAAATACACAGGTGCAATAATACCGATAATGCAGCCACCCTACAATGAGGAATTGGCCGCTTGGTGCACCTGTGCAAACAAATAGTCTGTATGTGGCGTGTTCACACAGGAATGCAAAGTATATGGCTCAAAGCCTATTAATGGCGCCATATAGCGGGCTTACCATAATGCATCCTGTGCGAACAGAGGCCACAGTGTACAGAGCCATCTAGGGCCCAGCCGCACCCTGGAAAAAATATACAGTGCACCAAAAACATAACAATGTATGCAAGGTATTGGTCGATATTATGGCCACAATATTTAAGCTGCCAACCCACGTCAAGGGTCCTTACATATTGGCAGTCCTAATCTAAAAAAACACCATAAGAGGAAAGACCTCCACTATTCTAAACAAAAAAACACCAGTATACAGGCAAAGATGCTTACCTGTTCAAGGCCTCCAACAATTGCACTAACCAGGGTGCAGCGGACCCAAGTTAAGATGGCAAATACACAGGTGCAATAATACCGATAATGCAGCCACCCTACAATGAGGAATTGGCCACTTGGTGCACCTGTGCAAACAAATAGTCTGTATGTGGCGTGTTCACATAGGAATGCAAAGTATATGGTGCAAAGCCTATTAATGACTAACCCTAGCCCTAACCCTAGCCCTAACCCTATCCCTAATTTTAGCCCCAACTGCTCTTCTCCTGTCGGCCGGCAGATGGCGATAGATGGCGGGCGCACTGCGCATGCGCCCGCCATTTTCTTTTCCCCGGCAGCCAGGAGGAGCAGCAGGAGGATCCAGGGACACCGGTGAGTATGATAGGGTCCCCGAATCCCCCTATTTCTCTGTCTTCTGATGTGCGATCACATCAGAGGACAGAGAATTACACTTTGATTTTTTTTTTTTTGCGGTCGCCGGTAAACAGTTAATTACCGGCGATCGCAAAACAGGGGTCGGTAAAACCGACCCCGATCATGTTCTTTGGGGTCTCGGCTACCCCCGGCAGCCGAGACCCCAAAGATTCTCCCGGTTCCGGCCGGCGGGCGCACTGCGCATGCGCCCGCCATTTTGAAGATGGCGGCGCCCACCAGGAGCCACGAGGAGCATCGGGGGAGATAGGTGATTATCGGGGGACTACCTGGGACCCCTTTTCTCTGTCCTCTGATGTGCGATCACATCGGAGGACAGGGAAATTAAAAAGAGATCGCGTTTTTTTTTTTTTTGCGATCGCCGGTAAACGGTTAATTACCGGAGATCGCAAATGCGGGGTCGGTTAAAAAACCCCCGAATCATGTTCTCTGGGGTCTCGGCTACCCCCGGCAGCCGAGACCCTGGAGAAAATCCGACTCTGGGGGGCGCTATTCACTTTTTCCACAGCGCCGTCAACGGCGCTGTGGTTTAAGTACCCTTAGCGGCCGCCGTTAAAAGGCGTATCGGCGGTCGCTAAGGGGTTAAAGGATGTATGTGTTTGAGAAAAACATACATATGTGTCTTTTCATATAGTTTCAACTGTAAGTGAAGTGAAAACCATTCCCGGTGACTACCTCTTGAATCTCATCAAGAGAATGCCAAAAGTGTGCAAAGCAGTCATCAAAGCAAAAGGTGTCTACTTTGAAGAACCTAGAATATAAGACTTATTTTCAGTTGTTTCACACTTTTTTGTTAAGTATATAATTCCACATGTTTTAAATCATAGTTTTGATGCCTTCAGTGTGAATTTACAATTTTCATAGTCATGAAAATACAGAAAAATCTTTAAATGAGAAGGTGTGTCCAAACTTTTGGTCTGTACTGTAATTACCTAAGACTTAAAACTTAAAACAATCCTATTGCCATAACAATCTCCATCTCATTAATAATTTAGTATTAGAATAATTCAGTATTAGAACGTAGTGCGAGCCGATGCAAAATCCATCTTAAACTCTGCCGATGCAAAATCCATCTTAAACTCTATCAAATTGGAGCTAAGCCATTACCCATGTGATGACATAGTGAGGTACGACGAGTTCCACACATCCCAAATTTTATTACATTTCCCTAAACAGCACCGATTCTGGTATAAAGTTTGTTCATAAGGTATGACTGAGTTTACCAACTTCACCCAAGCTCTGAGAGATGGATGTGTGTTGTCCATCCAGCGTAGGGCTATAATTTTCCTTGCTAAGAAAAGTGTCTCTCTCAAAAAAATTGGAGTATGATGTCCCCATATCTCTTCTTCCAAAACTCCAAATAAACACACCAATGGATTCAAAGGAACGGGAATGTGTACAAGGGAGGACAACAACGAAGTCACCTCTTTCCAGAAAGATAGGATAATTGGACAACCCCATATCATGTGTATAAAATCTGCATCCATTGTGTGGCATCTAAGGTATTATGAGGATTGAGACCATCCTATTTTGAACAATCTTAATGGGGTCAAGTATGATTGGTGTATCATATACATTTGGATCATTTTATTGTTGGCCGAAGGGGATACTTTGGTTGGGGACTCAAGAATTGTTTTCCAGTCCTCATCTTGAAGATCAGGAACCAGAAGTGTCCACTTTTCTTTAATTGGAAGTAAAGCAGAGTCAGCGCCCGTGGACAACATATATGTATATAGTGTTGAGATAAAACCGCGTGGTCCCTGCGATTAAAGGATCCCTTAAATGGTAAGGATGATATTTGTTGCATCAAATTTATACTGTGCATATGTGATTGGATTGCTGGCCTAAGCTACAAATAGCGAAAGAATTGGGATTTAGGGACATTATATTTAATTTGCATTTGTTCAAAAGACATCAGAACGCCCTGTTCATATAGATAATTAATTGAAAAAACACCATATGATATCCAGAACTGAGCGGATGGATGATTCAAAATCCCTGGGAAATATTCATTGTTCCATAATGGCATTTCGGCTACAATTCCATCAAAGTGGATTACTTTTTTAACCTGTTTCCAAATCAATTGCGCCAATAGGAGTAGCGGTAGTAATTTAGGTGAATTAGGTTTATTTATTTCTAAAAACCCAGCGGCAAATCAATCCTTACAGCATATCAATCCTTGCAGCATGAGCCAAATGGCTCTCTGAGTTTGGTAAATAACCCCCAGGCATCCATTTACCCAAAGCTCTACGTCGGCCAGCCAAATTGTACAGAAAAAAGTCTGGTAACACTGCTCCTCCCATCTATGTAGGGTAGATAACTTTAGTTTAGGTCTAGCCTTCCCCCATATTAAAGATGACGTTAGAGAGTTTAACCCCTTCATGACCATGGGATTTTTCGTTTTTCCGTGATCGTTTTTCACTCCCCTCCTTCCCAGAGCCATAACTTTTTTATTTTTCCGTCAATTTGGCCATGTGAGGACTTATTTTTTGCGCGACGAGTTGTACTTTTGAACGACATCATTGGTTTTAGCATGTCGTGTACTAGAAAATGGGAAAAAAATTCCAAGTGCGGTGAAATTGCAAAAAAAGTGCAATCCCACACTTGTTTTTTGTTTGGCTTTTTTGCTAGGTTCACTAAATGCTAAAACTGACCTGCCATTATGATTCTCCAGGTCAATACGAGTTCATAGACACCTAACATGACTAGGTTATTTTTTATCTAAGTGGTGAAAAAAAATTCCAAACTTTGCTAAAAAAAAAAAAAAAAATTGCGCCATTTTCCGATACCCGTAGTGTCTCCATTTTTCGTGATCTGGGGTCGGTTGAGGGCTTAGTTTTTGCGTGCCGAGATGACGTTTTTAATGATACCATTTCAGTGCAGATACGTTCTTTTGATCGCCCGTTATTGCATTTTAATGCAATGTCGCGGCAACCAAAAAAACGTAATTCTGGCGTTTTGAATTTTTTTCCCGCTACGCCGTTTAGCGATCAGGTTAATGCTTTCTTTTAGTTGATAGATCGGGCGATTCTGAGCGCGGCGATACCAAATATGCGTAGATTTTATATTTTTTTTATTGATTTATTTTGATTGGGGCGAAAGGGGGGTGATTTAAACTTTTATATTTTTTTATTTTTTTCACATTTTTTTTTACTTTTTTTTTTTACTTTTGCCATGCTTCAATAGCCTCCATGGGAGGCTAGAAGCTGGCACAGCACGATCGGCTCTGCTACATAGCAACGATCTGCTGATCGCTGCTATGTAGCAGAATTGCACGTGTGCTGTGAGCGCCGACCACAGGGTGGCGCTCACAGCGACGGACGATCAGTAACCATAGAGGTCTCAAGGACCTCTATGGTTACAATGGAGACGCATTGCCGACCCCCGATCATGTGATGGCGGTCGGCGATGACGTCATTTCCGGCCGCCCGGCCGGAAGCGGTAGTTAAATGCCGCTGTCTGCGTTTGACAGCGGCATTTAACTAGTTAATAGGTGCGGGCAGATCGCGATTCTGCCCACACCTATTACGGGCACATGTCAGCTGTTCAAAACAGCTGACATGTCCAGGCTTTGATGCGGGCTCACCGCGGAGCCCTGCATCAAAGCAGGGGATCTGACCTCGGACGGTATAGTACGTCCGAGGTCAGAAAGGGGTTAAGGTTGAAAAAAAAAATTTTGTACAAATTTCAGAATCTTTTGTCACAACTTAAATAATAAAAAAAAAACTATACATATTTAGTATCTTCATACTTGTATTGACGTGGAGAATCAAATTGCCAGGTCACTTTTACCATATAGTGAAAACGGTAAATAAACCCCCCCCAAAATTTGTGAAATTGCTGTTTTTGCAATTTTAATGAACTTGGAATTTGTTGCTGTTTGCCAGTACACTATGTAGTAGAATGAATGGAGTCATTTAAAAGTTCAACTTGTCCCTCAAAGAACAAGCTCTCCGAAATCTGGGATAAAGTCGCAGTAAATTGACGGCGCAGTGGCTAAATCTTTGAAGAGGTCATCTATGGCCTTTGAGGATTCTGGTGTGCTTAGGGATCCGCTAGACAAAAAAGAGGATGGGTTTCTTAAGCACACCTGGGAGGCAGCTGCTGGGATTCTTAAGCCAGCAATAGCTAGAACCTGTGCTGCCCGCTCTCTTATGACTTGGCTACAACAAATAGAGGAGCAGGTTTAGGACAAGACCCCAATGGATAAATTCTTCTACAGACTCTGTGAGGCTAGTGGCTAGGTCAGCAGGCCTATCAAATGCGGCCAGACTGGCCTTATAGCTAAAGGGTTGTCCTGGGGATTTGCAATCAAAAAATAGACTTTGCTTCATTCCATGCGATGGACAATATCTTTTTGGGAAGAAATTAGAGGACATTTTGGAAAAAGCGGGTGAAAAAAAGAAGGGGTTTTCCTGGATTCCCTACTGATGCTAGGAAACCTTCCTTTCAGAGAAGAAAACTTAATAGGGAACGTCCTCCAGGAGAGAGAAGGAAGTGAGAGTTCAAGGGCAGAAAGGAGTCCGGTTTTATGTTCGGCGAGCCCTCTACATCTTCTAAATATCCCTCCCATTGACGCCAGGTCGGCGGTAGCAGGAAGGCTCTCCCTCTTTCTCCCTGCCTGGGTGAATATCTCTCCCAGTGGCTGGGTCTTAAATATTGTGAAGGAGAGTCTGAAGATAGACTTTGTTCATCTGCCACATCAGACCTTCATAGTGACACCCCTTAGGGGGTCAACAAAAGAAATACTTGCCCTGGAAGCCGAGATCATGGGACTCTTGGAAAAACAAGTTTTGTGCAAGATCCTGAAGAAAGAAAAGGGAAAGGGATTTCATCCCCTTCCCTTCTTTGTGATAAAAAAACAGATGGTTCCCTTCAGAACTATTATGAATCTGAGGAAACTCAACCGGTGGATGGTTAATCACTCCTTCTAGATGGAATCGGTAACCACGGCTATAAAGCTGTTATATCACAATGACGGTCATTGATTTGAAAGATGCATATTATCACATCTCAATCCATCCAGACCATCAAAAGTCTCCCTAATACCCCATTAGCAGCCCTCTCAGCCTATTATCTTGAGGCTCCTTGCTGACCGTGCACAGGCATTTAGTATATCCCCTGCCACCTATCCATATCTTGAACCCAATTACAATAGGTGAATCAATGGTGATAATGCAGTTTTGCCCTTGATCAGTGAGAGTGCTTTCAAAAGAAAATAAAGAGAGAAAAGTAGGTATGTCCTGTGGTATACATGAATTTTCCATGTCTTCATAGGCTCCGCCATCAGTTTGTAATGGCAGAAGTTCATGGTTGAAGTTTTCCTTTTACCTACTGTCAGGAGCCCCAGTTTTCTTTTATTTAACACCTTTTTTCTCTTTGCCATAATTATTTCGTAATAATTTGTCATAGTTTACAAGTCATTTCTGTGAACTACCATATCATTATATCGCTGATAATTGCACACCCCCTGTAAAAATAAAGTTTCATGTCTTGGGGATGTAGACATTTTTTTTTTCACTGTGTTTTTCCCTTTAGCCTTCAGAAGCCATTTTTATTTATTTTTTTCCATTGGCCATTAGGGCTTGTTCTTTACGTGTAGAGTTTAGTTGTGCAGTACATCATTTATTTTAGCATTTAAAATATTGAAAAATAAGAAAAAAAAATTGGGTGTATTGTTTAATGTTTACTTTGCCTTAAAAATGACATTACCTTTGTTTGGTACAGTTATGCTTAGAGATGGGCAAATTCGAACAGTAAAGTTTGGCGTCCGTACCGAACACCTACTGTTTGGGCACGGACACCAAACACTGACTTCTCCAGGAAGTCTGTGTTACTGTTTGGATTTGGCCTCCCGAACACCGGGTATTTCTCATGTGCATGACAGTCCGGCAAACACTGCCTCTGATCAGCGGTAAAATTATTAGCGCTGGTCAGACATCTGCAGTTTCCATGCTGTCAAATGACAGCATGAGACCGCAGCTGTGATCGGAGGTAAAAAGTTTACCTCTGGTCATTGGCATTAGCTGAAGGGACTACTGTTCCCATCAGCCGACGCATGCTGCTGCTAATAACAGTGAGAACAGTCACGACCCTTTCTATGCTTGGTTAGAAACTTGCAGGAAATGACCAGGTCAGGAACAACTGTGAGATGGAGCTGTAAGTTTCCAACCAGCATAGAAAGGGTCGTTATCCTCTTAAGCATCAAAGGAAACGGAATCCATTTAATATGAAATGGAATCTGTGATTCACAATGCATAGTGATTTTCTAACCCCAGAACTCCCAGGAGGACATGACTCACTTGCAGGGCTGCCACTAGGAATTTTGGGGCCCCATACTGGCAACATTTTCGGGGGCCCCTTTAGACTCTGCCCAGTGCCATTCACAGGAGATCTGTACTTAGTATGCAGTGTCTGTGTACAGGTAATACAGTGACTACCGGTGATATTATACACGGGAGCTCTGTATATAGTGTACAGTGTACTGGTAATACAATGATCACCAGTGACCTTATACACTTCTGTATACAGTATCAGTGTACAGGTAATACAGTGATCAACAGTGACATTATACACACGAGCGCTGTGTATATTGTACAGGTTATACAGTGATCAATGACATTATACACAGGAGCTCTGTATATAGTGTCAGTGTAAAGGTAATACAGTGATCACTGGTGACATTGTACACAGGACCGCTGTATATAGTATACAGTGTATAGTGTCAGTGTACAGGTAACACACTGATTCACCAGTGACATCTCTAGGTGAAGTCCTTCGTCTTTGCTTTTCATCTTCATTCAGCCAGACCGCCATCACTTCTTCCAGCCATAGCTCGTCTCTGCAGGAAATAACACAGTTAGCTAGAGCACCGCTTGCAGAACACATTAGAGAACAAATAGAGTATAGGTTACCCCTTTGTAGATATTAGCAGGGGCAGGTCTCCCCATGCACAAGGTGGACGGACCCAGGAACAAGGCCCATATCTGTTCTCTAGGGTCTTTGCTCCATGGGCATTTTTGCTATTTCACACATGTTTCCCGGTCAGGGGCAGATCAGCCCTGGGAATGTTTGCCCTATTTCTCCTTTTGCAGGACATTTGTGTGGAGTCATAATGTTGTGACGGGTTATTAAGCTTAGATTAGCGGTCCCATGAGCCAATAGTTGTATATGCTATGTTTGGGTATTATATTATAAATTATTTGTCATGTGGATATCATGTTTAATGGACCGGGTTCTCATTTTAGTTATGTTTTAACATATGTGTGTTGTATCAATAAAAGCCTATTTTTGTATTTTTTGTACATATTGCGTGGTGTGCATTATTACAGTGGTGCTTTTTCCACATTACATGGTCCATTCTTCCCTCTGTGTCTCCCATCCTGGCCCCTTGCCGCTTTCAATAAAAATATATAAAAAAAAACTTTCTCGTTACCTTGCTGCACTCCTGCGGTGATGTTCCCTCCATGCAGTTAAAGCGCGCATTCGCCGTAAATGTGCGCGCTGACGTCAGCTGCCAACCTCCGATTGGCTGGCGCTTTTAACTGTTGCCGTGTAGGCCCGGGCTTTTATCCTAAGTCTTATTGCACGACTCGTTAAAGGGTTGATTGTGACTTGAAGGATCACTACTTCCAACAGGTGGCGCTATAGAGTTTGAGTCCTCTTTTTCTCAGAAGAGGCAATTTGCATATTATGTAATAAGTTGAACTCAGTGGACTTCTGTCTTCTTTCAGCCTTAAAGATATAAAAAATAATCTCTTCCCCAGTAATGTAGGAATGTGCACATGAATGTGACAGAACTGTGTTACTGACGTTTAGTAGCTTTCCTCCTTAAGTCGCCTATATAAAATGCAGAGCAAACTCTCTGCTCTAATACTGTGAAATGTTTGAAGACTGCTTCCATGGCTTAGCATAAGCCATTTCATTTTCACCAATCTGAAGTAGGAAGCTTTTTTTTCTTTTATCGATATGACTGATTTTTGAGGCTGGCAGAGAAAAAAGGAAATGCTGCAGGTGGTGACATTTACATTTGTTCTGTTTTTGGTAATATTCTTGGAAATATATTGCAATATCAAATGTAGAAATAACTGAACTAGTAGCACTAAAATACAATAATAGAATTATGCCATAAAATTCATAATCAAAATATATTACTAATATTATTAAATGGAATCTGTCACCAGGTTTTTGCTACCCCATCTAAGAGCAGTATGCTGTAGAGGCAGAGACCCTGATTACAATGATGCATTACTTACTTTACTGGGTGCTGCAGTTTTGATTAAAAACTGCTGCAGATCTACCAGTTCTTTGAATGCTGAGCTCTGTATAACCCCGCCCACACTGTGCATAAGCAGAAAGCTGCCAATCAGTGGTTAGGGGTGTGGTTGGACTATCTGGCAGCAAGCCAAGTAGTCCTCTAGTGATAATCTCCTGCTGATAAAGCCAATGATTTTATAAAACGCACACCAAGCAGGCCAATGAGTGACACATTGCTGGAATAAGGGTCTCTATCCCTACATCATGCTACTCTAATATTAGATACCATAAACCTGCTGAAAGATTCAATTTAAAATTAATGTTGTACATTACTTAATACCTTTTTTCTGTTTGTCCACAGCGAGTGTTATTCAGCCCATGGTGCATATTCTCAGAGCAAGCTCGCCCTTGTGTTATTTACCTATTATCTACAACATCTGCTGAGTCTAGAAGGTAGTCACGTGACGGCTAATGCCGTGGACCCTGGGGTTGTTAATACTGACCTCTACAAGCATGTATGGAGTCTGGGGAGATTTCTGAAATGGATGACAGGCTGGCTATTTTTAAAGGTAAGTACTTCTAAATTATAATGTCATTTTACATTTTCATTCTATTCCATTATTCATCAGTCTTGATTGGTTGAGATCGGACTTTTAGGAAAAGCTCAAATCAGTACAGTGAAGGGTCACAAAGAGCTCCAAGGACAACATCTGCAAGGAATTTGTATGTTCTCCCTGTGTTTGCGTGGGTTTCCTCCGGGTACTCCAGTTTCCTCCCAGATTCCAAAAAAAACCCATACTGATAGGGATTCTACATTGTGAGCCCCATCGGGGACAGCGATGATAATGTGTGCAAACTGTAAAGCACTGCAGAATATGTTAGCGCTATATAAAAATAAAGATTATTATTATTAAATACTTTTACCACATTTGGTGAAAGTGACCAAGTTTGGTTTATAAATCAGATAATCAGAAAATCCTGAACATTGTGTTAGGAGTCGAGTTTCCTCTGCTACACAGGGGGAATCTCGATCCGTGTCTGCTGCGGTCTCCCATTCTGCATCGGCCGCAGTGGGGTCTGCTCAGCGGAGGCGTCGCTCCCAGCGGCTTGCTGGGACTGATTCTGTGCAAAGGATTACTGCTGCCTTTTCTGGCTCTCCTGTTGTATCCTGCACTGATCTGCGGCGAGCAGGCTTCTCTGGGACTAAGTCCTTATTTACACACACTGAGCATGCCCAGGGCAAGATCTCCCGTTGGAGATCGAGGGTCACATGCTCAGGTGCTGCAGCGCATCCCATTGGTCCTCCAGGAAGGTCCTGAAAGGGCAAAACTTCAGTAGCAGCTTCCTGTGCTGCAACTATATAAACTGCGCATGACCGCACGGCCATGCGCTAGTATTGTCTTGAAATTATGTGTGTGTGTAGATGGATGTATGTCGAAGGATGAAAGCTCCTAAATATCCCTCCCTAGTGTTGTTGACTGTTTGCGGATGATGGTAGCTATCTAGCGCCCGACTAGCCATCAGCACGTAACACACATTACAGCGTCCAGTTGCTGTGTCCGCCAGTATGGCGCCGTGCGCTTTCTCTGCGCTTTCCTGACCCAAGCCTGGGTGGTTTGTGGCGTCCGTCAGTGCGGCAGCGCACGCACTCTGGTGCCTTTAAATATTATTATTTATGTTTCTCTAACACCCCAGTTGCGGTGTTGAGCATATGAGGTCTTCTGAACTCAAATCTCCTGTCTGGGGTTTGAGATTAGAGACTCCTTGCTTGCGCTCTATGTGCGGTACCGCGGTCCTGTGATGCAACAGGGTCGCTTCATTCACACAGGGTGAAGTTAACCCATGTGTGTATTCTTATAGTACCGCCATATAGTCCGCCTTTACTAGCAGCAGGGTTTTTACCTGCACGGTGGACCCCGGACTGCGAACGCACCTAGTTCCATATAATCTTATACTTGGTGCGTTCCGCCAGTTCCTAACACATTGTTCATTGGGTGACTGTCTTCCATCCATCATGCAGGTCTGGCTTTAGATATTGGAAAATCCTTCAAAAACATTTGTTTGGGCCTATGGACAACTTCTTCGGTTGCTAAACTCCATCCCCAAAGCCTTAAATTCTCAATTGAACATCGCTCCTATCCCAAATGTATTTTCCTAGTGGTACACAACAGAGTTGTCCACTTTCCCCTGAAACCAAGAAAAATGCACGCGAGCTGTAGTCCTCTAGTGATAATTTCCTGCTGATAAAATACTCATTGTATTGAAAGAACAGCACACAACCTAAGTGACACATCACTCAAATGGGTGGCTTAGCCCCTACGTTATGCTGTTCTCAGATTACATAGCAAAAACTTGCTGACAGATTCCATTTTAGACCTTGCCCTTTTTCGTTTTTGCTTTTCTGATTTTCGCTCGCTTTTTTCCCAGAGCCATAACTTTTTTTAATTTTCCATCAATATGGCTTGTTTTTTGCGGGACAAGATGTACTTTTGAATGGCTCCATTGGTTTCCCTTTCGGGTTCTCAAAAATGGGAAAAAATTCCAAGTGCGGTAAAATTGCAAAACAATTTCGTAGACACCAAACATGTCTAGATTCTTTTTTATTTACCGTATATACTCGAGTATAAGTCGAGATTTTCAGCCCATTTTTTTAGGCTAAAAGTGTTTATCTCGGCTTATACTTGAGTCATTGTCCCAGGGGGTTGGCAGGGGTGGGGGAGCGGCAAGAAGATGGCTGTCACATCATACTCACCTGCTCCCGCCACGGTCTCTGCACATCCTTGCTTCTCTGATGGTCTCCGGTGCCCGCAGTTCTTCCTGTGTTCAGCGGTCACATGGTACCGCTCATTAAAGTACTGAATATGGACGCGACTCCACTCTCATAGGCGTGGAGCGCATATTCATTACTTTAATGAGTGGTACCATGTGACTGCTGAACACAGGAACAAGCTGCCGGCATGCGCCGGAGACCATCGAAGAAGCAGGGACCGCGCCAGGATGGTGAGTATGATGGGGGAGGGTGAGCCATGCGATATTCACCTGTCCCTGTTCCACCACCGGGCTCTGTCTTCTGCGTCCTCTGGCTGTGACGTTCAGGTCAGAGGGCGCAATGACGTGCTTATTGCGCGCTCTCTGCCTAAACAGTCACTGCAGAGTCCCGGATGACACAGCGGCGCGCGGCGGTGGAACGGGGACAGGTGAATATCGCAAGTGCCAGGAGCACCTTTAAGGAGCAGCGTATTGGGCCTAATATCCTATGGAGCATCTTATGGGGCCACCAACCTTTATGGAGCAGCGTATTGGGCCTAATATCCTATGGAGCAGCTTATGGGGCCACCAACCTTTGTGCAGCATTATATGGGGCATAATATACTATAGAGCATCTTATGGGGCCATCATTAACTTTTCATGCAGCATTATATGGGGCATATTTTAATATGGAGCATCTTATGGGGCCCATCATGAACTTTATAGAGCATTATATGGGGCTCCTGATTCAATATGGATATTCAAAAACACTTAACCTACTGATTTCTCAATTAAGTGTACTTTTACTAGTATCTATTTTTATTTTTGAAATTTACCAGTAGCTGCTGCATTTCCCACCCTAGGCTTATACTCGAGTCAATAAGTTTTCCCATTTTTTTGTGGCAAAATTAGGGGTCTTGGCTTATACTCGGGTCGGCTTATTCTCAAGTATATACGGTAAGTGGTTAAAAAAAAATCCAAAGTTTGTTAAAAAAAAAATAAAAAAAATTGTGCCATTTTCCGAGACCCTTAGCGTCTCCTTTTTTTGTGATCTTTGGTTGGGTGAGGGCTTATTTTTTGCTTGCCGAACTGACATTTTGTATTGATACCATTTTGGTGCAGATACAATCTTTTGATCGCCCGTTATTGCATTTCAATGCAATGTTACGGCGACCCAAAAAAACGTAATTCTGGCGTTTTGACTTTTTTTCTCTCTACGCCGTTTAGCGGCCGGCCAGTGGGCTTGTCCGACAAGAGGGCATACAAGTGTATGTAAAGGGAGGCCGCACCCACTGGCCGGGGGTATGTATAACTCATACATACCCTCCGTTACAGGGACTGCAGACTTATCAGTTTTGACCAGACAACAATTCTATTGCTGTAGAACTGAGTGACTATTGGCCTCTATGGCGATATCACTCTTTCTAACCACCATGTACAGGAGTCTCTTTACATTTCGTCACTTTTATATTCTGACAGAGGCTGGCTCCAGGTAATTCTCCTACCTTGTGGTATACATATATATTTCTGTATAGTACTTTGAATAAATAAATCTTGGACCCAGTTTGACTTCTGCTTTGTAATTGAATCAGATCCACTATATCGCTTGCTGACTGCAGCAAGACTCGATTATTCGTTCTCCCAAATATTAATTGCATAGAAGTTAATATAAATTGTAGAACATGAACTGAGTCACCATATTCCATGCCTTTGTGTTGCGGAGCATAGCAGGAAGCAATTTGCAAATAAATCATTGTGCGGTATGGCGTCGTGAGTCTAAAAGTGTGACTTGCAGTGTATGGGAAATTAGACTTTGTTGTAGCAGCAGGGAAGCGTCTGTTGTACTCGGGATTCTGCGCTGTTCAGAAATGATCAAAGCTGAAAATGTGATTTCATTAGGTTGTGATGTGATTATTCATTTTTTTTTACAATTAGTCATTGACTATTTGGCCTTAATGTAACTCTGCTATATTTGAAGGGGTGATCCGGTTATAACAAATTATCACTTGTCAACATAGTGCTTGGCTATCTTTGTCAGTGCCATGGACATTTAATATGGCGGCAGGGCGCTACACTTCACTTTTTAACTGGTGAACACAGCTGTCAAACCCCCCACTGATTCCACAGAGATCACCTTTCCAGTGGATATTGATATTTTTGAACACTCCCTTCTGAAGTCTGGAGGTTTTATGTTATGTAATTGAGTGATATTGGGTAAATGTGGGCAAAGGATGGGCACCGTTCTGAACAATTCAGAGTGATTACCAATCACTCAGATTACAGCTCTCACTGGTAAATTGTATAGTGGAAGTAGCAGGTTTCCTGGTTGTGACAGCAATATCTTCACATTTCATTTAAAGGGACACTGTCACCCCCCTCCTGCCGTTATAAACTAAAAGAGCCACCTTGTGCAGCAGTAACGCACAGCGCAGGCGCCGGATTTAAGAAGAACAGCGCGCAGGGGGCGGCGACCATCGCCCCAGAAGAGATGAGTGACGGCAGTTGGGCGCTTCACAGAGGGGGCTTCAGACCTGCCTCCAGGTACAAAGATAGGTATTTGGGGAAAATTATAAAACGCTTTATTGAGGGAATAACAGAAGCAAAAACTAAAAGAGCCACCTTGTTAGAATGCAGCATTACTGCTGCACAAGGTGGCTCTTTTAGTTTATAACGGCTGGAGGAGGTGACAGTGTCCCTTTAAGCACTCCAGTTTTTATCATCACAATCCAAATGAGATAATTTCCAAATTTTTCTTTTTATTAAAGCGGTTGTTAAATAAATAAATATTGATTTACTCTGTAACATTCAATTGGTCATTTGTAAAATGCTCCTGTGTCTATTCATTACTGGTAGATACTTATTATGCCGCACCCAGGTTTTTGTTTTAATTCTTTTTCAACACATTCACCTAGTGTGGTGGAGCAGGTGGTCGCACATGCTCAGTGGTGGTTGCACATTCTCAGTGGTAGTCGCACATGCTCAGTGGTGGTCGCATGCTACCAGGCTTCTCTTTTACACAGGGGATAGATAAATGTCTCTTTTGATTTCTTCTAACAGCAATATCTGTGCTTCAATTTATTTTTTTGATCTTCAGCCATCTAGTTCTCTTAATACAGTAGCCTTAGCAGTCTATTTAGATGTGTGCATTGAAGAAGATTTGGCTTGCCTGTTTTAGCAAATACCGTATATACTCAAGTATAAGCAGACCTGAATATAAGCCGAGACCCCTAATTTTGCCACAAAAACCTGGGAAAACTTAATGACTCGAGTATAAGCCTAGGGTGGGAAAAGCAGCAGCTACTGGTAAATTTCAAAAATAAAAATAGATACCAATAAAAGTAAAATTAATTGAGACATCAGTAGGTTAAATGTTTTTGAATATTCAAATTGAATCAGGAGCCCCATATAATGCTCCATAAAGTTCATGATGGGCCCCATACAAAAATATGCCCCATATAATGCTGCACAAAGGTTAATGATGGCCCCATAAGATGCTCCATATTAAAATATGCCTTATATTAAAATATGCCCCATATAATGCTCCATAAAGGTTAATGATGGCCCCATAAGATGCACCATACAAAAAATGTGCCCCATATAATGCTTCACAAAGGTTAATGATGGCCCCATAAGATGATCTACACAAAAAATATGCCCCAAATAATGCTGCACAAAGGTTAATGATGGCCCCATAAGATGCTCCATATTAAAATATACCCCATATAATGCTCCATAAAGGTTAATGATGGCCCCATAAGATGCTCCATAGAAAATATGCCCCATATAACACTGCTCAACGCTTAATGATGGCCCCATAAGATGCTCCATAGAATAATATGCCCCATATGCTGCTTGATAAAGGTTGATGGCCCCATAAGATGCTCCATAGAATAATATGCCCCATATGCTGCTCCATAAAGGTTGATGGCCCCATAAGACGCTCCATAGAATAATATGTGCCATGTGCTCCTCCATAAAGATTAATGGCCCCATAAGATGCTCCATAGAATAATATGCCGCATATGCTGCTCCATAAAGGTTGATGGCTCGAAAAAGATGCTCCGTAGAATAACATCCTTCATATGCTGCTTCATAAAGGTTGATGGCCTCATAAGATGCTCCATACAATAATATGCCGCATATGCTGCTCCATAAAGGTTGATGGCCCCATAAGATGGTCCATAGAATAATATGCCCCATATGCGGCTACTGCGATTAAAAAAAGAAATGACATACTCACCTCTTGTCGCTGGGGGAGAGGTGCTGGTGTCCTGAGCAGGCAGTGACACCGGGTGCTATGGGGGCCAGGTGCTGGAGTCGCCGCTGGCTCAGGCCCCCGGCACTTCAGATATTCACTTGTCCCCGTTCCACCGCCGCGCGCTGCTGTGTCTTCCAGGTCTCTGCAGTTATTGTTCAGGCAGGGGGCGCGCACTCACCAAGTCATCGCACACTCTGACCTAAATGCCACAGCCAGAGGACGTGGAAGACAGAGCCCGGCGGTGGAACGGGGACAGGTGAATATCGCATGGCTCACCCTCCCCTGGCGTGGTCTCTCTGCAAGTTCCTGCTTCTCCGATGGATTCCGGCGTGTATCGGTAGCTTGTTCCTGTGTTCAGTGGTCACATGGTACTGCTCATTAAAGTAATGAATATGCGCTCCACGCCTATTGGAGTGGAGACGCGTCCATATTCATTACTTTAATGAGCGGTACCACGTGACCGCTGAACACAAGAAAGGCTGAAGGCGCCGGAGACCATCTCAGAAGCAGGGACGTGTAGAGACCGCACCAGGAGGAGGTGAGTATGATGTGACAGCCGCCACTCCTGCCGCTCCCCCGCCGACCCCCTGGGACAATGACTCGAGTATAAGCTGAGAAGGGCACTTTCAGTGTAAAAAAAAGGGCTGAAAATCGCAGTTTATACTCGAGTACATATGGTACTTATATTCCTCATAAAGTAATTCTAATCAGGATGATCCCTAACTTTAGAAATTCACCTCTCTATGTGTCAGCAGGCCTCAAAATAGACTGGGGCTGAGAAAGAGCTAGATCTTACTTTGCTATAGACACTCACACTGTCTTAACCTGTCCAATCAGTCCTGATAGTGTCAGGTTGTATAGGGACACCAGTGATAGGAAAATGGTAATGTCCAGTCATTAAATTTGCATATTTTCAGTAAGAATAATAGAGGAAAAGCACAATTTAGCATTCGAAGATCAGATGTCTAAGAAGTGTTATTTCAGGGGCAACAGAGGTATAAAAAGAAACCTATAACAGGTATGGCTCATGAAGCTCTCAAATTTGCTGTTGAATTGGTGGCAGATCAAGTGGAGTCAATTCACACTGGCAATCCTGTACTAGATGGCTGAGCCTAATCTACCAAAGCAGCTCTCCCTATGGCTAATAGCAGTTGTAGAGCTTATGGATAGATGTTGTCTACTTCTAACAACCACTTTAGTAAAATAGCCATCAAGTCAGATTACCCAGAAAAGATCTTTACACATGCCTACAAATCACTCATAAAATTGTCGTAATTCAGTGTGTGATTACATATACAGTTGTTTGAAAAAGTTTCCTATTCTACTGCTTGTTTGTCACACTTTAATGTTTCAGATCACCAAACACATTTAAATATTAGACAAAGATTATAAAAGTAAAAACACAAAATGCAGTTTTTAATTTAAGGTCTTTATTATTAAGGAAAAAAGAAATCCAAACCTACAGGGCCCTGTGTGAAAAAGTGATTGCCCCCTAAACCTAATAACTGGTTCCTGGGCCACTCTTAGCAGCAACAACTGTAATAAAGCATTTGCGATAACTGGCAATGAGTCTTTTACAATGTTCTGGAGGAATTTTGACCAAATCATCTTTGCAGAATTGTTGGAAATCAGCCACATTGGAGGGTTTCGAAGTATGAACCGCCTTTTTAAGTTCATGCCACATCATCTCACTCAGATTAAGGTCAGGACTTTGACCAGTCTTAATTTTGTTTTTCTTAAGCCATTCAGAGGTGGACTTGCTTGAGTGTTTTGGATCGTTGTCCTGCTGCAAACCCAAGTGCGCTTCATGAATAGAATAGAGGCTGAATATTCTTCAGGATTTTTTTGTAGACAGAAGAATTCATGGTTCTATTTCCCACAACAAGACTTCCAGGTCATGAAGCAGCAAAACAGCCCCAGACTATCACATTACCACCACCATATGTTACTGTTGGTATGATATTCCTTCTATGTTACTTCCTGCTGTGTTACTTCTATGCCAGATATAATGGGACATATACCTTCCAAAAAGTTAAATTTTTGTCTCGCCATTCCACAGAGTATAGTCCCAAAAGTCTTGGAGATCATCCGGAGGTTTTCTGTCAAAACTGAGATGAACCTTTATGTTCTTATTGCTCAGCACTTGTTTTTTCTTATAACCCTGCCATGCAGGCCATTTTTTCTCAGTCTCTTTCTCATGTCGTTAATACTGACCTTAACTGAGGCAAGTGAGGCCTGCAATTTTTGGAGTGTTGTTGTGAGGTCTTTTGTGACCCCTTGGATGACTCGTTGCTGCACCCTTGGGGTGATTTTGGTCGGCTGGCCAGTTCTAGGAAGGTTCCCCACTGTTCCATGTTTTCACCATTTTTGAATAATGGTTCTCACTGTGATTTGCTAGTGCCCAAAGCTTTACAAATGGCTTTATAACCTTTTCCAGACTGATACATCTCAATTACTTTGTTTCTCATTTGTTACAGAATTTCTTTGGATCGCGACATAATGTCTAGCATTTGAGGAACTCTTTAAGTGATTTCTTAATTGAGAACAGGTGTGACAATAATCAGGCCTGCATGTGGCTGGGGAATTTGAACTCCGCTTCCCAAAGATAGTATAAGCCATAGTTAATTTGTCTTAAGCGG
Source organism: Ranitomeya imitator (assembly GCF_032444005.1). Lineage (NCBI taxonomy): Eukaryota > Metazoa > Chordata > Amphibia > Anura > Dendrobatidae > Ranitomeya > Ranitomeya imitator. The sequence continues at coordinate 150,567,434 of NC_091284.1, read as the reverse complement.
GGGCAACAATTGCTTATTCACACAGGACCCTCTAGGTTTGGATTTCTTTTTCATTTAATAATAAAGACTTTCATTTTAAAACTGCATTTTGTGTTTACTTGTGTTACATTTGTCTAATATTTAAATACTAGATTGTGGCCCGATTCTAACGCATCGGGTATTCTAGAATATGCATGTCCCCGTAGTATATGGACAATGATGATTCCAGAATTCGCGGCAGACTGTGCCCGTCGCTGATTGGTCGAGGCAACCTTTATGACATCATCATAGCCATGGCAACCATGATGACATTATCGTCGCTGTGCCCGTTGCTGATTGGTCGAGGCCTGGCGGCCTCGACCAATCAGAGACGCGGGATGTCTACGTCCTTTATGACATCATCGTCGCTGTGCCCGTTGCTGATTGGTCGAGGCCTGGCGGCCTCGACCAATCAGAGACGCGGGATTTCTACGTCGATGCTGTGCCGGTCTCTGATTGGTCGAGGCCTGGCGGCCTCGACCAATCAGAGAGCCGGGATTTCCAGGACAGACAGACAGACAGACAGACGGAAAAACCCTTAGACAATTATATATATAGATGTTTTGTGATCTGAAACATTCAAGTGGGACAAACATGAAAAAGAATAGGAAATCAGGAAGGGGCAAACACTGCTCACTTATGAATATCTTTGTATCTATCATAAAGAAACAGATTAGAGAATTCTGGCTCCACATGTTCAGTCAGAGTCTTTAAATCTCAGAGTTCTTTTTTTGCTTTCCATCTGCTCTAGACTTTATTAACTTTGCAGCAACAGCAAAAATGTTGAACCCCCTGTGGACACTGAATGCAAAGACTATGACACAGATGGGGATTGGTAACATAAGGCCAAGGAATACCTGAAGGTCACAATCCTCTACTGAAATGACCCTGCAAGGAAACCTTTTTGTTTTCAGTGACTACTATGAAAAAAATCTCCTTTATTTCTTGATCATTCTTGTGATTTATGATGTGGTGTATAGATTTATTTATCCGGGGTCCTATACCTTTTCTTTCTTCTGTCCTATTTGAAGTATGTTTCATCTTTTTCAATACACTGCATCAGCTACAGTAAATTGGGAGGAATAGGCCGCTTCTTCTCCGCTGATTACGCGGCTTCAGACATGCATATGGAAAATCATCAAATTTTCATCCGTACTGTCATCTATATATTATCCATGTGTCATTTGTAAGTCCATTTTTCGCATCTGTATTACATCCACACAACATCCATTTTTATTCAGCAGCAGTTAATAAAATTTGCAGCACTTAAGTCCAAATACAATTTCCTATGTTAAGAATTGTAAATGTGTCAGTAAAAATTGCATGCAATGCGAATGATGTATATGGTATCAGATTTTATTTTGCACCCTTAGACTTGAATAGGCGAGTCTAATTCAAAATACAGACGAGACTGCTGCATGCTGTTATTTTTTCCCAAGGACACTCGGTCCGTACATAAAAACTGCCATGTCATCAGCTATATTGAATACCATCGGTGAGTGTGCCGACTGCGCTCTCCCATTTTAATACGGACATATAATCTACTCATCTGACTGAATACACTAGGATATTACTTAAATGCTGTACAATCAATGCTTTAAAATATTAACCTCTTATTTTTTGCCTTGGAAGTTTATTTATTAATTTCATCGCTGTGTTCCAAATGTAATGAATTTTAAATTTGCCTGTCCATCTGGCCATATCAGGGCTCGATGTTTTGCTTGAGAAATTGTTTTTTTTTTTAACATCATCGTTTTGGGGGCACATATCAAGTATAGAAAAACTGTAAGGGTATGTCCCCATGGTCAGTAAATGCTGCGGGTTGGACGGTGCTTACATCTGCAGCGTCCTACCCGCAGCGGCTAGATATTACAGCATAGTGGATGGGATTTGAAGAAATCCCATCTCCACTATGCGTGCAGGGAAGCCTGCGGCTTCCCTACGGAGACGGACATGCGGCGCTTCTTTCGAGACCGTAGCATGTCAATTTATATTGCAGAGATGTTCTGTCTCCACAAGATACATTTCCCGTCCAATGTATTGGGCACAGTGATTTCACATGGTTCAATGAACTTATGCGGAATCACCAGCATTCAAAAGCTGGCAGCGCTTTGGACAGAGCGGACATGATCTGCATCCAAAGCGCTGCCCGTTCCTGACTGTGTGAACATACCCTAAGGACCAGGCCTAAATTGGTCTTAGTGAGAAGATATCATCCCAAAAATAACCTATTGTTTGACCCTTTAGTGACTGAGCCAATTTTGACCTTAACCCTTTTACCCCCGAGGGTGGTTTGTACGTTATGGACCGGGCCAATTTTTACAATTCTGACCACTGTCCCTTCATGAGGTTATAACTCTGGAACGCTTCAATGGATCCTGGTGAATCTGACATTGTTTTCTTGAGACATATTGTACTTCATGATAGTGGTAAAATTTCTTTGATATTACCTGCGTTTATTTGTGAAAAAAACAGAAATTTGGTGAAAATTTTGAAAATTTCGCAATTTTCCAACTTTGAATTTTTATGCAATTAAATCACAGAGATATGTCACACAAAATACTTAATAAATAACATTTTCCACATGTCTACTTTACATAAGCACAATTTTGAAACCAATTTTTTTTTTTTGTTAGGGAGTTATAAGGGTTAAAAGTTGACCAGCAATTTCTCATTTTTCCAACACCATTTTATTTTAGGGACCACATCTCATTTTAAGTCATTTTGAGGGGTCTATATGATAGAAAATACCCAAGTGTGACACCATTCTAAAAACTGCACCCCTCAAGGTGCTCAAAACCACATTCAATAAAAATGAACATTTAACTTTTTTTCACAAAAAATGTATTTCAGCTCCAATTTGTTTTATTTTACCAAGGGTAACAGGAGAAAATGGACCCCAAACGTTGTTGTACAATTTGTCCTGAGTACGACAATACCCCATATGTGGAGGTAAACCACTGTTTGGGTGCATGACAGAGCTCGGAAGGGAAGGAGCGCCATTTGACTTTTCAATGCAAAATTGACTGGAATTGAGATGGGACGCCATGTTGCGTTTGGAGAGCCACTGATGTGCCTAAACATAGAAACCCCCCACAAGTGACACCATTTTGGAAAGTAGACCCCCTAAGGAACTTATCTAGAGGTGTGGTGAGCACTTTGACCCACCAAGTGCTTCACAGAAGTTCATAATGCAGAACCGTAAAAATAGAAAATCATTTTTTTTTCAAAAAAATTATATTTTCGCCCCCATTTTTTATTTTCCCAATGGTAAGAGAAGAAATTGGACCACAAAAGTTGTTGTACAATTTATCCTGAGTATGCTGATACCCCATATTTGGGGGTAAACCACTGTTTGGGTGCATGGGAGAGCTCGGAAGGGAAGGAGCGCCGTTTGACTTTTCAATGCAAAATTGACAGGAATTGAGATGGGACGCCATGTTGCATTTGGAGAGCCACTGATGTGCCTAAACATTGAAACCCCCCACAAGTGACACCATTTTGGAAAGTAGACCCCCTAAGGAACGTATCTAGATGTGTGGTGAGCACTTTGACCCTCCAAGGGCTTCACAGAAGTTTATAATGCAGAGCTCTAAAAATAAAACAAAAAATTTTTCCCACAAAAATTATTTTTTAGCCCCCAGTTTTGTATTTTTTCGAGGGTAACAGGAGAAATTAGACCCCAAAAGTTGTTGTCCAATTTGTCCTGAGTGCGCTGATACCCTATATGTGGGGGGAACCACTGTTTGGGTGCATGGGATGGCTCGGAAGGGAAGGAACGCCATTTGTAATGCAGACTTAGATGGAAGGGTCTGGAGGCGTCACATTGCTTTTGCAGAGCCCCTAATGTACCTAAACAGTAGAAACCCCCCACAAGTGACCCCATGTTGGAAACTAGACCCCCCAAGGAACTTATCTAGATGTGTTGTGAGAACTTTGAGCCCCCAAGTGTTTCACTACAGTATATAATGCAGAGCCGTGAAAATAAAAAATCTTTTTTTTCCACAAAAATTATTTTTTAGCCCCCAGTTTTGTATTTTCCCGAGGGTAACAGGAGATATTGGACCCCAAAAGTTGTTGTCCAATTTGTCCTGAGTACGCTGATACCCCATATGTTGGGGTAAACCCCTGTTTGGGTGCACGAGAGAGCTCGGAAGGGAAGGAGCACTGTTTTACTTTTTCAACGCAGAATTGGCTGGAATTGAGATCGGATGCCATGTCGCGTTTGGAGAGCCCCTGATGTGCCTAAACAGTGGAAACCCCCAATTATAACTGAAACCCTAATCCAAACACACCCCTAACCCTAATCCCAACGGTAACCCTAACCACACCTCTAACCCAGACACATCCCTAACCCTAATCCCAACCCTATTCCCAACCGTAAATGTAATCCAAACCCTAACTGTAACTTTAGCCCCAACCCTAACTTTAGCCCCAACCCTAACTGTAGCCTTAACCTTAGCCCCAACCCTAACCCTAGCCCTAACCCTAGCCCTAATCCTAACCCTAACCCTAGCCCTAACCCTAATGGGAAAATGGAAATAAATATATTTTTTAATTTTTTTATTTTTCCCTAACTAACTAAGGGGGTGTTAAAGGGGGATTTGATTTACTTTTATAGCTGGTTTTTTAGTGGATTTTTATGATTGGCAGCCATCACACACTGAAAGACGTTTTTTATTGCAAAAAATATTTTTTGCTTTACCACATTTTGAGAGCTATAATTTTTCCATATTTGAGTCCACAGAGTCATGTGAGGTCTTGTTTTTTGCGGGACGAGTTGACGTTTTTATTGGTAACATTTTCGGCACGTGAAATTTTTTGATCACTTTTTATTCCGATTTTTGTGAGGCAGAATGACCAAAAACCAGCTATTCATGAATTTCTTTTGGGGGAGGCGTTTATACCGTTCCGCGTTTGGTAAAATTGATAAAGCAGTTTTATTCTTCGGGTCAGTACGATTACAGCGATACCTCATTTATATCATTTTTTTGTGTTTTGGCGCTTTTATATGATAAAAACTATTTTATAGAAAAAATAATTATTTTTGCATCGCTTCATTCTGAGGACTATAACTTTTTTATTATTTCGCTGATGATGCTGTATGGTGGCTCGTTTTTTGCGGGACAAGATGACGCTTTCAGCGGTACCATGGTTATTTATATCTGTCTTTTTGATCGCGTGTTATTCCACTTTTTGTTCGGCAGTATGATAATAAAGCGTTTTTGCCTCGTTTTTTTTTTCTTACGGTGTTTACTGAAGGGGTTAACTAGTGGGACAGTTTTATAGGTTGGGTCTTTACGGACGCGGCGATACTAAATATGTGTACTTTTATTGTTTGTTTTTTTATTTAGATAAAGAAATGTATTTATGGGAATAATTTTTTTTTTTTCATTATTTAGGAATTTTTTTTTTTTTTTACATATGTCAAAAAAATTTTTTTTACTTTGCCCCAGGGGGGACATCAAAGATCGTTGATCTGACAGTATGCACAGCACTCTGTCAGATCACCGATCTGTCTGAGAGCTATGCAGGCTTACCAAGCGCCTGCTCTGAGCAGGCACTTGGTAAGCCACCTCCCTCCCTGCAGGACCCGGATGCCGTGGCCATCTTGGATCCGGGCCTGCTACAGGGAGGGAGGTAAGGAGACCCTCGCAGCAACGTGATCACATCGTGTTTCTGCGGGGGTCTCAGGGAAGCCCGCAGGGAGCCCCCTCCCTGCGCGATGCTTCCCTATACTGCCGGCACACCGCGATCATGTTTGATCGCGGTGTGCCGGGGGTTAATGTGCCGGGGGCTGTCCGTGACCGCTCCTGGCACATAGCGCCAGATGTCAGCTGCGATAGGCAGCTGACACCCGGCCGCGATCGGCCCCCCCCCCCTCCGTTTCTCTGTATCTCTGTTAGCAGTGGGGAATAATCCCCATGGTCTAGAGTTATTGGCTTTTCATGTCCTAATGTCCTTCATGTGACCGCGACGTCATCACAGGTCCTGCGCCCATACCAACCCTGGGACCGGAAGCTGCCGCGTGCACCGCACACAGGGCCAGGACTTCAACGGGCTTTCGGAAGGTGAGTATATGTTTATTTTTTATTTTAAGTCTGTATACTACGTGGCTCTGTGCTGTATACTCCGTCGCTATGCAATATACTACGTGACTGGGCAATATACTACGTGGCTGGGCAATATACTACCTGGCTGGGCAATATACTACGTGGCTGGGCAATATACTACCAGGCTGGGCAATATACTACTTGGACATGCATATTCTAGAATACCCGATGCGTTAGAATCGGGCCACCATCTAGTTGTCATATAAATGTACATAGTTTTTTATGTTTCCCAACCTTTGCACAATATAAACACATTTATTTATTTTTGTGATGGCACATTCTGTAACCCATAATTGTACAGGGTTAGCACACTGTTAATGTATGTTACTTTCCTGTGTGGGTGGTTACAATTAATGGAATACCAATTACCGTATGTATCTTTTTTTAGGAAAATATATATATATATATATATATATATATATATAATTTTTTTTTTTTTCCTTTTGGATTTTTCATATGCTTCAACATTTTATTTTGCATATTTGTCTTAAAGTTTTATAGGCATTATAGGGAATGTGATCATCATGCTATCAATTGATCGCTTCATTAATACCATATAATACTTCTCCTAAACTAGAAGTTAAAAAGAACCTGTCACATCATTTGTAGCATCTAACGTGTCCCCAGTGCTTTGTTAATGATGCAATGTGCTTCACTAACACGTTTTTTTTTTTTCATTAAAATCGCCAGTGTAATCCTTAGCAAAAAGCACTTTATATAGTTATATCTTACCTGCTCATATAGTCATAGGGGGTGTGCTTCATTGCGATCAGTCAGGGTTGTCGCCGCTCACACAATTTAAATTAAGTTCCCGAGACACTCGGTGAGCTACTCATCACGGCGCATGCGCGGCTCCATGATCAACCATGCGCAAGTGCGGCTCCCCAAATACGCATTACCCAAACGTGGCAACCAAATTCCCACTGCACAAGCGCCGGATTTCGAGTACCATCAGCACAAACCCAGGAACATAATTCAAATTGTGTGGGCGGCGACAACCCTGACTGAACACAGTGAAGCACACGCTGTGACTATACGAGCAGGTAAGATGTAACTATATAAAGTGCCTTTTGCTAAGGATTACAGCAGTGATTTTAATGAAAAAATAACTAATAACGCACTGGGGACACTTGAGATGCTACAAATGATGTGACAGGTTCCCTTTAAATAAAGTAAACTGGAGTCAAACACGTGCACAACTTTTTTCAGTTTGCAGGATTCCTTCATGTTTCTGAAACAAATAAGAGAAAGATGTCTTGTAGAGAACATATCCGGGAGCTGGGCTTATTCCATGGGTGGATTTGACTTATTTTTTTTACTGTTGTAGAAATCAACGAGAAAGGGGTCTTAGTGCAGCCAGTTGTCTTATAGTCTGATGCAAGATAGTGAGAAGAAGCCACAGGACAATGGATATTTTTTTATTCACTCAGGAGGTGCTTTGTAACTTTTTATGCTTTATCTACTTTACTCTCTGTCCTTCTGCCTACATGCTTATTTCTAGTTTGTGATTTCTCTATGGAAAAGGATGTGCTATAGGCTAAAAACACATTCCATTGGCTTTTTGTCCCTGACCACATTTCTGGAGAAAATTGCAATATATTGACAGTATGTAACCTTGGCATGTGTAGATGAACTTTACAAGTATTAGATAAGGCAAGGCTGCATAGTTCGGTTTTTGTAGAGAAATTCCGCTGCATTAACATTACATCATTCTGCCTCACTTTCTTTACCACCCATATGGGAAAACTTATTTTATAGTTTTCTCAACTTTCATGTAGACATGACAGCCTTCAGTCATGCCAGCACAAGGACCTCTCGGTTCTTGAATCTCTTGAGCTCTTGGCACACTGCTGTTCAGTATGATGAGTCAAAGTTTGGAATGTAAAAAAGAGATGTATAGGCAGAATACAGAATGTATTCTACGAGTTAGTATGGTCTTCTTGGTATTTTGTAGCAAATAAAACCTTATGAAACTCTCTAACGAGAAAGCATTTAAGAAAATTATATTTAAAAGGAAGGAAGTATTGTTATGGGAAATAAAGCAGGACATCTAAGAAGAAAATGTTTCCAAATTTCTTACAGATGTCTCTCAAGTAATGTAGTACAGAGCTAATCGGGTGACACAGCACTCTCTCTCGGCAATGTGTTTGGATAATATGTTCTGTCCGTTCAACACAAGAAATAAGAATGCACAGAGAGCACCGCCACATGAATAAGGATCTGCCTAAAAAGCATGCCAGGCAAGATTAGGAATGTGAGGAAAAAGAAGCGTGCCAAACATGGAATCACCTACACTATTGATCAATATCTAGACAAAGAACAGACCACATACAAAATTAAAAACAATTAAAACAGCCAAAGGTCTATATATGCAAGCCGTGTCATATCCATGATGTTTAACCTCTAATGCCTGCCAAAATCAAATACACTGGATACAGAAACAGAAAGAAACAAAACAATTTCCCAAAGGTGTACTGGTATGGATACTTAAAATAATATGATAGCTAATATAGCAAAGCTGATTAAAAAGTAAACCAATTGAGTATGAGCGAGGGTACTCGGATAAGGTGTTATCCGAGCAACTTGTGTCCTAATCGAGTATTTTCGGCTTGCTCGAAAAAATGCTCAAGTAGCCAGATCTGCATGTCTTGCGGCAGTTCGACAGCCGCAACACATGCTGGGATCGCCTGCCTGATAGGCGATCCCTGCATGTGTTGCGGCTGTCGACCAACTGCGAGACATGTCGCCGTGGTGACTCGAACATTTTTTCTGAGCATACTCGATTAGGACACCTTATCTGAGCACCCTCGCTGATCACTGCTAAAGAGCAATATGTGGCACATCAGCATATTTATAATTTACTTAATATTTTAGGAGGACTTAAGATTTATGCCCAACATTACTGCTGGCTTAGGTGGGTATTTTTTACATAGGTTGGGTGGAAATGCCTTGTTAATAACCAAATACTTATTTTCCACCATCATTTACAAAATAAATCTTGGCAAAGCAGATAAGGTGATTTTCTGGATTTGTTTTCTCATTTTGACTCTCATAGTTGTGGTCTACTATGATGTCAATTACAGGACTCTCTCATCTTTTTAAGTGGGAGTATTAAGTCCCCGGAGCCTGTGGCTGCAAATATGGCTCTGTGAGATGCTGAATCTCTTCACCCTACTTACAATTGGTGAAGGTCGCAGATAGCTTAACTCAGCTGCAGGCACACGTTATGAAGAATCCAGAAGAGACTTTGATTTCTTTAAGAATCCTTGTTGAATGCATAAACAGCAGTAGGTAAAAAAGACTTTATTCAGACAGGTTGAAAGCACATGTGCCTCTAATGAAGCCAAGATGGAGACTGAGATACAGGGAGAAGAAGAAGGAAGTGACATGACACCCAGCAGAGGGAGACAGGGAGACAGAAGGGACAAACTTTATGGAAAGGGAAGATTTCAGCTATGCAAAACACAGGAACACATAGCAACAATAAACAATATGAGAAACTGCAATACAGCATGTAAAATGTAGAGGATAGTCTGTAAAATGTCTCATTCATGGGCCATAACAGGGAGAACTTGCACAATTGGTGGCTGCCTAAATACTTTTTTCCCCACTGTATATCCAATGGGACAAAAAATTAAAAACAGTGTTAACACGACAATGGACATATATGTGACAAATACTCAATAAAACTGTACCGAGCACAAGTACAATGGTTAAGTCTAAAGAAGCTACAGTTGTGTGACAGAGTGTTTGCCCCCTTCCTGATTTCTTATTCTTTTGAATGATTGTCACACTTAAATGTTTCAGATCACAAACAAATGTAAATATTAGACAAAGATAACACAAGTACACAGAAAATGCAGTTTTTGAATGACGGTCTTTATTATTAAGGGAAAAAGAAATGCACACTTACAGTGCCCTGTCTGAATAAGTGATTGCCCACCCACCCTCCCCCTTAAAACATAAATTAACTGTGGTTTATTACTTCTTTGGGAAGCTGACTTCAAATTCCCTAGCTATACCCAGTCATGATTACTGCCACGCCTTTTCTCAATTAAGAAATCGATTAAAAAGGACTTGCCTGACAAAGTGTAGACCAGAAGTTCCTCAAAAGGTGGACAAATGCAAAAGTAATTGAGATCCATCAGTCTTTAAAGCTTTGGGACTCCAGTGAACCACAGTGAGAACCATTATCCACAAATGGCAAAAACATGGAACAGTGGTGAACCTTCCTAGGTGTTTCCGACAGACCAAAATTACCCCAGGAACGCAGCGACAACTCATCCAAGAGGTCACAAAAGACCCCGCAACAGTATCCAAAGAACTACAGGCCTCAGTTAAGGTCAGTGTTCATGACTCCAGCATAAGAAAGAGACTGGACAAAAATGGCTTGCATAGCAAAGTTCGAAGACGAAAACCACTGCTGAACAATAAGAATAATAAAGGCTTGTCTCAGTTTTGCCAGAAAACATCTTGATGATCCCCAAGACTTTTGGGACTATACTCTGTGAACTTACGAGACAAAAGTTTAACTTTTTGTTTTTGGAAGGTGTATGTCCCTTTACATCTGGTGTAGAAGCAACACAGCATTTCAGAAAAGGATCATCATACTAACAGTAAAATATGGTGGTGTTAGTGTGATAATATGGGGCTGTTTGCTGCTTAAGGACCTGAAAGACTTTCTGTGGTAAATGGAACCATGAATTCTGCTGAAACACACTTGGGTTATGCAGCAGGACAGTGATCCAAAACACACCATCATGTCCATCTCTGAATGGCTTAAGAAAAAAAAAATAAAGATTTTGGAGGGGCCTAGTCAATCAAAGTCTTGATCTTAAAGGGAACCTGTCACCCCGGTTTTTCAGTACGAGATAAAAATACTGTTAAATAGGGCCTGAGCTGTGCGTTACTATAGTGTATTTTGTGTACCCTGATTCCACCACTAAGCTGCTGAAATAACTTACCAAAGTTGCCGTTTTCCCCTGTCAATCAGGCTGGTCAGGTCAGATGGGCGTGGCGACATCGCTGGTTCTTCCCCCAGGTCTTGCATATATTTCCGTTGGTGGCGTAGTGGTTTGCGCATGCCCATCTTCTGAATCCACTGGGCAGGAGAAGAAAAAACGCGCGATCGGCGCTATTTCCCTGGTGATCTGTGGGGGCGGCCATATTCCTGAGGCCGCGCGTGCGCATATGGAGTCCTCTGCTGCCCGGGGCTTCAGGAAAATGGCCGCGGGATGCCGCGCGTGCGCAGATGGAGATCGGGGCGGCCATTTTCCTGAAGCCAGGTTTGCATCTCAACTTCAGGAAAATGGCCGCCGCGATCTCCATCTGCGCACGCGCGGCATCCCGCGTCCATTTTCCTGAAGCCCCGGGCAGCAGAGGACTCCATATGCGCACACGCGGGCTCAGGAAGATGGCCGCCCCCACAGATCACCAGGGAAATAGCGCCGATCGCGCGTTTTTACTTCTCTTGCCCAGTGGATTCAGAAGATGGGCATGCGCAAACCACTACGCCACCAACGGAAATATATGCAAGATCTGGGGGAAGAACCAGCGATGTCGCCACGCCCATCTGACCAGACCAGCCTGATTGACAGGCGAAAACGGCGACTTTGGTAAGTTATTTCGGCAGCATAGGTGGGGAATCAGGGTACACAATATATACTATAGTAACGCACAGCTCAGGCCCTATTTAACAGTATTTTTATCTCCTACTGAAAAAACGGGGTGACAGGTTCCCTTTAATATGATTGAGATGCTGTGGTTTGACATTGAAAAGTCAGTGCATGCTTGGAAGCCCTCCAATGTGGCTGATTTACAACAATTCTGCAAAGATGAATGGGCCAAAGTTTCTCCAGAGCGTTGTAAAAGACTCATTGCCAGTTATTGCAATGGCTTGATTGCAGCTGCTAAGGGTGGCCCAACCAGTTATTAGGTTTAGTGGGCAGTCACTTTTTCACACAGGGCCCTGTAGGTTTGGATTTTTTCCCCCTTAATAATAGAGACCTGCATTTATAAACTTTTTTTGTGTTTACTTGTGTTATCTTTGTCTAATATTTAAATATGTTTGGTGATCTGAAACAGTATGACAAACATGCAAAAGAATAGCAAATCAGGAATGGGCAAACACATTTTCACACAACTGATAGCACAGATAGAGCAACAGTTAAACTCCTGATATACATGGGATAACAATGTTTCCTGCACAGAATAGCATCTACAACAATTCATAGTAGTGCAAAGTAATATACTACCAGCTCAGTGATGAAAATCGCACATCCCCAAGCTTGTAAAGCTAAGAATAAAGCATGAAATAGATCACAAAAGGTCTGTGCATACAGGCAAAATTATACAGGATGGAAAACCCCACACATATTGCCACTGGCTTTGTGATTTCATCACGTATGATATTCTTTGACTAAATATTTATCAATAAATAGTGTATTTTGTAGGTGATCCCTTGTTTGACATGCTTAATAATAAATAATAATAATTTTATTTATATAGCGCCAACATATTCCGCAGCGCTTTACAAATTATAGAGGGGACTTGTACAGACAATAGACATTACAGCATAACAGAGATCACAGTTCAAAATAGATACCAAGAGGAATGAGGGCCCTGCTCGCAAGCTTACAAACTATGAGGAAAAGGGGAGACACGAGAGGTGGATGGTAACAATTGCTTTAGTTATTCAGACCAGCCATAGTGTAAGGCTCGGGTGTTCATGTAAAGCTGCATGAACCAGTTAACTGTAGTTAAAGTATGTAACAGTACAGACACAGAGGGCTATTAACTGCATAAAGTGTATGAGACCATGATACGAGGAACTTTTTTTTTATGATAGGCCACACCGGGATCATTAGGTTAATGTGTTGAGGCGGTAGGCCAATCTGAATAAATGAGTTTTTGGGGCACGCTTAAAACTGTGTGGATTGGGGATTAATCGTATTAACCTGGGTAGTGCATTCCAAAGAATCGGCGCAGCACGTGTAAAGTCTTGGAGACGGGAATGGGAGGTTCTGATTATTGAGGATGCTAACCTGAGGTCATGAGCGGAGCGGAGGGCACGGGTAGGGTGGTAGACTGAGACCAGAGAGGAGATGTAGGGTGGTGCTGAGCCATCGAGTGCTTCTTTTTTTCTCCCATATGATGGGTCAACACAATGGGTAATGGGCTTAGAAAAGACCTGTCAGCAGGTCAAAAGTGGCCACTTTATACATTTAAATCACATATTACACTAAACATCAACTTTAGTAGAAATGCTTGTTCTGCAATAGCAGCCTCCCTGAAAGGAAATTAGACACATGAAGCGTGACGCGGCACACAAAGTCAAGTCAACATATTTTTCATAAAGCTAAAAGAAAAAAGGTTGTGGTACCATATTAGCAAGTTGACAAAAGAATGCTCTCAGTGGGAAAAACAAGATCAAGATAATCTTGTAGTTATGATCACTTTTAATGGCTGACAAAAATAAAATGATGTTACAAAGCAAGCTTTCACTTCTTCTTAAGTCTCTTCCTCAGGCATAGTCACGGTCGAACTGGCCCACCGGAGAACCGGAGGATTCTCCAGTGGGCCCAGGCACTGACACCTGCTGGCATATTGGCCAGCAGCTGCCTAGGGCTCCCACTGCTCCAGGGGCTCCCCAGCCAGTGGAGTGTCACTAATAGCGCCACACCCTGCTGCTATGGGGCTCCTGAGTCAAGGGGGCCCTCCTGGTACCAGAGAGCAGCAGATGGGCAGGAGCCCGTCCCCGCTGCTAAAAAGAAATGAATATTCAGGCTCCCCCACGCTCCCAAGGGCGTGGAGAGGCGTGAATACCATTTCACTTTAATGGCGGGCAGCGTTAGCCGCAGGCTGAGGCTAACACTGCCCGCTGCTGCTGCTGAATGGGGGGCCCCGGAGGTGGGCCCCGAGAGGGTGATGATCCTTGATTGCGATCCCTGCAGCTTGGGACCAGAGCGGAGCTGCAGGGATCCGACGCCGTCCTCCTTCCTGCCCGGAACTTCCTATCTGACTCAGCGCGGCTGGATGATGTCATCATTCAGCGCGGCTATTTCAGAGAGAAAGTTGCCGGGATGTGCTGCAGCTGCTGGGAACGTGCGGAGAGGTGAGTGGGTGCTGTGTGTGTGTTAGTGTGTGTGTGCCTGCGTGTGTGTGTGTGCTGTGTGTGTGCCTGCGTGTGTGTGTCTCTGTGTGCGTCTCTGCATGCCTCCGTGTGTGCAGCTGTGTGTGTGGGGGGAGGCAATGATGATGATGGTGCTGGAGGCAATGATGATGTTCTGGAGGCAATGATGATGGTGCTGGAGGCAATGATGATGGTACTGGAGGCAATGATGATGGTGGTGGGTAGGGTTGAGCGAAACGGGTCGAACATTTTCAAAAGTCGCCGACTTTTGGCTAAGTCGGGGTTTCATGAAACCCGATCCGACCCCTGTGCGGGGTCGGCCATGCGGTACGCGACTTTCGCGCCAAAGTCGCGTTTCAATGACGCGAAAAGCGCCATTTCTCAGCCAATGAAGGTAAACGCAGAGTGTGGGCAGCGTGATGACATAGGTCCTGGTCCCCACCATCTTAGAGAAGGGCATTGCAGTGATTGGCTTGCTGTCTGCGACGTCACAGGGGCTATAAAGAGGCGTTCCCGCCGACCGCCATCTTACTGCTGCTGATCTGAGCTTAGGGAGAGGTTGCTGCCGCTTTGTCAGAAGCAGGGATAGCGTTAGGCAGGGTCCATTAACCACAAAACCGCTTGTGCTGCAGCGATTTGCACTGTCCAACACCACCCTCGGTGTGCAGGGACAGTGGAAGTTTTTTTTTTTTTTTTTTCCCCTCAGCGCTGTAGCTCATTGGGCTGCCCTAGAAGGCTCCCTGATAGCTGCATTGCTGTGTGTACGCCGCTGTGCAAACCAACTGCTTTTTTCAAAGCACAAATCCTCTTGTTCCTTCCTTTCTGCACAGCTATCTTTTTTGTTTGTCCACACTTTTTATTTCATTTGTGCATCAGTCCACTCCTTATTGCTGCCTGCCATACCTGGCTGAGATTACTGCAGGCAGGGAGATAGTAGCTGCCTGCCATACCTGGCTGAGATTACTGCAGGCAGGGAGATAGTAATTGTAGGACATTCCCTGTGTTTTTTTTTTTTTTTTTTTTGGTGGGAGATTAAGATTGGCAATTTGGCATTTCTGCTAGAGTGCCATCCCTGTGTGTGCCATCTCTCTCACATAGTGGGCCATAGAAAGCCTTTTCATTTTTCTGTATTTTTTTTTGTGGGGTGTATAAATTCTCCCTGATAAAAATACAGTGGGAGATTAATATTGGCCTTTGGGCTTGTGTGCCAGTCCTGAGTGTGCCATCTCTCTCACAAATAGTGGGCCATAGAAAGCCTATTTTATTTTTTTTGGGGTTTTATAAATTCTCCCTGAAAAAAAGGGAGATTAATATTGGCCTCTGGGCTTGTGTGCCAGTCCTGAGCGTGCCATCTGTGCCAGCCCTGAGCGTGCCATCTCTCTCACAAATAGTGGGCCATAGAAAGCCTATTTAATTTTTTTTTTGGTTTTATAAATTCTCCCTGAAAAAAAGGGAGATTAATATTGGCCTCTGGGCTTGTGTGCCAGTTGTGAGCGTGCCATCTGTGCCAGTCCTGAGCGTGCCATCTCTCTCACAAATAGTGGGCCATAGAAAGCCTATTTAATTTTTTTTTTTTGTTTTATAAATTTTCCCTGAAAAAAGGGAGATTAATATTGGCCTCTGGGCTTGTGTGCCAGTTGTGAGCGTGCCATCTGTGCCAGTCCTGAGCGTGCCATCTCTCTCACAAATAGTGGGCCATAGAAAGCCTATTTAATTTTTTTTTTGGTTTTATAAATTTTCCCTGAAAAAAGGGAGATTAATATTGGCCTCTGGGCTTGTGTGCCAGTTGTGAGCGTGCCATCTGTGCCAGTCCTGAGCGTGCCATCTCTCTCACAAATAGTGGGCCATAGAAAGCCTATTTAAATATTTTTTTGGTTTTATAAATTCTCCCAGAAAAAAAGGGAGATTAATATTGGCCTCTGGGCTTCTGTGCCAGTCCTGAGCGTGCCATCTGTGCCAGTCCTGAGCGTCCCATCTCTCTCACAAATAGTGGGCCATAGAAAGCCTATTTTTTTTTTTGGGGGGGTTTTAGAAATTCTCCCTGGAAAAAAAAAGGGAGATTAATATTGCCCTTTGGGCTTGTGTGCCAGTACTAAGCGTTCCATCTCTCTCTCTCTCTCTTAGTCAGTGGGCCATAGAACGCCTATTTTTGGTTTTATTTGTTTTCTAAATTCTCCCTGAAAAAATCATTTTATTTTATTTGGTTTCTAAATTCTTCCTGACAAAATCATATTTTTTTTATTATTTTTTTTTCTAAAGTCTCCCTGAAAAAAAAAAAAAAAACAGTGGGAGATTAATATTGGCCTTTCTGCTTGTGTGCCAGTCTTGACTCCTGGGTGCGTCATCTCTCAGTCAGTGGGCCATAGAACGCCTATTTTTGGTTTTATTTGTTTTATAAATTCTCCCTGAAAAAATCATTTTATTTTATTTGGTTTCTAAATTCTTCCTGATAAAATCATATTTTTTTTATTATTTTTTTTTCTAAAGTCTCCCTGAAAAAAAAAAAAAAAAAACAACCAAAAAAAACAGTGGGAGATTAATATTGGCCTTTCTGCTTGTGTGCCAGTCTTGACTCCTGGGTGTGCCATCTCTCTCTCTCTCTCTCTCTCTCTCTCTCTCTCTCTCCAATTGTGGTCCATAGAAAGCCTATATTTTTTTTCCTTGATTTGGGTTCCAAAATCTACCAGAGAAAATAACTCCATCAATCATTGGTAGAAAAATATTGGCCTCTGGGCTTGTGTGCCACTCCTGATTCCTGTGTGCGTCATCTCTCAGTCAGTGGGCCATAGAACGCCTATTTTTGGTTTTATTTGTTTTATAAATTCTCCCTGAAAAAATCATTTTATTTGGTTTCTAAATTCTTCCTGATAAAATCATATTTTTTTTATTATTTTTTTTTCTAAAGTCTCCCTGAAAAAAAAAAAAAAAAATCAACCAAAAAAAACAGTGGGAGATTAATATTGGCCTTTCTGCTTGTGTGCCAGTCTTGACTCCTGGGTGTGCCATCTCTCTCTCTCTCTCTCTCTCTCTCTCTCTCTCTCCAATTGTGGTCCATAGAAAGCCTATATTTTTTTTCCTTGATTTGGGTTCCAAAATCTACCAGAGAAAATAACTCCATCAATCATTGGTAGAAAAATATTGGCCTCTGGGCTTGTGTGCCACTCCTGATTCCTGTGTGCGTCATCTCTCACTCAGTGGCCCATAGAAAGCATATAGTTTGTTACATTTGTTTTCTAAATTCTCCCTGCAAAAATCAATGTTTTTTTTGGGGGGGGGTTTCTAAAGTGTTCCTGAAAAAAATAAAAATAAAAAAAAAATAATAGTGTGACATTAATATTAACATTTGTGCTTCAGTGACAGTCCTGCGTGTGGGGCATCTCTCTAATTTGCAGCCACCAAAAAAAGAGTGTGTAACATTGGGCCTGATTTTCGCTGTGGTCTCACCAACCTGTAAAGGGGTAGCTAAATCATACTGAAGTTATAGCTCACCGTGTAAGTTGTGTGACTGCAACAAATAACGTTAGTTTGGTTACGTTTTTAAAACAATGAGGAAGTCTAGTGGAAGAGGTCGTGGCCGGGGGCGTTCATTGTCAGCTGGTAATGAGGGTAGTGGTAGTGGTGGAGCATCAGGTGGTCGTGGGGAAAAAAATATTGCACCTAAGTCTGGAGCTGTGGAGCCAGGTTCGTCGTCCGGCTACACAAGGCCTCGAACGCTCCCTTTTCTGGGATTAGGAAAACCGCTTTTAAAGCCGGAGCAGCAAGAGCAAGTTTTGGCTTATCTTGCTGACTCAGCCTCTAGCTCTTTTGCCTCCTCTCGTGAAACTGGTAAAAGTAAAAGCAGCGCGTCGTTAGTGGATGTTCACGGTCAGGGACAAGTCACTTCCTTGTCCTCTTCAGCAAAAACAACAACAGAGAAGAATGCAGCAGGCGACACAACGGGTTACTCCATGGAGCTCTTTACACATACCGTCCCTGGCTTAGAAAGTGAAGCAGTTAACAGTCCATGCCCATTACAAATTGAATCTGACATGGAGTGCACTGACGCACAGCCACAGCCAGACTACTATGCTGGTCCTTTGACTCAGACCACAACATTGCCCTCGCAGGGTGCTGATCAAGAATCAGACCCTGATGAGACTATGTTGCCCCATCACGAACGCTATACCACCGAACGACACGGTGACACAGACGAAGTTGCGCAGGAGGTACAAGAAGAGTTATTAGATGACCCAGTTCTTGACCCCGATTGGCAGCCATTGGGGGAACAGGGTGCAGGCGGCAGCAGTTCTGAAGCAGAGGAGGAGGAGGGGCCGCAGCAGGCATCAACATCGCCACAGGTTCCATCTGCCGGGCCCGTATCTTGCCCAAAACGCGTGGCAAAGCCAAAACCTGGTGGAGGACAGCGTGGCCATCCGGTTAAAGCTCAGTCTGCAATGCCTGAAAAGGTATCCGATGCTAGAAAGAGTGCAGTCTGGCATTTTTTTAAACAACATCCAATTGATCAGCGCAAAGTCATCTGTCAAAAATGTTCTACTTCCTTAAGCAGAGGTCAGAATCTGAAAAGTCTCAATACTAGTTGCATGCATAGACATTTAACCACCATGCATTTGAAAGCTTGGACTAACTACCAAACGTCCCTTAAGGTTGTTGCACCCTCGGCCAATGAAGCTAGTCATCAACGCAACATCCCTTCCGGCAGTGTAGGACCACCATTTAGCGCACCACCTGCTGTATCTGTGCAGGTATCTTTGCCAGGCCAAAGCAGTCAGGGTCAGGGAATCACCAGTTTCGTAGTAGGAAACACTGCATCTAGGGCACCGGCGGCAACAATACCATCTCCCACCGTCTCTCAGTCTGCCATGTCCACCGGCACCCCCGCTAGTTCCACGATCTCCATCTCTCCAGTCCAGCTCACCCTACATGAGACTATGGTTAGAAAAAGGAAGTACTTAGCCTCGCATCCGCGTACACAGGGTTTGAACGCCCACATAGCTAGACTAATCTCGTTAGAGATGATGCCCTACCGGTTAGTTGAAAGCGAAGCTTTCAAAGACCTGATGGACTACGCTGTACCACGCTACGAGCTACCCAGTCGACACTTTTTTTCCAGAAAAGCCATCCCAGCCCTCCACCAGCATGTTAAAGAGCGCATCGTCCATGCACTCAGGCAATCTGTGAGCACAAAGGTGCACCTGACAACAGATGCATGGACCAGTAGGCATGGCCAGGGACGTTACGTGTCCATCACGGCACACTTGGTAAATGTGGTGGATTCAGGGTCCACAGGGGACAGCAAGTTTGGGACAGTTCTGCCTAGCCCACGGTCTAGTAAACAGTTGTCTGTAGCCGTTCGCACCCCCTCCTCCTCCTCCTCCTCCTCGTCCTCCTGCAGAAGCAAGAGCTCGTCCACAGACCGCAGTCGCACAAACACTCCATCCGCACCTGCCACTGTTGCACACCAGGTCTCCCATTATGGGGCAGCTACTGGCATACGTCAGCAGGCTGTATTGGCTATGAAGTGTTTGGGCGACAATAGACACACCGCGGAAGTTCTGTCCGAGTTCTTGCAGCAAGAAACGCAGTCGTGGCTGGGCACTGTAGATCTTGAGGCAGGCAAGGTAGTGAGTGATAACGGAAGGAATTTCATGGCTGCCATCTCCCTTTCCCAACTGAAACACATTCCTTGCCTGGCTCACACCTTAAACCTGGTGGTGCAGTGCTTCCTGAAAAGTTATCCGGGGTTATCCGACCTGCTCCTCAAAGTGCGTGGACTTTGCGCACATATCCGCCGTTCGCCTGTACACTCCAGCCGTATGCAGACCTATCAGCGTTCTTTGAACCTTCCCCAGCATCGCCTAATCATAGACGTTGCAACAAGGTGGAACTCAACACTGCACATGCTTCAGAGACTGTGCGAACAGAGGCGGGCTGTTATGTTTTTGTGGGAGGATACACATACACGGGCAGGCAGTAGGATGGCAGACATGGAGTTGTCAGGTGTGCAGTGGTCGAAGATTCAAGACATGTGTCAAGTCCTTCAGTGTTTTGAGGAATGCACACGGCTGGTTAGTGCAGACAACGCCATAATAAGCATGAGCATCCCCCTAATGCGTCTGCTGATGCAAAGTTTGACGCACATAAAGGATCAGGCGTCTGCACCAGAGGAAGAGGAAAGCCTTGATGACAGTCAGCGATTGTCTGGTCAGGGCAGTGTACATGACGAGGTACCGGGCGAAGAGGAGGTGGAGGATGAGGAGGATGATGGGGATGAGTATATTTTTAATGAGGAAGCTTTCCCGGGGGCACGGGAAATTGGTGGCGTGGCAAGGCCGGGTTCTGGTTTTTTGAGGGACACAAGTGACGTAGATTTGCCTGCAACTGCCCCTCAACCAAGCACAACCGCAGATTTGACAACGGGAACTTTGGCCCACATGGCGGATTATGCCTTGCGTATCCTCAAAAGGGACACACGCATTACAAAAATGATGAACGATGACGATTACTGGTTGGCCTGCCTCCTTGATCCTCGCTATAAAGGCAAATTGCAAAATATTATGCCACATGAGAACTTGGAACTAATATTAGCAACAAAACAATCAACTCTTGTTGACCGTTTGCTTCTGGCATTCCCTGCACACAGCGCCCGTGATCGTTCTCACACGAGCTCCAGGGGCCAGCAGACCAGAGGTGTTAGAGGGGCAGAAATCAGAAGTGGCGTTGGCCAGAGGGGTTTTCTGACCAGGTTGTGGAGTGATTTTTCTATGACCGCAGACAGGACAGGTACTGCAGCATCAATTCAAAGTGACAGGAGACAACATTTGTCCAGTATGGTTACAAACTATTTTTCATCCCTTATCGACGTTCTCCCTCAACCGTCATTCCCATTTGATTACTGGGCATCCAAATTAGACACCTGGCCAGAATTGGCAGAATATGCATTGCAGGAGCTTGCTTGCCCGGCAGCTAGTGTCCTATCAGAAAGAGTATTCAGTGCTGCAGGTTCAATACTAACAGAAAAAAGGACTCGTCTGGCTACCCAAAATGTAGATGATCTAACCTTCATTAAAATGAACCACAACTGGATTTCAAAATCTTTTGCCCCACCCTGCCCGGCTGACACCTAGCTTTCCTATGAAAAGGTCTTGCCTGTGGACTATTCTGAATGACTTTTCCAATCTCGTAATTTTCTTCACCTGATTGTCCAGCATACGACATGTTTCCACCTCACGAAATGGCCAAACTCCCCACACGGGGCCGTGCTATCGCCACTTTGCGCTTGGACCCTTGAGAGTGCTGTTTGTCTGAAGAGGTGGGTGTGGCCGCTTTTGGTCGACGGCACTGCCACTGGGTCCCTCATAGTACAATAAAGTGTCTCTGGCGGTGGTGGTGCGCACCCAACGTCAGACACACCGTTGTAATATGAAGGGCCCTGTGCCTGTACCGCCGGCCACAAGCCAGTTCCCCCCCCAGCTCAAACAGTGCTCTACCACTATCAAAATTATCTCTCACAGCTTCACCAATGTGTAGTCTAGGCGCTGACATCCTTCAATGCCTGGCACTGACAATACCATTGTTTTGACATTTTTGTTATGTTAGGCCTTCGAAGCCTGTCTGCGGTCCCTTCTTTCTACAACTACTACACTGACCAGGCCACTGCTGGCCGTGTTACCCTGGAACCAATTTAAAAGTGCCTATAGTCAGCCCAATTTTGTTATGTTAGGCCTTCGAAGACTGTCTGCCGTCACTCCTTCCACTAGACTTCCACTGACCATACACTGCTGCCCATGTACCCCTGGAACCAATTTAAAGTGCCTACAGCCAGCCCAATTTTGTTATGTTAGGCCTTGGAAGCCTGTCTGCGGTCACTCCTTCCACTAGACTTCCACTGACCAGACCACTGCTGCCCATGTACCCCTGGAACCAATTTAAAAGTGCCTACAGCCAGCCCAAGTTTGTTATGTTAGGCCTTCGAAGCCTGTCTGCGGTCACTCCTTCCACTAGACTTCCACTGACCAGACCACTGCTGCCCGTGTACCCCTGGAACCAATTTAAAAGTGCCTACAGCCAGCCCAAGTTTGTTATGTTAGGCCTTGGAAGCCTGTCTGCGGTCACTCCTTCCACTAGACTTCCACTGACCATACACTGCTGCCCATGTACCCCTGGAACCAATTTAAAGTGCCTACAGCCAGCCCAATTTTGTTATGTTAGGCCTTGGAAGCCTGTCTGCGGTCACTCCTTCCACTAGACTTCCACTGACCAGACCACTGCTGCCCATGTACCCCTGGAACCAATTTAAAAGTGCCTACAGCCAGCCCAAGTTTGTTATGTTAGGCCTTCGAAGCCTGTCTGCGGTCACTCCTTCCACTAGACTTCCACTGACCAGACCACTGCTGCCCGTGTACCCCTGGAACCAATTTAAAAGTGCCTACAGCCAGCCCAAGTTTGTTATGTTAGGCCTTGGAAGCCTGTCTGCGGTCACTCCTTCCACTAGACTTCCACTGACCAGACCACTGCTGCCCGTGTACCCCTGGAACCAATTTAAAAGTGCCTACAGCCAGCCCAAGTTTGTTATGTTAGGCCTTGGAAGCCTGTCTGCGGTCACTCCTTCCACTAGACTTCCACTGACCATACACTGCTGCCCATGTACCCCTGGAACCAATTTAAAAGTGCCTACAGCCAGCCCAAGTTTGTTATGTTAGGCCTTCGAAGCCTGTCTGCGGTCACTCCTTCCACTAGACTTCCACTGACCAGACCACTGCTGCCCGTGTACCCCTGGAACCAATTTAAAAGTGCCTACAGCCAGCCCAAGTTTGTTATGTTAGGCCTTGGAAGCCTGTCTGCGGTCACTCCTTCCACTAGACTTCCACTGACCATACACTGCTGCCCATGTACCCCTGGAACCAATTTAAAGTGCCTACAGCCAGCCCAATTTTGTTATGTTAGGCCTTGGAAGCCTGTCTGCGGTCACTCCTTCCACTAGACTTCCACTGACCAGACCACTGCTGCCCATGTACCCCTGGAACCAATTTAAAAGTGCCTACAGCCAGCCCAAGTTTGTTATGTTAGGCCTTCGAAGCCTGTCTGCGGTCACTCCTTCCACTAGACTTCCACTGACCAGACCACTGCTGCCCGTGTACCCCTGGAACCAATTTAAAAGTGCCTACAGCCAGCCCAAGTTTGTTATGTTAGGCCTTGGAAGCCTGTCTGCGGTCACTCCTTCCACTAGACTTCCACTGACCAGACCACTGCTGCCCGTGTACCCCTGGAACCAATTTAAAATTGCCTACAGCCATGTGTGATTATTTTAGGCCTTCGATGCCTGTCTGCGGTCACTCCTTCCACTAGACTTCCACTGACCATACACTGCTGCCCATGTACCCCTGGAACCAATTTAAAAGTGCCTACAGCCAGCCCAAGTTTGTTATGTTAGGCCTTCGAAGCCTGTCTGCGGTCACTCCTTCCACTAGACTTCCACTGACCAGACCACTGCTGCCCGTGTACCCCTGGAACCAATTTAAAATTGCCTACAGCCATGTTTTATTATTTTAGGCCTTCGATGCCTGTCTGCGGTCACTCCTTCCACTAGGCCTCCACTGACCACACCACTGCTGCCCGTGTACCCCTGGAACCAATTTGAAATTGCCTACAGCCAGCCCAATTTTTTTATTTTAGGCCTTCGATGCCTGTCTGCGGTCGATTCTTTCAACTACTACTACACTGACCAGGGCACTGCTGCCCAAGTACCCCTGGAACCAATTTAAAATTGACTACAGCCATGTGTTAATATTTTAGGCCTTCGATGCCTGTCTGTGGTCACTCCTTCCACTAGGCCTCCACTGACCACACCACTGCTGCCCGTGTACCCCTGGAACCAATTTAAAATTGCCTACAGCCATGTGTGATTATTTTAGGCCTTCGATGCCTGTCTGCGGTCACTCCTTCCACTAGGCCTCCACTGACCACACCACTGCTGCCCGTGTAACCCTGGAACCAATTTAAAATTGCCTACAGCCATGTGTTATTATTTTAGGCCTTCGATGCCTGTCTGCGGTCACTCCTTCCACTAGGCCTCCACTGACCACACCACTGCTGCCCGTGTACCCCTGGAACCAATTTAAAATTGCCTACAGCCATGTGTGATTATTTTAGGCCTTCGATGCCTGTCTGCGGTCACTCCTTCCACTAGGCCTCCACTGACCACACCACTGCTGCCCGTGTAACCCTGGAACCAATTTAAAATTGCCTACAGCCATGTGTTATTATTTTAGGCCTTCGATGCCTGTCTGCGGTCACTCCTTCCACTAGGCCTCCACTGACCACACCACTGCTGCCCGTGTACCCCTGGAACCAATTTAAAATTGCCTACAGCCAGCCCAATTTTTTTATTTTAGGCCTTCGATGCCTGTCTGCGGTCCATTCTTTCAACTACTACTACACTGACCAGGGCACTGCTGCCCAAGTACCCCTGGAACCAATTTAAAATTGACTACAGCCATGTGTTAATATTTTAGGCCTTCGATGCCTGTCTGTGGTCACTCCTTCCACTAGGCCTCCACTGACCACACCACTGCTGCCCGTGTACCCCTGGAACCAATTTAAAATTGCCTACAGCCAGCCCAATTTTTTTATTTTAGGCCTTCGATGCCTGTCTGCGGTCCATTCTTTCAACTACTACTACACTGACCAGGGCACTGCTGCCCGTGTACCCCTGGAACCAATTTAAAATTGCCTACAGCCATGTGTTATTATTTTAGGCCTTCGATGCCTGTCTGTGGTCCCTCCTTCCACTAGGCCTCCACTGACCTGTCTACTGCGGCCCGTGTACCCCTTGAACCAACCTAATAAAATATTTAAAAAATTAATTTGATTATAAAAAATAAGATCGTGTTGAGATCTCAAATGCAGACATTTTAACAATCAAAACAAACACACAACAAATATCTGGAACTGTACTACAAAGGTCCAACAGCTACAATTTCTTTCTCCTGCAAGAAGTTAACTGAAAGTTTTTTGGAGTTGTTAACACAGATATGGCATCCACCGAGTGTTGTCCTGTCGCGTCTCCTTTAAATTATTTCCAATAAGATGTTAAACTATTAATTTAATAAAATCAATAATTAAAAAAATAATTGAGTAAGTCAAAAGCACATTGCAAATAAACATTAATTACAAATCAAGAAGCATGGCGCGTCCGAGGGTGAGTAGATACCGAATAAGAATATAATCACCCTCGGACGCGCAATGCTTATTTACAACAGCCTTCCTTCCTAAGAATCAGCCCTTCCGTGGTGTAGAGAGAGGTTGTGTTACACTCCAAGGTGTTCCCCAGGTTGCCTTTCCTGAGCTTCGATCTTCCGGCTCTCGTTTAGTAGCTGTTGGAAACTACGCTGCATTAGGCCTACTAATTGTGTATGGGGTGTAGAGACAGGTTGTGTTACACTCCAAGGTTTTCACCAGGTTGCCTTTCCTGAGCTTCGATCTTCATGCTCTCGTTTAGTAGGTGTCGGAAAGTAGGCTGCATTAGGCCTACAAATTGGGTATGGGGTGGAGAGAGATGGTGTGTTACACTCCAAGGTGTTCCCCAGGTTTCCTTGCCATTGCTTCGGTCTTCCGACTCTCGTTTAGTAGTTGTAGAAAAGTACACAGCATTAGGCCTACAAAATGGGTATGGGGTGGAGAGAGATGGTGTGTTACACTCCAAGGTGTTCCCCAGGTTGCCTTTCCTGAGCTTCGATCTTCATGCTCTCGTTTAGTAGGTGTCGGAAAGTAGGCTGCATTAGGCCTAAAAAATGGGGAATGGGGTGGAGAGAGATGGTGTGTTACACTCCAAGGTGTTCCCCAGGTTTCCTTGCCATTGCTTCGGTCTTCCGACTCTCGTTTAGTAGTTGTAGAAAAGTACACTGCATTAGGCCTAAAAAATGGGTATGGGGTGGAGAGAGATGGTGTGTTACACTCCAAGGTGTTCCCCAGGTTGCCTTTCCTGAGCTTCGATCTTCATGCTCTCGTTTAGTAGGTGTCGGAAAGTAGGCTGCATTAGGCCTACAAATTGGGTATGGGGTGGAGAGAGATGGTGTGTTACACTCCAAGGTGTTCCCCAGGTTTCCTTGCCATTGCTTCGGTCTTCCGACTCTCGTTTAGTAGTTGTAGAAAAGTACACAGCATTAGGCCTACAAAATGGGTATGGGGTGGAGAGAGATGGTGTGTTACACTCCAAGGTGTTCCCCAGGTTGCCTTTCCTGAGCTTCTATCTTCAGGCTCTCATTAAATTGTGGTTAAATGGAACAACTGCATTTGGCGTACTAGTTGGTTTGGGGCCTACTATCGGTGTCTGCCACTCCTTGCTGTTCTCCTGGTTTCCTGTCCTGAAATTCCATTTTCAGCCTCTCGTTAAGTAGTTGTTAATGTTAGACTGCATTTGGCCTACTAGTTGGGTTGGGGCCTACTATCGGTGTCTGCCACTCCTTGCTGTTCTCCTCCACTGAACAAAGCTGTGCCGCCTGTTTACTACGGTTGCCAATTTTGAACTGCATTTCGACTACTTACTGATTTGGCCCTACTCTCTGTGTCAGCCTCTCATTCCAGTTGTCCTCCACTGCAATGCCCCCTGGTTATTCCTGTGTTACCAATTTTGAACTGCATTTAGCCCACTTTCTTCTTTGGGCCTATATCTGTGTTTCCACTTCATCGTGCCCATTGCCCAGCCAGTGATAGATGAGTCTGCTGGTACATTGACCCATAACGCAACATTCCCCGTGCACGCTACACAACAACATTGTGACCCTGCTGAAAGTCAGGTTGCTCTTCCCGCATACCATACCACCTTACACGGGGACAAAGAGGAAGGTGCAGATGAAAGTGCAGGTTCCTTCATCAGGTGGGGGGAGGAATACTAGTTGGCGACGTCACTGGCACAGGGCCTCTCATAGTACGCAAAAGTGTTGCTGCCGGTGGGAGGCGCCCCCGCCGTGCAAACACACCGCTGTACTTTGAGGGGCCCTGTGCCAGTGCCAATGCCAACGAGTGGGCCCCCCCCTGCTTGCTCAGGATCACAGCACTTGCAAAGTTGAAATACTTACCTCTCCCTGCTCCACTGCCGTGACGTGGTCCAGATTTACTGGGCCCACTAATTACTTGAACCAGCCCTACCCCCCACAACTTTAGCCAAATGACCCCCAATTTCAAATGCCTTCCAATTATTTTAAGGTAAATTACGCTTGACAAGCTTCATTAAGAAGAATGGATGGTTTTGACATTAAAATGGGCACTCTAGGTGTTTTCCTGGCCCCCACTCACTGCCGACTATGCTGCCCCATTGACTTGCATTGGGTTTCGTGTTTCGGTCGATCCCGACTTTACGTCATAATCGGCCGATTTCACTCGACCCGACTTTGGACATAGTCGGGTTTCGCAAAACCCGGCTCGACTCTAAAAAGGTCAAGGTCGCTCAACTCTAGTGGTGGGGGCAATGATGATGGTGCTGGAGGCAATGATGATGGCCCTAGAGGTAGTGATGATGGTGTTGGGGGAAGCAATGATGATGGTGGTGGGGGAAGCAATGATGATGGTGCTGGAGGCAATGATGATGGTGGTGGGGGCAATGATGATGGTGGTGGGGGCAGTGATGATGGTGGTGGGGCAATGATGATGATGATTGGGCAATGATGATGATGACACTGGAGGCAATGATGATGGTGGTGGGGGCAATGATGGTGGTGGGGCAATGATGGTGGTGAGGGAAGCAATGATGATGATGGTGCTGGAGGCAATGATGATGCTAGTGGGGGCAATGATGGTAGGGGAGGCAATGATGATGGTGGTGGGGAAGCAATGATGGTGGTGGGGAGGCAATGATTATGGTGGTGGTGGGGGAGGCAGTGATGATGGTGGTGGGGAGGCAATGATGATGGTGGTGGGGAAGAAAGCAATGATGGTTGTGGTGTAAAGGACAAAGATGGTAGTGGTGGAAAGGACAAAGGTGGTGGAGGAGGAGGCAATGATGAGGTGGTAATGAGTACAATGGTGGAGGGGGAGACCAATGATGATGGTGGAGGGGGCTGCATTATACCCTATGAGGGGACTGCATTATAATTCTGTGGGGGGCTGCATTATTTTCTGAGGGGGCTACATCATACTATATGAGGGGAGCTGCATTATGCCCTATGAGGGGCTACAGTATATTCTATGGGGGGCTGCCTTATGAGGGGTTAGCATTATACTCTGAGGGGGCTACATTATATTCTGTGGAGAGGCTGCATATGCTGCATTATTCTCTCAGGTTGCTACATCATACTACATGAGGGGAGCTGCATTATGCCCTATGAGGAGGCTACAGTATATTCTATGCGGGGCTGCCTTATGAAGGGATTGCATTATATTATGTGGAGGGGCTGCATTATGCCATATGGAGGAACTACATTATATTCTATGGAGGGCTGCATTATACCTTGAGGGGGTTGCATTATATTTTGTGGGGTGCTGTATTATACCCTATGAGGGGGGCTATATTATATTGTATGAGGGAGCTGCATTATATTCTATGGGAGGCTACATTATATTCTATGAGGGGGCTACTTTATATTCTATGAGGGGGCTACCCCAACCCCTGCTACATAATTAAAATGTGTACTACCTTATATTATGCCCTGATATTAGCGTGTTTTACTACACAATTGATGGTTTTGAATTTATTTCTATGTAGCTACATAGTGGGCCTCAAGAATGATTTTCTCTGGTGGGCCCAAGGTTTTCCAGTCAGACGCTGGGCATGGTATAACAAAGTTTCTGAAGAAACACAGATATATGAACACAAAACAAACAAACAAACAAAACAGAGGCATGGCATAATAAATGGACATAAACTGAGCTCAGAGAATGAATCCTTAATTGGAATAGATTAGTGGTGTCAAAGTGTTATTGTCTGAATAGCCAAGTAATGTCACAGGCCTGGTGCCCTCACTGTCTTTGAAACAGATTTCTCAGATTCTGTAGTGAGTCATAAATCCTCCTGACAGTTTTAGTTCTGTGTGGAGGAAATCAAAGACTGTAATCAGTTTGTATTCCAAAACCCTTCAATATTTTTGTGTTTTAACCCCTTTCTGCCATTGGATGTACTATTCCGTCCATGTGGGGTGGGCCTTAATTCCCAAGGACGGAATAGTACGTCCAGCGCGATCGGCCGTGCTCACGGGGGGAGCGCGGCCGGGTGTCAGCTGCTTATCGCAGCTGACATCCGGCACTATGTGCCAGAAGCGGTCACGGACCGCCCCCGGCACATTAACCCCTGGCACACCGCGATCAAACATGATCGCGATGTGCCGGCGGTGCAGGGAAGCATCGCGCAGGGAGGGGGCTCCCTGCGGGCTTCCCTGAGACCCCCACAGCAACGCGATGTGATCGCGTTGCTCCGGGGATCTCCTACCTTCCTCCCTGCAGCAAGTCCCGGATCCAAGATGGCCGCGGATCCGGGTCCTGCAGGGAGGGAGGTGGCTTACCAAGTGCCAGATCAGTGATCTGATAGAGTGCTGTGCAAACTGTCAGATCACCGATCTGTATTGTCTATTGTCCCCCCCTGGGACAAAGTAAAAAAAGTTAAAAAAAAAATTTCCAAGTGTGTAAAAAAAAAAAAAAAAAAAAAAAAATATTATTCCCATAAATACATTTCTTTATCTAAATAAAAAAAAAACAATAAAAGTACACATATTTAGTATCGCCGCGTCCGTAACGACCCGACCTATAAAGCTGTCACACTAGTTAACCCCTTCAGTAATCACCGTAAGAAAAAAAAACGAGGCAAAAAACAACGCTTTATTATCATACCGCCGAACAAAAAGTGGAATAACACGCGATCAAAAAGACGGATATAAATAACCATGATACCGCTGAAAGCGTCATCTTGTCCCGCAAAAAACGAGCCACCGTACAGCAACATCAGCAAAAAAATAAAAAAGTTATAGTCCTCAGAATAAAGCGATGCAAAATTAATTATTTTTTCTATAAAATAGTTTTTATCGTATAAAAGCGCCAAAACATAAAAAAAATGATATAAATGAGGTGTCGCTGTAATTGTACTGACCCGAAGAATAAAACTGCTTTATCAATTTTACCAAACGCGGAACGGTATAAACGCCTCCCCCAAAAGAAATTCATGAATAGCTGGTTTTTGGTAATTCTGCCTCACAAAAATCGGAATAAAAAGCGATCAAAAAATGTCACGTGCCCGAAAATGTTACCAATAAAAACGTCAACTCGTCCCGCAAAAAACAAGACCTCACATGACTCTGTGGACTCAAATATGGAAAAATTATAGCTCTCAAAATGTGGTAACGCAAAAAATATTTTTTGCAATAAAAAGCGTCTTTCAGTGTGTGACGGCTGCCAATCATAAAAATCCGCTAAAAAACCCGCTATAAAAGTAACCAAACCCCCCTTCATCACCCCCTTAGTTAGGGAAAAATTATAAAATTAAAAAAATGTATTTATTTCCATTTTCCCATTAGGGTTAGGGCTAGGGTTAGGGCTAGGGTTAGGGCTACGGTTAGGGCTAGGGTTAGGGTTAAGGTTAGGGTTAGGGCTAGGGTTGGGGTTAGGGCTAGGGTTAGGGCTAGGGTTAGGGCTAGGGTTAGGGCTAGGGTTAGGGCTAGGGTTAGGGCTAGGGTTAGCGTTGGGGCTAGGGTTAAGGCTACAGTTAGGGTTGGGGCTAAAGTTAGTGTTAGGGTTTGGATTACATTTGCGGTTGGGATTAGGATTAGGGGTGTGTCTGGGTTAGAGGTGTGGTTAGGGTTACCATTGGGATTAGGGTTAGGGGTGTGTTTGGATTAGGGTTTCAGTTATAATTGGGGGTTTCCACTGTTTAGACACATCAGGGGCTCTCCAAACGCGACATGGCGTCCGATCTCAATTCCAGCCAATTCTGCGTTGAAAAAGTAAAACAGTGCTTCTTCCCTTCCGAGCTCTCCCGTGTGCCCAAACAGGAGTTTATCCCAACATATGGGGTATCAGCGTACTCAGGACAAATTGGACAACAACTTTTGGGGTCCAATTTCTCCTGTTACCCTTGGGAAAAGACAAAACTGGGGGCTAAAAAATAATTTTTGTGGGAAGAAAGATATTTTATTTTCACGGCTCGGCGTTATAAACTGTAGTGAAACACTTGGGGGCTCAAAGTTCTCACAACACATCTAGATAAGTTCCTTTGGAGGTCTAGTTTCCAATATGGGGTCACTTGTGGGGGGTTTCTACTGTTTAGGTATATTAGGGGCTCTGCAAACGCAATGTGATGCCTGCAGACCATTCCATCTAAGTCTGCATTCCAAATGGCGCTCCTTCCCTTCCGAGCCCTCCCATGCACCAAAACGGTGGTTCCCCCCCCACATATGGGGTATCAACGCACTCAGGACAAATTGGACTACAACATTTGGGCTCCAATTTCTCCTTTTACCCTCGAGAAAATACAAAACTGGGGGCTAAAAAATCATTTTGAGGGGAAATTTTTTTTTTCACGGCTCTGCGTTATAAACTGTAGTGAAATACTTGGGGGCTCAAAGTTCTCACAACACATCTAGATAAGTTCCTTTGGAGGTCTAGTTTCCAATATGGGGTCACTTGTGGGGGGTTTCTACTGTTTAGGTACATTAGGGGCTCTGCAAACACAATGTGATGCCTGCAGACCATTCCATCTAAGTCTGTATCCCAAATGGCGCTCCTTCCCTTCCGAGCCTTCCCATGCGCCCAAACGCTGGTTCCCCCCCCACATATAGGGTATCAGCGCACTCAGGACAAATTGCACAACAACTTTTGGGGTCCAATTTCTCCTGTTACCCTCAGGAAAATACTAAACTGGGGGCTAAAAAACAATTTTTGTGGGAAAAATTTTTTGTTTTATTTTTACGGCTCTGCATTATAAACTTCTGTGAAGCTCTTGGTGGGTCAAAGTGCTCACCACACATCTAGATAAGTTCCTTAGGGGGTCTACTTTTCAAAATGGTGTCACTTGTGGGGGGTTTCAATGTTTAGGCACATCAGTGGCTCTCCAAACGCAACATGGCGTCCCATCTCAATTCCTGTCAATTTTGCATTGAAAGGTCAAACGGCGCTCCTTCCCTTCCGAGCTCTCCCATGCGCCCAAACAGTGGTTTACCCCCACATATGGGGTATCAGAGTACTCAGGACAAATTGTGCAACAACTTTTGTGGTCCAATTTCTTCTCTTACCATTGGGAAAATAAAAAAAATTGGGGGCAAAAAGATAATTTTTGTGAAAAAAAAAGATTTTTTATTTTTACGGTTCTGCATTATAAACTTCTGTGAAGCACTTGGTGGGTTAAAGTGCTCACCACACCTCTAGATAAGTTTCTTAGGGGGTCTACTTTCCAAAATGGTGTCACTTGTGGGGGGTTTCAATGTTTAGGCACATCAGTGGCTCTCCAAATGCAACATGGCGTCCCATCTCAATTCCAGTCAATTTTGCATTGAAAAGTCAAATGGCGCTCCTTCCCTTCCGAGCTCTGCCATGCGCCCAATATGTGGTTAACCCCCACATATGGGGTATCGGCGTACTCAGGACAAATTGTACAACAACGTTTGGGGTCCATTTTCTCCTGTAACCCTTGGTAAAATAAAACAAATTGGAGCTGAAGTAAATTTTTTGTGAAAAAAAGTTAAATGTTAATTTTTATTTAAACATTCCAAAAATTCCTGTGAAGCACCTAAAGGGTTAATAAACTTCTTGAATGTGGTTTTGAGAACCTTGAGGGGTGCAGTTTTTAGAATGGTGTCACACTTGGGTATTTTCTATCATGTAGACCCCTCAAAATGACTTCAAATGAGATGTGGTCCCTAAAATAAAATGGTGTTGTAAAAATGAGAAATTGCTGGTCAACTTTTAACCCTTATAACTCCCTAACAAAAAAATATTTTGGTTCCAAAATTGTGCTGATGTAAAGTAGACCTGTGGGAAATGTTACTTATTAAGTATTTTGTGTGACATATCTCTGTGATTTAATTGCATAAAAATTCAAAGTTGGAAAATTGCAAAATTATCAAAATTTTCGCCAAATTTCCGTTTTTTTCACAAATAAACGCAGGTAATATCAAAGAAATTTTACGACTATCATGAAGTACAATATGTCACGAGAAAACATTGTCAGAATCACCGGGATCCGTTGAAGCGTTCCAGAGTTATAACCTCATAAAGGGACAGTGGTCAGAATTGTAAAAATTGGCCCGGTCCATAACGTGCAAACCACCCTTGGGGGTAAAGGGGTTAAAGTTGCCTTTTAAGATGACAACTTTCGTATTATGTTGTGTCCTGGACCACAGAGATATTTGGCCACCGGTATTTTTTTTTTTATCTGTAATCGTGTGGTGATGAGACCTCATCCTTGCTCTCAGTTTCTGTCCTTTTTCTCAGACATAGAGACCCCCAATAGGACATACAGTCCACAGAATTAAGTACAAGACATTGGAAGAGGAACATGTGAATGTACATGGAATCTTATTGTCCTGCTGTGTGTTGGGAGTCGGTATTCTGTTTTTGGTCTCCACATGTGTGCAGGTTTTGCAGCTCTTCACATTGCAAGGATAAGTTCCTCTTGGTGTATCCGAGGGCATTGAACTTAGGATCATGATGTTTCTTGTCAACAGGATTTTGCTAAGTAAACTACAGGCATTGTCAGTGTTAAACTGATTAAAATGATAACTGGGGTGAATAAATCCATCTTGTAGTTCTTGTGTAATCAGTGTTAGAAGTTTTCAGTTAATGATATGCCCATGCTCCAGGATGGGACTGCAGTCTTATCTTCCTGCTGTAAGCCATCAAAACCAAGAAAATACCTGCCCACAGGTCTGCCCTGAATCACAACACAAATATGTTCCTCATCATAGTCTGTCTCTCTCTGTGTTTCTATGATAAGGAACATGTTTGTGCTTCGGGGCGGGCCTGTGGGCAGGTCTTTCCTTGGTTTCTCTTGCTTACAGAAGGGAGATAAGACTTTGCCTATAACCATGCTCCCGTGTACAGGCATATCATTAACTGAAAACTTCTAACACAGATTAAGCAACAACCACAAGACAGATTTCTTCACCCTAGGTGTCATTTTAATCAGTTTTACATTGTTTTTTTATTATTTTTAACATTACATCTTTTTACTATTGAGGCTGCATAGGCAGCCTCAATAGTAAAAAGTTGGGGACACACAGGGTTAATGGCAGCGGTAACGGAGTGCAAGACCCGCGGCATAACGCGGTCCGTTACCGCTGGCATTAACCCTGTGTGAGCGGTGACTGGAGGGGAGTATGCGGGCGCCGGGCACTGACTGCAGGGGAGTAGGGAGGGACTAATCGAACTGTGCCTGTCGCTGATTGGTCACGGCAGCCATGACAGGCAGCTGGCGAGACAAATCAGCGACGCGGGATTTCCGTACAGTATATATATATATATATATATATATATATATATATATATATATATATATATACAT
The DNA here is from genome assembly GCF_032444005.1 of Ranitomeya imitator. NCBI lineage: Eukaryota > Metazoa > Chordata > Amphibia > Anura > Dendrobatidae > Ranitomeya > Ranitomeya imitator. The sequence goes on along the minus strand of NC_091284.1, from coordinate 150,532,696 downwards.
CTGAAGATGAAAATTATCTTTTAGAGATTATGTATGAACACCCAGGGATGGGGCTGGAGAAAATGTAGAAACTTTTAAATTATCTGTACATTGAAGAATGCAGTGTATCTTTCTTACCACCTAGTCCTGAGTGTTTGGGATTATTCCCGTCTCGCCTTCTACCTGTGCAGAAATTAATTAAAGTCTTGAATCTATTTTGCCAACTTCTTTATTTTAATATAAGACAAGAGTAATTCTTTCATGTACATGCACTCGTCCGTGTTAGCTTTTCATTTTATGCGTGCTAGAAATATTACCTTCAAATATAATCTTAACAAATAACAGACATAAGGTAATTTATACAGTATTTGCTGGGGGCAAACACCATGGAGATGGCTGTGGGAATCCTAAATACACTCCGCCGAGGGCTCAGCTATAAATGAGCTCACAGAAAAGTGCAAGATGAAATGCTGGAGGAAATTAAAATTGCAGTCAGAAATCACCCTAGGGTCCATTGAAAATCTTGTTTTATCTCAGATATATATATATATATATATATATATATATATATATATATATATATATATATATATATATATATATATATATATATATATGATTGTTGTATTGGATAAAAGATGTATGACTTAAGAATCAAGTGTATATATACACCTTATAAAAATGCAGTATATTTTCAACCAGTATATACACTGCTCAAAAAAATAAAGGGAACACTAAAATACCACATCCTAGATATCATTGAATGAAATATTTCAGTTGCAAATCTTTATTCATTACATAGTGGAATGTGTTTAGATTAGAACCATAAAACATAAAAATGATCAATGTAAATCAAAATGAATATCCCATGGAGATCTGGATTTGGAATGATACTCAAAATCAAAGTGGAAAATCAAATTGCAGGCTGATCCAACTTCAGTGGAAATGCCTCAAGACAAGGAAATGATGCTCCGTTGTGTGTGTTGCCTCATGTGCCTGTATGACCTCCCTACAACGCCTGGGCATGCTCCTGATGGGGCAGCGGATGGTCTCCTGAGGGATCTCCTCCCAGATCTGGACTAAAGCATCCACTAACTCCTGGACAGTCTGTGGTGCAACATGCTGTTGGTGGATGGTGTGAGACATGATGTCCCAAATGTGTTCATTCGGATTCAGGTCTGTGGAACGGGCGGGCCAGTTCATAGCTTCAATGCCTTCATTTTGCAGGAAATGCTGACACACTCCAGCCACATGAGGTCTGGCATTGTCCTGCATTAGGAGGAACTCAGGGCCAACCGCATCAGCATATGGTCTCACAAGGGGTTATAGGATCTCTTCTCGGTACCTAACGACAGTCAGGCTACCTCTGGTGAGCACATGGAGGGCTGTGCGGCCCTCCAAAGAAAGGCCACCTCACACCATTACTGACCCACTGCCAGATCGGTCATGCTGAAGGCATGCAAGCAGCAGATCGCTCTCCATGGCGTCTCCAGACTCTGACACGTCTGTCACATGTGCTCAGTGTGAACCTGCTTTCATCTGTGAAGAGCACAGGGCGCCAGTGGCAAATTTTCCAATCCTGGTGTTCTGTGGCAAATGCCAATCGTCCTGCACGGTGTTGGGCTGTTACCACAACTCCCATCTGTGGACGTCAGGCACTCAGACCATCCTCATGGAGTCAGTTTCTAACCTTTTGTTCAGACACATGCACATTTGTTGCCTGCTGGAGGTCATTTTGCATGGCTCTGGCAGTGCTCCTCCTGTTCTTCCTTGCACAAAGGCTGAGGTAGCGGTCTTGCTGCTGGGTTGTTGCCCTCCTACGGCCCCCTCCACATCTCCTGGTGTACTGGTCAGTCTCCTGGTTGCGCCTCCAGCCTCTGGACACTATGCTGACAGGCACAGCAAACCTTCTTGCCACAACTCGCAATGATGTGCCATCCTGGATGAGCTGCACTACCTGAGCCACTTGTGTGGGTTGTAGAGTCTGTGTCATATGAACACGAGTGTGAAAGTACAACAAACATTCAAAAGTGACCAATACATCAGCCAGAAAGCATTGGTACTGAGATGTGATCTGTGGTCCCCACCTGCAGAACCATTCCTTTATTGAATGTGTCTTGATAATTGCCAATAATTTCCATCTGTTGTCTATTTCATTTGCACGACAGCATGTGAAATCAATTGTCAAACAGTGTTGATTCGTAAGTGGACAGTTTGATTTAACAGAAATTTGATTTACTTGGAGTTATATTCTGTTGTTTAAGTGTTCCCTTTAGTTTTTTGAGCAGTGTATAATTTTCTCCCATTTTGTAGTCCATCTTTAACCAGTTTCTGCAATCGTATGGAATAGTAACATAGTTATTAAGGTTGTAGGAAGTCTTTAAGTCCATCTAGTTCAACCCATAGCCTAACCTAACATGCCCTAACATGTTGATCCAGAGGAAGGCAAAAAAAAACCATGTGGCAAATAGTAAGCTCCACTTTGGGGAAAAAAATTCCTTCCCGACTCCACATATGGCAATCAGACTAGTTCCCTGGATCAACACCCTATCAAGGAATCTAGTGTATATACCCTGCAACATTATACTTTTCAAGAAAGGCATCCAGTCCCCTCTTAAATTTAAGTAATGAATCACTCATTACAACATCATACGGCAGAGTTCCATAGTCTCACTGCTCTTACAGTAAAGAACCCGCATCTTTTATTATGCCTAAACCTTCTTTCCTCCAGACGTAGAGGATGCCCCCTTGTCCCTGTTTCAGGTCTATGATTAAAAAGATCATCAGAAAGGTCTTTGTACTGTCCCCTCATATATTTATACATTAAAATAAGATCACCCCTTAGTCTTCGTTTTTCCAAACTAAATAGCCCCAAGTGTAATAACCTATCTTGGTATTGCAGACCCCCCAGTCCTCTAATAACCTTGGTCACTCTTCTCTGCACCCGCTCTAGTTCAGCTATGTCTTTCTTATACACCGGAGACCAGAACTGTGCACAGTATTCTAAGTGTGGTCGAACTAGTGACTTGTATAGAGGTAAAATTATGTTCTCCTCATGAGCATCTATGCCTCTTTTAATGCATCCCATTATTTTATTTGCCTTTGTAGCTGCTGCCTGACACTGGCCACTAAATGTGAGTTTGTCATCCACCCATACACCCAGGTATTTTTCATTGATGGTTTTGCCCAGAGTTTTAGAATTAAGCACATAATTATACATCTTATTACTTCTACCCAAGTGCATGACCTTACATTTATCCCCATTAAAGCTCATTTGCCATTTGTCAGCCCAAGCTTCTAGTTTACATAAATCATCCTGTAATATAAAATTGTCTTCCTCTGTATTGATTACCCTGCAGAGTTTAGTGTCATCTGCAAATATTGAAATTCTGCTCTGAGTGCCCCCTACAAGGTCATTAATAAATATGTTAAAAAGAAGAGGGCCCAATATAGTAAGTCTGGCAGAATCCCCACTTTGATGTGGGCTACGACGGTGAGACCGCATCAAAGCTGGGACATGTCAGCTGTTTTGAACAGCTGACATGTGCCCGCAACAGGCGCCAGCGGCATCGTGATCCGCCCACGCCTATTAACTAGTTAAATGCCACTGTCAAACTCTGACAGCGGCATTTAACAAGCGCTTTCGGCCGGAAATGCACACACCGCTGACCCTCTTCACGTGATCGGAGGTCAGTGGTGCGTTGGCATGACAACCAGATGTCTCCTGAAGACCTCTATGGTTGTTGATGCCAGATTGCTGTGAGCGCCACCCTGTGGTCAGCGCTCATAGCAATGCTGTAATTCAGCTACATAGGGTCGATCAGAGCATCGGTCCTATGTAGCAGAGCCGATCAGGCTATGCCAGCTTCTAACCTTCCATGGAGGCTATTGAGGCATGGCAAAAAAAATTTAAAAAGTTTTAAAAAATATGAAAAATAAAAATATAAAAGTTCAAATCACCCCCCTTTCGCCCCATTCAAAATAAAACAATAAAAAAAATCAATCCTACACATATTTGGTATTGCCGCATTCAGAATCGCCCGATCTATCAATAAAAAAAGAATTAACCTGATCGCTAAACGGCGTAGGGAGAAAAAAATTCAAAATGCCAGAATTACGTTTTTTTGGTAGCCACGACATTGCATTAAAATGCAATAATGGGTGATCAAAAGAACGTATCTGCACCAAAATGGTATCAATAAAAACGTCAGCTCGGCATGCAAAAAATAAGCCTTCTCACAACCCGAGGTCATGAAAAATGGAGTCGCTACGAGTATCGGAATATTGCGCAATTTTTTTTTGCAAAGTTTGGAATTTTTTTCACCACTTACATAAAAAAACAACCTAGACATGTTTGGTGTCTATGAACTTGTAATGACATGGAGAATCATAATGGCAGGTCAGTTTTAGCATTTAGTGTACCTAGCAAAAAAGCCAAACAAAAAATAAGTGTGGGATTGCACTTTTTTTTGCAATTTCACAGCACTTGAAATTTTTTTTCTCGTGAAAAACCAATGGTGTTGTTCAAAAGTACAACTCATCCCGCAAAAAATAAGCCTTCACATGGCCATATTGATGGAAAAATAAAAAAGTTATGGCTCTGGGAAGGAGGGGAGCGAAAAACAAAAGTGCAAAACCGAAAAAGCTCCGTTCATTAAGGGGTTAAGGCTATGTTCTTCCTATCTACCCTGCTATGATCTAAATCCATCAAAACCTTTCAACAGGATCTGAAAGTTCTTTCCCTCCCTTTTCTCTGTGTTAAAGATAGCAGCAGGGAGGAGGTTTTAGAGGGGAGAAACGGCTACAGTCATAGGGAGAGAATAGAAAACATGCTATAAAAAAAGAAAGAAAATGCACATAAAGAGGACATGAGTACAGAATAAAAGCTTTATTATATGAGATAATACAGACAACAGACCTTGTATCTAGCCTATATTAGCGAGCGATATATATATATACTAGATTGCGGCCCGATTCTAACGCATCTGGTATTCTAGAATATGCATGTCTCCGTAGTATATGGACAATGATGATTCCAGAATTCGCAGCAGACTGTGCCCGTCGCTGATTGGTCGAGGCAACCTTTATGACATCATCATCGCCATGGCAACCATTATGACATCTACGTCATACTGTGCCCGTCGCTGAATCAGAAACGTGGGATTTCTACATCCTTTATGACATCATCGTTGCTATGCCCGTTGCTGATTGGTCGAGGCCTGGCGGCCTCGACCAATCACAGACGCGGGATGTCTACGTCCTTTATGACATCATCGTCGCTGTGCCTGGCGGCCTCGACCAATCAGAGACGCGGGATTTCCAGGACAGACAGACAGACAGAAAGACAGACAGACAGACAGACGGGAAAACCCTTAGACAATTATATATATAGACTAGATGGTGGCCCGATTCTAACGCATCGGGTATTCTATAATATGTATTTATGTATGTATATAGCAGCCACAAAGTATATAGCACAGGCCACATAGTATATAGGAGCCATGTAGTATATAGCAAACAAATACTACGTGGCCTGTGCTATATACTATGTGGCTGCTGTATACATACATATTGTAGAATACCCGATGCGTTAACAGTGGCCATGCAGTATATAACACAGCCACGTACTATATAACACAGCCCACGCAGTATATAGCAGCCACGCAGTATATAACACAGGCGACATAGTATATAACACAGGCCACGCAGTATATAACACTGGCCACATACTATATAACACAGGCCACGCAGTATATAACACTGGCCACGTAATATATAGCACAGCCCACGCAGTATATAGCAGCCACGTACTATATAACACTGCCCATGTAGTATATAGCACAGCCACGTAGTATATAACACTGCCCATGTAGTATATAGCACAGCCACGTAATATATAGCACAGCCCATGCAGTATATAACACTGCCCACATAGTATATAACACTGCCTATAGTATATAGCAGCCACGCGGTATCTAACACAGCCCACGTAGTATACAGCAGTGTACCATATCCCTGTTAAAAAAATAATTAAAAGAAAAAATAGTTATATACTCGCCCCCTGGGATCCACCGAAGCTCCGGCGATACGCGCACGGCTGCCGCCATCTTCCGTTCCCAGGATGCATTGCGAAATTACCCAGATGACTTAGCGGTCTCACGAGACCGCTAAGTCTTCTGGGTAATTTCGCATTGCATCACCGGGAACGGAAGATGGCGGCAGGCACGAGCGCATCGTCAGACGACGGAGGGTGAGAATAGCAGGCTTTTTGGTTCTTTATTATTTTTAACATTAGATCTTTTTACTATTGATGCCGCATAGGCAGCATCAATAGTAAAAAGTTGGGGACACACAGGGTTAATAGCAGCGGTTACGGAGTGCGTTACCTGCGGCATAACGTGGTCAGTTACCGCCGGCATTAACCCTGTGTGAGCGGTGGCTGGAGTTGAGTATGCAGGAGCCGGGCACTGAATGCGGGGAGTAAGGAGCGGCCATTTTCTTCCGGACAGTGCCCTTCGCTGATTGGTCGTGGCTGTTTTGCCGCGACCAATCAGCGACTTGGATTTCCATGACAGACAGAGGCCACGACCAATGAATATCTGTGACAGAAGGACAGACAGACAGACAGAAAGACAGAAGTGACCCTTAGACAATTATATAGTAGATATTCCTATTGCCTAATGTATAGTATAATATGTGTTAAATACACAACCGTAGGTATCCTTAATGCAACGCATTAGTTAGACCGCACATGGAGTACTGTGTCCAGTTTTGGGCACCGGTGCTCAGGAAGGATATAATGGAACTAGAGAGAGTACAAAGGAGGGCAACAAAATTAATAAAGGGGATGGGAGAACTACAATACCCAGATAGATTAGCGAAATTAGGATTATTTAGTCTAGAAAAAAGACGACTGAGGGGCGATCTAATAACCATGTATAAGTATATAAGGGGACAATACAAATATCTCGCTGAGGATCTGTTTATACCAAGGAAGGTGACGGGCACAAGGGGGCATTCTTTGCGTCTGGAGGAGAGAAGGTTTTTCCACCAACATAGAAGAGGATTCTTTACTGTTAGGGCAGTGAGAATCTGGAATTGCTTGCCTGAGGAGGTGGTGATGGCGAACTCAGTCGAGGGGTTCAAGAGAGGCCTGGATGTCTTCCTGGAGCAGAACAATATTGTATCATACAATTATTAGGTTCTGTAGAAGGACGTAGATCTGGGGATTTATTATGATGGAATATAGGCTGAACTGGATGGACAAATGTCTTTTTTCGGCCTTACTAACTATGTTACTATGTTACTATGTTACAGACAGACAGACGGAAAAACCCTTAGGCAATTATATATATATACTAGATTGCGGCCCGATTCTAACGCATCGGGTATTCTAGAATATGCATGTCTCCGTAGTATATGGACAATGATGATTCCAGAATTCGCGGCAGACTGTGCCCGTCACTGATTGGTCGAGGCAACCTTTATGACATCATCGTCGCCATGTCAACCATTATGACATCTAAGTCGATACTCTGCCCGTTGCTGAATCAGAAACGTGAGATGTCTACGTCCTTTATGACATCATCGTCGCTGTGCCCGTTGCTGATTGGTCGAGGTCTGGCGGCCTCGACCAATCAGAGACGCGGGATGTCTACGTCCTTTATAACATCATTGTCGCTGTGCCCGTCGCTGATTGGTCGTGGCCCGATTCTAACGCATCGGGTATTCTAGAATATGCATATCCCCGTAGTATATGGACAATGATGATTCCAGAATTCGCGGCAGACTGTGCCCGTCGCTGATTGGTCGAGGCAACCTTTATGACATCATCGTCGCCATGGCAACCATTATGACATCTACGTCGATACTGTGCCCGTTGCTGAATCAGAAACGTGAGATGTCTACGTCCTTTATGACATCATCGTCGCTGTGCCCGTTGCTGATTGGTCAAGGCCGCCAACAACCAATAAAGAAGATGACACTGGTGTCAGGGTCTCTGTCCCTACATTATGCTGCTCTCAGACAACGTAGCAAAAACCTGGTTACAGATTCCCTTTAAGATGATATTGTGCTTAATAAGTATCGTAACCCAACACGTCAGAAGTAGCTTAGTCAATATTTGGCCTCCTATGACCCACACTTAACGTTCAATACCCAGTACAATGCATTGCGTTGCATTAAGGATACCTACGGTTGTGTATTTAACACATATTATACTATACATTAGGCAATAGGAATATCTACTATATAATTGTCTAAGGGTCACTTCTGTCTTTCTGTCTGTCTGTCTGTCCTTCTGTCACAGATATTCATTGGTCGTGGCCTCTGTCTGTCATGGAAATCCAAGTCGCTGATTGGTCGCGGCAAAACCGCCATGACCAATCAGCGACGGGCACTGTCCGGAAGAAAATGGCCGCTCCTTACTCCCCGCATTCAGTGCCCGGCTCCTGCATACTCAACTCCAGCCACCGCTCACACAGGGTTAATGCCGGCGGTAACTGACCACGTTATGCCGCAGGTAACGCACTCCGTAACCGCTGCTATTAACCCTGTGTGTCCCCAACTTTTTACTATTGATGCTGCCTATGCGGCATCAATAGTAAAAAGATCTAATGTTAAAAATAATAAAGAACCAAAAAGCCTGCTATTCTCACCCTCCGTCGTCCGACGATGCGCTCGCGCCTGCCGCTATCTTCCGTTCCCGGTGATGCATTGCGAAATTACCCAGAAGACTTAGTGGTCTCGCGAGACCGCTAAGTCATCTGGGTAATTTCGTAATGCATCCTGGGAACGGAAGATGGCTGCAGCCGTGCGCGTATCGCCGGAGCTTCGGTGGATCCCAGGGGGCGAGTATATAACTATTTTTTATTTTAATTATTTTTTTTAACAGGGATATGGTACACTGCTGTATACTACGTGGGCTGTGTTAGATATCGCGTGGCTGCTATATACTATAGGCAGTGTTATATACTATGTGGGCAGTGTTATATACTGCATGGGCTGTGCTATATATTACGTGGCTGTGCTATATACTACATGGGCAGTGTTATATACTACGTGGCTGTGCTATATACTACATGGGCAGTGTTATATAGTACGTGGCTGCTATATACTGCGTGGGCTGTGCTATATATTACGTGGCCAGTGTTATATACTGCGTGGCCTGTGTTATATAGTATGTGGCCAGTGTTACATACTGCGTGGCCTGTGTTATATACTATGTCACCTGTGTTATATACTGCGTAGCTGCTATATACTGCGTGGGCTGTGTTATATAGTACGTGGCTGTGTTATATACTGCATGGCCACTGTTAACGCATCGGGTATTCTACAATATGTATGTATACAGCAGCCACATAGTATATAGCACAGGCCACGTAGTATTTGTTTGCTATATACTACATGGCTCCTATATACTATGTGGCCTGTGCTATATACTTTGTGGCTGCTATATACATACATAAATACATATTCTAGAATACCCGATGCGTTAGAATCGGGCCCCCATCTAATTCTAGAATATGCATGTCCCCGTAGTATATGGACAATGATGATTCCAGAATTCGCCGAAGACTGTGCCCGTCGCTGATTGGTCGAGGCAACCTTTATGACATCGTCGCCATGGCAACCATTATGACATCTACGTCGATACTGTGCCCGTCGCTGAATCAGAGACGCGGGATATCTACGTCCTTTATGACATCATCGTCGCTGTGCTCGTCGCTGATTGGTCGAGGCCTGGCCGAGGCAGGATTTCCAGGACAGACAGAAAGACCAAAAGAAGCAAGAAGACCATGGAGAAATCACCAACCACACAACTGAAGAACCGATATCAAATCTTTGTAGAGGATGAAGATGGCACACCTAAGGATGAAGCAATACCAGCAAGCAAAAAAGAAAAGGGCACACAGCAACAAGTGACAGCAAAAAGTACAGTCAAGAAGCAACGAAGAGTGGTGGTGGTGGGAGACTCACTACTGAGAGGCACAGAAGCAGCCATCTGCAGACCGGACATAACTGCAAGAGAAGTATGCTGCCTTCCAGGTGCGATGATCAAGGATGTGACCGATAGGATACCAAAGCTCTTCAACTCCAAGGACGTCCACCCATTTCTTCTGATACATGTTGGCACCAATGACACGGCAAGGAAGGACCTACCGACAATCTGCAAAGACTTTGAAGAGTTGGGGAAGAAAGTTAAGGAACTGGATGCACAGGTAGTTTTTTCTTCTATCCTTCCAGTAGACGGGCATGGCACCAGGAGATGGAATAGGATCCTTGATGCAAACAACTGGCTAAGACGATGGTGCAGACAGCAAGGATTCGGATTCCTGGACCACGGTGTGAATTACTTGTACGATGGACTCCTCGCCAGAGACGGACTACACCTCAACAAACCTGGGAAACACACATTCCCCAGAAGACTTGCTACACTCATCAGGAGGGCGTTAAACTAGAAGAAGAGGGGACGGGAAGAAAAACATTAGACTTGAACAAAGAAGATCCAGGAAAACATACTCAGAAGGGAGGTAAGAACATTTCTAAAACAATCCACAGCGAGGAGATTGCAACAAAACAAAATCCTCTAAACTGCATGCTCGCAAACGCCAGAAGCCTGACAAACAAGATGGAAGAACTAGAAGCAGAAATATCTACAAGTAACTTTGACATAGTGGGAATAACCGAGACATGGTTAGATGAAAGCTATGACTGGGCAGTTAACTTACAGGGTTACAGTCTGTTTAGAAAGGATCGTAAAAATCGGAGAGGAGGAGGGGTTTGTCTCTATGTAAAGTCTTGTCTAAAGTCCACTTTAAGGGAGGATATTAGCGAAGGAAATGAGGATGTCGAGTCCATATGGGTCGAAATTCATGGAGGGAAAAATGGTAACAAAATTCTCATTGGGGTCTGTTACAAACCCCCAAATATAACAGAAACCATGGAAAGTCTACTTCTAAAGCAGATAGATGAAGCTGCAACCCATAATGAGGTCCTGGTTATGGGGGACTTTAACTACCCGGATATTAACTGGGAAACAGAAACCTGTGAAACCCATAAAGGCAACAGGTTTCTGCTAATAACCAAGAAAAATTATCTTTCACAATTGGTGCAGAATCCAACCAGAGGAGCAGCACTTTTAGACCTAATACTATCTAATAGACCTGACAGAATAACAAATCTGCAGGTGGTCGGGCATCTAGGAAATAGCGACCACAATATTGTACAGTTTCACCTGTCTTTCACTAGGGGGACTTGTCAGGGAGTCACAAAAACACTGAACTTTAGGAAGGCAAAGTTTGACCAGCTTAGAGATGCCCTTAATCTGGTAGACTGGGACAATATCCTCAGAAATAAGAATACAGATAATAAATGGGAAATGTTTAAGAACATCCTAAATAGGCAGTGTAAGCGGTTTATACCTTGTGGGAATAAAAGGACTAGAAATAGGAAAAACCCAATGTGGCTAAACAAAGAAGTAAGACAGGCAATTAACAGTAAAAAGAAAGCATTTGCACTACTAAAGCAGGATGGCACCATTGAAGCTCTAAAAAACTATAGGGAGAAAAATACTTTATCTAAAAAACTAATTAAAGCTGCCAAAAAGGAAACAGAGAAGCACATTGCTAAGGAGAGTAAAACTAATCCCAAACTGTTCTTCAACTATATCAATTGTAAAAGAATAAAAACTGAAAATGTAGGCCCCTTAAAAAATAGTGAGGAAAGAATGGTTGTAGATGACGAGGAAAAAGCTAACATATTAAACACCTTCTTCTCCACGGTATTCACGGTGGAAAATGAAATGCTAGGTGAAATCCCAAGAAACAATGAAAACCCTATATTAAGGGTCACCAATCTAACCCAAGAAGAGGTGCGAAACCGGCTAAATAAGATCAAAATAGATAAATCTCCGGGTCCGGATGGCATACACCCACGAGTACTAAGAGAACTAAGTAATGTAATAGATAAACCATTATTTCTTATTTTTAGGGACTCTATAGCGACAGGGTCTGTTCCGCAGGATTGGCGCATAGCAAATGTGGTGCCAATATTCAAAAAGGGCTCTAAAAGTGAACCTGGAAATTATAGGCCAGTAAGTCTAACCTCTATTGTTGGTAAAATATTTGAAGGGTTTCTGAGGGATGTTATTCTGGATTATCTCAATGAGAATAACTGTTTAACTCCATATCAGCATGGGTTTATGAGAAATCGCTCCTGTCAAACCAATCTAATCAGTTTTTATGAAGAGGTAAGCTATAGGCTGGACCACGGTGAGTCATTGGACGTGGTATATCTCGATTTTTCCAAAGCGTTTGATACCGTGCCGCACAAGAGGTTGGTACACAAAATGAGAATGCTTGGTCTGGGGGAAATTGTGTGTAAATGGGTTAGTAACTGGCTTAGTGATAGAAAGCAGAGGGTGGTTATAAATGGTATAGTCTCTAACTGGGTCGCTGTGACCAGTGGGGTACCGCAGGGGTCAGTATTGGGACCTGTTCTCTTCAACATATTCATTAATGATCTGGTAGAAGGTTTACACAGTAAAATATCGATATTTGCAGATGATACAAAACTATGTAAAGCAGTTAATACAAGAGAAGATAGTATTCTGCTACAGATGGATCTGGATAAGTTGGAAACTTGGGCTGAAAGGTGGCAGATGAGGTTTAACAATGATAAATGTAAGGTTATACACATGGGAAGAAGGAATCAATATCACCATTACACACTGAATGGGAAACCACTGGGTAAATCTGACAGGGAGAAGGACTTGGGGATCCTAGTTAATGATAAACTTACCTGGAGCAGCCAGTGCCAGGCAGCAGCTGCCAAGGCAAACAGGATCATGGGGTGCATTAAAAGAGGTCTGGATACACATGATGAGAGCATTATACTGCCTCTGTACAAATCCCTAGTTAGACCGCACATGGAGTACTGTGTCCAGTTTTGGGCACCGGTGCTCAGGAAGGATATAATGGAACTAGAGAGAGTACAAAGGAGGGCAACAAAATTAATAAAGGGGATGGGAGAACTACAATACCCAGATAGATTAGCGAAATTAGGATTATTTAGTCTAGAAAAAAGACGACTGAGGGGCGATCTAATAACCATGTATAAGTATATAAGGGGACAATACAAATATCTCGCTGAGGATCTGTTTATACCAAGGAAGGTGACGGGCACAAGGGGGCATTCTTTGCGTCTGGAGGAGAGAAGGTTTTTCCACCAACATAGAAGAGGATTCTTTACTGTTAGGGCAGTGAGAATCTGGAATTGCTTGCCTGAGGAGGTGGTGATGGCGAACTCAGTCGAGGGGTTCAAGAGAGGCCTGGATGTCTTCCTGGAGCAGAACAATATTGTATCATACAATTAGGTTCTGTAGAAGGACGTAGATCTGGGGATTTATTATGATGGAATATAGGCTGAACTGGATGGACAAATGTCTTTTTTCGGCCTTACTAACTATGTTACTATGTTACTATGTTACAGACAGACAGACGGAAAAACCCTTAGGCAATTATATATATATACTAGATTGCGGCCCGATTCTAACGCATCGGGTATTCTAGAATATGCATGTCTCCGTAGTATATGGACAATGATGATTCCAGAATTCGCAGCAGACTCTGCCCGTCGCTGATTGGTCGAGGCAACCTTTATGACATCAACGTCGCCATGGCAACCATTATGACATCTACGTCGATACTGTGCCCGTCGCTGAATCAGAAACGTGGGATTTCTACATCCTTTATGACATCATCGTCGCTGTGCCCGTTGCTGATTGGTCGAGGCCTGGCGGCCTCGACCAATCACAGACGCGGGATGTCTATGTCCTTTATGACATCATCGTCGCTGTGCCGGTCGCTGATTGGTCGAGGCCTGGCGGCCTCGACCAATCAGCCACGGGATTTCTACGTCGATACTGTGCCCGTTGCTGATTGGTCGAGGCCTCGTGGCCTCGACCAATCAGAGACGCGGGATTTCCAGGACAGAAAGACAGACAGACAGACAGACGGAAAAACCCTTAGACAATTATATATATAGATATGGGAAAAATCTGAAACTTTAATCGGGCAGCAAACGGTGTATCTGGGGGTCTAAAAATGAATGGAGATTACCTACCGAAACTGTGTTTATTAAATAAAAGTATCCACTAACATGTAAAATTTAATTTTACATGTCAAAGGTACCCATATTCTTGAAACATAAATGGCACATCCTGTGCATGTGACACAAAAGCCCAATAAGTCAAATGGAAAAGAAACCGAAGAGACAAAAATGCGCAAATAGGGTCCTATCTGGTAGCCAAGCAGTATAGAAAATTAAAGGTACGTGCACCTGAGAGGGCTGTGACAATCACAACTCCTATGGAAGCAGGTAAAGGCTTCTGCAGGACTACCAATGAGATACCATGCAATAGATGTGGAATACAATGGTTTACAGTTCATGCTGCCCAAGGTTGAAAAGTGCGATCTCACACAATGGTGAATCATGAGTGCGTTTTATGTCAATGCGTTTCAAGATTTTCAAACCTCTTCTTCAGGACCAAACCACAATGAACTTTTGAACCTTTGGCAGTGCGGACTCAGAACCACCGTATTCCATATCTATTACAAAAGTCCAAAAGGTGCAGATACCACCTATGAGTTCCTCAACTATTGGGCTTGCAGTGTTCAAGTGATTCCGATGTGTCAGATTGCAACCACTGTAGTCCCCAAAAAGGTGGCTACTAGTGATGAGCGAGTGTGCTCGTTACTCGAGTTTTCCGAGCATGCTCGGGCGTGCTCGAACATTATGGTTGTGTCTCTGTAGCTGCATGATTTGTGGCTGCTAGACAGCTTGGAGATACTTGGAGAACACTCGAGCATGCTCGGAAAATGCGAGTAACGAGCACACTCACTCATCAGTAGTGGCTACGGCATTTCTTTAAACTTTAGAATTGAACATGGCTTTTTAGAGAAAGCGCCAACATGAAATGCAATAATTGTCATCTTTCTCAATAACAAAATGATTGTTCCTGTATTTTTAACAAGATAGTCATGTCATGCTATTTCTAAAAAAAAGTCATCTCCCACATTATTTAATTTAAATGAAAAATGAAAAACCTCCTACATTTTCCTTTTATTTTTTTTAATCACAAATCCTTCTGCACTCAGAATCTCCATCTTAATGTTTGCAATACAATTGGTCTTCCACCTATATCTTTCTCTCCTCAGTAGCCTATTAATAGAGGCAGAGATAGCTTACTGGATGGCAATTCAAAACTATTCATGTGCACACAATGCTCTATATAATCTGGGTTCTTTTTTTTTCTATAAAAATATAAATCCCCTTGTAAACTGGCAGGCTGGGCCATAGCACCCTTTGTGTAACTGTAGACCTTTATTTTTTTTATTATTGATAGCACAGAATGCTTTTATATCTGTGAATGTATAATACAGCATTGAAAAATATACAGCTAATTATAAATATACAGATAAATTATAAATAATATGTATTATAACAAGCCAATAAATATTGACAGGACGAGGATGACTGCTACAAGGGTGTTGTACGGGAGCAGTTCAGGTTATTAAACTTACAATCTCTGTAGTAACCCTAAACATAATTTTATTAGTTGTGTGTAATTATATTTATCCTCATTGGTTTAAATGCTAATTTACCAGTGCTTTGTCCCATATCTCAGGAACATTTTAAGGCTCAGTCTACACAGGGTAGTACAAGGACTCAATGCTTTCCTAATCCTAGAAAAGTCATTTGACCTTCAAAGATTGCCTACAACTTTTTGGTTGTTGCGGTTGCACAAGAATTGTGCTGGAATTTTACTATTGCAAGCTACTCTCCGGTAGCTCCAGAATAGTACCCTATTTCTAGCTCAGTGAGTGTGCTAATGGCATCAGACGCAGCCACACAATTACTCTGTGTGACTGTGAATTCTAAGCTATTTCATACTACAGTAACATCACCTTAATAGCTGGTATGTTTTTCATAGTGAAAGCAAGGAAGACTTGTACTAAACCCCTCAGTGCTAATTTTGCAGCTAAAACCAAATTCTGAATTCAAGGCTTGTTTCACTGAAAGTGTGATTCTGGTAATTTTGAGATAGATATGCAAACCAAATTTTCTTTCAGAGATCTCCAAAATTGTGAAACTTAAGAGTAACCGTCATTTTAATTTTTATTTCTTAAATGAATAGTACACATGAAAATATGCAACTTTGTAATACATCTTATCAGAAAAAATTGCTTCTTTTTCTGCCAGAACTGATCAGTCATTATCAAAATTTTCAATTCTGAGGTCGTCATGTCTTCACAGAAATGCATATTACCGATTTTTACTTATGCCTTTGTAAACATCATTGAATTTACTGTCTTTTGATGACTTATCCAACAACGCCATCTGTTGACATGTTCTTTTATGTCAGCCTGTATATTTCTGCTTTATTTCTTACTGTGCAGACTAAAGGCCCCTTCACATTAAGCGACGCTGCAGGGATACCGATAACGATCCGGATCGCTGCAGCGTCGCTGTTTGGTCGCTGGAGAGCTGTCACACAGACCGCTCTCCAGCGACCAACGATGCCGGTAACCAGGGTAAACATCGGGTAACTAAGCGCAGGGCCGTGCTTAGTAACCCAATGTTTACCCTGGTTACCATCCTAAAAGTAAAAAAAACAAACAGTACATACTTACCTAACGCTGTCTGTCCCCGGCGCTCTGCTTCTCTGCACTCCTCCTGTACTGTCTGTGTGAGCACAGCGGCCGGAAAGCAGAGCGGTGCCGTCACCGCTCTGCTTTCCGGCTGACCGACGCTCACAGCCAGTGCAGGAGGAGAGCAGAGCACAGTGCCGGGGACAGACAGCGGTAGGTAAGTATGTACTGTTTGTTTTTTTACTTTTAGGATGGTAACCAGGGTAAACATCGGGTTACTAAGCGCGGCCCTGCGCTTAGTTACCCGATGTTTACCCTGGTTACCAGTGAAGACATCGCTGGATCGGTGTCACACACGCCGATCCAGCGATGTCCGCGGGAGATCCAGCGACGAAACAAAGTTCTGGACTTTGTTCAGCGACCAACGATCTCCCAGCAGGGGCCTGATCGTTGGTCGCTGTCACACATAACGATTTCATTAACGATATCGTTGCTACGTCACAAAATGCAACGATATCGTTAACAATATCGTTATGTGTGAAGGTACCTTAACTGTTGCTCCTTAGGCTTCTGTAGTTTCCCATCAGCCTCTTCACTAGCTTCGCCCCTTCCTTTTCTGCAGCATCCATCTTGGCCTATTGGAAGCTGACGTGCTGATTGTCTCTCTCTCTAGATGTCAGCCCTTCTGGTTGCTTACCTCCATATAGCACAGTCAGTGAGTTATGTTCCCCGTTAGCCTCACCGTATTGTATGATGCAGCTGCTCCGTTATTGATAATGTTTTATTAAACAGTCTCTTCTGCCTTTATAGCGATCTCCACCACTCGCCATGTTATATTGTGTGACCTGTACCATATGTAATGCTAAGTACCTCAGATATGCTGCATACTTTGTACTGAGTACTTTCATTTTTCTTGTAGTTTTACACTGATCTGATCAATACAAGTTGTAAAGGACCCCCTGCGTCTATCTCAATACACTGTTAGGATAGAGTTTACCTGCCAACTCATTCTCCCTGAGCAGAGTGAGGGTGCCAGAACAGAGGTAAAATCTGCATTCAGTGAAGACAGATTGTTACAATTCTGAGACAGGAGACAGCAGTTGCTACTGAAGAGATTCTGTGTAGACAGCAGGAGGAGCTAATAACTGATCAATTCTTGAAGGGAAAGAAGCAAGTGTTTCCAATAAGATATATTGCAAAGTTGCTTATTTTCATGTATACTATTCAACACAACTGTTTAGCTATCAAAGTGTATATGTTGGTTGAAATAAAAAAATTTTCCCTGCTTCATTACTCTAAAATTCTTATATTAGACAGGTACACACGCCTCCTGAATTCAGTGGCAAGTTGCAGGTGCTCACTTTTGAGACTTAATTGTACCTAGATTTTTCGGTCCCATCCTATTGTGTCATGGAAGGGAGCGACTTCCCGATCAATGCAGTATATATACAGGTGCTTCTCACAAAATTAGAATACAATCAAAAAGTTAATTTATTTCAGTTCTTCAATACAAAAAGTGAAATTCATATACTGTATTATATAGAGGAGACCTGAGCAAAGTGTGGCCCGCAGGCCACATCCTGCCCTTTGGCTGTCTCAGTCTGGTACGTGGACTGAGACAGCCAAAGTGCTGGAAAACAGAAGTCCACGGGCCGCACCATGCCCACCTGCTCACTGTCTCCATCTCCGCTGATTTCATTAGTGGAGGAGGGGTCTCTGGCCACTTCCTCCACCAATCAGAGTATGAAATAGCTGATGTGATGGCGTCAGCTGTGTGCTTCGGAGAGTCAGCACATTGGAGGCAGGGAGAGAAGCAGAGCGTCAGGGGAACGGGACCAAGGTGAGTATGTGGTGGTCAGTTTTTTCATGTGTATGGGATGTTTTGGTGGGCATGTGGAGTCTATGGGGGTGTCGTGTAGCACAAGGGGAGGCTATGGGGTTGTTGTGCTGCACAATGGGAGGCTATGGAGGTGTAGTGCTGCACAAGGGAAGGCTATGGGGTGTTGTGCTGCACAAGGAGAGGCTATGGGAGTGTTGTGCTGCAAAAGGGGAGGCTATGGGGGTGTTGTGATGCACAAGGGGAGGCTATGGGGTGTTGTGCTGGACAAGGGGAGGTTATGGGAATGACATGCACATGGGAAGGCTATGGAAGCATCGTGCATCACAAGTGAAGGCTATGGGGGCGTCGTGCTTCACAAGGGGAGGCCATGGGGGTCTTGTGTGGCACATTTGTAGGCTGTGTGGGGCTTGTGCAGAATATGGGGAGGCTGTGTGGTGCTCATGCTGTATATATGGGAGGCACTGTGGGGCTCATGCAGTAAATAGTGGGTACGGAATGTTTTCAGACCCCTTTAAATTTTTCACTCTTTGTTTCGTTGCAGCCATTTGGTAAATTCCAAAAGTTCATTTTTTTTCTCATTAATGTACACTCTGCATGCCATTTGAACTGGAAAAAAACAGAAATGCAGAAATTTTTGCAAATTTAATTAAAAAAAACCTGAAATATCACATGTTCATAAGTATTCAGACCCTTTGCTCAGACACTCATATTTAAGTCACATGCTGTCCATTTCCTTGTGGAGATTGAAGGCTGCTTTCTGGACTTGTCGGTAACCTCTAAAGTGCACAGCACCCTATATAATTGGAGCAGCTATTATCAACAAGGACAATAAATGAGTTTCATGGATCACTGGATGAATGTTTTTAGTGATAGTGTTGCACCACCACGACGAGAGCTACATTTTTTTCCACCAGCAGATGGTTATCTGTCTCCTCTTACAATTCCTCAAATTCCAATTAAAGTGACATGAACCCATTCCCAACAGTCACAGGATACATTTTTGATTTTATGCACCAACTGCTTTAATTTTGCTCATGCATGGCATAGCAGTTTTACAGCTTGAAGGCTTGGGTGAGAAGTGCCGCTGTGGTAAATTGTTCTACAGTTCTGGCAAAAATTAAGAACCCACCACATCAAAACCCTGTCATGGGCAGCCCACTCTCCAGACCTGAACCCCTTTGAAAACCTCTGGAATGTAATCATGGGGATGATGGATAGTCACAAGTCATCAAACAAAAGAACTGCTTAAATCTTTGCGCCAGAAGCAGTGTGAAAGACTGGTGGAAAGCATGCCAAGACGCATGAAAGCTGTGATTTAAAAATCATGGTTATTCCACAAAATATTGATTTATGAACTCTTCCTGAGTTAAAACAATAGTATTGTTGTTTCTTAATGATTATGAACTTGCTTTATTTGCATTATTTGAAGTCTGAAAGCACTGTTTTTTTTTTTTTACCATTTCTCCTTTTCAGAAAAAAAAACAAAATTTATTGCTTGGAAACTCGGAGACATGTTGTCAGAAGCTTATAGAATAAATGAACAATTTACATTGTACTCAAAAATATACCTATAAAGAGAAAAATCAGACAAACTGAACATTTTACAGTGGTCTCTTAATTTTTACCAGAGCTGTATGTGTAGGAGGTGCAGCTTTATCTAGGACACTTTCCAGTGCTTCATTGTAATGTTTAAGAGCAGAGTTAGGACATGAGAGAGAAGAAAAAGGCCAATGATGACTGCAAATTCTTCTTAGGTTTCTGAGTTTTAATGGCACATATAATTTTATAAGTGTGATAAGTGGGGGTGTCCTGAGCGGGGTAATAAGGTTTTAGATAATGAAAGAAGGTTGCAGTCAGAGAGCCAGGCGAAGATCAGGTCCAATGTATTCCCATTTTCATGTGTAGGAGAGTTAGCTGTGAAAGGCTGAGTGGAAGTTAAAGATAAAATATTAGTGGCAGATGGGGAGAAGGGATCATCATTACGGATGCTAAAGTCCCCCATGATGAGAGTGGGGATGTCACAGGCTACAAAGTGTTTAAGCCACGTGACAAAGTTATCCAGGAACTGATGGGAGGGGCTAGGAGGGCGATACACAACTGCCACTTGCAGAGAGAAGGTCTGCAAAAGTCTGACAAAAGATGAAAAGATAAGTGAGTGTACTGGGTGGATAACCTGAAAAGTACATTTTATTGTAAGAAGCAAACCAACACCTCCACCTAGTCAATTCTCAGGTCTGGCAACATGTGAAAAATGTAGGCCATCATACTAGAGAGCAGCAGCAGTGGTGTCCAACTGGTAAACCCAGGTTTCAGTAAGAGCTAGAAGGTTAAGAGAATTTGTAAGGAAAAAGTCATGGATATAGGAGAGTTTGTTGCATGCTGACCTCGAGTTCCAGAGGGCACAGTTAAAGCAGACAGGAGAAGGCATGCAAAATATATTATTGAGATGGAGGGTTTCTGAGTTTAACAAAGGAGTTAAACTTAATATTACAAGAAGGGCCTGGGTTAGAGGAGATAGCTCCTGCAATGAGGAAAATGAGAACAGAGAGAGTGAGCAAAAATGGTTCAATAATTTGTGAGACTATTTTGTTGTATGGTGGGAGTGAATGGATCTGTGTGTTAGCATCATATTGCCAACCTGGATAACAACACCTTTGAACTATTTATTGTGCTTCTCAAACTGTTTCTAATTTTTTTTTTGCTATGTAGCAGGGCACATTATCGAAAATTATTGAAAGAAGCACCTTTACCATCATACCTTTACCATTCAGGAATTACTTGGTAAAAATGTTTAACCCCTTAACGACAGCCAATACTCATTAAAATGGCGCCCGCTAAGGGTACTTACTCCTTCATTGGCGTTTTAAAACAGCAATTGGGAATAAGGCTGTAACGCCCCCCAGAGTCTGAAAATCTTCGGGGTCTACGCTACTGGTTACATGGTATGATGACGCCACAAACCCTATACAAAGTATGATGCCCCATAGCAACCAACACATTTAGATGGTCACCACAGCCCCCTATATTATGGTATTCACCACAGCCCCCAATAAACAGTTTGAGGTATACCACAGACCCATAAAGCATGATGTCCCCTGCAACCACCCCATTAAGTTTGAATTCCCCCCATAATTATCTCATACAGTATGAAGTACACCACAGTCCCCCACATAGTATAATATACCCTATACACTTCCACACTGTATAATGTCCACCACAGTTCCCATACACTATGAAGATCCCCCAAAGACCCCTATGTAGAATGATGGTCCACCCAACAGACCCCAATACAGTATGATGTTCCCCCCAAGAGCCCCCTATATAGTATGATAGTTCCTCAAACTGGCCCACTCCACAGCCACCCATATAATATAGTAGTCCCCCAAAAAGGACCCTTCATAGTATGATAGTCTCCTCCCCAAACAGCCCTCATAGTATGATGGTCCACCAAAACAGCCACTTAATAGTATGATGGTCCCCAAAACAATAAAAAATCCTTATACAAACTTAATCTTGGCTCCTTGTTCTCCACTCTTCTATTCTGTCCTGTCTCTCAGTGGACGCTGAGGGTGCGATGCAGTGACATCATCGCACTGCTGCCGATGTCTGCGGTCTGCCTAAGTAAGTGACGGAGCCTTCGGTCTGTGGTCCCGTCACAATTGTTGATAATATCTGCTTTCTAGCCCATCTGGCATTTGCCCAAACTGTCAGTCTTGCTCTGTAGTCCAACAAGGCAAGGTTTATTAGATCCATAAACCCCGGAGGGACTTTAACCCAAGCATCATTGCTCTGGCACAAAGGTAAATGCATCAGGAAAGTACAGGTCATACTGTTGGTACTCATCCAATACTCCAGCAGGAATACATCCAAAACTTCGGGAGGTATAAATCCAATACTCAAGCAGGTATATGTCCACCCACACACAGAGTCAGTATGAGATCTCTCCAGGTTCGACACTCTGGTAGACGGTCAACCATTTAACTCAACTACACCTCACATCTTGGCTGGTTACTCAAAAGTTCCACCACACTCACCTCTGTTTCAACGTCCAACAAATCACTGATTCACCAGCAACACACGCTGAACCCATTTTCCTGGTTCTTACAGTGAGTAAGACTCGGGAAGGGTTGAAACAAGTGTATTTTGTCTCCCACAATGCAGTGCAGTGAAATTACTCCTATTTCTCTGAAATATGTCAGTAATTCAATGTAACACATAGATGTTGGTAATGCAGAAGCTAGTCTCTGATATATTCTGTCAGTAGGTCAGGCAGCATGAATCATGTCACAGGTTCCCTTTAATGTTTGGGTGGTTAGTATATAATCACATTTTAAACAGATTATGTAGCACTGGGTCTACGGCTAGAATGTTATGGATGATATTACGGTATATTGAGCGGTATGTTGATTCATTATGGTTGTGAAGTGAAGATAAAAGATGAAAGCATCTGAGGGAATGTGTGAAGAGGAGATGAAACAAAATTGTTACCATGTACTGACTTCAACACCATTGTAGAACCAGTATGTGGTAGTTTGAATGATTAAAGAATCATTTGTTTGGTTTCCTGCTTGATACAACCAACTCTATGAAGTGTCGTCTTCTATGAAATTCAAAGGCTGGCAAGTATCAGGTGAAATATGCATGGCGGTGGAACATGTACGCTAGCATTTCTCTAGCGACGGAAACTGCCTAAAGTCATTGGCTTAATGACAATCCTATTTAGAAAGGGATATCTCTGAAGTATTTTTTTTTGTTTTTATTGAGGTAGATGTTCCTTATCCAGATTAGGCATTGTATGTGATTAGCAATACACAGGTTTAATCTTCTCCTTGGCCAAAACAGCAAATGCTTTTGACTGATAACAGAATCTATTTCTTTTTTCATTAGCGGATTGAAGAGGAGATCAATGATACCATGAACTTTTCTAAAAAAGTGATTAAAACCTGCATCCACCTTTTTTGAGCTCGCTTGCATATAACTAAATTCCAATCAGTAAGCGAAGGACAGCTCCAAGGCAGGGAACTTGATAAGACAGTAATTCGATAATTTCCAGGGTTTGCGTTTGACATTTAGCCCCTGGTGTCATACAGTTCTGTATGAATCAATAGCAGTTACGGTATTCTTTTTATATAGTGTCCATAATTTCAGAGATTCAAGGCTTTACAAAGGACGAGTAGCAGTGGCTCAGATTGTATTTTTTGCATGCAGTTTTAGTATTTTCTTCTTCTACTGTTAAGCATAAAAATGTCCGATTTGCTTTCTGCTGTCACGTCCAACATCTTGCTTTTGCTTGCCGTGTTATACCGTGTGTACTTTTTTATTCTGGCACAATGTGAATCTTATTGTTCATGATGTTCCTCGCTGGAACAAAGAAAATGAAAATCACTTTGTATTCATACCCAGAGCGGCCGCCAGCGCACAGCAGTTGCATTAGCTCAGCATGTATGCCCAAGAACAGACTACTAAAGTATTGAGTGATATTAAAACAGAGGTCTATATAAATAGAACGAATCGAGTCAAAGCAAATAAATAATGTCTTTTTTTTTCAATGCATCCTGAAATTGCCTCTTCCACAACCTCATGCGGGGAGATTCAGCCAATCCTATGTGACTATGGTGTTACTGGTCCTTCAGAAGGAAAGTTTTAGTATTTTATTACAGTATTAGTATCTGCTGAGAGATAATAACCTACAATAATAGGAAACAGATCACTCATTATCTGACTGCATTCTGTGATCAAACAAGTGATGTATCTGCGGATACTCTCATCATTGTATATTCCCATGAAGGCTATGGACACAAATTTTTTAATATTCTATGACGTTATGACTGCAGTGTTAATTAAAGGTGCATTGTTACTGGCAGATAGCAGCTCTCCCTGCAGACACAGCTCTCCCTGCAGACACATCTCTCCCTGCAGACACAGCTCTCCCTGCAGACACATCTCTCCCTGCAGACACAGCTCTCCCTGCAGACACATCTCTCCCTGCAGACACAGCTCTCCCTGCAGACACATCTCTCCCTGCAGACACAGCTCTCCCTGCAGACACAGCTCTCCCTGCAGACACATCTCTCCCTGCAGACTCAGCTCTACCTGTAGACACAGCTCTTCTTGCTGACTCAGCTCTACCTGTAGACACAGCTCTTCTTGCTGACTCAGCTCTCCCTGCAGACTCAGCTCTCCCTACAAACACAGCTTCCTGCAGACACAGCTCTCCTTGCAGACTCAGCTCTCCTTGCAGACTCAGCTCTCCTTGCAGACTCAGCTCTCCCTGCAGACATAGCTATCCCTGCAGACACAGCTCTCCTTGCAGACTCAGCTCTCCCTGCAGACAGGGCTTTCCCTGCAGACATAGCTCTCCCTGCAGACACAGCTCTCCCTGCAGACACAGCTCTCCTTGCAGACTCAGCTCTCCCTGCAGACATAGCTCTTCCTGCAGACACAGCTCTCCCTGCAGACATAGCTCTCCCTGCAGACACAGCTCTCCCTGCAGACATAGCTCTCCCTGCAGACACAGCTCTCCCTGCAGACACAGCTCTCCTTGCAGACTCAGCTCTCCCTGCAGACACAGCTCTCCCTGCAGACTCAGCTCTCCCTGCAGACACAGCTCTCCCTGCAGACACAGCTCTCCCTGCAGACACATCTCTCCCTGCAGACTCAGCTCTACCTGTAGACACAGCTCTTCTTGCTGACTCAGCTCTACCTGTAGACACAGCTCTTCTTGTTGACTCAGCTCTCCCTGCAGACTCAGCTCTCCCTACAAACACAGCTTCCTGCAGACACAGCTCTCCTTGCAGACTCAGCTCTCCTTGCAGACTCAGCTCTCCTTGCAGACTCAGCTCTCCCTGCAGACATAGCTATCCCTGCAGACTCAGCTCTCCCTGCAGACTCAGCTCTCCTTGCAGACTCAGCTCTCCCTGCAGACAGGGCTTTCCCTGCAGACATAGCTCTCCCTGCAGACACAGCTCTCCCTGCAGACACAGCTCTCCTTGCAGACTCAGCTCTCCCTGCAGACATAGCTCTCCCTGCAGACACAGCTCTCCCTGCAGACATAGCTCTCCCTGCAGACACAGCTCTCCCTGCAGACACAGCTCTCCTTGCAGACTCAGCTCTCCCTGCAGACATAGCTATCCCTGCAGACACAGCTCTCCTTGCAGACTCAGCTCTCCTTGCAGACTCAGCTCTCCCTGCAGACTCAGCTCTCCCTGCAGACACAGCTCTCCCTGCAGACACATCTCTCCTTGCAGACTCAGCTCTCCCTGCAGACAGGGCTCTCCCTGCAGACTCAGCTCTCCCTGCAGACTCAGCTCTCCCTGCAGACACAGCTCTCCTTGCAGACTCAGCTCTCCCTGCAGACAGGGCTCTCCCTGCAGACTCCGCTCTCCCTGCAGACTCCGCTCTCCCTGCAGACACAGCTCTCCTTGCAAACACAGCTTTCCTTGCTGGCACAGCTCTCCCTGCAGACACTGCTCTCCCTACAGGCACAGAGCCAATAATTATATTACCTCTATTTATTTAACCTGCGGGTGGCTCGCCTGAAGTGACGGGCCGTTAAGTGATCCTTCAAATTCAAGTGATACTTTGAAGTGATGCTTCATAGTAAGATCACAAGTGGGTGTTGCTCTTACAACCCAACTCTGTGCAGGGCGATTGGCATTTGCCAAAGAACACCAAGGTTGGCAGATTAAACATTGGCACTCTGTGCTCTTCACGGATGAGAGCACACGTAACGGAGGGAGTAGGGGAATAATCTTTATTTCTGGGGCTGCTGTTATGGTGTGGTGCTTTGTGCAATAGTTTTATAAAAGTGCCCTGTACAGGAGCTTGTGCTATGCCTGTGTGTGAAGTTAAAACACAAAGCGCACAGAGAGGTCAAAAAATACTCTGTTGTAAAAAAAAGTCACAGTAAATAAGCAAGTGCTAGTCAAAAAATGAAAAAATACAGGGTATTTAGTTAATACGTTTTTTTGCAAAAAAAAAGTATGTTAAGCTGCTCCACCAATCGCCAAGGTATACCCATAATAGAGCAGTGCTGTCTAATGTATATAATCCCTATCTGATGTATTTAAAAACCTGATCATCTGTATAGTACCTGTATGAACAGGGCTCAGAGAGAAAATATCCACGTTGAACATGCGAGATGAAACAGCTACAATGCAAATGACCCACAAAGGAGTGGTGAACTCCCCAGTCTTGTAGAAACAAGAGAACAATTATAAAACCAAAAACACATAGGCCACCTGCATAGCGGACGTCTGTAGGAACCTGTTCACACCACCAAAGAACTTGAAAACACAAAAGCGCACAGTGTTTTCAAGTTCTTTGGTGGTGTGAACATGTTCCTACAGACTTGTTCGCTATGCAGGTGGCCCATGTGTTTTTGGTTTTTTGTTTCTGTGTGTGAAGTTATGGAATAGAGTGTGAGGGAAAATGGCTGTCGGAGGCAGCGCATGTGCAGATTGAGATGTCTAGAGACGAGATCTCAGTGCCAAAATCTCAATCTGCGCAAGCGCTGCCTCCGCGGCCATTTTCCCGGAGGCCACAGCATTGCAGCAATGGATGTGAGGGGGTTTTAACTTTTACAAAATGTCGGCAGAGCTCCCGCACCACCGAGCACCGCCGAACCTGTCACACCAGACTGGGATGGGAGTCAGATCATTGCCGCTCCACCAGTGCTGCCTATACCCCCGTCCCCGGTAAGTTGAATTCGGACTGTATTAATTTTTTTCCCTATTTTCCTTCTGAAAATTTGGGGTGCGTCTTATGGTCCAGTGCATCTTAAAGTGTGAAAAATACAGTTATTGGCGGTCCTTTAGTTAACTCAGTGCTTTTGCAAGACTGATACATTTCCCCCAGACCTTTTTGCTACTGCTTCAGTTGGCTCTTTTTGCTTTTCTCCTCCCTTCTCTCAATGTTAGAAATAGCATCAGGGAGAGGGAGGCCTCAGAATAAAGTATGGCACAAGGGCAAAGAACACAAACTTTAGGAAAGGAGGAAAGTGCATCAAAAGAGCTTTGAAGGAAAGCTTGTGCTGATATATGAGCAGTAGTCGTATATAGCCTGAATTACTCAGAGGGACTTTTCCACAAGAGTAAAATCTGAAACTTGGGCCAGAAATTGATCATATGTAAAAAATCATTTTTTTTCTTGACAAAGGTGCCGTCTTTAACCAAGGCTTCTGAAGAACTAGTCCCATCAAATGGAGTTTAATGCAAAACTTAAAGTGGTTAATAATTATTGTGTAACGAGAAAATATTTCATATTTAAAATAATTTGTGTTTCAAATCGTACATTTTATGATGCTTGTTGTTAGTATAACAACTAAAGGCGACAGTGTTTATAGTATATTTATAGCCGATATTCTCACACTGTAGGAGCACAGGGGCACATGGTGTTGAATTGAAGTTGTTGTGTGATGTTTGTATACGGATGATGTATCCTTCATTTCTGTCTGTAGTATCAGATCAGTGGTGTTTAATAACTTGGCACTTCCACTGATCAACTGTGTGTAGCGAATACTTCAGCCAGACATGCACAGTATACAGAGCTGGAACATCATGGCTTCTTACACTGTGTAGTGGCTGTTCTTACATACTGTAGCTCAGCTCCTATTCACTCCATGAAGAGCTGGGCTACAGTAGACCAGAACGGCCAATACACAGTGTAAGAAGCCATGCTGTTACAGCACATATATTCCGCAGTGCTCGCCTCTGCTTCCCTTTCACTTATTCTGCCCCATGTCTGAAAAGTCTCATCCGTTAAATTATAGCTCCACCAAAGTCTTCTATAATCAAGGAAATATTAAATGTGGATTCTCTTATCCTTCTGATATCTTTAACTTTTCTCGTGATTGGAGCTGCTCTATACTGTAAATTACAGTGTATCAAATATACAATTATTATCGTAGTAGACTTCAAAATGAACTGGTATTGTGATGAAGAATATAATGCAGTTGACACTAATTCTTCACAGTTTTATCTTACTGGTATGAACAGAATTGTGCCATTCTGTTTATGTTAATTGTCTATATCACTAGTTTATTCAATTACTGATCCCAGCAGACCTTCACAATTACTGCAAGAATGGGACTGAAGACCCTTTAGCTTTCCCTATTCACAGGAGTGTTTTTGACCAATCTCCCTGCAGGGAACTGCACTGAGCCCTATAAAAGTATTCATACCCCATGAACTTTTCTACAGTTTTTCACAGAACACCCCCAAACTTAAATGTGTTTTATTAGGATTTTATGTGATATATCAATACAAAGTATCAAATATTTGTAAAGTGTAAAGGAAGTGATACATGGTTTCCTAAATATTTTAAAAATATAAATCTGAAAATTGTGATATGCATTTGTAGTCAGCCCCTTAACCCCCCCCCCCCCAAGTGGATACAATACTTTGTAAGACCACCTTTTGCTGCAATTAATGCTGCAAGTCTTTTGGGGTATGTCTCTACCAGCTTTCCACTTCTAGAGGCTGAAATTATTTCCCATTCTTCTTTACAAACTAGCTCTTGCTCAGTGAGAGTGAGATTAAAAAATCCCTACATATTTGAGGATTTGTTTTTACAAGCACATTACATAGCACTGTGTACCTACAATTGCTCATTTTGCCTTTCTACATAGTTAATTCTTCT
Source organism: Ranitomeya imitator (assembly GCF_032444005.1). Lineage (NCBI taxonomy): Eukaryota > Metazoa > Chordata > Amphibia > Anura > Dendrobatidae > Ranitomeya > Ranitomeya imitator. The sequence continues at coordinate 150,503,587 of NC_091284.1, read as the reverse complement.
CTTTTCCATTAGGTCTATGACATCACGTGATTAACAACTGACTAGCTGAATCCTTCTATGCTCTGTGTAGTAACAGGAGGTCAATTTTCTCTGCACTAGTCATGAGTCAATGCAAAAGTGTATGGCAGCGGGGAGGAGTGGAGCAGCTGGGTCAGGAGCTGAAGAGGGGAATGATGAATGCAAGGACAAGAGACTTCCTGTTTCTACATAGAGCAGAGAAAAGAGAAGAATTTGCTTGGTGGAAAGGCAAAATAAGCAGTTTTAAGTACAATATGATGACTGCAATATATTAAGAGAGTGAAAACTTTTATGGGAATGCTTCTTTAAACAAGATGAGACAACCCATTTAAAAATATAGTACAATGAAAAAGTATTTTGGTATATATTCAACTGTTTTATAATATAAAAATGTATAAATATTTTGGTTCCCATAAATACCTGAGCTATAACATTATCAGTTGTTTAGCACATATAGTGAACACATTAAATTAAATACCATATATTGCGGAATATAAGATGCACCCCAAATTTTGAGGTGCAAAACAGGGAATACATTTTTTATATAAAAAGTGGTGCGTCTTTTAATCCATTTTAACGGTAGGTTACCAGGGGTCAGCAACTGTGGAGTTGGGTCACAGGAGGCAGAGTTGCTTCTTCAAGAAGCCGGTGGTTGCAGGAGTGAGGCGATGCTGCAGTGCCAGGGTGCTCATTAGATTTCAGCGCCGGTGAGTAGAGTTCCCTTTCCCATTCAGTTCCCTGCGGTGGGTTTTGGGAAAATGGCTGTTGGAGGCTGTTCATGTACAGAATGAGATCTCGGGAAACAACATCTCATTTCCCAAGATCTCAATTTGCACCTGCGCCGCCTACGGAATCCATTTTACCCGAAGCTCTCCTTGGGGAACTGAATGGGAAAGGGGAGTCTGCTCACTGGGGCTGATATCTAATGAGCACCCTGGCACCGCAGCATTACATTCCTGCCACCGCCGGCCTCCTGAAGCAGAGACCCTGCCTCCAATGACCCCACTACACCGTCACCGCAACTCCCATAAGCTCGCTTCGGATTATAAGAAGCACCACCATTTTCCTCCTAAATTTGGAGGGAAAAAAAGTGCGTCTTATAATAGGTAAAATACAGTAAGTAAATAACAATGGCAAAATTTCTACCAAGTCTGCAAAAAAGATGTCTTCACCCTGCGCAGTAAAATGTAAAAAATGTTATTGCTCTCAGAATTAAGCACCATGCGAAGATTTCTTAAAGAAAGGATATTTATTCTACAAAAGTAGTTAAACTTAAAGAAGCTTTATAATTTGGTTATTGCTGTAATCACTATGTGGTAGAAAGAAAATTTACATGTTAGTTGTACTACATAGTGAATACTAGTGCAGCGCCCCAGAGTTTTGGTCGTTGCAGTAATGTCGCTCTGCCGCTAAGGGGAGTGATGTTACGTCTGATTGCACTAAAGGAGTTCACCTGACCAGGTATCACAGTCACACACTACACTTCACACTCCGGCCACGAGGGGGAGCAAAGGGCTCTATGTATTAGACCACTCCTCACACTTGGGTAAAACTGGGGGTTGGATAGGAAGTTAGTCAGAAAGAGCCTGGGAGAGTTCCAGGGAGGACCTGTCAGGGGTGGGATCCTGGCAGGGACCTAGCGAAAAGGACAGATCGTTACGGAGCCACGCCTGGACTACCTTGCGGCGGCATCTTAAGGAAGGACACGAAGCGAAGTATATTGTGGAGAAGTGAGAAACGAGATCACAGCAAAAAGGCGATAGAACCAGTAGGAGTCGTGCCTCGAGATCGGCAACATCCTACTGAGGCGCGTGGCCGGAACGCCGAGGAAGTAACAGACTTCAAGCATTACTTCAAACAGCGGCAGGACAGTTAATTATAGGTTGGCTGTCTCACCTAAATCACCTAAGCAGACATAGGAGGCAAATGTGGGAGAGGGGCGTCTCTAGGGTCCCAGAATAACTCCACGCCTACCCGTCATAAGGGTGCGTCCTAGCCATATCATCTGGGGGACGGAGAGAGAAAGAACAAGTACCGTATTTTCCGGCGTATAAGATGACTTTTTAACCCCTGAAAATCTTCTTAAAAGTCGGGGGTCGTCTTATACGCCGGGTATCTATGGTGGGTGGGGGGGAGTGTTCCCGATGACGGAGGGGGCGTCTCACAGGGAAGTGTGAGTATGCCCCATTACCTCATACTGTAGCTGCAGCGTCAGCGTGGGGTGCTGGGGAGCGGCGGCGGCTGCTCCTTTGTGCCGCGTGGGTGCTGTGGGGCGGCGGTTCCTTTTGGTACAGCGCCGGGGCTCTGTGCTGTGGGGCGGCAGCGGGGGCGTATCTTCAGGGAGAGTCAGTCGGGGCTTCTCCGGCATCTCCCGAAATCCCGGAGGCGCCGGCAGCTCCATTGCTGCGATGCGGTGGCCTCCGGGAAAATGGCCGCTGGGGGCGGCGCAGGCTCAGATTCAGATCTCGTCTCCCGAGATCTCGGGACGAGATCTGAATCTGAGCCTGCGCCGCCCCCAGCGGCCATTTTCCCGGAGGCCACCGCATCGCAGCAATGGAGCTGCCGGCGCCTCCGGGATTTCGGGAGATGCCGGAGGAGCCCGACTGACTCTCCCTGAAGATACGCCCCCGCTGCTGCCCCACAGCACAGAGCCCCGGCGCTGTACCAAAAGGAACCGCCGCCCCACAGCACCCACGCGGCACAAAGGAGCAGCCGCCGCCGCTCCCCAGCACCCCACGCTGACGCTGCAGCTACAATATGAGGTAATGGGGCATACTCACACTTCCCTGTGAGACGCCCCCTCCGTCATCGGGACCACTTCCCCCCCAAAAAAAAGGCACATTAGTCACCGGCCGTATAAGATGACATACGGCGTATAAGAAGACCCCCGATTTTTAAGATTTTATATTTTAACTGGAAAAGTTGGGGGGTCGTATTATACGCCCAGTCGTCTTATACGCCGGAAAATACGGTATGACAGTTGTGAGGACTATCCCGTGGTGCTCAGCAGGGAAGGACTACAACACACAGGCGCTAGTAGGTACACACTGATTTCCACCTGCAAAGGGAACTCTGGATGTGCCTTCCGACCGTCAGGTCTCAGCCAGCCCTGTTAGCAGTGCTCTGGATTGCGGATCCTGAAGTCTTCAGTAAAAAGGTAAAGAGGCTGCACCCTTTGTGTCCTCATTATTAACCGCGCCTCACATCATCACCATCTACACTACTGGGAAGCCCTGGGGAAACACTTCACCTGTGGGAAGGTATTCCATCTAGCTGCCATAACATCACCCCAGTGGACCCCAAAGCAGCATCAGTCACCCTGACCGAATACCACAGGTGGCGTCACGAACACTTGACAAACTCTCTCAACACCTTTCATTGGACGCCCCTTAGCAGGGTCACTGACCGGGTCTGGCCACCGTGACAACCCCAGGACCGAGACAGAGAGGCCTGGTACCGAGTACCCCGCGGCCCTGCGTTTGGGGGCGCTCCAACTATCAAAATGAGAAACCACCAAAAATTAATACATTATATTTACCCCAAAGTGGTGCCCAAAAAAATACAACTCTTCTTGCCAAAATAGAATAATGGTCACATTCAGTTTTGTTTATAAAGTATTTAGAATTCATATATTAGTAGATTATCGGATTCTGTATGATCTTGATTCCTGACTGCAGCTCTGTTAGGTTATGTTTCCACGAGGAGCTATCGGTGAGCATTTGTATATTGCAGCTTTTCTGCACCTGTTAAGTAAAGTAAGTTACTTGCGTTTTTCATTGCATTTTTGAGTGTGTTGTTTTTATTGCAAATTGCCTCTTCTGAGAAATAGAGGACTTAAACTCTATAGCGCCACCTGTTGGAAGTAGCGATCCTACAAGTCACAATCAACCCTTTAACAAGTCGTGCAATATGACTTAGGATAAAAGCCAAATCAGTATCTCAATTCGCAGACACGGTGTTTCGGGCTGTTGGCCCTCGTCAGTGCGAAGCATGAGAACTGATTTGGCTAGGTGAGAGGCTCTGGACTGGGGTCTAAGGGGTATAGTTTCTCCTTATTGTGCTTTTTGTCTCTTTTTGTAGTGTCATGTTTTTTATACTTCCCGTTATTTGACTTTGAAAAACTTTACAGATACAGTCATTTGTGGATTGCATGCATTTTTTATACGTTTCTGCTGCCCAAATGCAATAAAAACGTTTTTTACCTGCAGATTTTCTGTGTCTAATGCAAATCAAAGGGAAAAAATCTGCACATAAAGCTTAGCGTACCCGCAAGAGAGCTTGACATGTTCTACCGTACCGCAGGTCAGTTTACACTGACTAATGAAGCACTTTGGGCATGAGATTGTTATATATCCCAACCACTTTGCTGGAACTGTAAGACGCTGCATTTTCGGTGCAGGGAAAATGCACAGCATCAAAAACTCATCGTAAGCACATAACGTAAAAAGCTAGTGCTAAATTAGATGTGGTACCTTCTAACCGTGTTCTCTAATTATATTGCTAATGTTTGTGAGAGGCAAAGAAAGTGTCCAGGAGCCTTTATTTCTACTTATAAAAAACATTGATAAAAATTACGGTACATTACTTTTACATTTTTTGGGTGAAGGCGAGTGTGGAGTTACCACTTATCCCCTATTTATAATATAACACTGAACCGCAGGACCTCCAGTGATTGCAAGAACGGAGAGGGGCTGCGGATGCTTGCTCTGCTCAATTCATTGTCTAGGGGACTGTAGAAGAAAGCACGGAGCCTTCCCTTCAGGTTCTCATTATTTCACATTTCAAATCTAAACTAGTAAGCTAGTAAACTAGTAAGTCATTTGTGATTCATAGGGAAATTTCCTTATTCCAAGTTATTAAAAAAAATAATGTTGTCTAAGACTGAGGACCAATTATGCAAATTACTCTGGCGAATCCTCTCTTTTACAGTACCTGATGTTTAGGCGCAGCTGGACTTTTCCTATAAATTCTGACTCACAAAGATCTCATTAATTAGATGCAGCTTTGTTAACATATTCTCTTTGAAGGATACTTAGCATTTCTGTCACTTGCTTTGAAGCTCGTTTCTGCCTAAAAATATTTCAAGGTGACAGAAAATCACAGAGCTCTGATCTCCGTTTAGAAAGTACACAGCCAACTCTACTCACTGACCTTCCTATCACAAAATGGTGATGGAGCCATATAGATGGACATCGATGGTCTCCACAGGACCACTGTCATGTTAGCATCTCGCAAATAACAGCCTTGATAAGATTTTTAAAATGCTAAAACCCAGCCCAATTTCTTGTTGCTTATTTACTACTAGATGGTGGCCCTATTCTAACGCATCGGGTATGCTAGAATATGTATGTATGTATATAGCAGCCACATAGTATATAGCACAGGCCACGTAGAATATAGGAGCCCCATAGTATATAGCACAGGCCACGTAGTATATAGGAGCCATGTAGTATATAACACAGGCCACGCAGTATATAACACAGGCCAAGCAGTATATAGCACAGGCCATGAAGTATATAACACAGGCCACACAGTATATAACACAGACCACACAGTATATAACACTGCGCACATAGTATATAACAGCCCATGTAGTAGATAACACAGGCCACATAGTATACAACACAGCCCACGTAGTATACAGCACAGCCCACGTAGTATATAACACAGCCCATGCAGTATTTAATACAGGCCACGCAGTATATAACACAGCCCATGCAGTATATAATACAGGCCACGCAGTATATAACACTGCCCACGTAATATATAGCATAGCCCACGTAGTATATAACACAGGCCACACAGTATATAACACTGCCCATGTAGTATATAGCAGCCACGCAGTATGTAACAGCCCACGTAGTATATAACACAGCCCACGAAATATATAGCACTGTGGACACCATATCCCTGTTAAAAAAATTATAAAAATAAAAAATAGTTATATACTCACCCGACAGCATCCAGCGAAGCTGTCCCGATGCGCGAGCAGCTGCCGCCAGCTTCCGTTCCCAGAGATGCATTGCGAAATTACCCAGATGACTTAGCAGTCTCGCGAGACTGCCAAGTCTTCTGGGTAATTTTGCAATGCATCTCTGGAAACGGAAGCTGGCGGCAGCCGTGCGTGCATTGGAGGACAACGGAAGGTGAGAATAGAGAATAGAGGTGCTGCTGGATGGCTTCAGTCATCGCTCAATATATAGTGAGGGGTGGCTGTAACCATGCTCGGCACTGGCTTCAGCCTCACTGCCGAGAAGAAATTAACTTTATTGCTCCCAGCAGCCTCCAGCTTTCAGTCATAGAGGTGCTGCTGGATGGCTTCAGTCATTGCTCAGTATATAGTGAGGGATGGCTGTAACCACACTCAGCACTGACAGCAGCCTCACTTTCAAGAAGAAATGAACTTTATTCCTCCCAGCAGCCTCCAGCTTTCAGTCATAGAGGCGCTGCTGGATGGCTTCCTTCATTGCTAAGTATATAGTGAGGGGTGGCTGTAACCACACTCGGCACTGACAGCAGCCTGACTTTCAAGAAGAAATGAACTTTATTCCTCCCAGCAGCCTCCAGCTTTCAGTCATAGAGGTGCTGCTGGATGGCTTCAGTCATTGCTCAGTATATAGTGAGGGGTGGCTGTAACCACACTCAGCACTGACAGCAGCCTCGCTGCCAAGAAGAAATTAACTGTATTCCTCCCGGCAGTCCCTGGCTTTCAGCTGACTGTCAGTCAATTCCAGGGCATTGTTACAGCTGCAAGTCAATGAGCAGAGACTGAAGCCACGCCTGTATGACTGAAAGCTAGAGACTGCTAACAGGAATAAAGTTAATCTCCTCCTGGCAGCTGCGCTATCAGTGTAGAGGCCGCACAGCTTTATAACATTATTAACCTACAGATTAGCCCCATATCTGCAGGTTAATAGCATTTTTGGGACATGACAGAGTCACTTTAAAAATACATCCCTTTTTGATGTTGGAATCTCTTTAAATTCAGTATCCTTACACCGGTTGCTTGAAAATTGCTGTAAATGAATTGGAACATTGGACATCTTGTAGTGAGTTGGAGCTGATCAGTTAGTTATTCTCTTGGATTGATGTCAGGATTGGCCGTTCTCTGTACCCAGCAGACCTGAGTGCATGTAACAAATGGAATCATTTTGGCATTTGAGCATAGCAAGCTGTTATGAGGATGTTGTGGTTTTTTTTCCTGGAACAGTTAATAGCCAGCAGCCTGGTGTTCTTTTATTTGTATAGTATGGCTGATTCCATCTTATTCTCCGCACTTTCTCTTCACATCCAAGTACTCAGAAAGATTTTCACTTCTGAATGCAGTGCACTATGTTGCATTCTAATAATGTTTTATTACAGAAGTACAATAAATAATAAGAAAATATTAAGGCTTGGTTCTGATTATTTCTTTTTCTTTGTGGGTTTTGATGTTTTTGTCTATTGGATTAACATAGGCTACAACTCGATATTCTCACCATAAATACCAGAACTCTATATATGGACCCCTATATGTGTCATAGAGATTTATGAGAATTTGAAATAAAAAAGGCAGGTATGCATCCAACCACAGAACAGAGCCGTACACATTAAAGGGGTTAGTCAGAATTATTAAAGTATGGCTTCTTGCTTTCAAAAACAGTATCACGTCTGTACGTAGGTTCCGTCAGGTTTAGCATCTCAAACTCATTGAAGTGAATGAGGAAGAGATGTATTATCACACACAACCTATAGACGAGCAGCTCAGATTATTTTAGGACTGAAAAGAATCCCTCAGTTACGTTTTAGTAATAAAGCACCTACAATACCGTGATAACAAAACAGGACATGGATAAAAAAAGAGGTGGAGGAAAAAATCAGTGAGAGATTTGTGTGTTAGCCAATTACGGTAAGTCGTAATCCAATGTCAGAAAATGCAGAGAAGCGCTAAGGCCAGGTCATGTTGCATTTGGGAGACACCTTTTGAGAAGGACACACAAGCATGCTCGACCATACTTTTGTGCCTGCCTAAGAATTGTGGACTCTGCTGAAATGTAGGTTGTACATAGAACAAAGTGATGCCATCTGCTTCATTAACGTGAAGAACCCCTTTAGAGATTTTGCCCAAATCCTATTTTTGAGGGCTTCTGTTGCATACCCCAGACACTGATATGTGCCCTAAATGCTATAGGAACATACTTTTATAGGGAATTTCAAATAAAATATCAATGTACTATGAGGCAATCTAGTGATCCACTGATTCACCCACATAAACTGTCATGGGCATATAATAAATTACAGGATGGGTAAGTGTAGTACATAGAAAAATTCAGATAGTTCAAATAGATACAGAACAAAAAAAGTGGGAGGGTTAGTCCCGTGTGTCCTCACCCACCATGGAGCACTGTGTCCTCACCCACCTTAGAATACTGTGTATTCTCCAGCTCATGTACACCAGAGTACTGTGTGTCCTCCTCCTTTACCTACCCTGTAGTACAGTGTGTCCTTTATCATACCCACACTGGAGTACTATGAGTCCTCCACCTTACCCACCCTGGCGTGCTGTGTGCCCTCCAACCTACGCCTCTTTCACACTTCCGTCTTTCTTTTTTCATCACAATGTGTCGTTTTGTGAAAAAAAAACGGATCCAGCAAATGTTTCTGCTGTATCCGTTTTTTTTCTCATAGACTTGAGTAGCGGCAGAATGTGACGGATGACCTTCCGTTTCATCCGTCGTGCGCTGGATCCGTCATAAAATTGCTGTCCATCGGGCAGAGACAACGCACAGAGGAACGTTTTTTCTGTACGTCGGAAAATCGCTCAGCGACGGATTCCGCGCTACCTGTCGTTGGCTATAATGGAAGCCTATGGACGCAGGATCCATCGCTGACTGTCAAAAGCAGGAATCCAGAGACGGATGCCATCTTTTGAAACTATGCATGCGCGGAAGAATTTCCCATTAGGGAAATTCTCTCTCGCTCTCTCTCTCTTTTTACTATTGATGCTGCCTAAGCAGCATCAATAGTAAAAAGATATAATGTTAAAAATAATTTAAAAAAATAAAAAATTGTGATATTCTTACCTTCTGGCGCCTCCCGCAGCCTTCCCGATGCTGTGTGTTTACCACCTTACTCACCCTGGGGTGTTGTGTGTCCTTCCTGTCATATCTTCTGGAGTATTGTGTCCTTCACCTATTCTGCTCTGGAGTACTGTGTTCTCCACCTGACCCACTGTGGAGAGGTGGGGTAGACCACACACATTACTCTCCATTGTCATAGACTCTTTAGATTTGTATCTGATTGAATGATGTATTTGTATTTATGTACAGTACTTAGCCTTCTTGTAATTTATGTAAGCCCTTGTGTGCCTCTTTATACATTGATATTAATTATTGATATTCCCCATTAGTGCTTTATTTTACTGTTTTGAGACATCACGATCTAATTAGCTAATATGTATATTCTTGCTTCATTCCTACACTTTTTTTTGTTTTTAGCCATGTCCTATGTGTTTTATATATTTTACAGGTTTTTTTATCCAGCTAATTATAAAAATTGTTATTGTATTATTTTATTTATAGTCTCGGATCCTGTTCAAATTATTTTTTGTTTGATGATGCCCCTCTGCTTTTAGGCGTTGTATGTTTTTACGAAGACAATAACTGGAGCATAAACCAAAGTTAATCAATTTTGTGCTTATTTTTCTTGTTAGAGATTAGGAATGGGTAACTTTCCTGCAAGCCACCATATGTGTTTGCTGTGCAATGGAATTGAGATGCAATACCAGACAAAGTCCATGGCCAAGAGTTGCATGGTTTCTCGATTTGCCTCTGTTCTGTCAAATAATCCAGAACATATTCAGACTATTCATATGAAACCATGTAACAGTAGTTCCCACTAAAAATCATTAAGACCACAGCACCAAATCATCTCTAATTGCATTAACTGCTAAAACTGTATTAGTCCCAACTAGCAAGTGACAAAATATTTAATTAGGCAGATAAAGCAGTTTTACATTGTTATCTATCATGGACTTAAAATTATTTTGCGGACTACAAAATCACAATTAGATTGGGTTTTCCTTCTCTTGCCAGCTTTTTCATGGACAAAATAAAGATGGGGAACTAAAGCCGTTTTCTGAGCTGCTATATTGTAATTTAATATTTTGTTGTTTTGTCTTCTTGAAGACTAATATCTTGCCTTTGCATCGGATTCGAAAACATCAATAGGAAATGTGTCTATGTTGCTGATGCTGGTAGCTGTACGGATTTTGTTTGGTACCACAGATGTTTTTACTATGTGCATATTTTACACTAATTGTTGTATATATGGTTACATGCTTGTTATGGTGCCCCATAGTGTTCTTTTTTTTCATCCTTAGAATTTTCACCCTATTTGTCCAGGTCATCATACATGCCCAATAACTTTGACGCCCTGCCCAGACCATTCTGTACCAATAAAATACAGTGATTTCATCTAACTTTTATTGAACTAATCAGGTTGACCCTCAGAGTTTTCACCTTCATGACCATTACAATTCTGACGAGTGTCACTTTATGAGGTAATAACTCTCAATAACTTCAACAGATCCCAATGATTCTAAGATTGTTTTTTCGTGACATATTGCACTTCACAACAGTGGTAAAATTTGTTCGATATTACTTGCGTTTATTTGTGAAAAAATCAGAAATTTGGGGAAAATTTTTCAATTTTCTAACTTTAAAATGTTGATGCCCTTAAGCCAGAGAAGTATGTCACATGGTTCATAAATAACATTTACCTCATATCTACTTTACATAAGCACAGTTTTTGAAACCTAATTTTTTTTTTTGTTAGGAAGTTAAAACGGTTAAAAATTAACCAGCAATTTCTAATTTTTGCAACAAAATTTACAAAACCATTTTTTTAGAGACCACATCACATTTAAAGTGACTTTGAGGGACCAGTACAACCCAAAAGTGACACCATTGTAAAAACTGCGCCCCTTAAAGTGCTCAAAACCACATTCAAGAAGTTTATTAACCCTTCAGGTGCTTCACAGGATCTGAAGCAATGTGGAAGGAAAAACTTAACTTTTTTTCACTAAAAATTTACTTTAGATCCAATTTGTTTAATTTTCACAAGGGTAAAAGTAAAAAATGTATATACTGTACCCAAAGTACACAAGGGCTACACCCCTCTCAAGGGGAGACCCATCGTGTCCAGGATTGGGAGTTTTGGTCATAACATAGGGACCTATTTGGATTACATTTTAAGACCTTTTGTTTCCACACTCTCATCCCACATCAGGGACATGATGGATCTCCACCGTAAATTAGAGGGGACCCCCATAGGAACAATGCTGGCTAGAATTGATGTAGAGGCCTTGTACTCCTCCATACCACATAATTTTGACACTTTTTGGGTGCTAGGGGATGTAAGTTTATCAAACATAACAACTTTGTGATGAGCCTTCTTGAATTTATTTTGAGAAACAATTTTTTTTACATTTCATGAAAATTTTTTCCACCAGCACAGGGGCACTGCCATGTGCAATCAATGTGCACCCAGCTATGCAAACCTGTTCCTGGACTGGTGGGAGGATACCATAGCTTTTTAGAAGCCCTTAAAGACTACACCAGTCCATTGATTTATGGGTGAGGTTTATTGAAGATGTCTTTGTTCTTTGGAGAGGAACAAAGGATGCCCTCAAATCCTTTGTTGACCTCCTCAACAACAAAGAGATTAGTCTCCACTTCACCTTTGACATTGAGGTAAAGACCTTACCATTCCTTGATGTGGTAATCCCAAAGCCGGAAAGTGGAGATACCTTAAATACATCTATATATCAAAAACTCACTTCCATTAACTAAATATTGAGATGGGCTAGCCATCACCTCTACCCCCAGAAAAAAAGTTTCCCAAAAGGCCAATACTTAAGATTGAAATGTAATTGCTCAGAGACAAATGCCCTTAGAACCAAATCGGATGATTTGAGAAAGAGATTTTTGGCAAGGGGTTATCCTATTCAAGTGCTGACAGACACATTTCATCATTTACAGGTGCAAATAAGGGAGAATTAATCGGTGCCACAAGTTAGGGTAAACACTGTGGAGAATTCTGCAAAAACGTAGAAAAAAGAGTTGGCACTCACCATCTGCTAATATTCAGTCTTTATTTTGACAACATTGCAGAAACAGCAGGGAGAAACGTGATATCCCAAGACGACGGCCGTTTTGCGCTGCCATGCGTCCACGGGTCTTTTCTTTTTGGTTACTGTGGAGAATTCTATTTGTCTCATTTCCACTTTTGACAATGGGCCCCTGACACTAAGGAGCATCTTAAAGAAACACTAGAATGTACTCCAGATGGACAAGGACATTGCAGATGTTATTGGGGTGGCCCCACTTATTACATACAGGAAAAGTAAATAATTGGGTGACAGATTAGTACACAATCACTTGTCACTACCCTCTGGGAATGGAACTTGGCTACCCGACAAACCAAAGGGGTGCTTCAAATGTGGTATTCATTCAGACTGATAAGGAATTTAACAATGGTCTTACAAATGAGATATATCAGGTTAAACATTTCATAAACTGTAAAACCAAAAGTATTATTTACAAAGCAGCTTGTGGCTGCGATAAATCTTATGTGAGTAAAACAATCAGGGAATTCAGGAGAAGGGTGGGGGAATATTTGGAGGATATTCGCAATGGGAGAGATACACCACTAATCAAACATTTGAACGGTTATGCTACTTTCACACTTCCGTCGGTACGAGCCCGTCACAATGTGTCGGGCCGACGTACCGACGGACGTTGTGAGATAACTGCAAGACGTGGGCAGCAGATGCAGTTTTTCAACGCATCCGCTGCCCATTCTGCAGTTCGGGGAGGAGGGGGCGGAGTTTCGGACGCGCATTTCCGGTCGAAAATGGCGGACACGTCGCACAAAAAAGTTACATTGAACGTTTTTTTTTGTGCGTTGCGTCCGCCAAAACACGATGGATCCGCCGCACGACGGATGCGACGTGTGCCCATCCATCGCGATCCGTCACTAATACAAGTGTATGGGCAAAAACGCATCCTGCAAGCACATTTGCAGGATCCCCACATGTAAGGCAATCTAGGACAAAACCGCCGCACAGCCTTTCCTTGACCAACAGCGATACACACGGTATACGTGTCACTTCTTATGGATCCGACTAGCCGGGCGAGGTGCGCGCTGGAAACAAGTCGCGCCACTAGTACTTATGTGAGAAAAAGCGGCAACACTCACCGATCCTGTGTGGTCCAAGTTTTTATTATTAAAACACATACATGGTATCTTCACGGCATCGGGAAACAGACGGAAGAGGAGGTGAGCAGGATGTGACGACGGCCGTTTCGCGCCGACGATAGCGCTTCCACGGGTCTGTCCCGTGGAAGCGCTATCGTCGGCGCGAAACGGCCGTCGTCACATCCTGCTCACCTCCTCTTCCGTCTGTTTCCCGATGCCGTGAAGATACCATGTATGTGTTTTAATAATAAAAACTTGGACCACACAGGACCGGTGAGTGTTGCCGCTTTTTCTCACATAAGTACATTTGCAGGATCCGTTTTTTGCCCATAACGACGGATTGCAATGGAGGACAAAAGACGGAAGTGTGAAAGTAGCCTTATCGTAAGGGAAATGTTGAGGTCCTCAAATTCATGGGCATTGACAAAATCATGAGAGGACGAGACTTTAATAGAATGGTACTACAGAGAGAATCCCGATGGATCTTTCGGTTGGATACACAACAACCTCATGCGTTAAATTAACTATTAAATCACAGCTGTTTCATGTAGTGCACTATGGGATGGACACACATATGTGCATATATCAGAAATGGACAGCAATGGCACCATATATGACATAGTCCTCTGTCTTCTCTTCTTTCCAAATAAAGGAGAATGAGATATCCTTCCCTCACCATAAATGTATAATTCTATTTTCTCTTTCTCCCCCTTCCCCCCCCCCCCCTTTTTTTTCGCTTCCCTTATGAATATCGGTATCTGTGGCAATATTCGTATTGGTTGTCCTGTATATGGGGAAACTCAGTCAGCTTAAAATAGACATTATAGACACATCATACCTTTTTTAAAAAAAATAATACTGGACTGTATCTTCAGTTAAATCCGGTTTGTTTCTTCTATTTTTCTCCCCATCTACTGACCTTATGTCCATGGAGGAGTGAATGATGGGTATATATACAGCTCTGGCAAAAATTAAGAGACCACCACATCAAACCCTGTCATGTGCAGCCCAATCTCCAGACCTGAACCCCATTGACAACCTCTGGAATGTAATCAAGAGGATGATGGATAGTCACAAGCCATCAAAGAAAGAACTGCTTACATTTTTGCACCAGAAGCAGTGTGAAAAACTGGTGGAAAGACGCATGAAAGCTGTGATTAAAAATCATGGTTATTCCACAAAATATTGATTTCTAAACTCTTCCTGAGTTAAAACATTAGTATTGTTTTTCTAAATGATTATAAACTTGTTTTATTTGCATTATCTAAGGTCTGAAAGCCCTGTTTTTTTTTAATTATTTTGACCATTTTTCTTTGTCAGAAAAAAAATACAAAAATTATTGCTGGAAAATTGGGAGACATGTTGTCAGAAGTTTATACAATAAAAGAACAATTTACATTTTACTCAAAAATATACCTATAAAGAGAAAAATCAGACAAACTGAACATTTTGCAGTGGTCTCTTAATTTTTGCAGAGAAATAGAGATATTGTGCCAATTGTATGATGTTTAGCTAGGTCCTGATATTCATGGTACTATTGTTACCATGGATACTAAACATGCCACAATAAAAAATTTGTCTTATGGTTAGAATCACTGGAGGATATGGTATGTGCGATACTTTTTGCAGGACATATGGGGGTCAAATGACTGACCAGATAATACGCTGCAAATATATGCATTTCGGTAGAACAGTGTTGCCGTCCACTGACCGGAAATGACGCTGCACATTGGGTATGCGTTCAAGCAGGAACATGGTGCAGTCAAAAAATGGGAAGCGACGATACAACTAGTCACTTGACATCCCGGAGGTGCGGAAGCTGCATCAGTAATAATGTACAGTAGGCATTCCGATTATATGGACCACCATTATAGAAACTGGAAATGGCATCAGACGCCGTTCTAATGGGATGATTTACCGTACATGTACATATATAGGACCAAAGATAGGATGATGGGACAATCCTTTTCCCCCATGTAAGGGCACTGACATAACCTGTCAGCTCTCTGGGCTTTACTTGCCACAGCAAGAGCCTATATTATTTATATTTTTTGACCCAATCCCCCATGATGAACCCCACGAATGGAGGGGAAATGCATTGAGAGGCTACACAAATATTTATGGGTAAACTTTGAGTTTGAGTTTGGGTACTGACCTTGTTAGGGCAGGAGCAATGCATGGGCACGACGTGGAGTATTAAGAGATCAGAGCAACGTCTTTCTCCTCCCTCTATTGTTTATACTTCTCCTTTGCTCCTATGTGGTGAACATGTTGTTTAGAAAAGAAGTGAGAACACAACTTTGGTGAGACCAAACCAATTTTTTTTTATTATAAGCACTGTTGAATTTGAGCACTAACACTTTATGCACACATTGTCTTGTCTGTTTACATGTATTTTTTGGCCAATAACTGCCAAAACTTGCCCTGCTGAAACTTAATTGTACTTATTGGGAAGGTTCATTGTGATCAGTTATATTTGCTGTACTTTAGCTGATAAGCTGATATTAAAAGTAAAAAATTGACCCAAAATGTTGTTGTGCATTTTCTCCTGAGTACACCGATACCCCATATGTGGAGGAAAACTACTGTGTTGGACACACGGCAGGGCTCGGAACGGAAGGACCACCTTTTGACTCCAAAATTATCTGCAATCGAGAGCAGACGCCATGTCGCGTTTGAAGAGCCTCTGATATGCCTAAACAGTGGAAACTCCTTGAGCGGTCTAGTTTCCAAAATGGGGTTACATTTTGGGAATTTATCTAGATGTGTGGAGAGCAACTTGAACCCCCAGGTGCTTCTCAGATATTTACAACGTTGAGCTGTGAAAATAAAAATCTACATTTTTCCACAAAAATGTTTTTAGCCCCAAATGTTTTATTTTTAGAAGGGTAATAGGAGAAAATGGATCCCAAAAATTGTTATGCAATTTCTCTTGAGTACGCCAATACCCCATATTTTAGGGAAAGTTACTGTTTGGGTGCACGGCAGGGCTTGCAAAGGAAGGAGTGACATTTTGGAACGCAGACTTTAATGGACTGGTCTGCAGGTGTTATGGCATGTTTGGAGTAAACAGTAGAAACCAGTAAACAGTAGAAGCCCCCCACTACTCAGTAAACAGTAGAAACCCCCCACAATACATTGTTATTGATTTTGTGTTTTCCTGGTATGTGAATCTTATAATGTTGTGGTATATGTAAATTATGTAGAGTGAGTCAGGTTGGCATGACTGAGTAGTGTAGAGTGCATCAGGTTGGCTTAATTGTGTTTTGTAGAGTGTATCAGGTTGGCAGGTTTAAGTTGTGTATGTCAGAAATACATTTAGTAGTCCATGGATTTGGCATACAGTTTGAAGCATTCTTTTATACATAAACCAGGTTTGTTGGGACAGGTGTCGGATTGCAAAATAGTGTACTTTCTTATCCCCCTTCTGTAACACACCCAGCACCTTTTTTTGCGACCCTCCTTTCTTTGAGGTTTAATGCACCTCAGCAGGAAAATATTGCCCTGGTACGATACAGGCACCTTCAGTTCCGTAAGTACTGCGGCCCGTTGCTTCCTGACTTCCAGATATTAGGGCCTTAATCACTTCTTTCTGAAACTGAAGGTGTGTAATGGTCTGCATGCACATTGTGATAGTACAAAAGTGTTATATATTGTCATCTGTATGATGTGCACGGCTAGCTTCTTGTACCACATCTTAGCTTTTCTCATGGCACTGTACAGCTAGAGGACTTGATCAGAGAGATCTACTCCACCCATGTTCTTTTACACATATTAGCCCATTAATCAATTCCCAAAGAACACATTCAGTATTAACGATTCTCAAAGGGCCCCCCGAGATATTAAACAGGCCACGGAATGTTTAGTTCAAAATATATACATTTATTTGCAACTAATGAATACAAATTCATCATTTAACATATATAATCTCCTAAATATGCAAGTACCTCCAATCCCAAAAATGGTCACATGTCACTTATGCAAGAGACTAAATGCTGACAAAAAATACTGTAGTAGACGCCGTACAGTTTTTCTGTCCCTAATCTAGTCCTACAAACTAATTTAAATTATTTTTTCTGTTCTTTCTTTACTCTTTACTATCTGACACTAACCTTAACTTTATTCAATAAAAAATACTGTTATCTGATTACTACAGTATATGTTTACTGTTCCTAATCTAATCCTATCGACCAATCTAAATTATTTTTTATTCAATTCTTTTTTCACATACAAAAAAACCCCAAACACCTGGATGCCGATCACTGACGTGCGTCACCGACCAGCGCTCAAGAGCTGTAGGAGGTATACACAGATGTGGTGCAAAGGAGAAAGGGGGAGAAAAAAATCCTGAAAAACTGCAGGCACAAGTTGCAATCAGTGATTTGCATCACTGATTAGCGCTTTGCAGCTGCAGGACGCATGAACAAGAAAAAAACTGCCAATAAACGAGCGTTGAAGTGTATCAAGCAGATCAGGAGCGTCTTTCTACTTTCAGGAAGAGCAGCAACACCAGCTGAAGTGATGGCTTGAGAAAGTCTGTAGCACCACAAGGCCCACCACAGCGTGACAGAACAGCACAATGACCGCTCTGCAAGCCGGAATAAGGAAGTGCAGAGCGATCATTGTGGGGTTAGCTCACGTCTCTGCACTCTGACTGGTGCAATTGACGTCATCATCCAATCACCCCAGTCAGAGCTGGCCCTGGTGACGCTGCGTTGCTAGCCTCCAGCCTATAATCGATGCTGTTATAAGCACCGATCATAGGCTGGACATCAGTTTTTCAGTCAATTTGATCGCCTTAAACACTGAAATCGCTGTGATTGGCTGTTCAGAATTGGGGTACGTCCAAGGTCGGCAAGGGGTTAAATAATGGCAAATTTAAAAACAAATTGTGTGATCTATCAGAGAAATGTATTAGGGCATCATGGGCGACCACTTTAAAGCCCAATTAAAAATAGTGATAATTAAATTACCTGTGAACAATAATAATATTTTTTTTAAATCAACCGTGAAAGATTTTACAATTTTCTGATCTTTCATCCTTCATTTGTCATATTCTTATGCAAATTTTGATGTTGTGTCTTATGTTTGTGACTGTACAACATTAACCAATACTTCAAATGAGAACAGACATTTTAATGTATGCAAGGGAGCGTTTAGTCTAGGCAGAAATTATTACGATCATTCAGAAATGAATTAATCATACTACTGTATCTAAAGTACTGTACATTAGCGCTAGACCCATTAGGCGTTTCCTAGTACTGACACACAGTACTCTGACAAAACACAAGATGCTTACACTACATTCAGTAGACACATTAAATACTACACACAGCATAAGGTATACTAGCCACACACAGCATAAAGTACAGTCATGGCCAAAAGTATTGACACCCTTGCAATTCTGTCAGATAATACTCAGTTTCTTCCTGAAAATGATTGCAAACACAAATTATTTGGTATTATTGTCTTTATTTAATTTGTCTTAAATGAAAAAACACAAAAGAGAATGAAACAAAAAGCAAAACATTAATCATTTCACACAAAACTCCAAAAATGGGCCAGACAAAAGTATTGGCACCCTCAGCCTAATACTTGGTTGCACAACCTTTAGCCAAAATAACTGCGACCAACCGCTTCCGGTAACCATCAATGAGTTTCTTACAATGCTCTGCTGGAATTTTAGACCATTCTTCTTTGGCAAACTGCTCCAGGTCCCTGATATTTGAAGGGTGCCTTCTCCAAACTGCCATTTTTAGATCTCTCCACAGGTGTTCTATGGGATTCAGGGCTGGACTCATTGCTGGCCACCTTAGAAGTCTCCAGTGCTTTCTCACCATTTTCTAGTGCTTTTTGAAGTGTGTTTTGGGTCATTGTCCTGCTGGAAGACCCATGACCTCTGAGGGAGACCCAGCTTTCTCACACTGGGCCCTACATTATGCTGCCAAATTTGTTGGTAGTCTTCAGACTTCATAATGCCATGCACACAGTCAAGCAGTCCAGTGCCAGAGGCAGCAAAGAAACCAGAGGCAGCAAAGCAACCCCAAAGCATCAGGGAACCTCTGCCATGTTTGACTGTGGGGACCGTGTTCTTTTCTTTGAATGCCTCTTTTTTTCTCCTGTAAACTCAATGTTGATGCCTTTGCACAAAAAGCTCTACTTTTGTCTCATCTGACCAGAGAACATTCTTCCAAAACGTTTTAGGCTTTTTCAGGTAAGTTTTAGCAAACTTCACCCTGGCTTTTTTATGTCTCGGGGTAAGAAGTGGGGTCTTCCTGGGTCTCCTACCATACAAGTCCCTTTATTCCATGTCAACTGGCTGCAAGTGTGATTTAGTTATTGCCAACACCTGTTAGGTGCCACAGGTAAGTTACAGATGCTGTTAATTACGCAAATTAGAGAAGCATCACATGACTTTTCGAACAGTGCCAATACTTTTGTCCACCCCCTTTTTTATGTTTGGTGTGGAATTATATCCAATTTGGCTTTAGGACAATTCTTTTTGTGTTTTTTCATTTAAGACAAATTTAATGAAGATAATAATACCAAATAATTTGTGTTTGCAATCATTTTCAGGAAGAAAATGAGTATTATCTGACAGAATTGCAGGGGTGTCAATACTTTTGGCCATGACTGTATACTAGCCACACACAGCATAAAGTATACTGACAACACACAGCATAAAGTATACTAGCTACACACAGCATAAAGTATCCTGACAACACACAGCATAAACTATACTAGAAACGCACAGCATAAAGCATACTTGCCACACACAGAATAAAGTTTACTAGCCACACACAGCATAACGTATACTGACAACACACAGCATAAAGTATACTAGCCACAAACTGCATAAAGTATACTGACAACACACAGCATAACGTATACTAGCCACACACAGCATAATCAAACTAGCCACTGTGAGATTGCACTCACTAACGGGTAGGGGATTACTCGCTTAGCACGGGATTAACACACAAGACCGTATTTTCTTCTAAAAAGTTCAACTGGGTTTATTACTCCATAAACCCTAGGGGCAGAAAACACAAAACAACAATCTACATAGCATGGCAAAATACGGTAACAATGTTCACAGCGTGACTCTGTTCCTTCAGGACTGTGACCATACCTTCTTGGTCGAGTCCAATGTTCAGGCTCACTCTGGAGCCAAACACACAGTCTGGTATTACCTGCTTGTCAGTGCTGCAGGCTTTCCACTGGCAGTACCACACGGAACCTGTTTCTGGCTCTGCAGATCCCTGTCCTCACCTCGTGCTGTTCAGGGATCCAGTCCTCCTCCCAGGACCTCCCAACACCCAGGTTACTCGGGATCGCACAGGTGGCCTGCCCGGGTACAATCCAGGATGTCCAACCCCAGCTCTGACCATCCAATACCCAGGTCACCAGTAGCAAAGTCCCACCACGTGCTCTTCAGGGCTTAGCACACCCAACACCGAGGTATCTGCCAGGGCCTTGCACGTAGACCATTCAGGTCCCCTCACTCAGACACTGTGACCCACACCCTGGTCACATTACATACCTTAAACCACTCCCCTGGGTGGGAGTATGGGTGTGTGGCTAGTGTGTCCCGCCCATCTCACATAACTAGCCCTGCCAACCTCCCTTGACTATTATACAACACTTATACTTATAGGACTACAAGTCCCAGAACACCACATCGCTTCAGGCTGGCAGCGCAGAGTCCCCTCCTCTGTGACACATATATTGGCCATTCACCACAATGCTGGACTTTGTCACATCATCACACCCATGCATGCAACTGCCATGCACTCTCACAGCCTCAATACGCCTCTGTGTGCATACTGAGGAGACCATGCAGCGCCCTTTACCTGTTACAGGGATCACTGCATCACACCACACACAGCATAAAGTATACTAGCCACACACAGCATAAGGCATACTAGCCACACACAGCATAAACTACACTAGCCACACACAGCATAAACCATACAAGCCACACACAGCATAAAGTATACAAGCTACACACAGCATAAACTATACTAGCCACACACAGCATAAACTATACTAGCCACACACAGCATAAAGCATACTAGCCACATAAAGCATAAAGTATACTAGCCACATACAGCATAAAGCATACTAGCCACACACTGCATAAAGTATACTAACCACACACTGCATAAAGTATACTAACACCATATACTATCACTCTGAACTGTGAGTAAGAACCAGTCGGTTTGAAACGCGTAAGGCCATGAGTTTCCCTGGTTACTTGCCTTTTTTCTCTGTCCCCCATGACGGCACCACAGAGAGGGGGGTTCTGCCCATCAAGGACAGAAAACCTACAGATAAAAAGGCGGTATCACACTCCCTCATCAGTTTGGTTTCCTGTCCTTGATAGGGAACCTGCAGCAAGCCTACCTTAGGATCTTCGTGGGAATACCGGGGCCAGTCAGACCGATCCAGGCAGCGGGGGTTCCCTGCCTCAGCTGACTAGTTACCCGAAGCACCACCGCTGGGGTCAGTGGGCCTCTAGGGTGCGTGGGGAGTGGCGGCAGGAAGCAAGACCGCTTCTCCCAAAGAATCCTCTTCATCGCATCGCCAGCAGCACACCACCACAAGCGGTCCCTCCGGGTGGGGGGGAAGCAGTCCCAGGTAACTGCTCCTCCAGAACCAAATCTGCCGCCACTGGGGCTCTTGGAGGCCGGGAACCAGGAAGCGTGCTCGCTGAGGCTCGATCCTTTACTGGAGGCGGTCCGCCGCAAAGCACCTCTGGGACCGGTTAGTGCGCATGCATGGGCACTATGACGCGGTTGGGCGCAATGCATGACTGGGTAATCGGTCAGCGTGCACGCGCGGGGCATAATGGCGCACTGGCAGGGGCAGGGCTGGATATTCCAGCCATAAACTAGTTAAAGGGGACAGTACTCGGGCCGGTGCTTCTAAATGGAGCTCGGCCAGTGTTGCCCAGGAGCCATGAGCGACCCAGACTTGCCAGAATCAAGATCCCCACACGCTTGGTCACCACCCCAGCAGCAGCAAAAACGGCGACCACAAGCAAAGGGGAAACAGGCTTCTCATCACCAGCAACATGACACCACTGGGAAAAAACGCTCAGGATCCCAGTACAGCAAAGGCTCCAGCGTAGCATCCGTGGTAAGGGAGAATCCTACAGCCGATACAGATCATCCCCAACCGGTACTGATTGGTCCACCAGGTGGTGAGTGATCTTCGGGAAAGTTCGCAGCCAATAGAGCCCTATTTTTTCTGTTTATCTCTTCTTTATGGGAGAAAAAGTTCAGGGAAATCCAAACACAGGATCTGTGTGCTTTGTAAAGAAGATCTGACCTCCACGTGGGAAAAAAGACTTTGCAGCTCATGTGTAGAACAGACAGTTTGTGAAGGGCTTCCCGGGTTTGCAACAGAGCTTAGGTCACTAATTAAAACCCAGGTAGAGGACACCTTTAGGTCCCTTCAGGAAGGTAAAAAGCGAAGGAAGATCAGACACAGGTCCCCTGAACCCAATTCTCATGACACAAATATCGAAGAAAAAGATTCAGATACCTCTAATTCATCATCATCATAGTCATCTTGCACAGGGGGTCGCAGTTGCTTTCCCTAGAGGAGACAGCCTCCTTGAGGCAGTTAGAAACACCATGGGATTGGCTGACCCCAACCCCAAAAAATCAGTTCAAGATATTATGTTCGGAGGACTTGAACAAGAAAAGAAAAGGAGAGCTTTCCCGCTTAATGAAAAAATCCAGGCCTTGATTAATAAGGATTGGAAAAAACCCATAAGGAAGGCCTTACTTACATCCAAAAGGAAATACCCCTTTGAGGACTCGGCATGCTCCATTTGAGAAAAAGCACCCAAACTGGACGTAGCCATTGCCAAAGTGTCTAAAAAGTTCTCCCTTCCATTTGAAGATATGAGAGTCTTAAAGGACCCCATGGACAAAAAAGCAGATGCTTTCCTGAAAGGTTCTTGGGAAGCAGCTGGGGGAGGGCTAAAACCAGCAGTAGCTGCCGCCTGTACATCCTGTTCCCTAATAGTCTGGCTGGATCAGTTGGAATCTCAGCTTAAGGGTATGTGCACATGTCAGGTTTTTTCCTGACAAAATCCGGAGAACTATGCCAGAAATTCGCGTTTTTTTCCGCGCGGATTTTTCGCGTTTTTTGCGTGGATTTTTTTGCGGATTTTTTGCGGAATTTTTGCATTTTTTTTTTTTTTTTTTTTTTTTTTTCTTGAAAGTCATTTTGGCTTAGAAATCCGCAAAAAATCCGCAAAAAGAATGAGCATGTTCATTTTTTTTGCGGAATGCGTTTTTTTTGCGGAAAAAAACGCATCCATCTGAACAAAAAATCCGGAATGCATTCTAAATGATTGGATGCATATTTTTAGCGTTTTTGATGCGGAATTATAGCGTTTTTATAGCGAAATTCCGCAAAAAAAACGCTAAAAATCCGGACGTGTGCACATACCCTAAAGGGAAAATATCTCAGGACAATATGTTAAACACTTTACCAGTAATGAGACGGGCAGCTGCTTTCCTGGCAGATGCATCCACAGACTCTATCAGACTTGCTGCCAGATCAGCAGTCTTCTCCAATGCGACTAGACAAGCCCTTTGGCTTAAGTGTTGGACGGGAGACCTTCAGAAAAAATTGAAGCTATGCAACATTCCCTGTAAGGGAGAGTTCCTATTTGGCTCCCCTTTAGATGACATCCTAGACAAGGCAGGGGATAAGAAAAAATCCTTCCCCATCCTCTCATACCCATCCTACAAGCGGCCCTTTCGGAGTAAAAGATTCATCTGTAGAAAGCCACCAAGAACACAAGACAGATGGGAGGACAAAAAGAATAAGAATAAAGGGGTTCATGTTCAACAAAAACCCCAGCAATAATAAAAAACCCTCCCAAAGAACTCTTGCCCCAGGTGGGGGGAAGGTTGTCCCTCTTTCGCGCAGCCTGGGAGAGAATAACCAACCTTGCCTGGATACTGGACATAATAAAATTGTGACTAAAGCTCAAATTCCACACCCTCCCTCAACCATCCTTCCTGATAACATCTCTGAGATCCTCAATAGAGGAACAACTAGCTCTGGAACAGTAGGTTACGGGACTGTTGGGGAAGGGTGTTCTTCTGGAGATTTCCCCCCAAGAAAGAGGGAAAGGGTTTTACTCCCCGCTTTTCCTCAGAAAGAAACCGGATGGTTCCTACAGGACAATTATAAACTTTAAGAGTTTAAACAAACACCTGAAATAAAAATGTCGGTAAAAATGTTGTTTCCACTCTGTTTTATGGCGGTGTTAAATTTAAAGGAAGCATATTATCACATCCCCATCCACAAAGACTACCAAACATTTCTCAGGATAGCAGTCCCTTTGGACTGGCCATAGTTCCCCAGGTTTTCACCAAGCTAGTGGCAGTGGTTATTGCACACCTAAAAGAACAAGACACTCTAATCGTCCCATACCTTGATGACTTCCTTGTGATTGGCAATGTCTGGGCATCACACTAGACTCGGTCCATCAGGAATGTCGCCTACCCCTAGAAAAAATTCAAAAAATGGTGGGGTTGGTGTCTCGAGCAATGAATCTCCCCTCCATATCCTTATGAGATGCAATGTCCCTCCTGGGGTCCATGACAACATGCATCCCCGCAGTTCAATGGGCTCGGTTACACACAAGGGAACTTCAGTGGCAGATCTCGTCAGAGGAAATTTCTCTAGAAGGAAATTTAGAAGGTCGGTTCAGTTTCTTGTCAAACACGGCACTCTCACTAAAGTGGTGGGTGAAGGCGAGCAATTTGACCCTAGGCATCCCATGGGTGGTCCCAGTCTCAAAGGTGTTAACCACGGACTCAAACCCCAGGGGCTGGGGGGCACGCCTGAACGATCTTATAGCACAGGGGTCTGGTCAAACGACTTAAGAGCGGTATCTTCCAATATGAAAGAGCTACTGGCAGTGAAATTTGCACTCTTAGAATTCTTGAGCTCCCTTCACTCACATTTTGTCAGGATATTCTCAGACAACAGGGTAGTAGTAGCCTACTTGAATCACCAAGATGGTACCTGATCCCAGTCAATAATGGAGTTACCAAAATCAGTCTGCCAACTAGCCGAGGACAACCTGGGGTCCTTGTTGGCCCTTCACATAAAAGAGGTAGACAATTACAGGACAGACTTCCTGAGTCGGTCTCGTCTGAGACAGGGGGAATGGGAGTTAAACCAATAAGAGTTCAATCAGATCTCAGAATGATGGGGGACATCAGACATAGATCTGTTTGCAAACAATCTGAACTGAAAGGTGGACACCTTCTGTTCCATAACCCCAGTAGGGAACCCCGTCGCACTAGATGCATTTCTGATTCCATGGAATTATCGGCTAGCTTATGCATTTCCCCCAATCACACTAATACCAGCAGTCCTGAGGAAAATACGGGAAGACAGAGCTCGGGTACTTTTAATGCGAACCGCTTAGTGCGCTTAGGACAATCAGAGATAGCATGAGTGGAATCACCACAGTAGAAACACAGCCCATTCAGACGTCTGTGTTCTTGCCGTTCAACTCTGGTCAAAGTCCTATCACACTGCATAGGCTCAGGTTTAAGCTCAGGTAATACCGCCAACTGGTGCACAGATTTACGCTCACGCAAGCGTCGACCGATCTGAATGGCCAAAGACATAGACTCATTCAGACCAGCAGGCATAGGAAATCCCACCATGACATCCTTAAGGGCTTCAGAGAGACCCTTTCTGAAAATAGCTGCGAGCGCACCTTCATTCCATTGAGTGAGTACGGACCACTTTCTAAATTTCTGACAATATACCTCTATCTCATCCTGACCCTGACACAGAGCCAGCAAATTTTTCTCTGCCTGATCCACTGAATTAGGTTCATCGTACAGCAATCCGAGCGCCAGGAAAAACGCATCGATATTACTTAATGCAGGATCTCCTGACGCAAGAGAAAATGCCCAGTCCTGAGGGTCGCCACGTAAAAAAGAAATAATGATCCTAACTTGTTGAACTGGGTCACCAGAGGAGCGAGGTTTCAAAGCCAGAAATAGTTTACAATTATTTTTGAAACTCAGAAATTTAGTTCTATCTCCAAAAAACAAATCAGGAATAGGAATTCTCGGTTCTAACATAGAATTCTGAACCACAAAGTCTTGAATATTTTGTACTCTTGCCATGAGCTGATCCACACATGAAGACAGACCTTTAATGTCCATCGCTACACCTGTGTCCTGAACCACCCAAATGTCTAGGGGAAAAAAAAGGCAAAACACAGTGCAGAGAAAAAAAAATGGTCTCAGAACTTCTTTTTTCCCTCTATTGAGAATCATTAGTACTTTTGGCCTCCAGTACTGTTATGATAAGGTAATTCAGTACCACAATGGACATAGAGGTCAGAGCACATACAGTGATCTGACAATAACCCAAAAACATAGAACGAGCTCTGAGACGTGGGAACTCTGCTGACCGCAATCCCTAATCCTCTCCAACCACACTAGATGCAGCCGTGGATTGCACCTAACGCTCCCTATGCAACTCGGCACAGCCTGAGAAACTAGCTAGCCTGAAGATAGAAAATAAGCCTACCTTGCCTCAGAGAAATACCCCAAAGGAAAAGGCAGCCCCCACATATAATGACTGTGAGTTAAGATGAAAAGACAAAAGTAGAGATGAAATAGATTTAGCAAAGTGAGGCCCGACTTTCTGAACAGAGCGAGGATAGGAAAGGTAACTTTGCGGTCAACACAAAACCCTACAAAAACCACACAAAGGGGGCAAAAAGACCCTCCGTACCGAACTAACGGCACGGAGGTACACCCTCTGCGTCCCAGAGCTTCCAGCAAGCAGGAAAAAACAAATAGACAAGCTGGACAGAAAAAAACAGCAAAGCGGAACTTAGCTATGCAGAGCAGCAGGCCACAGGAACGATCCAGGAGTAAACAGGTCCAATACTAGAACATTGACTGGAGGCCAGGATCAAAGCACTAGGTGGAGTTAAATAGAGCAGCACCTAACAACTTCACCACATCACCTGAGGAAGGAAACTCAGAAGCCGCAGTACCACTTTCCTCCACCAACGGAAGCTCACAGAGAGAATCAGCCAAAGTACCACTTGTGACCACAGGAGGGAGCTCTGCCACAGAATTCACAACAGAACCTGTCACCCCGAAAATCGCGGGTGAGGTAATCCCACCGGCATCAGGGGCTTATCTGCAGCATTCTGTAATGCTGTAGATAAGCCCCCGATGTTACCTGAAAAAGGAGAAAAAGACGTTAGATTATACTCACCCAGGGGCGGTCCCGCTGCTGGTCAGGTCGGATGGGCGTCTCCGGTCCGCTCCGGCGCCTCCTATCTTCTTTCCATGACGTCCTCTTCTGATCTTCAGCCACGGCTCCGGCGCAGGCGTACTTTGCTCTGCCCTCTTGAGGGCAGAGGATAGTACTGCAGTGCGCAGGCGCCGGAAAGGTCAGAGGCCCGGCGCCTGCACACTGCAGTACTTTGTCTGCCCTCAAGAGGGCAGAGCAAAGTACGCCTGCGCCGGAGCCGTGGCTGAAGATCAGAAGAGGACGTCTTGTAATGAAGACGCTGCAGCGGACCGGAGACGCCCATCCGACCTGACCAGCAGCGGGACCGCCCCTGGGTGAGTATAATATAACGTCTTTTTCTCCTTTTTCAGGTAACATCGGGGGCTTATCTACAGCATTACAGAATGCTGTAGATAAGCCCCTGATGTCGGTGGGATTACCTCACCAGCGATTTTCGGGGTGACAGGTTCCCTTTAAATTACGCTAGTACCAAGAAATAATCACGCGGTATCTCTACTTAAACTTTAGTAATGTTAAATATTTTTTTTAATAACCTAACGTTCCTTTCATGCTCTGTAAACAACTGATGTGGGAGAGAGGTACCGCCTTTTTATCTGTAGGTTTCCTGTCCTTGATGGGCGGAACCCCTCTCCCCGTGGTGCCATCATGGGCTCAGAGAAATACCTTTATCGGTAAGTAACTATATTTTTCTAAACTAATGGTTTAATACCATAATTTTAACCATGTTATACATTAAAGATTTGTATTGTTAAATAATTATTCACCGATGGATCTGTTGATGAATACCTTTCCCTCTTTGATACTGCTTGTTTGCTGCTAACACGAACTTCTCTCCGTGCATGGCCATTAGATTCTACTGTGATGAGCTGGATTTTTTCTACAAGGTTTTTAGTAAATGCCATAAACACAACACGCTGCTTACACTGTATTCAGTATACACACCACACACTACATACTCTACACACAAAATAAATTATACCCTCCACACACTACATACACTACTCACAGCTTTACGTATACTCACCATACACTACAGAAACTAATCACTGTTTACACTTACTGTTGTGAACAGCTGATTAACCGACCGAGCTTAAAGGGAGCCTGTCACCCGTTTTTCTTGTATGAAAAAATACCACCACCTTCATCCGTGCCTGCGCTGCATTCCACAGAGTTGGAAATGATCCACTGACTACCCCTGTATAGCAGCAAAAAAATGTTTTGAATTGCTCCCTCACTGTATGCAAATTTTGAATGGTCCGGTCTGATGGGCATCATTGCTTTGGCGTCTGCTGGACCATGTCACATAAACAGTTATGTTTTATGTTCTGGCCGCAGTAGGGCACATCAGAGTGCACCTGCACAAGCCAGCAATTTCCCTGCGCAGACTCGAGATTTCCTTGAGGTCTGTGGACACAGGTCGCATCATCCACATCAGTCTAAACCAGAGGATGACGATTAACAGCGGAAAGTAGGGACAAATGCCGCAGCAATGATGCCTATCGAACAAGACTGTCCGGATTTGCATACAACATTGGAGCAATTGAAAAGGATTTTTAGGGAATATACAGGGGGAGTCATGGGATAGTACACAAGTTTGCGGAATGCAGCACAGGCGCTGATGAACATGGTGGTATTTGATCACATACGGAAAAAACTGTTGACAGGTTCACTCTAATTTTGCTTGTTATTACTGTTTTATATCAGCTTTTATCACTTAATCTGAAGAAGCATTAAGTCTGGTGACTTGCTGCTACTGTTTTTACATGTAAAGTGTTCTTCCCTGTAGCACCTAATGAAAAAGCACATAATTTACTGCTTTTTATAAAGTTTATATAAAGCCGCAAACTATTCTGCTCCTGTTATTCAGTCTCTGAACTTTAATCAACAGCTCACAACACAATATGATGCCCCCACAGTCCTCACACACAGTCTGATATCTCCATATAGTATGATGTTCCTACACAGCTCCCTATGTAGTAAGATGTCCCCACACAGCTCCTCCCCACACAGCAAATCAAACAGTACAACACCACAAACCCTCTCATACTGTATAATGTCCCTTCACACATTATGATGTCCCACAAAGCCTTCCACACTGTATGCTGTCCCCACACAGTATAATATCTCCACAGAGCCCCAACGCATTATATTCTGACACAGCCCCACTACACAGTATGTCCGAAAAAAAGCACCACTAAACAGTATGCCTCCAGAAAGCTACACAGTATGATGTCCCCACACAGTATGTATTATGCTTTTACCCAAAACAAGATGGAGCACGGCAAGACAGGAGGGCGAGGAAGCTCTGCTACTAGGGAAGAATATAAGGGGGCACTCTTAATACTTGCCTGCACCACCCCGAGCTCCCAAGCATCCCTAGACGGGTTCTTTCATCCCATGTTGCAATCACCTTCCTGTCTCTGTCTTACCTGATTAGTGAGTAGGGCAGCAGGAACGCTAGTTCTGCTCTACGGTAAAGACACAGGGGAAACTGATAGGAATAACAGAAAGCCGCATTCGTACAAAAACTATCTCAATCGAGTTGGAAATAGAGAAGGAAAGGGTAAGGCAAACCAAATGGGTAAAGAGTAACCTGTAAGGAAAATACCACTAAACAATAGTGAGACATACCCCTAGAGCAATATACAGTGGGTACGGAAAGTATTCAGACCCCTTTAATTTTTTCACTCTTTGTTTTATTGCAGCCATTTGGTATATTCAAAAAAATTCATTTTTTCACATTAATGTACACTCTGCACCCCATCGTGACTGAAAAAAAACAGAAATGTAGAAATATTTGCAAATTTATTAAAAAAGAAAAAGTGAAATATCGCATAGTCATAAGTATTCAGAATACTGGATTTGGAGATCCTCTGCCATTCTTCCTTGCAGATCCTCACCAGTTCCATCAAGTTGGATGGTGAACGTTGGTGGACAGCCATTTTCAGGTCTCTCCAGAGATGCTCAATTGGGTTTAGGTTAGGGCTTTGTCTTGTTGGAAGGTGAACCTTCAGCCAAGTCTGAGGTCCAGAGCACTCTGGAATAAGTTTTCATGCAGGATATCTCTGTAATTGGCCACATTCATGTTTCCTTCAATGGCAACCAGTCATCCTGTCCCTGCAGCTGAAAAGCACCCCAATAGCATGATGCTGCCACCACCATGTTTCACTGTTGGGATTGTATTGGACAGGTGATGATCAGTGCATGGTTTTCTCCACATACCTCTTAGAATTGTAACCAAAAAGGTCTATCATTGTCTCATCAGACTAGAGAATCTTATTTCTCATAATCTGGGAGTCCTTCATGTGTGTTTTAGCAAAATGCGGACTTTCATATGTCTTGCACTGAGGAGAGGTTTGCGTCGGGCCACTGTGCCATAAAGTCCCATCTGGTGGAGGGCTGCAGTGATAGTTGACTTTGTGAAACTTTCTCCCATCTCCTTACTGCATCTCTGGAGCTCAGCCACAGTGATCTTGGGGTTCTTCTTTACCTCTCTCACGAAGGGTCTTCTCCCACTATTGCTCAGTTTGGCTGGATGGCCAGGTCTAGGAAGACTTCTGGTGGTACCAAAATTCTTCCATTTAAGGATTATGGAGGCCACTGTGCTCTTAGGAACCTTGAGAACTGCCGAAATTCTTTCGTAACCTTGGCCAGATCTATGCCTTGCCACAACTCTGTCTCTGAGCTCCTCGGCCAGTTCCTTTGACCTCATGATTCTCATTTGGTCTGACATGCGCTGTGAGCTATGAGGTCTTATGTAGACAGGTGTGTGCCTTTCCAAATCAAATCCTATCAGTTTACTTAAACACAACTGGACGTCAATAAAGGAGTAAAACCATCTCAAGGAGGATCACAAGGAAATGGACAGCATGTGACTTAAATATGAGTGTCTGAGCAAAGGGTCTGAATACTTATGACCATGTGATATTTCAGTTTTTATTTTTTAATAAATATTCAAAAATGTCTACGTTTCTGTCAAGATGGGGTGCAGAGTGTACATTAATGAGAAAAAAATGAACTTTTTTGAATTTACCAAATGGCTGCAATGAAACATAGTGAAAAATGTAAATGGGTCTGAATACTTTCTGTACTCACTGTACATTATGTTGTGATTATAGTGCTAATGTTCATTATAGTTTGAGTTTTTACTAAACTTATCCTACATTTGTATGATCTGTTCTATTTTCTTTCTGACAAAAACCAAGGAAAAAACCCTGCTAAATGCTATACGTAGTTGATTTTACCACCTCTTATGCGATCTTTGCTATCATGAACTACCTCTTGAAATAGAATCCAAGATGTTTCCATCAGTAAGTCTTTCGTCTTCTCCTATTGAGAAAATTACCATAGAGATATATTAATTTTTCTAAGTTTCAATAAATGGGATGAAAGCAGAAAGGTTGTCAGACACTAGAACAATTCCTTAAATAAAGCACTGCTCCTGTGGTGCAACAGTCTGCCAATATGACAGCAGTTCCTGCCGACATGTCCATTGGACATGTTTTGTAGTAGAATCGATGAACATCATGATAAATTTGATGCCATGGGGCAAGACTGCAGTCCATGACACTCTACATGAATCTGTCTGGAATGATTTCCCATCTGCTACTGCTTTTTTTTGTCTTTTTTAACAAATATTACGATAATATATTTAGGCATCTGAAACGGTTTCTACTAAAATGACAAATTCTTTAAGACTTGCTTACTATTAAATATTAATACCAGCATCAAAACTGCTAAACAGTGCTTCAAATGTTTTTCATTATCTTCTCATCCTCTTCTACTAAGATATAGTCATGCAAAATGTAAAAGATGGTAAACAAAATCAGTGGGAAATTCCTATCAAGGGAGATTTAAAAGCCAAAAATAAATGTTTCATGTGTTTTCCATGTCAGTGCTCACCATCACACGCTTTAGAACACGATGCATGCGG
Organism: Ranitomeya imitator; assembly: GCF_032444005.1. NCBI lineage: Eukaryota > Metazoa > Chordata > Amphibia > Anura > Dendrobatidae > Ranitomeya > Ranitomeya imitator. The sequence continues at coordinate 150,471,063 of NC_091284.1, read as the reverse complement.
TGTTCGGTGAATGTCAAGTTGCAAGTTGTTTTAGGGAATATGTTGCCTTTAGATGAGACTTCTGCAAAATAAAAACTCACATTGCTCGTTATTTTATCAAGGACGTCTTACTTCATTGCTGGACAGGAGCAATGGAGAGATTGCATCTGTGCCTTGCCACCCTTTTTGTAGCAGTGGAATTTTAAAATACCATATTTTTCTGATTATAAGACGCACTTTTATGATCCCCAAAATTAGGGGGAAAGTGGGGCTGCGTCTTATGATCCGAACACTGTTCTTATCAAGGGGTCAATGCTGCGGGTCCAGAGCTGGGGGTGTTGTAGTGGAGGTGCGGCAGTCCTGCGGTGTGCGGTGGTAGTCCTGCGGTGTGCGGTGGTGGTACGGTGGCGAGCGACAGCCCTGTGGCGGCCACATAAGGTGGCCGCCATTCTTCTGGGGTCCGGCTTCTCACTCGGAACAGGAGTAGACGAGGAAACCCAAGATCTCCATCCACACCTGCCTCTATGGGATGTCTACAGAAAAATGGCCGCGAATGCTGCACAGGCACAGATGGAGCTCTCAGACCGGCCTCGGTGACGTCACCGCTGGTCAATGATGCTGCGCTCACAGCAGCTCATTCACCATTGGTTTTCAGCCTGGATGATCGCACCTGGGGGAAAACTGTTTTTCCCCCAGACATGAATTACGGTGTGGGACAGAACAACCGTCAGGTATAGTATAATGTTTTTTTTTAATTTTATTTTTTTTTACAGGAGATCGAGGGCTTAAGTAGAATAGACGTTTGGTCAATATAACTTTGATTGTTATTTTTAAATAAAAAAGTAAGTGTGTTTTGTTTTATTTCTAAGAATAGAACCCCACTTGCCACCGCTACAGGGCAAGTGGGAAGAGCTGGACAAAGCAACAGAATTGGCGCATCTAATGGATGCGCCTTTTCTGGGCAGCTGCAGGCTGCTATTTTTAGGCTGGGGGCCTATATCAGTGGCCCCTTACCAGCCTGAGAATGGGGGACCCCAAGCCATTTTTGTTTTATTATTTATTTAAATAATAAAAAATAAGGCATGGGAACCCTTCTATTCTTGGTAACCAACCTTGCTGAAGCTGACAGCTGAGGGTTGCAGGTGGGTTTTACCTAGCTGGTTATAGAAAATAAGGGGGGAACCCACGCTGGGTTTTTCATTCATTTATTTAGTCATGGTATATTGCATGTGGCAGGTGAGGAATACCCCCATCATAAGTGTCACTGTTATTAGCGACAGCAGGTGTAGGTTGATGGGAATAATAGTCCAAAAAGCCCCCACCTGCTGTCTCTGTTTTGACTTGAATATAACTCTCATCATTCTCCTCTTCTCACACCGATCACCGGCAGAGCAGGGTAGAATGATGAGAGCCGTCTTCAGCACCCGGCGCCGGGGAACAGCGCTTACTGTAGTGCTTCTTCCCCATCGCAGATGCGTGTCACACAGATGGCATCCATGAGTGTTCTCCATTTGCACGTGTATGGGACATTTTGCAGCCATGTTTATGTGTTGGGCACATGGACACACGGTCCATGGAAACACACTGACATGTGCACAGACCCATTCGTTTGAATGGGTATACCTGTGTCAGTGTCTCCGATACGTGTGAAAACCGTCACTATACGTACCAGAGTCATGGATGTGTGAAAGAGGCCTAAAGCTGAGGAGGGAGAGAAGAGCGATTCTCCTTCTCCTCTCCAGGTATGGATAGTGATTGGTGGAGGGAACTGTTGCTGAGCTGTCTCCACCAATCACTTATCTGTCCCTGCACACGATTTAATGTTGCAACTACAACTACAGTACTCACAAGTCTGAGATCCTTTTAGGAAAGGTGAGCAAACAACCCCCATTATCCGTCAGAATATACTGTATCAATGGGTATATTCTGAAGGATGATGGGGGTACTAGCCATATTTAGTGTAAATATACACTGTAATGTAATGCACAAAGTGTTTATTGCAATTGTGAGTACCACCTCTCTCATCTTTCAGAATACATTCATGTATACAGTAAGTGGGTGTATTCCTGAGGATGAGAGGGAGGTAGTCACAATATACGGTACTGCAGGCACTGTACTGTAATTCACAGATCCCCCATAACCGAGAGTCATCAACAGATAATATTTTTGAATTTTATTAAAGGTTTTTGCACACTATTTGGCTCAAAATATTTTTTTCTTATTTTCCTCTCTAAAATCAAGGTCCGTCTTATAGTCAGGTGTGTCTTATAAAGGGAAAAATACGGTAAATGTCCAGCCTTGAATAATAGTTTGGTTTTAGATTTGAAATTCTGGGCTGATTTGCTTCCCAAAAATTTTTATTATGCAGCAGTTGGGGCAGTTATTGAGGCAGAGCTTGAATTCCAGGCATAACCATAAATGTTTTTATAACATTTTGGCTACATAAAGTCACTAGTCATTTTTGCAGTCAGCCAATATGTTATCACTTAAAGGGAAATGTTCACAATATATATTTCTTAAATATAATTAAATAAGTAGATTGATTTTTTTTTTTGTTTGGTGTGTTTTTTTCCAAGAATATGGAAATACAGCTAATTATTTCTTTTTCATATTTTACAGTATTGACCAGTAGAGAAACCAATATGAGTTGAAAAATGTTTATTGTAGATTTGACCTAGTCCCTCGTCTACTAAAGACCTGACATTTTCCCTACCATTGTGGCTACCCACCAGTAAAGTACAGGTGCTTATTGTTGATCCTGGTGCCATTTGCCATTGACAACAGCACAGGGGCAGACATACCATTAGTACAACCTGTGCAGTTGCACAGGAGCCCAAGAGGTAAGGGGGACCCACTTCCACCTTTGAAATTAGGAGGAAATGTGCATTATGATGAGCTATGGACTGTAAAGAGCCTTTATATTGTTCTTGCCCAAGGGCCCTCATTTGGCTGGGCCACCACTGCCACAGTGATAGCCATTTCATCATGTCTTGGCAGCTACAGGATCTTCTACCCCCCCCCCCCCCCCAACTCCAATTAGGCTGAAAGATGCACATACCATAGAGCAGATCCCAGCAAACTGCAGCCTGCGAGCCACATCTGGCTTTTTGGCTGTTGTAGTCTGGCTATCAGGTCGAGACAGCCAAAGTGCTGAAACAGTGGCCCACAAGCCACACCATGACCTCCCACACCCACCGTCCATCTACCGCCACCCGCTGTCACCGCTATCTGCATCCTCAAGATGCAGACAACAGTGAAAACATTGGTGAAGGACGGGGCCACCGGCTCAATCTTCCACCAATCAGTGTGTGAGACAGTAGACGTGATGACATTATTTCATCACTTTGCCTCTTAGACTCGGTGCACAGGAGGCCAGAGCAGAGTTCCATGTGAATGGGAGCGATTATGTGGTGTTGTTTTTTTATGTGCATGGGATATTTATATGTATATACGGTGGGTTCTACTCCTTCATTGGAGGCCAGCTGTGTTTAATTAAACTGATCGGACTTGATTTGGAAAGGCACACACCTGTCTATATGAGACCTCACAGCTCACACTACATGTCAGACCAAATGAGAGGAGCTCAGAGACAGAATTGTGGCAGATCTGGCCAAGGTTACAAAAGAATTTCTGCAGTACTCAAGGCTCCTAAGATCACAGTGGCCTCCATAATCCTTAAATGGAGAAGCTTGGGACCACCAGAAGTCTTCCTAGACCTGGCCATCCAGCCAAACTGAGCAATCATGGGAGAAGAGCCTTGGTGAGAGAGGTAAAGAAGAACCCCAAGATCACTGTGGCTGAGCTCCAGAGATGCAGTCAGGAGATGGGAGAAAGTTCCACAAAGTCAACTATCACTGCAGCCCACTGCAGTGATGAGACAAAGATATACCTTTTTGGTGATAATTCTAAGAGGTATGTGTGGAGAAAACCAGGCACTGCTCATCACCTGCCCAATACAATCCCAACAGTGAAACATGGTGGTGGCAGCATCATGCTATGGGGGTGTTTTTCAGCTGCAGAGACAGGACGACTCAGTTTAAAGGTACCATGAATGCATCCAAGTACAGAGATATCCTGGATGAAAACCTATTCCAGAGTGCTCTGAACCTCAGACTTGGCCAAAGGTTCACCTTCCAACAAGACAATGACCCTAAGCACACAGCTAAAATAACATAGGAGTGGCTTCAGAACAACTCTGTGACCATTCTTCACTGGCCCAGACAAAGCCCTGACCTAAGCCCAATTGAGCATCTCTGGAGAGACCTGAAAATGGCTGTCCACCAACATTCACCATCCAACCTGATGGAACTGGAGAGGATCTGCAAGGAAGAATGGCAGAGGATCCCCAAATCCAGGTGTGAAAAACTTGTTGCATCATTCCCAAGAAGACTCAAGGCTGTACTAGCTCAAAAATGTGCTTCTACTCAATACTGAGCAAAGGGTTTGAATACTTATGACCATGTGAAATTTCAGTTTTTCTTTTTTAATAAATTTGCAAAAATTTCTACATTTCTGTTTTTCTTTCAGTCAAGATGGGGTGCAGAGTGTACATTAATGAGAAAAAAATGAACTTTCTTGAATTTACCAAATGGCTGTAATGAAACAGAGTGAAAATTTTAAAGGGATCTGAATACTTTCCGTACCCAATGTAGGAGGCTATGTGAGGCTCACACTGTATATATGGAGGCTATGTGGGACTCACACTGTATATATGGAGGCAATGTGGGGGCTCATACTGTATATAGGAGCCCATGTGGGGGCTTATACTGTGTATAGGAAGGCTATGTGGGAAGGCTATGTGGGGCACATGCTGCATATTGTGAAGCTATGGGGGGCTCTCACTCTATATTGTAAGGCTATATGAGGGCTCATGCTGTATGTAGGGAGGCTATGTTGGGTCTAAATGTAAAGATTACACATTTACTTTGGATTTTAGACAAAAACATGTTGCCATTTTTATACATTTTAAGAATTACAAAAAGGAAAATGGGCCAATGCAAAAGTTTGGGCCCTCTCTCAGATTTATGTGCTCAGATAACTTTGACCAAAGTTTTAAACCTTAATTAGCCTGTTAGGGTTCTGGCTTGTTCACTATCATTATCAGGAAAAGGCATGTGATGGAAAATCCCCAGCTTTATAAAAATCCAGCCTCCTTTAAGCTTGTGCCAAAAAACTGCAGCAATGAGTTCTTCTAAGCAGCTGCCTAGCACTCTGAAAATGAAAATGGTGAAAATGGAAACCCACAAAGAAGGAGGAGGCTATATGAAGATAGCAAAGCATTTTTGAGTTTCCCTTTCCTCAATTCGAAATGTAATTAAGAAATGGCAGTAACAGGAACAATGGAGTTCAAGATTAGGTCTGGAAGACCAAGAAAAATTTCAGTGAGAGCTACTCGTAAGATTGCTAGAGAGGCAAATCAGAACCCACGCTTGACTGCAAAAGACTTTCTGAAAGATTTAGCTGACTCTGAAGTTGTTGTACATTTTTCTACTGTTCTGAGACACCTGCGCAAATATGGCCTTCATGGAAGAGTCATCAGAAGAAAACCTCTCCTGCGTCCTCACTATAAAATTCAGTGTCATTACTATGAAGCGATGGCCGGGGGACCACCACGGTGCAGGAAGACTACCGTACACAAGATGAGGTGCAAATAACAATGGGTAGATTTATTGGAAGGCAAGGAATGAAGTGGATGAGGAAGATGCAAACAGGGGTATGCAATGGCAAAAGATAATTATATTCTTTAGCTTGTCATAAAATAGCATGGTGCTCCAACTGTTACAGACTCAATATGTCACACAAGTAAATGCAAACGACAAACAAAGAACGATGCTACACTATGTATAACCTCCCTGACCTTTACTAAGCAGGCCTCATGGCTGCTGTGTTCTGACTATTAACGCCTACATTAGGCCCTGACATGGCCACAAAACAGGAACAAACTCAATGATGGTGGGGACTCAGATCCAGTCCCAGGTGCCCCCAACAGTCTAGTACGGTGGTGCACATGGCTTTCTGCCAGCTCCGTGAAACATGGTCTTTTCCTTGCTTCTGGGTCCTGGAGGTGCTCCTGGAAACTGTAAATCCCTTTCTTGGTATCTTCGTGGCTTCTCAAACTAGCACAGGACAGCCACCCTTGCTGCACCCGGAAAAGTCTTTCAAATTTCACAAGTCCACTCCGTTACAGGCTGTGAGTCCTCTCTTGCAGCAAACAGCACAAAGTTCTCTCTCCAGCAGCTTCAGCTCACACACACTGTTCAGGCTCCACCCCTACAATCTGCACAGTCCAGTTCATTTACACAGTCTATTGCAGGGGAGAAGCAGAACATTCCATCACGTCAGACAAGGGGGTGCAGTCTCTTAAAGTGACAGCGTTTTCCGTACTGTCCATAACAGCACCACCCTCCTACAAGTATGCAAAAGAATATCTAAAAAAGCCCTTTTAAAATAAAACTGTTTGGCCACAATAATCAAAGGTATGTGTGGAGAAAAAAGGGCACAGAATTTCAGGAAAAGAACAACTCGCCAGCCATTAAGGGGGTGGATCAATCATGCTTTGGGGTTGTGTTGCAACCAATGACACTGTTAACATTTCACAGGTAGAGGGAAAAATTGATTCAATGAAATTTCAACAAATTGTTGATGGAAACATAATCCCATCTGTTAAAAAAGCTGAAGTTAAAGAGGATGGCTTCTACAAATAGATAATGATCCTAAACACATGACAAAATCCACAATAGACTACGTCAAAAGGTGCAAGCTGTGGGTTTTGCATAGGCTGTCACAGTCCCCTGATCTGAGCATCATTAAAATCTGTGGCTAGACCTCAAAATAGCAGTGCATGTAAGATGTCCTAGGAATCTCACAGAACTGGAAGAATTTTCAAAGGAAGAACAATGAAAATCCCTAAAACAAAAATTGAAAGACTCTTAGCTGGCTACAAAAAAAAACATTTACAAGCTGTGATACTTGCAAAAAAGGGTGCTGCTAGGTACTAGCCATGCAGGGTGCCCAAACTTTTGCGTTGGCCTATTTTCATTTTTGTAATTTTTAAAATATAAAAAATGACTACATATACTTCTCAAAAAATAAAGGGAACATTAAAATACCACATCCTATATATCTCTGAGTTAAATATTCTGCTTGCAAATCTTAATGTGTTGAGAATAAGAAAAAAGTATGATCTATGTAAATCAAGATTAATATCCCATGATTGTCTGTTTTTTTGAATGATGCTCAAAATCAAATGAAATTACAGGCTGATACAACTTCAGTGGAAGTGCCTCAAGACAAGGAAATGATGCTCAGTAGTGTGTGTGACCTCCACGTGCCTGTATGCCCTCCATACAATGCCTGGGAATGCTCCTGATGAGATGGCAGATGTTGTTCTGAGGGATCTCCTCCGAGAGCTGGATTAAAGCATCAGTCAACTTCTGAAGTCTGTGGTGTAGTGTGGTGTTGGTGGATTGTCATGATGTCCCAGATGTGCTCAGTTGGATTCAGGTGTGGGCAGGCCAGTCCATAGCATCAATGCCTTCATCATGCAGGAACTGCTGACACACTTCAGCCACATGAGACCTAGCTTTGCCATGCATTAGAATGAACCCAGGGCCCAGTGTGTCTGCATATTGTCTCACAATGGGTCTGAGGATCTCATCCCAGTACCTAATGGCAGCCAGGGTACTTCTGGCTATCACATGGAGGGCTGTGCGGCCCTCCAAATAAATGCCTCCCCCACACCATTACTGACCCACTTCCAAACCGGTCATGCTGGAGGATGTTGCAGGTAGCTGAACGTTCTCCATGGTGTCTCCAGAGTCTTTCACGTCTGTCACATGTACACAGTGTGGACCTGCTCTCATCCGTGAAGAGCACATGGTGCCAATGTTAAATTTGTCAATCTTGGTGTTCTCTGGAAAATGCCAATCAACCTGCACTGTGTTGAGCACTTATGGACGTCAGGCCTCTCCTGGTGTACTGTCCTTTTTCCTGTTATCTGCTCCATGCTTTGGATACTGTGCTGACAGATACAACTACCCTTCTTACCACAGCTCGCATTGATGTGCCCTCCTGGATGAGCTGCACTACCTGAGCAACTTCTGTGGGTTGTAGAGACTGTCTCATGGTACTGTACATTAATTCTAGTGCAATGACAAAATACGTAAGAGACCAAAACAGCCAAAAAGGATGAGAGCGGAGAAATGTTCTGTGGTCACCCCCTCCTTTATAGGGGTTGTGTTGGTAATTGTCTATCATTTCTACCTGTTGTCTGTTCCATTTGCACAACAGCAGGAGCAATTGATTCACAATGCAACTGTGTTGCTTCATAACTGGACAGGTTCATTTCAGAGCAGTGTGATTGTTTTGGAGTTGCATTGTGTTGTTTAAGTGTTCCCTTTATTTTTTTGAGCAGTGTATTTTTTGGCCTAATATACAAAGTTAATGAGTCATCTTTAACTTTAAGCCTTTTAGAGATCATTTCATCTTCAATTTGCCTAACTGTTCACAATAACAGTAATTTTGACTAGGGATTCCCAACCTTTTTCATGCCGCTGCACACTATAGGGGGCTATGGTAGGGCTTATATTGTATACTAGATTGTGGCCCGATTCTAACGCATCGGGTATTCTAGAATATGCATGTCCCTGTAGTATATGGACAATATGGACTGATTGGTCGAGGCAACCTTTATGACATCATCGTCGCCATGGCAACCATTATGACATCTACGTCGATACTGTGCCCGTCGCTGAATCAGAAACGTGGGATTTCTATGTCCTTTATGACATCATCGTCGCTGTGCCCGTTGCTGATTGGTCGAGGCCTGGCGGCTTCGACCAATCAGCATCGTCGCTGTGCCCGTCGCTGATTGGTCGAGGCCTGGTGGCCTCGACCAATCAGAGACGCGGGATATCTACGTCCTTTATGACATCATCGTCGCTGTGCCCGTCGCTGATTGGTCGAGGCCTGGCGGCCTCGACCAATCAGAGACGCGGGATTTCTACGTCGATGCTGTGCCCCGACCAATCAGAGAGGCGGGATTTCCAGGACAGACAGACAGACAGAAAGACAGACAGACGGAAAAACCCTTAGGCAATTATATATATAGATATGAGGTTATGCAGAATTATACGTTATAAAGGTTGGGCTGTATGTGGACTCATACTGTATATAGGGGGATGTCAGCATACTTGTGCTCAATATTATGTGATACATTATACTCATATATTAATATTAATTGTATTTTAATATTAACATTGAGCACAATTAATTTCAGCCTATTGGTTCTGCCCTCCACAACAGTCACGGTCTCTAATGTGGTCTCTCGGGAAAATTAATTGCCCACCCCTGCCGTAGAGTATGCACAGTTCCCAGCAGATAATGCTCCAGCATCATTGTAGTCATATGGTTTGTGTATTTTGTGCATCACCTGAGACATGCACTGAAACACTGCACAGATGCTATTACAGATAGCAATATTGAGCTAAAGGTATTTTGACCATTATTAAATCTTTTATTAACAAATGATTCAGCCAGAATCTTGAACTTGAAAATTACTTGGTGGATAATGACTTTAATGCAGTGCTACTGGAGCTGAAGGCCGGTGATGGTTAGCCGACTGCAGCAATCTCGGGGTTAACAACATAAATGACTCATTGTGTACTTATTTTAATGTGATGCCGAGTTCAGTAAAGAAATAATACGTAAAATAAGAAATATTTTTAATTTCTTTTAATTTAAATAGATAGTGAGGCTCAAATCTGGTCTTTGTCTGGTGTGGGAAGCCCTGTTTAAAGTCCAAATTTATAAAGCTTATTTCAGCTAGTATACTTAATTTTTTTTTACTCCTTTTTCTTTTTTCACTTTCTCTTCTCAAGTTAGTTATTATTCAGTTATAATTAAAACTAGATTATCGAGATAATACCCATTAGAATTTGTGTGATTCAATTAATTGTCCGATTCCATCGGCCATGACAGTGGTGGCCACTGCACAGGAGCTGGATTACCTTCTTTAACCTTACAGCAGTCATGGCTCTTCTTATGATTACCTGGCCGAATGTGATGATTATACATTTGCATCCCGAAAACAATGATGAAATCATACTAGGCTGGCCAATCAAGAGAAAAGTCTTGGATGCCTGAAGGCAAGAGGCAGTACTCCCACTACCATACATTAGGCACAGAATACTGTTGTGGCCGATGAAATGGGATGCGCAATACATTAGTCCCAAGTGTATCATCCATATATATGCAGAATTACACTATATTCCCTTTTGTTGAAGAGAATCTGTTACGAGGTTTTTGGTGCTGTGGAGAGATTCTAACTCTGGATAACTGGGCCTCTTTCTATAATTTGATAAATTGCTGCAGCTCTGCTAGTCCTCTAAAGGATGAGATCCCAGTATGTAGTCCCACTTTGATATTCATGAGCTCTGTCGTACCATGCCCCCTCCAGTGATTGACAGCTATTGGTTTATGCACTGTGTAGGCATTAAACTATCAATCAATGCCAGGGGCAGGGTTAGGCAGAGCTCATCATTGAGAGAACTAGCAGGTCTCGGAACATAAAACAGTGATTTTGTCAAAGCTACAAATTTAAAGCCAAATAAATAGCACATTGCTAGGTCTCTGTCCCTATTATGTTGTCCTCCGATTGTGAAGCATAAGATCCCCTTTAAATGTAATATATTTTTTATTGAATGATGTTGATAAAATCAGCACTGACAGACAGTAATTGGTATTAATTGTGACCATATTTCTTGTAATTTATCACAATACAGAGTGCAGAAGACGGAGCTGCCACCACAATTTATACATCAGTTTCACCAGACCTTGAAGGAATTGGAGGCTGCTACTTATATAATGGTGAAAGGACCAAATCTGCTGATTTGTCTTATAATATAGAACTTCAGAAGAAACTGTGGACTGAAAGCTGCAAGATGGCCACCCTCCCAGCTTCATCATAACGCTTTCAACCGATCTGTTATTATATTAGTTTTTCACCTTCATAAACTCAAGCCTTTCAACATGCAGCCATTGGGATCTCAACTATTACATGATTTATTTGTGACACTTTTCTCTCGGGAGCCAATATATTTGTTTAGGTATTAAAATTACTGTCATTAAAAAAATGGATCAAATTAAAAATGTTGTAATCATAATATTCAAACCGTGTGTAATAGACAAGGTGCAATTTGAATCATTACAGTGATTATATACAACTTTTGCCTGAAGGATTCTGTCCTATAATTTTGTGCCATGAATATTAATGACTAACTGTGAACTGATCAGGCAAGTTGTATTCATCTTTCTTCAGAAGAGTCCTTTATGAATTCATTATGATGTACGGCTTGCTTTGGGTATACTGATATGTTTCATACCAAGAGTAGAATTATTCCATTGACACACATTGCGGCCTTAATAATTGTGATGAGTTCATTAGATATTCACTTGGATGTAATAAGTAATTTCAGAAAGCTTAAGTTCTAGTCATAAGAGATTTGAGAGTTTCTTATTTTTGAGATTATTAAACGAAAAGAAACTTAGAGATTTTGACACATACGTACTTCTTACTATGTGATGTGTTGGGAATGTAAGGAGTTAATCAATCTTCACTCAATCTTGCATTCACGTTCCATTCAAGCTGTGAAGTGAGCAAAAATCATATCCCAAAACAATCCACACATGCCAGATGCACAACAAGTTGACACCACTCAGCAAGCATGGAGGCAATGAGTCTCCAAAATTTACACTGCTGCCGGACAGTTAAAAGCAAAAGGCTAAACGCTCGTTGGTAGAAAGTCCAAGGGGTCTTTCAACCAGAGAATGACCAAACTTTTTAAAGTTGTAGGCTTTAAGATAAAAAGTACAGTGTTTTCAAGAAAAATGTGTTAAGAGGCAAAATAAGGCAACTTACAAAAATGCAAAACCAAAATAAGTAATATAAATAATAGGAAGTAACTAAAATTTTTCATTCTGTAGACGCTCTTCTGTTTCCGTTCGGTTAGGAAAATGATGGATCACACTCAGACTCAGGCGGTTTCCCACCATGCAAACCCCTTTCATTTGTTCAAATCATGTTTTTGTATCCCAAGACCTGGGCTCAGAATATCAGCACCACTTGTCAGTTTGTTAAATAAATATCAAGTCTATAACTGTAAGCCCTCCCATGAAGTTTTGGATTTACACTAAATCTGTATACAGGGTGGGCCATTATCTGGATGCACCTAAATAAAATGGGAATGGTTGGTGATATCAACTCCCTGTTTGTGGCACATTAGTATATGGGAGGGGAAAAACTTTTCAAGATGGGTGGTGACTAGTGTTGAGCGATACCTTCCGATATCGGAAAGTATCGGTATCGGTTTGGATCGGCCGATATTCAAAAAATATCGGATATCGCCGATACCGATACCCGATCCCAATGCAAGTCAATGGGACCAAAATATCGGAATTAAAATAAACCCTTTCTTTCCTTGTAGGTTCATTCTACATGAAGGAAAACAACTAAGAATAATGCCGGATGTATTTGGGGAGGTGGCGGAGACATTAAAGTCATAGAGGTTTATCCCAATCAAATAGAATAGCATGTTTTTTGTTTTTTTTTAAGACGTTCGGAGTGACAAAGATATTGACTATGTAAATTTTTTTTTTATTTTGTCAGATATTGATGTTTCACTATTCCACGCCCTTCCCCTTCTTTTTTTTCTTTTTTTTTTTCTTTTCCCACACTTTCATCTTCATCATCATCAGCATCTTTGACATCAACTTCTTCACCTTATTCATCTTCTTCTTCATCTTCTACCTATTTTTTTTTTTTTATTACATTCTTCATATTCATTTTATTCAACTATTATTATTCTTCTTATTCTACATATTCTTTTTATTCCACTGTTATTATTCTTCCTATTCTACTTCTTCATCATATTCTCATTTGTGACAGGCATTCCCGTAGTTGTTATCTATAAAAGTTGGAAGATTACACCTTCCGTTCTGCCAGTCACAAAAGTTACATTTGTCCGCGTTCAGTTTGGCCTGCAGCATCAGGCTTTATCCAGGGGCACCACGAGGAGGAACGGACTCACCCCCATACACTGCTTAGTCTTCTTCTGCATATAATTTAGATAATATCTTTTGCTCTGATATTAAGTCTTATGCTTAATGTTCTTCTGCTCTTTGTTCTGCAGCCTCTTGTTCTTCTGCTTCTCGGTCTTCCATGTTGTCGTCTCCAGGGTCGTCGTCTCCAGTGTCGTCATCTCCGCCGTCGTCGTCATCGGGGTGGTCTTCCGTGTCGTCGTCATCGTGGTGGTCTTCCGGGTCGTCGACGTTAGGGTCTTCAACTTGGAAATGTAGCAGAAGGTACAAGAAGGCTGAGAAAATGCCAAGAACCAGCTGATGGAACTGGAACTCGGATGGCTACCCGAAGGTTCAAGAGCCTATGGAACTACCGAGGACCAGCTGACGTTACTGGAACCCGGTTACTAAGCAGGAGGTACCCGTGCTAAAAAGCACTACCAAGGACCGCCTGACGTTGACGGAACTCGGATACCCAGAAGGAGGCACCTAAGCCAAAGGCTCTGCCCGGAACCAGCTGACGTTACTGGAACCAGGATGGGGAGCAGAAGGTACAAGAGCAAAAGACACTGCCGAGAACCAGCTGACGGTACTGGAACCCGGATGGGTAGCCGAAGGTCCAAGAGCCAATGGAACTACCGAGGACCAGCTGACGTTACTGGAACCCGGTTACTAAGCAGGAGGTACCCGTGCCTGAAAGCACTACCAAGGACCACCTGACGTTGGTGGAACTTGGATACCCAGAAGGAGGCACCTAAGCCAAAGGCTCTGCCCGGAACCAGCTGACGGTACTGGAACCAGGATGGGGAGCAGAAGGTACAAGAGCAAAAGACACTGCCGAGAACCAGCTGACGGTGCTGGAACCAGGTGGTGGACCCGAAGGCCCACAGGAGAGGAGAGAACAGCTAGGCCGCGAGGCAGCCGCAGTTACCGAACCCCAACAGTCCTACAGGGGGAGCTGGGCCTACTGGCACTACAGAACCAGCCTTGACTACCAGTTCACGCAGCCCACATAGGAAGCTCCTAAACTGGAGGCACCCTGGAGTTGGCTAACTCGACCGCACCACGACGGGGCAAGCATAGGCGTCTCAGTGAAGTTGACACAACCCGGAAACAGCTGACGGTGCTGAAACCAGGCTTGGCACGAGGGAGTACCTGTGACAAGAACACTGCTGAGAACCAGCTGGCGGTGCTGGAACCCGGATGCGTTGCCCCAGTGTGCAAGAGCCAATGGCACGACCGAGGACCAGCTGACGGTGCTGGAACCCGGTTACTAAGCTGTAGGTGCCCGCGCTTAAAAGCACTACCAAGGACCGCCTGGCGTTGGCGGAACTCGGATACCCAGGAGGAGGCACCTAAGCCAAAGGCTCGGCCCGGAACCAGCTGACGGTGCTGGAACCAGGTGGTGGACCCCAAGGCCCACAGGAGAGGAGAGAACAGCTAGGCCGCGAGGCAGCCGCAGTTACCGAACCCCAACAGTCCTACAGGGGGAGCTGGGCCTACTGGCACTACAGAACCAGCCTTGACTACCAGTTCACGCAGCCCACATAGGAAGCTCCTAAACTGGAGGCACCCTGGAGTTGGCTAACCCGACCGCACCACGACGAGGCAAGCATAGGTGTCTCAGTGAGCTTGACACAACCCGGAAACAGCTGACGGTGCTGAAACCAGGCTTGGCACGAGGGAGTACCTGTGACAAAAACACTGCCGAGAACCAGCTGGCGGTGCTGGAACCCGGATGCGTTGCCCCAGTGTGCAAGAGCCAATGGCACGACCGAGGACCAGCTGACGGTGCTGGAACCCGGTTACTAAGCTGTAGGTGCCCGCGCTTAAAAGCACTACCAAGGACCGCCTGGCGTTGGCGGAACTCGGATACCCAGGAGGAGGCACCTAAGCCAAAGGCTCGGCCCGGAACCAGCTGACGGTGCTGGAACCAGGTGGTGGACCCGAAGGTCCACAGGAGAGGAGAGAACAGCTAGGCCGCGAGGCAGCCGCAGTTACCGAACCCCAACAGTCCTACAGGGGGAGCTGGGCCTACTGGCACTACAGAACCAGCCTTGACTACCAGTTCACGCAGCCCACATAGGAAGCTCCTAAACTGGAGGCACCCTGGAGTTGGCTAACCCGACCGCACCACGACGAGGCAAGCATAGGTGTCTCAGTGAGCTTGACACAACCCGGAAACAGCTGACGGTGCTGAAACCAGGCTTGGCACGAGGGAGTACCTGTGACAAAAACACTGCCGAGAACCAGCTGGCGGTGCTGGAACCCGGATGCGTTGCCCCAGTGTGCAAGAGCCAATGGCACGACCGAGGACCAGCTGACGGTGCTGGAACCCGGTTACTAAGCTGTAGGTGCCCGCGCTTAAAAGCACTACCAAGGACCGCCTGGCGTTGGCGGAACTCGGATACCCAGGAGGAGGCACCTAAGCCAAAGGCTCGGCCCGGAACCAGCTGACGGTGCTGGAACCAGGTGGTGGACCCCAAGGCCCACAGGAGAGGAGAGAACAGCTAGGCCGCGAGGCAGCCGCAGTTACCGAACCCCAACAGTCCTACAGGGGGAGCTGGGCCTACTGGCACTACAGAACCAGCCTTGACTACCAGTTCACGCAGCCCACATAGGAAGCTCCTAAACTGGAGGCACCCTGGAGTTGGCTAACCCGACCGCACCACGACGAGGCAAGCATAGGTGTCTCAGTGAGCTTGACACAACCCGGAAACAGCTGACGGTGCTGAAACCAGGCTTGGCACGAGGGAGTACCTGTGACAAAAACACTGCCGAGAACCAGCTGGCGGTGCTGGAACCCGGATGCGTTGCCCCAGTGTGCAAGAGCCAATGGCACGACCGAGGACCAGCTGACGGTGCTGGAACCCGGTTACTAAGCTGTAGGTGCCCGCGCTTAAAAGCACTACCAAGGACCGCCTGGCGTTGGCGGAACTCGGATACCCAGGAGGAGGCACCTAAGCCAAAGGCTCGGCCCGGAACCAGCTGACGGTGCTGGAACCAGGTGGTGGACCCCAAGGCCCACAGGAGAGGAGAGAACAGCTAGGCCGCGAGGCAGCCGCAGTTACCGAACCCCAACAGTCCTACAGGGGGAGCTGGGCCTACTGGCACTACAGAACCAGCCTTGACTACCAGTTCACGCAGCCCACATAGGAAGCTCCTAAACTGGAGGCACCCTGGAGTTGGCTAACCCGACCGCACCACGACGAGGCAAGCATAGGTGTCTCAGTGAGCTTGACACAACCCGGAAACAGCTGACGGTGCTGAAACCAGGCTTGGCACGAGGGAGTACCTGTGACAAAAACACTGCCGAGAACCAGCTGGCGGTGCTGGAACCCGGATGCGTTGCCCCAGTGTGCAAGAGCCAATGGCACGACCGAGGACCAGCTGACGGTGCTGGAACCCGGTTACTAAGCTGTAGGTGCCCGCGCTTAAAAGCACTACCAAGGACCGCCTGGCGTTGGCGGAACTCGGATACCCAGGAGGAGGCACCTAAGCCAAAGGCTCGGCCCGGAACCAGCTGACGGTGCTGGAACCAGGTGGTGGACCCCAAGGCCCACAGGAGAGGAGAGAACAGCTAGGCCGCGAGGCAGCCGCAGTTACCGAACCCCAACAGTCCTACAGGGGGAGCTGGGCCTACTGGCACTACAGAACCAGCCTTGACTACCAGTTCACGCAGCCCACATAGGAAGCTCCTAAACTGGAGGCACCCTGGAGTTGGCTAACCCGACCGCACCACGACGAGGCAAGCATAGGTGTCTCAGTGAGCTTGACACAACCCGGAAACAGCTGACGGTGCTGAAACCAGGCTTGGCACGAGGGAGTACCTGTGACAAAAACACTGCCGAGAACCAGCTGGCGGTGCTGGAACCCGGATGCGTTGCCCCAGTGTGCAAGAGCCAATGGCACGACCGAGGACCAGCTGACGGTGCTGGAACCCGGTTACTAAGCTGTAGGTGCCCGCGCTTAAAAGCACTACCAAGGACCGCCTGGCGTTGGCGGAACTCGGATACCCAGGAGGAGGCACCTAAGCCAAAGGCTCGGCCCGGAACCAGCTGACGGTGCTGGAACCAGGTGGTGGACCCGAAGGTCCACAGGAGAGGAGAGAACAGCTAGGCCGCGAGGCAGCCGCAGTTACCGAACCCCAACAGTCCTACAGGGGGAGCTGGGCCTACTGGCACTACAGAACCAGCCTTGACTACCAGTTCACGCAGCCCACATAGGAAGCTCCTAAACTGGAGGCACCCTGGAGTTGGCTAACCCGACCGCACCACGACGAGGCAAGCATAGGTGTCTCAGTGAGCTTGACACAACCCGGAAACAGCTGACGGTGCTGAAACCAGGCTTGGCACGAGGGAGTACCTGTGACAAAAACACTGCCGAGAACCAGCTGGCGGTGCTGGAACCCGGATGCGTTGCCCCAGTGTGCAAGAGCCAATGGCACGACCGAGGACCAGCTGACGGTGCTGGAACCCGGTTACTAAGCTGTAGGTGCCCGCGCTTAAAAGCACTACCAAGGACCGCCTGGCGTTGGCGGAACTCGGATACCCAGGAGGAGGCACCTAAGCCAAAGGCTCGGCCCGGAACCAGCTGACGGTGCTGGAACCAGGTGGTGGACCCCAAGGCCCACAGGAGAGGAGAGAACAGCTAGGCCGCGAGGCAGCCGCAGTTACCGAACCCCAACAGTCCTACAGGGGGAGCTGGGCCTACTGGCACTACAGAACCAGCCTTGACTACCAGTTCACGCAGCCCACATAGGAAGCTCCTAAACTGGAGGCACCCTGGAGTTGGCTAACCCGACCGCACCACGACGAGGCAAGCATAGGTGTCTCAGTGAGCTTGACACAACCCGGAAACAGCTGACGGTGCTGAAACCAGGCTTGGCACGAGGGAGTACCTGTGACAAAAACACTGCCGAGAACCAGCTGGCGGTGCTGGAACCCGGATGCGTTGCCCCAGTGTGCAAGAGCCAATGGCACGACCGAGGACCAGCTGACGGTGCTGGAACCCGGTTACTAAGCTGTAGGTGCCCGCGCTTAAAAGCACTACCAAGGACCGCCTGGCGTTGGCGGAACTCGGATACCCAGGAGGAGGCACCTAAGCCAAAGGCTCGGCCCGGAACCAGCTGACGGTGCTGGAACCAGGTGGTGGACCCCAAGGCCCACAGGAGAGGAGAGAACAGCTAGGCCGCGAGGCAGCCGCAGTTACCGAACCCCAACAGTCCTACAGGGGGAGCTGGGCCTACTGGCACTACAGAACCAGCCTTGACTACCAGTTCACGCAGCCCACATAGGAAGCTCCTAAACTGGAGGCACCCTGGAGTTGGCTAACTCGACCGCACCACGACGGGGCAAGCATAGGCGTCTCAGTGAAGTTGACACAACCCGGAAACAGCTGACGGTGCTGAAACCAGGCTTGGCACGAGGGAGTACCTGTGACAAGAACACTGCCGAGAACCAGCTGGCGGTGCTGGAACCCGGATGCGTTGCCTTGCCTATTAAAGATTGTCTTCCTAGAGCCCCAACTAGCGGTGTTGGAGCAAAGGGTAAGCAGGGGGAGATGAGTGTAGGCCGAAGCCTGCACTGGAGGCAGCTTTGTGTCTGCGTTGCGTTTGCAGGACACTTTGCCGGCTACACACTGGGGGAACAGCTGGCGTTGCTGAACCCCACTAACACAATGGCGTGTGTTTTTCTCTGTGCAGCTAGCACTTGCGGGCAAAAACTAGCGATGTTAGAGCCCGTGTTGAAGCAGGAGGAGGAGGAGAGGAGCAGAGTGTAGGCCGAAGCTTAGTTGAACCAATTTCAAAGGAAACCTTTAACCCCCCCCTCAGGTGTTACAAAGTACAAGAGACACACCTTGTGCAGTATTAATGCTGCACAAGTGAAAGGTTGCTCTATTAATTTGTCTACTTGCACACGCTGAATGAAAGACATACACAATTTACCCCATTCTACAGTCAAACTGTAGTGGATGCGTGACTTGGTTTTTTGATGAGACGCAGCACAGGTGTCCAAAATAACGCCTTGGTGCTTGGAGCAGCTTCCTGAGCGTTGTTATTTGCTGTACAGGAGTCTGCGCTCTTGTGTTATCCCTTGGCAATGCCCTGTTAGCGCTGCCCATCTTATGACATCATTTCATGTTGGCCGGTGCGGTTAACGATGGCCATAAATCCCAGACCCACAGTGTCTTTTCATAAAGCCACACTGCGGTGCTGGGATTCGTGGCCTTGAGCAGTAAATATTTTGGCCGCTCACACACGTCCTTACACCTGCTTCAGACTGGGCGGCCTCTGCTGATCCCTTCTTGCATGCCGCGGCCATGAGGCTGCACAGTCTGAAGAAGGCTGAAGGAGATGAGTTAAGACAGGCGAAGATATGCACTGCTCGTGCCCATCAATCACACCCTCGCAGTCAAAATAATTAAGACAACGAGGAGCATTTTATTCAGGCAGGGCGGACGAACAGGCGCAAGTAGCCAACCAATGATGTCAGAAGACGGGAAGCGCTACCAAGGGGGGTGCTGCGTATCATTAGAAAGGAAAGTCACACCTCAGGGACAGTGGAATGGTCTCAAAGAGACACATTTTGTACGTGTTGAGTTCCACGTGGGCAAGGAGAAAACATCAGCCACCTTGTACAAATGCAGCAGTACTGCTGTACAAGGTGGCTGTTATACATAGAAACACCTGGGGGTGGGGGCCAGGCTCCCTTCAATTTCAGTTCATGTGCCTGCGTGGCGTTTGCAGGTCACGTTGCAAGCTGCACAGCAGGGGAACAGCTGGCGGTGCTGAACCCCACTAACACATTGGCTGGTGTTTTTCTCTGTGCAGCTAGCATTTCCGGGCAAAAACTAGCGGTGTTTGAGCCCAGGGTCAGCAGGAGGAGGAGGAGAGGAGCAAAGTGTAGGCCGAAGCCTGCACTGGTGGCAGCTTTTGGTCGGTTGTGCCAGCGTGGCTTGTGCTGGACACGATGCCGGCTACACAGCGGGGGAACAGCTGGCGGTGCTGAACCCCACTAACACATTGGCTGGTGTTTTTCTCTGTGCAGCTAGCATTTCCGGGCAAAAACTAGCGGTGTTTGAGCCCAGGGTCAGCAGGAGGAGGAGGAGAGGAGCAAAGTGTAGGCCGAAGCCTGCACTGGTGGCAGCTTTTGGTCGGTTGTGCCAGCGTGGCTTGTGCTGGACACGATGCCGGCTACACAGCGGGGGAACAGCTGGCGTTGCTGAACCCCACTAACACATTGGCTGGTGTTTTTCTCTGTGCAGCTAGCATTTCCGGGCAAAAACTAGCGTTGTTACAGCCCAGGGTCAGCAGGAGGAGGAGAGGAGCAGAGTGTAGGCCGAAGCCTAGTTGCACCAATTTCAAAGGTTACCTTTAACCCCCCCTCAGGTGTTACAAAGAACAAGAGCCACTCCTTCTGCAGCATTAATGCTGCACAAGTAAAAGGTTGCTCTATTAATTTGTCTACTTGCACAAGCTGAATGCAACACGTAGACTATTTAGCCCATTATACTGTTTAACAGTAGTGGAGGCGTGACTTGTCTTTTTAAAGAAAAGCAGCACAGGTGTCGAAAACACCTTTTTGCATGGGCGCAGCTTCCTGAGCGTTGTTAGTTGCTGTACAGGAGTCTGCGCTCTTGTGATCCTTTGGCCATGCGCTGTGAGCGCTTCCTGTCTTATGACCTCATTTCATGTTGGCCGTTGCGGTTAGCGATGGACATGAATCCCAGACCCACAGTGTGTTTTTAAAAAATCACACTGCGGTGCTGGGATTCGTGCCCTGGTGCAGTAAATATGTTTGCCGCTCACACATGTCCTTACACCTGCTTCAGACTGGACGGCCTCATCTGATCCCTTATCGCATGCCGCGGCCATGAGGCCGCACAGTCAGAAGAAGGCGGAAGGAGGGGAGTGAAAACAGGGGAACATATGCACTGCTCGTGCCCATCAATCACACCCTCGCAGTCAAAATATATGAGACAACGGGGGGCGTTGTGTCGGGCAGGGGGGACGCACAGGCACAGCCAGCCAACCAATGATGTCAGGAGACGGGCAGCGCTAACAATGGGGGTGCTGCGTGTCATTAAAAAGGAAAGTCACACCTCAGGGACATTGTAATGGTCTGTAATGAGACACATTTTGTACTTGTTGAGTTCCACGTGTGCAAGGAGAAAAAGTCAGCCACCTTGTACAAATGCAGCAGTACTGCTGTACAAGGTGGCTGTTATACATAGAAACACCTGGGGGGGTGGGGGGCAGGCTCCCTTCAATTTCAGTTCATGTGCCTGCGTGGCGTTTGCAGGTCACGTTGCAAGCTACACAGCTGGGGAACAGCTGGCGTTGCTGAACCCCACTGACACATTGACTGGTGTTTTTCTCTGTGCAGATTGCATGTCCGGGCAAAAACTAGCGGTGTTAGAGCCCAGGGTCAGCAGGAGGAGGAGGAGAGGAGCAAAGTGTAGGCCGAAGCCTGCACTGGTGGCAGCTTTTGTTCTGTTGTGCCAGCGTGGCTTGTGCTGGACACGTTGCCGACTACACAGCAGGGGAACAGCTGGCGGTGCTGAACCCCACTAACACATTGGCTGGTGTTTTTCTCTGTGCAGCTAGCATTTCCGGGCAAAAACTAGCGGTGTTTGAGCCCAGGGTCAGCAGGAGGAGTAGAGGAGCAGAGTGTAGGCCGAAGCCTAGTTGAACCAATTTCAAAGGTTACCTTTAACCCCCCCCTCAGGTGTTGCAAGGTACAAGAGCCACACCTTGAACAGCATTAATGATGCACAAGTCAAAGGTTGCTCTATTTAATTTTGCTCCTTGCACACGCTGAATTAAACACGTACACTATTTAGCCCATTATACTGTCAAACAGTTGTGGAGGCGTGACTTGTCTTTTTAACGAGACGCAGCACAGGTGTCAAAATTTGCACCTAGGTACTGGGCGCAGATTCCTGAGCGTTGTTATTTGCTGTACAGGAGTCTGCGCTCTTGTGTTATCCCTTGGCAATACCCTGTTAGTGCAGGCCGTCTCATGACCTCATTTCATGTTGGCCGGTGCGGTTAACGATGGCCATAAATCCCAGACCCACAGTGGCTTTTCCTAAAGTCACACTGCGGTGCTGGGATTCGTGGCCTTGTGCAGTAAATATGTTCGCCGCTCACACATGTCCTTACACCTGCTTCAGACTGGGCGGCCTCAGCTGATCCCTTATCGCATGCCGCGGCCATGAGGCCGCACAGTCAGAAGAAGGCGGAAGGAGGGGAGTGAAAACAGGGGAACATATGCACTGCTCGTGCCCATCAATCACACCCTCGCAGTCAAAATATATGAGACAACGGGGGGCGTTGTGTCGGGCAGGGGGGACGCACAGGCACAGCCAGCCAACCAATGATGTCAGGAGACGGGCAGCGCTAACAATGGGGGTGCTGCGTGTCATTAAAAAGGAAAGTCACACCTCAGGGACATTGTAATGGTCTGTAATGAGACACATTTTGTACTTGTTGAGTTCCACGTGTGCAAGGAGAAAAAGTCAGCCACCTTGTACAAATGCAGCAGTACTGCTGTACAAGGTGGCTGTTATACATAGAAACACCTGGGGGGGTGGGGGGCAGGCTCCCTTCAATTTCAGTTCATGTGCCTGCGTGGCGTTTGCAGGTCACGTTGCAAGCTACACAGCAGGGGAACAGCTGGCGTTGCTGAACCCCACTGACACATTGACTGGTGTTTTTCTCTGTGCAGATTGCATGTCCGGGCAAAAACTAGCGGTGTTAGAGCCCAGGGTCAGCAGGAGGAGGAGGAGAGGAGCAAAGTGTAGGCCGAAGCCTGCACTGGTGGCAGCTTTTGTTCTGTTGTGCCAGCGTGGCTTGTGCTGGACACGTTGCCGACTACACAGCAGGGGAACAGCTGGCGGTGCTGAACCCCACTAACACATTGGCTGGTGTTTTTCTCTGTGCAGCTAGCATTTCCGGGCAAAAACTAGCGGTGTTTGAGCCCAGGGTCAGCAGGAGGAGTAGAGGAGCAGAGTGTAGGCCGAAGCCTAGTTGAACCAATTTCAAAGGTTACCTTTAACCCCCCCCTCAGGTGTTGCAAGGTACAAGAGCCACACCTTGAACAGCATTAATGATGCACAAGTCAAAGGTTGCTCTATTTAATTTTGCTCCTTGCACACGCTGAATTAAACACGTACACTATTTAGCCCATTATACTGTCAAACAGTTGTGGAGGCGTGACTTGTCTTTTTAACGAGACGCAGCACAGGTGTCAAAATTTGCACCTAGGTACTGGGCGCAGATTCCTGAGCGTTGTTATTTGCTGTACAGGAGTCTGCGCTCTTGTGTTATCCCTTGGCAATACCCTGTTAGTGCAGGCCGTCTCATGACCTCATTTCATGTTGGCCGGTGCGGTTAACGATGGCCATAAATCCCAGACCCACAGTGGCTTTTCCTAAAGTCACACTGCGGTGCTGGGATTCGTGGCCTTGTGCAGTAAATATGTTCGCCGCTCACACATGTCCTTACACCTGCTTCAGACTGGGCGGCCTCAGCTGATCCCTTATCGCATGCCGCGGCCATGAGGCCGCACAGTCAGAAGAAGGCGGAAGGAGGGGAGTGAAAACAGGGGAACATATGCACTGCTCGTGCCCATCAATCACACCCTCGCAGTCAAAATATATGAGACAACGGGGGGCGTTGTGTCGGGCAGGGGGGACGCACAGGCACAGCCAGCCAACCAATGATGTCAGGAGACGGGCAGCGCTAACAATGGGGGTGCTGCGTGTCATTAAAAAGGAAAGTCACACCTCAGGGACATTGTAATGGTCTGTAATGAGACACATTTTGTACTTGTTGAGTTCCACGTGTGCAAGGAGAAAAAGTCAGCCACCTTGTACAAATGCAGCAGTACTGCTGTACAAGGTGGCTGTTATACATAGAAACACCTGGGGGGGTGGGGGGCAGGCTCCCTTCAATTTCAGTTCATGTGCCTGCGTGGCGTTTGCAGGTCACGTTGCAAGCTACACAGCAGGGGAACAGCTGGCGTTGCTGAACCCCACTGACACATTGACTGGTGTTTTTCTCTGTGCAGATTGCATGTCCGGGCAAAAACTAGCGGTGTTAGAGCCCAGGGTCAGCAGGAGGAGGAGGAGAGGAGCAAAGTGTAGGCCGAAGCCTGCACTGGTGGCAGCTTTTGTTCTGTTGTGCCAGCGTGGCTTGTGCTGGACACGTTGCCGACTACACAGCAGGGGAACAGCTGGCGGTGCTGAACCCCACTAACACATTGGCTGGTGTTTTTCTCTGTGCAGCTAGCATTTCCGGGCAAAAACTAGCGGTGTTTGAGCCCAGGGTCAGCAGGAGGAGTAGAGGAGCAGAGTGTAGGCCGAAGCCTAGTTGAACCAATTTCAAAGGTTACCTTTAACCCCCCCCTCAGGTGTTGCAAGGTACAAGAGCCACACCTTGAACAGCATTAATGATGCACAAGTCAAAGGTTGCTCTATTTAATTTTGCTCCTTGCACACGCTGAATTAAACACGTACACTATTTAGCCCATTATACTGTCAAACAGTTGTGGAGGCGTGACTTGTCTTTTTAACGAGACGCAGCACAGGTGTCAAAATTTGCACCTAGGTACTGGGCGCAGATTCCTGAGCGTTGTTATTTGCTGTACAGGAGTCTGCGCTCTTGTGTTATCCCTTGGCAATACCCTGTTAGTGCAGGCCGTCTCATGACCTCATTTCATGTTGGCCGGTGCGGTTAACGATGGCCATAAATCCCAGACCCACAGTGGCTTTTCCTAAAGTCACACTGCGGTGCTGGGATTCGTGGCCTTGTGCAGTAAATATGTTCGCCGCTCACACATGTCCTTACACCTGCTTCAGACTGGGCGGCCTCAGCTGATCCCTTATCGCATGCCGCGGCCATGAGGCCGCACAGTCAGAAGAAGGCGGAAGGAGGGGAGTGAAAACAGGGGAACATATGCACTGCTCGTGCCCATCAATCACACCCTCGCAGTCAAAATATATGAGACAACGGGGGGCGTTGTGTCGGGCAGGGGGGACGCACAGGCACAGCCAGCCAACCAATGATGTCAGGAGACGGGCAGCGCTAACAATGGGGGTGCTGCGTGTCATTAAAAAGGAAAGTCACACCTCAGGGACATTGTAATGGTCTGTAATGAGACACATTTTGTACTTGTTGAGTTCCACGTGTGCAAGGAGAAAAAGTCAGCCACCTTGTACAAATGCAGCAGTACTGCTGTACAAGGTGGCTGTTATACATAGAAACACCTGGGGGGGTGGGGGGCAGGCTCCCTTCAATTTCAGTTCATGTGCCTGCGTGGCGTTTGCAGGTCACGTTGCAAGCTACACAGCAGGGGAACAGCTGGCGTTGCTGAACCCCACTAACACATTGGCTGGTGTTTTTCTCTGTGCAGCTAGCATGTCCGGGCAGAAACTGGCGTTGTTTGAGCCCAGGGTCAGCAGGAGGAGGAGAGGAGCAAAGTGTAGGCCGAAGCCTGCACTGGTGGCAGCTTTTGGTCGGTTGTGCCAGCGTGGCTTGTGCTGGACACGATGCCGGCTACACAGCGGGGGAACAGCAGGCGGTGCTGAACCCCACTAACACATTGGCTGGTGTTTTTCTCTGTGCAGCTAGCATGTCCGGGCAGAAACTGGCGTTGTTTGAGCCCAGGGTCAGCAGGAGGAGGAGAGGAGCAAAGTGTAGGCCGAAGCCTGCACTGGTGGCAGCTTTTGGTCGGTTGTGCCAGCGTGGCTTGTGCTGGACACGTTGCCGACTACACAGCAGGGGAACAGCTGGCGGTGCTGAACCCCACTAACACATTGGCTGGTGTTTTTCTCTGTGCAGCTAGCATTTCCGGGCAAAAACTAGCGGTGTTTGAGCCCAGGGTCAGCAGGAGGAGTAGAGGAGCAGAGTGTAGGCCGAAGCCTAGTTGAACCAATTTCAAAGGTTACCTTTAACCCCCCCCTCAGGTGTTGCAAGGTACAAGAGCCACACCTTGTGCAGCATTAATGCTGCACAAGTAAAAGGTTGCTCTATTTGTTTTGCTCCTTGCACACGCTGACTAAAACACGTACACTATTTAGCCCATTATACTGTCAAACAGTTGTGGAGGCGTGACTTGTCTTTTTAACGAGACGCAGCACAGGTGTCAAAATTTGCACCTAGGTACTGGGCGCAGATTCCTGAGCGTTGTTATTTGCTGTACAGGAGTCTGCGCTATTGTGATCCCTTGGCCATGCGCTGTGAGCGCTTCCTGTCTTCTGACCTCATTTCATGTCGGCCGTTGCGGTTAGCGATGGACATGAATCCCAGACCCACAGTGTGTTTTTAAAAAATCACACTGCGGTGCTGGGATTCGTGCCCTGGTGCACTAAATATGTTTGCCGCTCACACATGTCCTTACACCTGCTTCAGACTGGGCGGCCTCATCTGATCCCTTATCGCCTGCCGCGGCCATGAGGACACCCAGTCTGAAGAAGGCGGAAGGAGATGAGTGAACACAGGCAAACATATGCACTGCACATGCCCATCAATCACACCCTCGCTGTCCAAAAAAATAAGACACCGAGGGCCGTTGTTTCGAGCAGGGGAGATGCACAGGCGCAGCCAGCTAACCAATGATGTCAAAAGACGGGCAGCGCTAACAAGGGTGGTGCTGCGTGTCATTACAAAGGAAAGTCACACCTCAGGGACATTGTAATGGTCTCTAATGAGACACATTTTGTACGTGTTGAGTTCCACGTGGGCAAGGAGAAAAAGTCAGCCACCTCGTACAAATGCAGCAGTACTGCTGTACAAGGTGGCTGATATACATAGAAACACCTGTGGGTGGGGGGCAGGCTCCCTTCAATTTCAGTTCATGTGCCTGCGTGGCGTTTGCAGGTCACGTTGCAAGCTACACAGCAGGGGAACAGCTGGCGTTGCTGAACCCCACTGACACATTGACTGGTGTTTTTCTCTGTGCAGATTGCATGTCCGGGCAAAAACTAGCGGTGTTAGAGCCCAGGGTCAGCAGGAGGAGGAGGAGAGGAGCAAAGTGTAGGCCGAAGCCTGCACTGGTGGCAGCTTTTGGTCGGTTGTGCCAGCGTGGCTTGTGCTGGACACGATGCCGGCTACACAGCGGGGGAACAGCAGGCGGTGCTGAACCCCACTAACACATTGGCTGGTGTTTTTCTCTGTGCAGCTAGCATGTCCGGGCAGAAACTGGCGTTGTTTGAGCCCAGGGTCAGCAGGAGGAGGAGAGGAGCAGAGTGTAGGCCGAAGCCTAGTTGAACCAATTTCAAAGGTTACCTTTAACCCCCCCCTCAGGTGTTGCAAGGTACAAGAGCCACACCTTGTGCAGCATTAATGCTGCACAAGTAAAAGGTTGCTCTATTTGTTTTGCTCCTTGCACACGCTGACTAAAACACGTACACTATTTAGCCCATTATACTGTCAAACAGTTGTGGAGGCGTGACTTGTCTTTTTAACGAGACGCAGCACAGGTGTCAAAATTTGCACCTAGGTACTGGGCGCAGATTCCTGAGCGTTGTTATTTGCTGTACAGGAGTCTGCGCTATTGTGATCCCTTGGCCATGCGCTGTGAGCGCTTCCTGTCTTCTGACCTCATTTCATGTCGGCCGTTGCGGTTAGCGATGGACATGAATCCCAGACCCACAGTGTGTTTTCAAACAATCACACTACGTGGCTGGGATTCGTGGCCTTGTGCAGTAAATAGGTTTGCCGCTTACACATGTCCTTACACCGGCTCCAGACTGGGCGGCCTCAGCTGATCCCTTATCGCCTACCACGGCCAGGAGGCCGCACAGTCTGAAGAAGGCGGAAGGAGATGAGTTAAGACAGGCGAACATATGCACTGCTCGTGCCCATAAACCACACCCTCGCTGACAAAATAAATATGACAACGAGGGGCGTTGTTTCTAGCAGGGCGGATGCACAGGCGCAGCCAGCTAACCATGATGACAAAAGACGGGAAACGCTACCAAGGGGGGTGCTGCGTATCATTACAAAGGAAAGTCACACCTCAGGGACAGTGGAATGGTCTCAATGAGACACATTTTGTACGTGTTGAGTTCCACGTGGGCAAGGAGAAAAAGTCAGCCACCTTGTACAAATGCAGCAGTACTGCTGTACTAGGTGGCTGTTATACATAGAAACACCTGGGGGGGTGGGGCCAGGTTCCCTTTTAATTTCAGTTCCTGTGCCTGCATGGCGTTTGCAGGTCACGTTGCCGGCTACACAGCAGGGGAACAGCTGGCGTTGCTGAACCCCACTAACACATTGGCTGGTGTTTTTCTCTGTGCAGCTAGCACTTCCGGGCAAAAACTAGCGGTGTTTGAGCCCAGGGTCAGCAGGAGGAGGAGAGGAGCAGAGTGTAGGCCGAAGCCTGCACTGGTGGCAGCTTTTGTTCTGTTGTGCCAGCGTGGCTTGTGCTGGACACGTTGCCGACTACACAGCAGGGGAACAGCTGGCGGTGCTGAACCCCACTGACACATCACCTAGTGTTTTTTTCTGTGTAGACAACACTTCCAGGTGGCAACTGACAGTGTTGAAACCCAGGGAATCAAAGAGGAGCAGAGTGTAGGCCGAAGCCTGCAGTGGAGCAAGTTGAAAGGGAACCTTTAACCCCCCCCCCCAGGCATTTGTTGCTGAAAGAGCCATCTTGTACAGCAGTAATACTGCACATGGAAAATGGTGGCTCCGAAAATTATGCTCCTTGCAAACGCTGAAGTACACACTCATATAATGTGTCCCCTCACACCGTCAAACCATCCCGGAAGTGGGACTTTCCTTTGTAATGTGACACAGCACAGCCGTCATTCCAACCCCCTTGGTGCCGGGCACCACCTCCTCAACGTTGTTTGGTTCTGTCACGGAGCCCGCACTGTAATGTTATCCCTTGGCCATGCACAGTTAGCGGTGCCCGTCTTCTGACATCATGTAGGTGTCAGGCTGGCAGTGCCTGTGCGTCCAAGCTGCCCGAGATCCAACCTTGCAGTGTCATCTAATGTAGTCCCACTGCGGGCCAGGGATCCATGGGCATGCGCAGTGCATATCATCGCCTCTCACTCACCTCCTTCCTGCTTCTTCAGACTGTGCGGCGTCACGGCCGTGGCATGCTATTAGGGATCAGCTGACGCCGCCTAGTCTGAAGAAGCGTGAAGAAGGGGAGTGAGAGGCTAGTATATGCACTGCGCATGGCCATGGATACCAGGCCCACTGTGGGATCACATTAGACGACACTGCGAGGTGTGATTTCGGGCAGCGTGGACGCACAGGCGCAGCCAGGACGACAACAAATGATGTCAGAGGACGGGCAGCGCAAACTGTGCATGGCCAAGGGATAACATAACAGCGCAGGGTCCATGACGGAATCAAACAACGCTAAGGAGGCAGCGCACGGTGCCAAGGGGGTAGCAATGACGGCTGTGCTGTGTCACATTACAAAGGAAAGTCCCACCTCCGGGACGGTTGGACGGTGTGAGGGGACACATTACATGAGTGTGTAGTTCAGCGTTTGCAAGGAGCATAATTTCAAGAGCGACCTTTCCCTTGTGCAGTATTAGTGCTGCACATGGTGGCTCTTTCAGTAACAAACGCCTAGGGGGGGGGGGGACAGGTCCCCTTACATTTTAGTTGTGCCAGCGTGGCGGTCGCATGACACGTTGCCGGATACACAGCTGGGGATCAGCTGACGTTACTGAACCCCAATAACAGAGGAGCGACTGTTGACTGTGCACACAGCACTTCCAGGCACCAACTGGCGGTGTTAGAGCCCAGGGACAGCAGGAGGAGCAGATTGGAGGTATTGCCGCACACACAGCTGGGGATCAGCTGACGTTACTGAACCCCAATAACAGAGGAGCGACTGTTGACTGTGCACACAGCACTTCCAGGCACCAACTGGCGGTGTTAGAGCCCAGGGACAGCAGGAGGAGCAGATTGGAGGTATTGCCGCACACACAGCTGGGGATCAGCTGACGTTACTGAACCCCAATAACAGAGGAGCGACTGTTGACTGTGCACACAGCACTTCCAGGCACCAACTGGCGGTGTTAGAGCCCAGGGACAGCAGGAGGAGCAGAGGAACAGAGTGTAGGCCGAAGCCTGATTGGAGCAAGTTGAAAGGAAACCTTTAACCCCCCCCCCCCCAAGACGTTTGTAGCTGAAAGAGCCATGTTGTGCAGCACTAAGGATGCAAAAGGAAAAGGTTGCTCTTTTAATTATGCTCCTTGCAAACACCGAAGTAAACACTAAAAATGTGTCCCTTTATACCGTTAAACCGTTCCGGAGGTGCGAATTTCCTTCGTAATGGGACACAGCACAGCTGTCATTCCTATCCCCTTGATGCCGTGCGCTGCCTCCTCAGCGTTGTTTTAAGCTGCCACGGAGCCTGCGCTGTTCTGTTAGCCCTTGGCCATGCCCAATTAGCGCTGCCTGTCTTCTGACATAATTTGGTGTCAGGCTGTCAGTGCCTGTGCGTCCACGCTGCTCCAGATCCCACCTCGCAGTCTCATCTAACGTAATCCCACTGCGGGCCTTGGAACCATGGGCATGCACAGTGCATAACCTCGACTCTCACTCCCCTCCTTCCCTCTTCTTCAGACTGTGCGGTGTCACGGCCGTGGCATGCTAGGGATCAGCTGACGGCGCACAGTCTAAAGAAGGCGGAGGGAAATGAGCGAGAGCCCGAGGGGAAGATATGCACTGCGCATGCCCATGGATCCCAGGCCCGCAGTGTGACTCAATCAGAAGACACTGCGAGGCGGGATCTCGGGCACCGCGGCCGCACAGGCGCAGCCAGCCTGACACCAAATTATGTCAGAAGACAGGCAGCGCAAATAGGGCATGCCCAAGGGATAACAGAACAGCGCAGGCTCCGTGACAGCTTAAAACAACGCTGAGGAGGCAGCGCATGGCACCAAGGGGGTAGGAATGACGGCTGTGCTGCGTCACATTACGAAGGAAAGTCCCAGCTCCGGGACGGTATAACGGTATCAGTGAACACATTTTATAAGTGTTAAGTTCTGCGTGTGCAAAGAGCTAAAAAAAAAGAGCTACCTTTTCCTTGTGCAGCATTACTGCTGCACAAGATGGCTCTTTCAGTAACAAACGACGGGGGGGGGGGGGGGGACAGGTTCCCTTACATTTAGGTTGTTGTGCCAGCGTGGCGGTCGCAGGACACATTGCCGGCTACACAGCTGGGGATCAGCTGACGTTACTGAAACCCAATAACACTGGGTCGTATGTTTTTACTGTGCAGCCTGCACTTCTGAGCCGCAACTGGCGGTGTTGGAGCCCAGGAATAGCAGTTCAGGTGGTAGAAAGATGAACACAGCAGGAGACCTGGATGACACCCAATTACTTAATCAGGCAGAGGAGTGGCAAATTCCTGCGAGATCCAGGCCTGGTTCATTTTCAGGAAAGTAAGCCGGTCAACGTTATCGGAGGATAGTCGCATGCGACGGTCTGTTAGTACACCACCTGCGGCACTAAAGACACGTTCCGATAAGACACTAGCCGCAGGGCAAGCCAGCACCTCCAATGCATACTGGCTTAGCTCTGGCCATGTATCCAGCTTAGAGACCCAAAACTTGAACGGGGAAGAGCCGTCTGGGAGTACAGTAAGAGGGCAAGCCATGTAGTCTGTCACCATCTGACGGAACCGTTGCCTCCTGCTGACTGGAGCCGCCGGTGATGGTGTAGACATTTGGGGCGGGCACACAAAAGTGTGCCAGAGTTGTGCCATACTGGGCTTGCCTTGGGCAGAGGCACTGCTTCTGCTCCCTCTTTGGGCAGAGCCTCCCCCACTGCCTCGACGCACTGAGCTGCTTTGTAAAGCACTAGCAGCACTCCTCTCAGTTGGACAGGAGAAGATGATGGAATTCACCAGTGTGTCGTGGTACTCCCGCAATTTACGCTCCCGGGTCAACGCAGGGATGAGGTTTTGGACGTTGTCCCGGTAGCGAGGATCGAGGAGGGTGAACACCCAATAATCAGGCATGTTGAGAATGTGGTCGATGCGGCGGTCGTTTCTCAGGCACTGCAGCATGAAATCCACCATGTGCTGCAGAGTGCCAACCGGCCCAGAAACGCTGTCCCCTGCTTGAGACATGATCTCTGCCCGCTCGTCATCACCCCACCCTCGCTGTACACACTGACCACTGGACAATTGTGTCGCTCCCTCCTCTGGACGGAGCTCTTCCTCCTCCATTGACTCCTCCTCATCCTCCTCACAAATTGGCCCCTGCGTACCCCTTTGTGAGGAACCACGTGGCGCTGACTCTCCAGAAGCTGATGGAAAAGGTGACTCCTCATCCTCCACCTCTTCCACCACATCATCCCTTAACCCTTGCAAAGTTTGCTGAAGCAGGCAGATAAGGGGGACAGTCATGCTGACTAGTGCATCATCTGCACTTGCCATCCGCGTGGAATAATCAAAAGGACGCAAAACCTGGCAGACGTCCTTCATAGTGGCCCACTCTGTGGTTGTGAAGTCTGATCGGCGCTGACTGCGACTTCTTTGCGCCTGATGCAGCTGGTACTCCATAACTGCTTGCTGCTGCTCACACAACCGCTCCAACATATGTAACGTGGAATTCCACCGGGTAGGTAGGTCACATATGATGCGGTGTTCCGGAAGGCGGAATCGGCGCTGCAGAGCAGCAATGCGGGATCTGGCCAAGCTGGAACGCCGCAAGTGAGCACACTCTAGGCGGACCTTGTGCAGCAGGGCATCAAGATCCGGATAGTCCCTCAGAAAACTCTGCACAACCAAATTGAGCACATGTGCCAGACATGGGATGTGAGTGAGGTTGCCAAGGGCCAAAGCTGCCACCAGATTTCGGCCATTGTCACACACTACCATGCCTGGCTGGAGATTCGCTGGCAGTAACCACACATCGCTCTCCTGCTTTATGGCATTCCAGAGCTCCTGCGCTGTGTGGCTTCGATGCCCCAATGAAACTAGTTTCAAGACGGCCTGCTGACGTTTGGCCACGGCTGTGCTCATGTCGGTCATAGGTAAACGTTCACGGGTCCATGTGGGGGTGGACTGTGACGGATCCTGCAGAGAGGAATCAGAGGAACTGGTGTAAGAGGAGGAGTCGATGCGTACAGACTGGATTCCTGCAATCCTTGGAGTGGGCAGGACACGTCCTGCGCCACTCGCACGATCTGTACCTGGCTCAACAACATTAACCCAATGGGCAGTGAGGGAAACATATCGCCCCTGTCCATGCTGACTGGTCCACGCATCGGTGGTGAGGTGGACCTTGCTACTGACGGCGTTCAGTAGCGCATGTTTTATGTTTGCCTCAACATGCCTGTGCAGGGCAGGGACAGCCTGCCTGCTGAAGTAAAAGCGGCTGGGCACCTTGTACTGTGGGACTGCCAATGCCATCAAGTCACGGAAGCTGTCAGTCTCCACCAGCCTGAACGAGAGCATTTCCAGGGACAACAGTTTGGCAATGCCTGCATTCAGAGCCTGTGCTCGGGGGTGGTTGGCCGAGAATGCCCGCCTTTTCTCCCATGCCTGTACTACCGATGGCTGTAGAGTAGACTGGGAGTGTGAGGATGACTGGGAAGGTGGTGCTGTGGGTGGAATTACACAAGGTCTCTGGGAGGAAGCCAAACCAGCTGTGCGTGAGCTGGAGGAAGAGGCAACACGAGCTGAAGAGGTGGTAGCTGCCGCTGTTGGTTGGCCTACATCTTCAGTGTGTTTCTGTAACTCCACCGCGTGCCTGGTCCGCACATGTTTCCACATATTTGTGGTATTGAGGTTGCTGACATTTTTCCCTCTTTTTACTTTATGATGACACAGCTTGCATTTGACAAAACAAATGTCATCTGCAACTGTGTCAAAAAAGGACCAGGCACTGCAAGTCTTGGGAGCGCCCTTTTTGGCTTTGGAAAGAGACAGGCTCCTAACGGGTGCCAAAGTGGAGGCTACAGGCTCCGCAGTCTTCCCCCTCCCTCTCCCTCTTTGGCCCGTAAGAGGAAGCTCTTCCTCTGAGCTGCTCCCACCACCTTCCTGTTCCTCACGCCACGATGGGTCAAGGACCTCATCATCTCCACTACCCTCTGCCACCAACTGCTCCTCCTGGGTAGTCTCAGCAGCACAGTACGCACGAGAAAGCGGCACCTGAGTTTCATCATCAGATGCGTACTGCGCTGTGGTCACCGGAGGCACTGGCCCACCTGCCTCTTCAGAGTCAGAGAGAAAAAGGTGTTGGGCATCACTGCACACTGCCTCTTCTTCCATTTCTCCAATGCTGCTTGGCTGGCCCCCTGTTTCCAAGCCAAGAGATTCAGAGAACAGAAGTAGAGACGGCTCCTGTCCTGGGCTCTCTGACTGCCTGGCCAATTTGGCAGGTGGTGAAGAGACAGATGGCTGCTCTCCAGTGCTCTGTGCCTGAGAGGATGTGGCACTAACTGAAGTCGATGCCGAGGCGTTAGCTGCCATCCACCCGACAACGGCTTCAATTTGGTCTTCACGCAGCAGCGGTGCACGGCGCTCTCCGACAAAGCTGCGCATGAAGGACTGTTCCCTGCTGAAACTGAGTGACGACGAGTCACCGGCGCCCGCAGCAGGCACAGAATCACCACGTCCTCTCCCTGCTCCTCTCCCTGCTCCGCGCCCACGCCCACGTGCCTTACTCCCTGCCCTCTTCATCTTGGTTGACAGATAAAGATAAGCAGAAAAGTACTAAGGCCTTAGTGTGCTTATTCCTGTAATGCTCCTCCTAACAGGTGTAAGAAACACTAATGTTGTAAATTGTGGACTAAACTTTATTATTTTTCAAATGTGGCCTACACAAGTGTAAGTTGTGTTTGGTGAACTTAACCTTTTTTTTGGTGCAGATCGGGCTACAGAGCTAGTTTAAATCACACGGAGACCGTGCAGACAGCCGTAAACGGCGCTGCAAGGCCAAGAAACCCTCCTCTAGGTTATCCTATATAGTGTTTTTCCACTATTTAGCTGGATACAAGTGGAAAGACACTAATAGGAATTTTTTTTTTCAAATTTTAAACTGGCTGCACTATTTGAAAAAAAGGAAATTGTTTTTCAAGGTATGAGGCAGTAACGCACCCTGAGCTGAATCCAACCGGCTATGGCTGCACACAGACTACAGGGCGAGCTGGGCTCACACGGAGACCGTGCAGACAGCCGTAAACGGCGCTGCAAGGCCAAAAAACCCTCCTCTAGGTTATCCTATATAGTGTTTTTCCACTATTTAGCTGGATACGAGTGGAAAGACACTAATAGGAATTTTTTTTTTCAAATTTTAAACAGGCTGCACTATTTGAAAAAAAGGAAAATTTTTCTCAAGGTATGAGCCAGTAACGAACCCTGAGCTGAATCCAACCGGCTATGGCTGCACACAGACTACAGGGCGAGCTGGGCTCACACGGAGACCGTGCAGACAGCCGTAAACGGCGCTGCAAGGCCAAAAAACCCTCCTCTAGGTTATCCTATATAGTGTTTTTCCACTATTTAGCTGGATACGAGTGGAAAGACACTAATAGGAATTTTTTTTTTCAAATTTTAAACAGGCTGCACTATTTGAAAAAAAGGAAAATTTTTCTCAAGGTATGAGCCAGTAACGAACCCTGAGCTGAATCCAACCGGCTATGGCTGCACACAGACTACAGGGCGAGCTGGGCTCACACGGAGACCGTGCAGACAGCCGTAAACGGCGCTGCAAGGCCAAAAAACCCTCCTCTAGGTTATCCTATATAGTGTTTTTCCACTATTTAGCTGGATACGAGTGGAAAGACACTAATAGGAATTTTTTTTTTCAAATTTTAAACAGGCTGCACTATTTGAAAAAAAGGAAAATTTTTCTCAAGGTATGAGCCAGTAACGAACCCTGAGCTGAATCCAACCGGCTATGGCTGCACACAGACTACAGGGCGAGCTGGGCTCACACGGAGACCGTGCAGACAGCCGTAAACGGCGCTGCAAGGCCCAAAAAACCCCCTCTAGGTTATCCTATGTAGTGTTTTTCCACAATAGAGCTGGAGACTGGTGGAAAAACACTAATAGGAAATTTGAGAAAAAATGTGCAGCAGGCTGCACTAAGAGCAAAAAAGAACAACTGTGTGAGGCAGTGTGAACCCCCCCTGAGCTGAATACAACCGGGTATATGGCTGCACACAGACTACAGAGTGAGCTGCACACACACACACACAGAGACCTTGCAGAACGCTGTTAAAACAGCGCTGCAAGGCAAGAGCAAGGTGAACAGTGAAGAACACACAGCGTTTTGCTAAATTAGCCTTTGGAAAGGAAAATAAAGCAATTAGCTAGCTCAACTGGCCCTCAGTTAGAACACAGCGTCCTGTCCCTAACTGAAATCACAGCAGAGTGAGCGCAAAATGGCGGCAGCGCTTTTTTATAGTGCAGAGTGACATCATTTCAGCAGCCAATCCAAGCCTTGCCAGTACTTACATGCCCACCATGCTAAACAGGATGTGCCCACACTTTCATTCATTCCTCATTGGCTGCTGCGTTCAATTTGAATTCTGGGAACTTCCGATTCCGGTATCCGATACGCGGGAAGTATCGGAATTCAGTATCGGAATTCCGATACCGCAAATATCGGCCGATACCCGATACTTGCGGTATCGGAATGCTCAACACTAGTGGTGACCTTTTCCAAGCGTGTTCGCTCATCACTGGAGGGCAAAGAAAAAAAATATTCAACATTTCATTTTCTTGTATTCATCCATACTAAAGGTGATGTGAGATGTCCAGTTTGGATAACATATATCGGTCTGCCTATATTTTTGAAGCTTTTACCAACCAGGCCTTGATGTCATGGATGGCACTCTGCCAACTCCAAGACACAACCCCCATTACCTCTAGTTTCTGCTAAGGCTAAGGCATAGCTTGAAATAGTTCATGGTTTTATTGGTCTTTTTTTACAAAATTAAGCATATGGATGTCAGACATATCCATCTACTATATAATTGTCTAAGGGTCACTTCCGTCCTTCTGTCCTTCTGTCTGTCTGTCTGTCACGGATAATCATTGGTCGCGGCCCCTGTCTGTCATATCATCCAAGTCGCTGATTGGTCGTGGTAAAACGCCCACGACCATTGCCACGACCAATCAGCGACGGGCACAGTCCGGCAGCAAAATGGCCGCTCCTTACTCTCCGCAGTCAGAGCCCACTCCATACTCCCCTCCAGTCAGCCCTCACACAGGGTTAATGCCTGCGTTACCGGAGTGCGGTGTAACGCACTCCGGTAACGCAGCTATTAACTCTGTGTGACCAACTTTTTACTATTGATGCTGTGTATGCAGCATCAATAGTAAAAAAATTAATGTTACAAATACTAATAATTAAAAAAAAAGGTTATTCTCTCCCTCCGACGTCGCCCGCTGTTCTCAGCAGTGTAAGCGGCAGGTTCCGGTGCCAAAGATGCTATGAGAGAAGGACCTGCCATGACGTCACAGCTCCTTCTAACCAGAATACCCAAATCCTTCTCCTATTCTGCAGTCCCATGTATACTCCCATTTAATGTATATGCAGCTATAGGATTGCTGCATCCATATGCATTACTCTACATTTATCTACATTATATCTCATTTGTCAAGTGTTTGTCCATTAAGTCATCTTATTCAGATCGTTTTGAAACTCAATCCCATCCACAAGGTCATTAAGAAAGAAAGAAAAAGAATCTGTCCTAGCACAGATCCCAGTGGTCCCCACTGCTGACTGGACTATATATCCCATTTGGATAATGTACCAGTTATGACAACTCTGTTTCCTGTTATTTAACTAATTCTTTACCCATTTGCATTTAGTTTCCCTCAGTCCTTGCATCTTTAGCTTCAGTGTAAGGCTGTTATGTGGAACAGTATCAAATGCCTTTGCCCAGTCCAGATAAATCACATCAGCCGCATTACCAACATCCAGATTTGCACTTACCTCCTCATAGAAACTCAACATGTTGGTTAGACATGACTTATTCTTCATAAATCCATGCTGGTCGGAAGTTATTATATTATTATATATAATATATCAATATATTTCTGCAAATCATCTCTTATAATGCCCTAAAATATTTTGCATTCTACTGATGTCAGGCCTACCTGATGGTAGTCGCCTGGATCCACCTTCTTACCTTTCTTAAATATCAGGAACACATCAACCATCCTCCAATCGTGTGGCACCATCCCTGTACAAGAGAGTCTAAGAATATGAGATACAGTGGTCTGTCAATTACTGAACTCAATTCCCTCAGTATCCGTGGATGAATGCATCTAGTCCGTGGGATTTATTAATGCAATCCTCAAGCAGAGGGCTCAGTGCAGAGCATTTCTCTAATAACAGCCTAAAACTAGTAGATGTAGTGGAGGACGTCACATTAGCCCATATCTGGGGGACAAAAGCACAATCAACCGGTATCATGCACATGCCCTGGCAGGTGTGATTATTTACTTATTTTACTCACTTAAATAGCACCATTAATTCCACAGCTCTTTACAGACATCATAATCTCTGTACCAACTGGGGCTAACAATCTAAGTTCCCTATTAATATGTCTTTGAGGTGTGGGAGGAAACCCAATCAAACATGGGGAGAACTTACAAACTCCTTGCAGATATTGGGATTTGAACCTAGGACCCATGGGTGGCATGGCCATAGTGCTAACCACAGAGCCACTGTGCTGCCCATGTTATGATGTGAAGTGGTTGACATATAAAATGGTGCACAGTTTGGTAAAAAAAAAAATTAATAGACCTAATGTGACCAGCCTACAGGAAAGAAAAAAAAGCCTACAGGAAAGATTCCGGTAGTTGCTTAAAGGGGTTTCATCACTACTTGGGCACCCCCTTCTAAGTCTGCTTCCCAATATAAAATAACACTTGTACTCCCCTCTGGTGCTACCATCATTCCAGTGGTGTCTATCCCAGGGATCATGTGTCATTGTTCACAGTGATCGCGTGACATACTAATATCTTACAATTCCCTGGAGAGCTGGCCCTGGAGGGGAGTGTTTAAGGGTTATTATTTTATGAGGGGAAATATAGGGATTCGTAAGGGATTTTCTGAGTACTGGAAAACCCCTTTAACAAAAGCTAGTGAAGAGAAAGTTCAGGTGATTAAATAGTAAGAATTCTGTTATATTGAGACTGCAGAACAGTAGATGTTTCTTGGAACAACCTTTAAGGCTATTTAGAGAAAAATGTACATTGTGATTAGATAACTGTCTGCCATAGGCATAAATTTCAAAAACCTTTAACAACACATGGGAAACAAGGCAATTTAAATAAACCTCTTTTTTTGCTGAATCCGATTGCATTTTTCCTTTGCATATCTATGGGCAGATTACCTCTTCTAACAAATGTTTTAGAAAATATTTTGCAAATCATCTGTATGCGATCTAATCACAAAAAAACATGAACAAAGCTGCCTTGATGAAGATTGCTAATTTTCCTATATCTTATAGGTATAATTGAAATGGTTGTGAAGAGTTAATAGTTAATTCACATTTTCCATCTATAATGTAATCTTGTGTACATGCTAATTCATCAACTGTAACAAATTCAAATGTAAGAAGCCCGTAGCGCTAGGAATACATAAAAGCAGAAAACAATTTTCTAAGGTCATACAGGCTATATTTAAATGCATTGAATGTATAATTTATGACCACAGAAGAGAACAAATGTAATCTATAAGTGCTATAAGACATGTAACGTTCATGTCTATCACTTATATCACTTTGCAATGTGGTCCCCTCATGTCAAGTGCCTAACAATCCAAATACCGCTGTTTCTCATTTTATTAATCCTTTCTTGAGCCAATATTGAAACTTCTATAGTTTACAATCTTATTTACTTTTTTTTGTACAAGAAGCGAATGAAATGCATAATTTTCCTAACAAATTCATTCAACATTCATTAGTACACCGCAATAAAATCTTAGGAGAAAATCTAACGTTCAGACTCTAAAATTCTAATTAATAAGAATTCAATCTCAGGTAGGTCTCATAATTCATTAAACATGTCCAGCACCAGCAGACAGTTGACTATAAAAGAGTGTTACTTAGCATGAAATGGAAAGAGATTTTTTTCAGGAATGGCACTACATGGAAGAGAAATGTCACAATACTTGAGAAAAATGTCTTCAGACAAAGGTAAGGGCTACAAGAATAATAGCCAAGCTTTACTTATCAATCAGAATACTGTAGCAAAAGTGATTCAAAAGTGACAAAGATGGATCTGCAACCATCTCACAGAAACGTCCAGGCCAATTAAGAAGGTAACACCTAAACAGTAGTGTTTTCTAATGAGAAGTGTTGAAAAAAGCAACCCAAGCTCACGACAGAAGTAGAAAGTATACATAGCAAAGAAATGGCATGCATGGGTTCCCCCATGAAGGAAGCATCTCCTAAAGTGCATTCACAAAAAACCCTCCTACAGTTTGCCAGGAACCACAGTGAAACAACTTGGTGGCAGAGTCCTTATGTGGGGCTGCATGAGTGCTCTTAGTGTCAGAGAGCCACATTTAATTGATGGTATCATGAATTTACAGATGTACTGCTCTATATTGAAAGAGCAGAGGCTACCATAACAACGTGCCTTTGTTAGACCTGCACTTGTACAACACGATAATGATCCAAACCACACATCTTAGGCTTCTGTTGCATTTCTGAAGAAGAACAAGATGAAAGTGATTCAGTGGCCAAGTATGTCTTCCGATCTGAAACCAATTGAACACCTATGGGAAATTCTGAAGAGACAAATTAAGCATCACTCCCAATCCAGCATCCAGGCTCTAAAAGAGATAATTATTGAAGAATGGAAAAAAAATTAGATGTAGACAACTTTTTAGTTCTATGCTTAGAAGACTTGGTGCACACCTTGGGCTGGACACACCTCTTCTAGCTGGACATAAAAGGCACAAGACACATGTGCTCTGCCTCTTTGCTGTGCCTGCATACTGGAATATCATGGACCCATATGGTGAATAAGTACTCTGCATCCCCTTTTCTTACTAGGCCCTGTAACCTCTTAGGCATTAGGGTTAGCTAAATAGATGGGAGGGCTGATATTGTATGTGTGATTTAGGTAATCGGGCAGGTAATTGTGGGTTTTTATATTGTGATGATATTGTTGTGCTATTACTGGATATTGTTGGTTATTACTGTGTGATACTGTTGAGATATCACTGTATTCTGTAATGGTATTACTACAGTCATGGTCAAAAGTATTGACACCCCTGCAATTCTGTCAGATAATACTCATTTTCTTCCTGAAAATGATTGCAATCACAAATTCTTTGTTATTATTATCTTCATTTAAATTGTCGTAAATGAAAAAAACACAAAAGAGAATGAAGCAAAAAGCAAAACATTGATCATTTCACACAAAACTCCAAAAATGGGCCAGACAAAAGTATTGGCACCCTCAGCCTACTACTTGGTTGGACAACCTTTAGCCAAAATAACTGCGACCAACCGCTTCCGGTAGCCATCAATGAGTTTCTTACAATGCTCTGCTGGAATTTTAGACCATTCTTCTTTGGCAAACTGCTCCAGGTCCCTGATATTTGAAGGGTGCCTTTTCCAAACTGCCATTTTTAGATCTCTCCACAGGTGTTCTATGGGATTCAGGTCTGGACTCATTGCTGGCCACCTTAGAAGTCTCCAGTGCTTTCTCTCAAACCATTTTCTAATGCTTTTTGAAGTGTGTTTTGGGTCGTTGTCCTGCTGAAAGACCCATGACATCTGAGGGAGACCCAGCTTTCTCACACTGGGCCCTACATAATGCTGCAAAATTTGTTGGTAGTCTTCAGACTTAATAATGCCATGCACACGGTCAAGCAGTTCAGTGCCAGAGGCAGCAAAGCAACCCCAAAGCATCAGGGAACCTCCACCATGTTTGACTGTAGGGACCGTGTTCTTTTCTCTGAATGCCTCTTTTTTTTTCTCCTGTAAACTCTATGTTGATGCCTTTGCCCAAAAAGCTCTACTTTTGTCTCATCTGACCAGAGAACATTCTTCCAAAACGTTTTAGGCGTTTTTAGGTAAGTTTTGGCAAAATCCAGCCTGGCTTTTTTATGTCTCGGTGTAAGAAGTGGGGTCTTCCTGGGTCTCCTACCATGCAGTCCCTTTTCATTCAGATGCCGACGGATAGTACAGGTTGACACTGTTGTACCCTCGGACTGCAGGGCAGCTTGAACTTGTTTGGATGTTAGTCGAGGTTCTTTATCCAACATCCGCACAATCTTGCGTTGAAATCTCTTGCCAATTTTTCTTTTCCGTCCACATCTAGGGAGGTTAGCCACAGTGCCATGGGCTTTAAACTTCTTGATGACACTGCGCACGGTAGACACAGGAACATTCAGGTCTTTGGAGATGCACTTGTAGCCTTGAGATTGCGCATGCTTCCTCACAATTTGGTTTCTCAAGTCATCAGACAGTTCTTTGGTCTTCTTTCTTTTCTCCATGCTCAATGTGGTACACACAAGGACACAGAACAGAGGTTGAGTCAACTTTAATCCATGTCAACTGGCTGCAAGTGTGATTTAGTTATTGCCAGCACCTGTTAGGTGCCACAGGTAAGTTACAGGTGCTGTTAGTTACACAAATTAGAGAAGCATCACATGATTTTTCGAACAGTGCCAATACTTT
Organism: Ranitomeya imitator; assembly: GCF_032444005.1. Taxonomy (NCBI): domain Eukaryota; kingdom Metazoa; phylum Chordata; class Amphibia; order Anura; family Dendrobatidae; genus Ranitomeya; species Ranitomeya imitator. The sequence goes on along the minus strand of NC_091284.1, from coordinate 150,428,357 downwards.
TGTCCACCACCTTTTTTATGTTTGGTGTGGAATTATATCCAATTTGGCTTTAGGACAATTATTTTTGTGTTTTTTTCATTTAAGACAAATTAAATGAAGATAATAATACCAAATAATTTGTGTTTGCAATCATTTTCAGGAAGAAAATGAGTATTATCTTATTATCTGACAGGATTGCAGGGGTGTCAATACTTTTGGCCATGACTGTATATCAGAGTTGTGATATCTGTATATTTGTATATATATATACAGTACAGACCAAAAGTTTGGACACACCTTCTCATTTAAAGATTTTTCTGTATTTTCATGACTATGAAAATTGTGCATTCACACTGAAGGCATCAAAACTATGAATTAACACATGTGCAATTATATATTTAACAAAAAAGTGTGAAACAACTGAAAATATGTCTTATATTCTAGGTTCTTCAAAGTAGCCACCTTTTGCTTTGATGACTGCTTTGCACACTCTTGGCATTCTCTTGATGAGCTTCAAGAGGTGGTCACGGGGAATAGTTTTCACTTCACAGGTGTGCCCTGTCAGGTTTAATAAGTGGGATTTCTTGCCTTATAAATGGGGTTGGGACCATCAGTTGTGTTGTGCAGAAGTCTGGTGGATACACAGCTGATAGTCCTACTGAATAGACTGTTAGAATTTGTTAAGAGTGCATCCTTAGTAATGGAAGAGTTTAAAAGTTCCAGACAGAAAGAAGTATGTTCTGTCTGGGCCCCTAAATCAGGCATGGCATGTTTTAGATGTTATGCCTGTGCTGGCTCTGGCCATATTGCCAGGTACTGCAATTGGCCGAGTACAGTGAAGGAGAGGAAATATTCAGTGAAATGTTTTAAATGTGGTCACTTTGGACATATTGCAAGGAACTGTTACTGCACAAGTAATTGTGAGGGGCTTAGCAATATTGTCAAGCAGCACAGGCATTTTCACAGACATAATGGCATTTTCTCTCAGTCTGTGCCCAGCCATGGGCAGACTCCTCAAAATGGCTGATTACAACCAGGGAGGCTAGTGAGGCCTTGATGTAAACTCAGTTTTCAGAGGTTTATTTACTGGTACTTGTTTTTTGAGCTCCAGTTTTCCATAGAATTCATAATTATAAGAGTAACACAGATCGCAGGATAATAGAGTCACATCCATGGATACTCTGATTTGTTGCTTGAACTAAGATAGGTAGGAGGTGTGTGTTCACCTAGGCTTTGAAGTTCAGCTGTAATTGACTTTGTTTGTTTGTTTTCCTGTGCATCTTAGATTGGATAAAGGTTGTTGTTACTTGAACTAAGACAGGCGTAGCATGGACAGATAACAGATGTACATGAGAGTGACGTGTTATACTGTGTGCGTTAGACCTTGAAGTTTGGACGGATAACATGGTTTTGTTTAAAATGTGATGCAGGATACAACTAAAGTCAGTGTGCCTTAAGGTACCTTCACACATAACGATATCGTTAACGATATCGTTGCTTTTTGTGACGTAGCAACAATATCGTTAAGGAAATCGTTATATTTGACAGCGACCAACGATCAGGCCCCTGCTGGGAGATCGTTGGTCGCTGAACAAAGTCCAGAACTTTATTTCGTCGCTGGATCTCCCGTGGACATCGCTGGATCGGCGTGTGTGACACCGATCCAGCGATGTCTTCACTGGTAACCAGGGTAAACATCGGGTTACTAAGCGCAGGGCCGCGCTTAGTAACCCGGTGTTTACCCTGGTTACCAGCGTAAAAGTAAAAAAAACAAACACTACATACTTACCTACCGCTGTCTGTCCCCGGCGCTGTGCTCTGCACTCCTCCTGTAATGGCTGTGAGCGTCGGTCAGCCGGAAAGCAGAGCGGTGACGTCACCGCTCTGCTTTCCGGCCGCTGTGCTCACAGTCAGTACAGGAGGAGTGCAGAGAAGCTGAGCGCCGGGGACAGACAGCGGTAGGTAAGTATGTAGTGTTTTTTTTTTTTTACTTTTACGCTGGTAACCAGGGTAAACATCGGGTTACTAAGCGCGGCCCTTGCGCTTAGTAACCCGATGTTTACCCTGGTTACCGGCATCATTGGTCGCTGGAGAGCTGTCTGTGTGACAGTTCTCCAGCGACCAAACAGCGACGCTGCAGCGATCCGGATCGTTGTCGGTATCAATGCAGCGTCGCTTAATGTGTAGGGGCCTTTAGTTTTACGTTTAGTTTTCCTAAGGGTGTTAAGTAGCTGCGAGGGTTGTATGTTACTCTTTTGAATTGTGGAAAACTGGAAGGGGTGTCTGTATAGAAAACAGAAGAAGTTGACTAGGATAGTGCGAAAAGAAAATTGCATTCATTTTGTGGGGTTCAGGAGAGTTGAGGCATTAGCTAATTACTGGGCAGCTCAAGAAAGGTAGAAGGGAAGTGCTCCAAAATGTATATCTTTATGTAGAGATGTGTTTAGTGACATATAATTCCCCCACATGTGCTCAGTAGCCCCCTCCTCAAGCTGGTATATCAGGTTTCATTTAGGACTTAAGCCAGTGGACAATAGATTTGTGACCTCATCCCCACACACCTGGGGCTGGACACACCTCTTCTAGCTGGACATAAAAGGCACAAGACACGTTCTCTGCCTCTTTGCTGTGCCTGCATGCTGGAATATCATGGACCCACATGGTGGATAAGTACTCTGTATCCCTTTTCTTACTAGGCCCTGTAACCTCTTATGAATTAGGGTTAGCTACATAGATGGGAGGGCTGATATTGTATGTGGGATTTGGGTAATCAGGCAAGTAATTGTGGGTTTGGTATTTATATCGTGATATTGTTGTGATATTACTCGATATTGTTGGTCATTACTGTGTGATACTGTTGGGATATCACTGTATACTGTAGTGGTATTAATATATCAGAGTTGTGATATCCATATATTTGTATATTTATATACAGTACAGACCAAAAGTTTCGACGCACCTTCTCATTTAAAGATTTTTCTGCATTTTCATGACTATTTAAATTGTACATTCACACTGAAGGCATTAAAACTATAAATTAACACATGTGGAATTATATACTTAACAAAAAAGTGTGAAACAACTGAAATTATGTCTTATATTCTAGGTTCTTCAAAGTAGCCTCCTTTTGCTTTGATGACTGCTTTGCACACTCTTGGCATTCTCTTGATGAGCTTCAAGAGGTAGTCATCTGGAATGGTTTTCACTTCACTGGTGTGCCCTGTCAGGTTTAATAAGTGGGATTTCTTGCATTATAAATGAGGTTGGGGCCATCAGTTGTGTTGTGCAGAAGTCTGGTGGATACACAGCTGATAGTCCTACTGAATAGACTGTTAGAATTTGTATTATGGCAAGAATAACGAGTAGACATCATTACTTTAAGAAAGGAAGGTCAGTCAGTCCAAAAAATTGGGAAAACTTTGAAAGTGTCCGCAAGTGCAGTGGCAAAAACCATCAAGCGCTACAAAGAAACTGGCTCACATTAAGACCGCCCCAGGAAAGGACGACCAAGAGTCATCTCTGCTTCTGAGGATAAGTTTATCTGAGTCACCACCCTCAGATATCGCAGGTTATCAGCAGCTCAGATTAGAGACCAGGTCAATGCCACACAGAGTTCTAGCAGCAGACACATCTCAACAACAACTGTTAAGAGGAGACTTTGTGCAACAGGCCTTCATGGTAAAATAGCTGCTAGGAAACCACTGCTAAGGACAGGCAACAAGCAGAAAAGACTTGTTTGGGCTAAAGAACACAAGGGATGGACATTAGACCAGTGGAAATCTGTGCTTTGGTCTGATGAGTCCAAATTTGAGATCTTTGGTTCCAACCACCATGTCTTAGTACGACGCTGAAAAGGTGAACAGATGGACTCTACATGCCTTGTTCCCACCATGAAAAATTGAGGAGGAGGTGTGCTGGTGTGGGGGTGCTTTGCTGGTGACACTGTTGAGGAAGGATTTATTCAAAATTGAAGGCATACTGAACCAGCATGGCTACCACAGCATCTTGCCGCTGCATGCTTTTCCATCTGGTTTGCATTTATTTGGACCATCATTTATTTTTCAACAAGACAATGACCCCAAACACACCTCCAGGTTGTGTAAGGGCTATTTGACCAAGAAGGAGAGTAATGGGGTGCTACGCCAGATGACCTGGCCTCCAGAGTCACCAGACCTGAACCCAATCGAGATAGTTTGGGGTGAGCTGGACCGCAGAGTGAAGGCAAAGGGGCCAACAAGTGCTAAGCATCCCTGGGAACTCCTTCAAGATTGTTGGAAGACCATTCCCAGTGACTACCTCTTGAAGCTCATCAAGAGAATGCCAAGATTGTGCACAGCAGTCATCAAAGCAAAAGGTGTCTACTTTGAAGAACCTAGAATATAAGACATAATTTCAGTTGTTTCATACTTTTTTGTTAAGTATATAATTCCACATGTGTTAATTCATAGTTTTGATGCCTCCAGTGTAAATGTACAATTTTCTTAGTCATGAAAATACAGAAAAATCTTTAAATGAGAAGGTGTGTCCAAACTTTTGGTCTGTACTGTATATTTATAGTCTCCAGCTTGGGTATAAATATATATGTATGTTATAGACGGCAGACTTGTGTGTGTGTAATAAATATCCTTTATTGTTACACTGTTTTGTCTCAGTTAGTATACAGTATAGTATAAGGAAAAGATAACGTTGAGGCATATTTAGTGGATATTAATTATTAATAGTCAAGTTCGGCGATAATAGTTCATATCGGACCTCAATAGAGGTGTAAGGAGGTTTCCCCCTTTTGGTATCCATAAGGTTTAATATTTTGTGGAGGATAACCCTGTCCATTTACAATCTCCATAAAGCATTTAGCTAATGTCACTACTCACATAGTTTCTAAAATACTGAAATTCATGTAAATCACTGCTCTTAGCGTACTCACATAATTCTTCAGACACTGACAGTTCTATGGTTCTGGTATTTAGTTTTACTATATACACATAGTCATCGCTAGGAACTGTGTAAGGAGGAAGTGGCGAGAGCACCTTATCGTCGCACACGCCGGAGGTCACTGGAGCGGAAGTGACTCGCCGATGCCTGGGCAGAAGATTCCTGAATACACTGCTCATAGAAGGAAAGAAAAGGTATGGATTGTGGAGGAAGTGCAGGGTGCTGGCACGAGATTTTGAAACCACAACTGCACGTCACAGGGTATTGCGATGTGCATGGGAGGAGGTAATATTATAATGAAGAGAGGAGGCAGGGATTTCTTCCACACCTGAAGCCTAGAAGAAATCATTAGCAAAAGAAATAAAATAAGCTTTCTCAACAAGAAAACTGCTACATTTCTATTACCTGTACACCCATATTAATAGGTCACATAAGACCCATCGGGTGACCGATTCCCTTTAAAGAGACGGCTTCCAGCTCTCAGCACTCCACTGAGCTGCACCAGTGACACTATAACACTGAGACAATGTCACCTTTGGCAGGATAGCTTCTCGATGCTTTCAGACCTCATCTGCAATATTAATAATAATAATCTTTATTTTTATATAGCGCTAACATATTCCGCAGTGCTTTACAGTTTGCACACATTATCATCACTGTCCCCGATTGGGCTCACAATCTAGAAATATTGAATACAAATAGATTCAATAGGTACGTACTTGCAAGATTTCACCTAAACCATATAAAGGCCCAAACAATGGGGGTGAGTATTAATGCCACTACAAACAACCAATGTATAGCAATAAGACCAATAGGAGTTTTATTTGTCAGAAGAAATGTACACTTTATTTAACAATAATAACAAACACACATATAAAAAGAGAATGACAACCAGAAACCAATCCCTTAGTACCATACAGAAGATTTGTACAAACATGATCGTTTGACATTAATGAACATTATTATCAAAGGATGACTTAATTATTCAAATCGAAAAGTATCCATGCATTCCCATTTTGATTAGTGTTATTAGTTGTCATTATGAAGCAGATGATGAAAAAAAGCTACGAAAGGACAGAAGGAAAAAAATGACAAAAAATATATAAAAATTAGTGATTAAAAATATACAACACTATTAAAAATGCCTCAAAAGTTACATATTTACAGAAAGAAGGTGAAACTCAAGGTCTCATTAAGACCATTCGGAGCCATTGACCCCAACTCCGCAATCCCCCTTTTTTTTTTTTTTTTTAGCAAGAAGCTTTTAAATGTTGCCACCACGTAATCCACCATGAATAATGTCAATGTAATGCACCCTAAAGGTTCTAGGATTAATCTCAAGTAACATTTTTAAAATGGCGTGGCATTGTCTTTATGTTGTGTGTCGACCACTGTCCTTACCTCACCAATGTCTCTGCTTCCTGGTCCTCACTCTCAATTCCCTGGATGTGAGTCCCACATATATCTTCCCACAACCACAAGTTGTGTAATATATCACATTGAAGCTACCGCGTGGGATATATTGATTGATTTCATATTGTCATTTGCCATATGCATTGGAGGAATCAGTGCTGCAAGAAACATTGGTGCAGGCCAGACGGTGGCTGCACTGAATGCTCCCACTTACAAGTTTGCACAAATCTTCTATATGGTTATTTGATTTTGTACTGTCCTGCATTGTGTATGATTGCAATATGTTCATTGGTGATCAAGTCTGTATCTGTACTATACATTCACATGCCAGCTACCGGTGTGCATGTGTGTTGTGCTGCTCCGTGCCGCCAGGGCGGTTTTAGACAAAGTGGGGCCCCAAATGTTCACATATTGCACCATCACACAGAAACATTTCTGCTGTATTTATATGCGCTGAGTTCAGGCCGCTAAACGAGCGTGATCGACAATATTGAATTCGTTCGGTGCTTGTTTTCCAGCCTCTTTACTCCAGCTGAGGAAGAATGATGGATACAGATAGTCGTCGACACAGTATAATGCAGGTCCCATATAGTACATATAGTAAAATGGACTCCCCATGGTCCTTGATAGAGTATACTGCAGCCCCCTCATAGAGTATAATGCAACACACACACACACACACACAGTATACTGTAGCCCCCTCATAGAGTATAATGTAGTTTCTCATAGAGCATAATACAGCCAATTCAGAGTATAATGTGGCCCCCTCAGTGTATAATGCAGGTCCCATATAGTACATAAAATAAAATGCACTCCCCATGGTCCTTGATAGAGTATAATGTACCCCCATCAGAGTATAAAGCAGCACCCAGAGTATAATGCAATACTTTTTTATGTTCAAATGTGCAATATGCATGAATATTGCAATAGGGCCATGTAACATTTTTTGACAAAAAATAAAAAAATAAGTGTTTTATTTAGTTTTTCATTTGTTTATGAACAACCATGTTCACATACAGTATAATGATGCAACAGGTATTCAAATAAAACACTTAAATTAGCTAAAAATCAAGACTTTAATAGGTCTGGTCAAAAATGACAGGAACATTTTAAGTGTATAATACAAATGGACAGAACAGCAGAGTTAAGGGGGTATATTTCTTCTGCCAAATAAAACTCCTTTGGGTCTTACTGCTGTGCATCTGCAACACTGTAGTCACCTTTTTCCAGGACATCCAGTCCTTAGAGTGCAAGAGTCTGTGCTCTCTGGGATTTCATGCCTGCATCCTCCATCAATTCTAGGTGGTCTCTCTTTGGTAGACATTAAGCCTGAAGTAGCATTTTACACAGGCAATATAGTTTTGGTCCAAATAGGTGCAGATTTTATTGCTTTCCACAGATTGCACAGCACCAAAAACAAACTCCTAAACATACTTGCGGTTCTCTGCAAAGATCCTGTGCAGACTCTTCTCAGAGAGGGATTCTGGCCTTTCTTCAGTTCCAAGAGAAATCCAGTCTGTTGCCCACATTCTGTGCATTCATGATCTAACACATTTGCCTCTGCTTCATCCAGCAGACTATCTCCTCAGTCACTCCATTCAGAGGGTGACCCCGAAACATTTCTCTCTCGGTGTAACGACACAGCTGTCCATTTCCGTCCCTAACACTAGTTGGCTCCCTAGCTCACCCTGCTCCCCGGGATGCTTCAGATAGCAAAAATGTCGGGGATTCTGCCCTTGCCTTATCTCCTGAGTTAGCCCTCTGTTCTCTTCCCCCACCCAAGGAAGATGGGGCGCTACTGTGTACCATACACCGTAGTACACCAACCTGACAAACAAGGCAACACAAACAAGGGTTAACAGAAAACTCCAGGCCTACAAAATATTCACTCACATTTAACAGACGAATGCATCGGGGTGTGGAGGTGGGGGAATAAACCAAAATAGAGAAGGATAAGGAATTACCACACATACAAACCAAATAACAGTCACAGATAACTCCTTCAACTCCCCATCTCATGCAAATTCCTCTCCCTCCATTAGCCATGCAGCAATAAAGCTAGCTTTGACAAGAATTTGTAACAAAGCCCAGATTATAAGGAGAAAGGAGTGGCTAACCAGCACAGCTGTGAGCACAGGGATTTCCAGCATGGCTGATTAACCCATGTTCTGCCAGAAGGAGAACACTTTCAAAATGAAGGAGAAGTGCTTCTTCTCAACGCCAAGGTAGGAGCAATCAGACGCTAAGGTCTTCTGGCCGCTGTAAACCTTTGGCACTCGGCTACAGCTCACATCTTAGCCCTCACCAGCAACCCACTCAACTCTGCTACATCCAGCAGACTAACACTCCCCAAGTGCACTGCCAAACCCTACAGATGTATCTAATCAAGACTCTGCAGAGCTGAGATTTATCCTTGTCTTTCCCAGCTATGCTACTATATACACTGCTAAAAAAAAATAAAATAAAGGGAATACTAAAATACTACATCCTAGATGTCACTGAATGAAATATTTCAGTTGCAAATCTTTATTCATTACATAGTGGAATGTGTTGAGAACAATAAAACATAAAAATGAGCAATGTAAATCAAAATTAATATCCCGTGGACGTCTGAATTTGGAATGATAGTCAAAATCAAAGTGGAAAATCAAATTACAGGCTGGTCCAACTTCAGTTGCAATGCCTCAAGACAAGGAAATGATGTTCTGTTGTGTGTGTGGCCTCCACGTGCCTGTATGACCTCCCTACAACACTTGGGCATGCTCCTGATGAGGCGGCGGATGGTCTCCTGAGGGACCTCCTCCCAGACCTGAAATAAGGCATCCACCAACTCCTGGACAGTCTGTGGTGCAACGTGATGTTGGTGGATGGTGTGAGACATGATGTCCCAGATGTGTTCAATTGGATTCAGGTCTGGGGAACGGGCGGGCCAGTCCATGGCTTCAATGCCTTCATCTTGCAGGAACTGCTGACACACTCCAGCCACATGAGATCTCGCATTGTCCTGCATTAGGAGGAACCCAGGGCCCACCGCACCAGCATATGGTCTCACAAGGGGTCTGAGGATCTCATCTCGGTACCTAATGGCAATCAGGCTACCTCTGGCGAGCAAATGGAGGGCTGTGCGGCCCTCCAAAGAAATGCCACCTTACACCATTACTGACCCACTGCCAAACCGGTCATGCTGAAGGATGTTGCAGGCAGCAAATCGATCTCCATGGAGTCTCCAGACTCTGTCACATCTGTCACATGTGCTCAGTGTGAACCTGCTTTCATTTGTGAAGAGCACAGGGCGCCAGTGGCAAATTTGCCAATCCTGGTGTTCTGTGGCAAATACCAAGCATCCTGCATGGTGTTGGGCTGTGAGCACAACCCCCATCTGTGGACGTTGGGCACTCAGACCATCCTCATGGAGTCGGTTTGTGTAGACACATGCACATTTGTGTTGTGCTGGAGGTCATTTTGCAGGGCTCTGGCAGTGCTCCTGTTCCTCCTTGCACAAAGGCTAAGGTAGAGGTTTTGCTGCTGGGTTGTTGCCCTCCTAAGGCCCCCTCCACATCTCCTGGTGTACTGGCCTGTCTCCTGGTAGTACCTCCAGTCTCTGGACGCTACGCTCACAGACACAGCAAATCGTCTTGCCACGGCTTGCATTGATGTGCCATCCTGGATGAGCTGCACTACCTGAGCCACTTGTGTGGCCTTCTCATGCTACCACGAGTGTGAAAGCACAGCCAACATTCAAAAGTGACCAAAACATCAGCCAGAAAACATTGGTACTGAGATGTGGTCTATGGTCCCCACTTGCAGAACCACTCTTTTATTGAGTGTGTCTTGATAATTGTCAATAATTTCCATGTGTTGTCTATTCCATTTGCACAACAGCATGTTAAATTGATTATCAAAGAGTGTTTCTTCCTAAGTGGACAGCTTGATTTCACAGAAGTTTAATTTACTTGGAGTTATATTCTGTTGTTAAAAGTGTTCCCTTTATTTTTTTGAGTAGTGTTTGTATCCGCCAATCAACTGTTACTAGTGACGACACTCGATAGAAGTTATTGGATACACAGCCAGAACACAGCAGCTGTGTCATTTCTATACTGGCCATGTAATGCAGAAACACACCATTTTAAAGTGAATAGGATCTGTATTACCAGGGCATGATCACTATAGTTATAATAGCATTGCTGTGGTCCAGCAGCATCTGAAAAATTCCAGCTGTTAACCTGCAAATGAAATGTTACTGGTGTTGGCGGTGCCTGGAAGTTATCGGATACTGTCAGAGCATAGCAGCTGTGTTATTTTTATACTGGTCATGGCCAGGTTTTGCAGATCTCCCCATATTAAAGTGAACAGGATCTGTAGTACCCGGGCGTGACAATTAGGCCAGCGTCACACTAGAGAGAAATACGGACAAGGGAGAGGTGCCAAAACAACGCATTTCACACAGACCAATGTTTCTCTATGGGGCAGCTTCCATCAGCCGTATATTTCTCTGCCATATTTTACAGGCTGAGAAAATCACAGCATGCTGTGATTATCAGCGTATTCCACAAAAATACGCCAATGAAAGTCTGGGAGCGAGAAAAATATGGATTACACAAGGACCATGCGTGTGACTTGTGAGAAATACGCAAGACTTTTCCAGGTGACAGAAAATGGGCTAAGCCATTATCAGGAAGCTTAGACATGCTAATTAGCTCAAAAAACGCTCAAGACATCCTGGAATACCGCCTCCATGGAGGAGTCCTGCAGCATGTCTTCCTTAATCAATGTGGAGATGCTTCTTGTCCTGGTCTAAGAAAGGCCAGCGCTATGGGATCAAAGGGATGCACACTACTCTGACCAGGCCAGAAAAGAGGCGGCATGGAGGAGGATATGGGGGCTACTTTTTCCTGATTTTTCAGAACGCCCACATGAGGGACAGCAACAAAGTAAGTTCACTCATGTTTTGAAAATAATATTATGAACTGCACTAAATAACAGGTTTTCACACTATCCCCTTAAATCCTAGTATGACGTTTTTTATCCTATTATTTTTAATTAAGATAATGTTTAAAAAATACAGCTTACTATGCCACATGACTATGTAAAATCTCACTAAACTTGTTGATCCACTGTGCACAACGTCCTTATACATTATTTTATTGTCTGTCATTGCAGTGGAAGATGTTACGAGACGCTGGCGCAGCATTCACGATCAATATAGGTGGGAATGTCAGCAGCGGGCCAGGAGTGGTGCTTCCGCTCCAGCAAAGTAGAAGTATATTTATTATGATCGCCTTGCTTTTCTGGATCCCAGTGTCAAGGTGAAAAGATATATCTTTATACACTTTTTGTACTTTTATATTCTTATGCTGTGAAACAATAAGTTTTCCCCTTTGCTTGCTGATGTAAATGTAACTGTATTTAAAATGGCTGCCAGTATTCACCTATGCCCTAGTTTCGTTTCTGAGAAGCTAAGTATCGTTTCTGCTGAAATCGAAACTTGAGATATGTGGAGAGAGGAGGATCCACCAGATGACGTCAGGACTAACCAGAAAGACCGGATACCAGACATATATTGCTTAAACCCCACCTAACCCCGCCTATTGCACACCTTCCCCTAGTGCACTACATAATGCTGTGTATCAGGAAATAAAGTTCAGTTGCTGTGACGTTGCTACTACTTGTAGAAGCACGAGCATGCACTGAGATTGAACCAGCACTTTGTCTGACTCATTCTTACCCGGTACCAATGCTCATAGTCTAATTTGGAATGACTGGTGAATGAAGGGTATTGTCGTGACGACCCCGACAATTTGGCGCAAACAACGTGGGGCGTGGCCAGCGATCCGAGACCCCCTGGACCCATCCCTGGACGTCCGTGGATGACACCCATAGTGGCTGACCTCGAGGACTGATCACCCTCCAAACACCGTAAGTGGAGATCATATACTCTGTATGTGTCACACTTGCTAGTGTTTCAGCCATTATTGGTTTGTCTGTGGTCTCCTTGGATCCGAGGGGTGACTGGTCGAGTGGGTGGTGAGACCGAGCGCGATCCCGTGCCACGCTTCGAACCAGCAACTGAGAGACGTCACATTCTGCGCGTCCTTGTGTACACCATACCTCCTCCACCGGTCATCGTACTCCATTCAACCACCCTACCTGTGACTATTGTCTAGTAGCGAAATAGAGTGAAAGATTGAGAAAGTTGTAGATTGGGGGGCGGCTTAGAGAAAGGGATAGGAGACGCAGCCTCTGTGATATTGTATAGATAGGTAACTAAGACGTCCCGAGAAGGGACCACCTGTATTTCAGTGGAGGGCTCTCATTAGGAGACCGCCTCCCAACGGTTTGGAATATCGTGACAGGACAGTCTGTAATCACTGGTGTTCAGGTTAGGGACAGGGAATATCGAGCGCGCGGCTCTATATTCATAGTACGTTGAACGCGAGGTTACGTGCTTTAGGACACAGTGTTGATTGTCGTTGTCAGCGGCCTGAGCTGCAGCAGGGCGTAGTATTCTGTGAGTCATGTTGTGTCTCTTAAAGCAGAAGAAGTCCGTGCCCCACAAGTTAGATGAGGAATGCTGTGATGTTCTTATCTGTTCTGTGTCTCTGGTATGGAGGGGGCAAGTCGCTGCGTTCTCTCGGAATTTTATATCCTTGAGTAGTATGTGCTGGGAGATCTGTGATTTGTTTAAAACAACAATATTGTATTGAATTAGAAAGAAATATTGTAAGTTTAAGGTAAAATATTGTGCCTAGTTTTAGAAGGAAACTTGTAAGTGATAGTTTGGTTATCAGTGTAATTGAAAGATTGGTAAAAGATTCACCTGCTTCAAGTTGAGTGGTTGATATATAGCAAATTAAGGATTAACAGAGGAAGTGAGTTCTGATTGTCTCTGTTATTGTTACGTTGAAAAAGGAAAGTTGTCTATTACTATGACAAAAACTGGATGTTTGTGGTGCAAGAAGGAACTGAGAAAGTGATTGAGGGTAATGTGTTAGAAAGACAAATAATTAAAAATAATAATCTGAAACAGGGGGGCTCCCTGCTAGATAATATGGTCCCTCCCCAGGAGATTAAGCCTCTTCTCCCGACTGTAAGCCCTATGCCCCTTAACCCCAAGGCACCACTATATCCTGGACTGCCTAGAAGCTCTATGGGCGTCTTATGGTAGTATTTAAAGATTTGGGGTTTTCACTGTATAATAAAGCTCATTTACACCTTTTTGTGGCAGCTCTGATGTCCGGCCTTAAATCTGAATTGAAAGAGGCAATAATGTCAGTCAGACCCGATATTGAGATTTCCATTCCGAACGATGCATTAAAAAAAAGTAGTACAAAGTTTTCAGAAGAACTTAACCCATTCTGTATCAGCAGGGAAATTAGAGGTTAAATCAGCAGCTGCAGCGATTTTTTGCTCACTCTCTAGCCCCCACCGCAGCTTCAAGGAGCCGCAGCTTCAAGGACACAGCTCCATTCCTTATCAGTGGCCCAGACTCCAGCTCCTGCCCTCCCACCTTACACAAATCCAGTCCCATACTCCAATATCCATTTTAACCCTATGTCTGGGAATCTCCAAGCCCTGCCATGTCAATTCTCAGATCAAAAGCTTGTTTTAATTAGAGTAGATGGCAGACCCAATAAATATACTCTCGCAAAACCCATCCCTGTGGGACCTTTCCCTGAAGTTACTGCTAAGTTCGTAATCTCTCCCTCATGTCCGGTAAATTTACTGAGGGAAGATTTATTATCACAGTTCCACTCCAGAATATAATTCCAAGATGATGGTCAGATGGTCCTTACATTATAACCCCTATGCAGATGAACACAATGAGATGTGTATCTTACACGCCCTTTCCACGGTTATGATGGCCCTGATAGGCCCAGATTCACCCCCAATAATGCCTGTAGAACCAGTAAAAGTGTTACACCCAGATTGCCAGTTCCTGTTTGCATTCACTTATCAGGGACGACAATTGATGTGGACATATAAAGGCACAGATGATTGGCCTCGGGGAGACCAAAACATCCAACACCGCGGAGACACCATCACGTGTTTCTCAACGCAGTGATTCCAGAACACTGCCCCCATCCCTTATGGGAAATATGCAGATGCATGTAAAGAAGCTGCGGAGACACCATCACGTGTTTCTCGACGCAAGCAGTGAATAGCCAGGCCTTTCCCCGGGAAGGAACAACCACGGGAAGGGCAGCATCCTATGAAGGAAAGCCACCTATGCCAAGCATAGTATCCATCCACAGACAGCTGTTTCAGGGTTTTTGCCCCTCATCAGTGTGGAGTAGGAATCTGGCTATTAGGAGCAGTGCCTAGTAAAAAGGCTATAAAGGCACAGATGATTGGCCTCGGGGAGACCAAAACATCCAACACCGCAGAGACACCATCACGTGTTTCTCAACGCAGTGATTCCAGAACACTGCCCCCATCCCTTATGAGAAATATGCAGATGCATGTAAAGAAGCTGCGGAGACACCATCACGTGTTTCTCGACGCAAGCAGTGAATAGCCAGGCCTTTCCCTGGGAAGGAACAACCACGGGAAGGGCAGCATCCTATGAAGGAAAGCCACCTATGCCAAGCATGGTATCCATCCACAGACAGCTGTTTCGGGGTTTTTGCCCCTCATCAGTGTGGAGTAGGAATCTGGCTATTAGGAGCAGTGCCTAGTAAAAAGGCTATAAAAGCACAGATGATTGGCCTCGGGGAGACCAAAACATCCAACACCGCGGAGACACCATCACGTGTTTCTCAACGCAGTGATTCCAGAACACTGCCCCCATCCCTTATGGGAAATATGCAGATGCATGTAAAGAAGCTGCGGAGACACCATCACGTGTTTCTCGACGCAAGCAGTGAATAGCCAGGCCTTTCCCCGGGAAGGAACAACCACGGGAAGGGCAGCATCCTATGAAGGAAAGCCACCTATGCCAAGCATAGTATCCATCCACAGACAGCTGTTTCGGGGTTTTTGCCCCTCATCAGTGTGGAGTAGGAATCTGGCTATTAGGAGCAGTGCCTAGTAAAAAGGCTATAAAGGCACAGATGATTGGCCTCGGGGAGACCAAAACATCCAACACCGCAGAGACACCATCACGTGTTTCTCAACGCAGTGATTCCAGAACACTGCCCCCATCCCTTATGAGAAATATGCAGATGCATGTAAAGAAGCTGCGGAGACACCATCACGTGTTTCTCGACGCAAGCAGTGAATAGCCAGGCCTTTCCCTGGGAAGGAACAACCACGGGAAGGGCAGCATCCTATGAAGGAAAGCCACCTATGCCAAGCATGGTATCCATCCACAGACAGCTGTTTCGGGGTTTTTGCCCCTCATCAGTGTGGAGTAGGAATCTGGCTATTAGGAGCAGTGCCTAGTAAAAAGGCTATAAAAGCACAGATGATTGGCCTCGGGGAGACCAAAACATCCAACACCGCGGAGACACCATCACGTGTTTCTCAACGCAGTGATTCCAGAACACTGCCCCCATCCCTTATGGGAAATATGCAGATGCATGTAAAGAAGCTGCGGAGACACCATCACGTGTTTCTCGACGCAAGCAGTGAATAGCCAGGCCTTTCCCCGGGAAGGAACAACCACGGGAAGGGCAGCATCCTATGAAGGAAAGCCACCGATGCCAAGCATGGTATCCATCCACAGACAGATGTGGACAGTTATGCCACAAGGGGCCCAAAACAGTCCCAATCAGTTTGCAAAAAAATATGGGCGAGTGTCTTTTACCCTGGCAGTTAGAATATCCTTATGTCACGCTACTTCAGTATGTGGCTAATCTTTTGTTGTGTGCACAGACAGAGCAGGAAGCCATTGTTGCCACTGTTAGCCTTCTCAAGTATCTGGCAGATCTGAACTGTCGGGTTTCGGCCTCGAAACTTCGGTTCTGCCTTGGTCAAGTGATATTTTTGGGTCACTGTCTCCTTCAGGGTGCCAGACACCTCACAGAAAAAAAAAATAGCCGTCAGCTCCCTTCCATTCCCAAAAGATGAGACTGAACTCCAGCGTTTTCTTGGACTATGTACTTATTGTTGTCAGTGGATACCGGACGCATCCCGCATAATGCAACCTCTCTACAATGCCCTGAAAGACGGTTCAGGATATGCTGATGATTTTGGCAGACTCCACACAGGATACGCTGTTACTATGGAAGACACTGTAGTGCACGCAGCTGCACTCCCTCCCTCACAGTCAGCACAAGAAGTAGAACTTCAGGCTCTGTCTACTGCATGTGTTCTGGCCAAAGACAGGTGGGCTAATATATATACGGACTCACAGTATGCATTTGGTATTGCTCATGGTTTCGGAGCCCTATGGGCCAATCTAGGGTTTGTTACTACTGCCGGGACTCCAGTAAAGAATGCTGAAGCTGTTAAAAAAACCCTCATGGGCTCAATCAAATTACCTACTCAGGTGGCCATTATCAAAGTTAAGGAGCATGGTACTATGGAACAGTCCACAGACTGTTGGTAACGCCTTTGCGGATATGCAAGCAATAGCTGCTGTTCTCCTACCCGTTGAACCGACCATACCAGCTATGGTGACCACACGCTCTCAGTGTAAACAGTTACAAGAAACACTGACTCTACAGGAACCTGATGATCTACGCCAGACTGAAGTTTTCTGTCGGACCCCGCGAGACCGCTTAATGACGATGCAGAGAATGTCCCCAAAGGAAGAGGTGAAGCAGTGGAAAGCTGATGCAGCACATATGGACAATGGTCTCTGGAAGAAGGATCAACTTGTGTGTCTCCCTAAGCGGATGTACCCTGCTATTGCCACGTGGGCACATGGGCCCACACATCGAGGAAAAAAAAAAAACCAGGCCCTTGCCCTGGTACAAAAATTCTACTGGGCTCCAGGTATTTCTACAGTCCTGACAGCACTCAACCATATATGTAACATCTGTCAGACCTGCAATCCCGGTCAACTTCAACATGTACCCCCAAAGCACCTTGCTAAGCCCGACTATCCTTTCCAAAGGCTCCAGGTGGACCACACCACGTTGCCTAAGTCTGGGAGGTATGAATATTGTCTGGTGGTTGTCGACATGTTCTCCAGTTGGCCAGAAGCATTCCCCGTTAGCAACATGGCTGCAAAAACCACAGCAAAGAAACTGGTGATGGAAGTTATATGCAGATATGGTGTTCCAGAAGTTGATGAAAGTGACCAAGGCCCGGCCTTTTCTTCTCATGTGTATCAGGAGGTTCTGACAATGCTTGGATCCACTGTAGCCCTCCACACTCCGTACCATCCACAATCCAGTGGGAAAGTTAAGAGGCTGAACGGCACACTGAAGGGACAATTGACTAATGCAGGAGACTACGGCTCCATGGCCAGAGCTCCTACCCATTGTACTGTACCACATTTGTACTGCCTCTATTGCAAAACATGGCCTGTCCCCATATGAGATATTGTTTGGTGCTAGGCCCTCAATTGCAAATTTCCAGTCTCAGTAGTTGTCAGAGGAAACTGACCGTGCTGTTCAATATGTTATTCAGCTTAGTAAAAATGTTGCTAACACCCATGTTTTAGTTTCTTATTCCCTTCCAGATTCAGCAGAAACCGACACTTGTCACAATTTGAAGCCTGGTGGTTTTATGCTCGTGAAAAGCTATGTCAGAAAACACGGACTAGAACCCTTGTATGACGGTTCCTACCAAGTCCTCCTCATTACTCCTATGTCAGTAAAGCTGGAAGGAAGGCCGACGTGGATCAACGTATCACACTGCAAGCTGGTTAAACAGACTAGTAGCAAATAAGGGAACATAATGTTTTAGTTTTTTGTATTTCCATTTAATAATATTGGTAACCGCATGGGACAGCCTAAATTTTCCAATATCCTTGAATAATAAGTTTGTACAATATCATGAAAGATTTGTAGTACAGATGGGTATAGCCAATAAAATTGTCAGTTACACAAATGTGGGATAAATTGGTTAGGGCCACAGATTATCCAGATGATCAAATTTGGGATATATTGGATATACTTAATACTACTGTTGCTGTCCAAAACTAACTTATCATAGTCACTAATCAATACACTGTAGTACTGGACTACTTAACAGCAGCACAGGGTGGTTTGTGTCAGGTTATTGGACCCACTAGAGTATGATGGCACTGATCCAGGGGAGATCCCTAAGTACGTCCCCCTCAAGAAATTAGACAATACCCCCTACTCTCAGATGAAGCTAAGAGACTTACTCTAGGGACAGCGGGAGAATTCTGTGAGGCTAGTGAAGGGTTCAGCTGCCTGGAGGCCTCTCGCAAGGGGAGAGCTTCTGAGGTGTCTGGATGAAGATATCCACCTCCCCTTTCCCCATCACATGGACAGTCTCGAAGGATCTTTCTTTTTTGGGGAAAAACTTAGTGTTTAGGGGGATTGTGAAGGTGAAAAGATATATCTTTATACACTTTTTGTACTTTTATATTCTTATGCTGTGAAACAATAAGTTTTTCCCCTTTGCTTGCTGATGCAAATGTAACTGTATTTAAAATGGCTGCCAGTATTCACCTATTCCCTAGTTTCGTTTTTGAGAAGCTAAGTATCGTTTCTGCTGAAATTGAAACTTGAGATATGTAGAGAGAGGAGGATCCACCAGATGACGTCAGGACTAACCAGAAAGACCGGATACCAGACATATATTGCTTAAACCCCGCCTAACCCCGCCTATTGCACACCTTCCCCTAATGCACTACATAATGCTGTGTATCAGGAAATAAAGTTCAGTTGCTGTGACATTGCTACTACTTGTAGAAGCACGAGCATGCACTGAGATTGAACCAGCACTTTGTCTGACTCATTCTTATCCGGTACCAATGCTCATAGTCTAATTTGGAATGACTGGTGAATGAAGGGTATTGTCGTGACGACCCCGACACCAGTATGGATCTCAGACCGTAAGTTCATACATCACACCACATTACACATATGTATTTTATGGTCACATGTCTTATAATTTTTTTTTTATTTCAAACTTTCATTACAGAACTCAGTCCAACCTCACTGAGAGGGAGACAGGGTTGGATTCTGAGGCCATTATCAATCCAGTCGGGGAAGGTGAAGAGGTGGCTGGTCCATTTTCTCAGCCTTCCAGCTGTATCCCACAAGCTCCTCCTGCACCAGCACCAGAAGCTCCTCCTGCACCAGCCCCAGAAGCTGCACCAGCACCAACAGCTGCACCGCTGCGCCAGCACCCATCAGCCTGGAATTTCCAGGAAACAGTAGCAGCCCTACTGTTCCTCTGGAGGCCTCCCCACAGCCTGCTGTCAAATCCCACCGTGGGCAATGAAGGAGAGAGAACCCTGCCTCAGATACCAGGAGGCATGTTGACACGGGGGTTCTAATTACCTGGCCAGGGCTGCCCAGGATGAGGGTGAGGAGGCATACTCCCACAGTTTGACCCGGTACCTTCGTCCCCTTCCCTGTGAGGTGAGGCTACGTGTGAAAGGGTGCATTCAGATCCTTATTGATGCATGCACACACCCCAATACACCATATGAGGTCTTTGAATTCTTGGACAGGTGGCAGCTGTCATCCCATAACCTGATGAGACTTCAAACAAACCCACAATGCATGGTCAAAAGGGATCTGATGCACCTCCTCCACGGGTGCCTACACCTTAACCCATTCCCCTCAACCAACCATGGCCACTACAGGCCCAAATGGCATCCTATAACCAACCTGCCCAATATGGCCAATTGTACAGACCCAGTTTTGGAGGCTGGTCCTAACCTGGGTTTGGATGACATGGCCATATTGGGGGGTATGAGTGACGTGGGTTCCACAATCCCCAGGAGTCTCATCTCCAATTTCAATATGGTCACTTTGCTACTCAGCAATCTGACCATGGCCAAAACATACAGCATGGCCAGATTATGCACCCACACAGGGTGAAGGACAATTTGGCCAACAAAGCCAGCAAGAGAGAGAGTCTGGACTGCCGCCATCACCTCCACCAAGTTATCAAAATCTTAAATTTTGTTTTTCTATTGGATTTTACTGTTGCAAAATAAGATGTTTTTCTGCTTGCCATGTTTAAGTACATGTTAAAAATGGGTATGGCCAAATTTTTATGGCTCCAAAAGCCATATGAGTTTATTATGGTTTGGCTTTCTAAAAATTCTGTTTTGGCGTTATAAAAATTGTTAAAAAGCCAATTTATGTCTCTTCTTACAATAATTAATACAACATAAAAATTTTTATCAAAAAACCATCTATTAAATAAATAAAATGAACACACACAACAGCATAGCAGAAAAAGGATATTTATATATATAAAAAAATAAAATTACAACATAGAGACAGCATGCTCTTGCCAGGTAGTAGCACCCTGAGGTGTCACAAAATAAATAGTGAAGATATCACGTACTTTCAGTCCTGAAAGCGGACGATGCTGAGGGATGACATGTGGTCTAGGCCTACCCACATTGCCCAACACACCTTCAGCACCATCAGATGAGGAGCATTCATGAAGTCGGGTAAAGTTATGTAGGACCACACAAGCTTTGATGACCTAATTTTCATTGCCTTCACTCAGCTGAATGGCTGACTGGAGAACCCGCAATTTGGTACAAAGAATGCCAACGGCGCACTCCACCAGTCGCCGTGCACGTGATAGATGCAATTTAAATATCCTACGTCTTTGGTCCAGGTTTCGATGGGGATATGGCCTCATTACATGCCTGATTAACTGAAAGGCCTCTCATTTACCACAAGGACATGTGGCACAGATTCTTGATTGGAAACTGGAAGCTGACGTGGTGGTAGGTCCAACTGGTTATTGCGCAGCTGCCAACCCATAATGGAAGAATTGAAGACTCTAGAGTCTCCAGTTCTCCCATAGGCCCCAATGGCTACAATTATAAACCTGTAGTGACTTTCAACCACAGCCAACAACACTACCGAAAAATATTGTTTATAATTATAGAATTGGGACCCTGAGTTTGGTGGCTTACGCACACAGATGTGTTTGCCATCAAGGGCTCCAATACAATTTGGAAATTGTCAATGCTCCTCAAACCTACAGGCAATCCTCAACCAGTCTCCAATCTTGGGCACAGGCATGACCAGTTGATGAAGTCTGGACCAGATTTCAGAACAGGTAGACCGGACTATGCCTGAGATTGTAGATCTCCCAATCAAAAATTCAAGATGTAGTGCAGCATACAAAAGTCTAATTGTCAGGAAGCTGAAAGCAGAAAAAACCAAATTAAAATGTTTGAATGACTTAGAACATTCCTATGGACCACAAGTATTGTGTGGAAGTAACAAGCCAGGCAAGCAGAACCTTAAAACATTAACACTGGCTATGTGAATTTAACATTAATAACATATTCTTAGTACTAATTAGTAGATTTTTGACATATATTAATAATAAATTAACATCAGCTGCTAAGCATAACTAAATAACACATTTATTAGAGACACATCATCAACATAGAGTATGTGAGGAGGAGGAATACATACCATAAAGTAAGGAGAAGACGCTCCTCTGCAGATATATATTAACGCATCCTGGTGTCCTGAAAGGTTATCCCAGGGTGCACTGTCTCCAACAAAATATCAAAGGTGGCAAGGCTCATGTGATAATACTGGAAAAACTTGTCGGGATGTGTCCGCAGAGATGCATAGAGATGGTGGAAATGATCTTTAGTGAGGCGTTGCCTCAAAAGCAGATGGACCCACATTCGTCTCCTCCTCCTCGGATCCCCTATCACAAGCCAAAGCGGCCTGAAAATTGTATATGACATGCTCAGTTGGGGTGAAATGAAGTAGGTCTGCCAACAAACCACCAACACAAGCACAGCAACAAAATGGCCAGATTGGAGGCTGCCACATGTTGTAGAGGCAATAAATAGGGTCGCTATTGATGATTTAAATTAATTTCAGGCCTCAAAACCGTTAAATGTCCATTTTGGAAGGTTGCGAGTAAAAAACGCTATACAGATGCAATACGGATGACATACCGAGGATTACATGCGCAAAATACGCAGCCACACCTTGCCAACGGATGACATATGGATCACTGTTCAGGGAACATTTCTGCGTATTAGGCCCGTAAAAAAAGGACAGTATTTTTATACGTTAGGTCTGACCCCGGCCTTATAGTTATAATAGCACTGCTGTTGTCTAGAAACATATGAACAATTCCAGCTGTTAGGAGGATCCATCAGGCAAACCCTCAAATCAACTGTTACTGGTGTCGGCGGTGCCTGGAAGTTATCGGTTACTGCACTGTAGGTTCTGCAGATCCACACCATATTCAAGGGAATTAGAATTATAGTATCTGGTCTTGACTAGTGATGAGTGAGCGCTAAAATGCTCGGGTGCTTGTTGCTCGGGTCGAGCAAATTGGAATATTTGGGTACTCGACCCGAGCAACGAGCCCAATGTAAGTCTATGGGAAACCCAAGTATTTTTACCGCTATCCCCCGGGGGTCCTTTTAAGGTCTAAAAATGTCTGAAAATGATGACAACACTGCTCAAATGACACAGGAACATCATGGGGATCGCCCCTGGAAGCATTTCTGACTCCTAAGTAACAGCTGTAAGCAATGTTGTCAGAGTTTCATGCTATTTTTTCAGGTGCACCAAAAAACATACAAAAACGAAATCAAAATGGATTTTGCTGGTAAATATGTTAATGTACATCCTTTCCAGGGTAATGATTTGTATACAAGGCAAAATAATTAACCCCAGACTGAAATGTTCCACCACCACCACTTTCGCTATGTTTACACGCAGCGTTTTTTATGCGTTTTTCAACTTTAACATTGCTTTCAACCAATACAAATGCATTCACTAGGAAATGTCATTGTAACATTTAACAACCCTAGCTGGCCATGTGGTGTGTGATACATAAGGAGGCACATCTTGTTTCATTTCTGAAGGAGGGACACTTAAAATCACACAGCCTACTTTGAGGCTATGTGCACACGTTGCAGATTTCCTGCGGAACCGCAGCGTTTTTTTCCGTGCAGAAACGCTGCAGATCCGCAAGTGATTTACAGTAAAATGTAAATCAATGGCAAAAAAATAAATGCTGTGCTAATGGTGCGGAAAATTCCGCACAGAAAACGCAGCTGATTAAAAGAAGGAGCATGTCAATTCTTTGTGTGGATCTGCAGCGTTTCTGCACCCATTCCATAATAGAAATCTGCAGGGGAAAACGCATGAAATCCGCACAGAATCAGTAGTAAATCCGCAATTAAAACCCACAAAATCCACATAAAAAAACGCACAGATTTTTACCTGTGTTTTCTGCCAAGAGATACAGAATCCGCACAGAAAATTCCACAGGCAAATCCGCAACATGTGCACATACCTTTAGAGAGGCATCAGGCAACATTAATATTCTTAAAGGGCGATTATTAAACAGTGGGTCTCATGCTGTTATTGCCTATGCAGTGAGTTTCTGGGATGCCAAGAATTACAATGCACCCCAATACCCCTGTCACGAGAGGTACAGGAAGACTTCCTAAAAAAATGTTTCACTGAATGCAAGGCCTGCCCTGCTATCAAGTCATATGCACCCCAATAAGCCTTTGAACCCAGATACTGGAAGGTCACAGGAAAACCCACATTACAGTCTTCAGTTGGTCCTGCCATACAATTTCCTTATGCATTGAATGCAAGGGCCGCCTTGACCCAAATTTACACGCACCCCAATCCCCCCTTGGAAGAAACATGGAGGAGGGCCTCCTAAAAAAACTGCCCCATTACAGAGGAGCGGGTCTCATAGACTCGTAATGCAAACATTTCCCCATGGGGGGTACGTTTTTCAAGCAATTTTGAATATGTGGGATGTATTTTTTTAAATTTTATAAATCACAAAATACTGTATACACCAAGGGCAGCAGTCTAGCACACCAACAAATGCAATGTATGCCTGCAAAGCAAGAATTTGGGCAAAACAGGTACACCATGCATCTGACGGAGATAACAGAGTGATCAAAATGTGTTCTTGATTTTTTTTGGACCACCAAAATTGTCTCCATAAGTAGGCTATGACACTAAAAAAACATTTGGACTACTAAAATTGTACAAACATTTCCCCATGGGGGTACATTTAAAAAAATATTTTATGGGCATAATAGACACCCTTTCCAAAAATTGGACTGGCTGTAGCAGCACCGAACCCGTTAACCCTGGTGATCTAGTGGCAGAGAGTGAGGACACATAACGAGTGATCAATCCTACAGAAATGAAAAAAATGAATAAAGGATGTGAATCCACCTATGAAAGAAAATAACAAAAGGGAGGGGTGAACACAGGTTCATAGATATGAAGCCAGAATGTGTCCAACGAGATATGTTGGTCCCTAGCAACAGCTCAGAGACACGGATATAAATAAAAATAGAATAGAATAGAATTTTACTATTTTTTTTTTATATTGAAGAGGTATACACTAGGTCATAACAGGATGGTCCAGAGATATGAAAAATGGAAAATAGAAGAATAAATAAGAAGAATATACGTACATCTAATTTTTATGAAATTTCCCCTTGTGGGAGTAACATTTTTTGTGGTTTCAAATTATTAATGGGCATCTTAGAAACACCCTTGCACAAAAATTGAATGGCTTTAGCAGCACATAACATGTTCACCATGGTGTTCTAGTGGTGGAGAATGATGATATGTGGAGGAAGGCATTATTAACCCTTTCATGACCCAGCCTATTTTGACCTTAATAACCTGGCCGTTTTTTGCAATTCTGACCAGTGTCCCTTTATGAGGTAATAACTCAGGAACACTTCAACGGATCGTAACGATTCTGAGTCTGTTTTTTCGTGACATATTGGGCTTCATGGTAGTGGTAAATTTAGGTCAATAATTTTTGCGTTTATTTGTAAAAAAAAATGGAAATTTGGCAAAAATATTGAAAATTTTGCAATTTTCAAATTTTGAATTTTTATTCTGTTAAACGAGAGAGTTATGTGACACAACATAATTAATAAATAACATAACCCACATGTCTACTTTACATCAGCACAATTTTGGAAACAAAATTTTTTTGCTAGGAAGTTAGAAGGGTTAAAATTTGACCAGTGATTTCTCATTTTTACAGCGAAATTTACAAAACCATTTTTTTTAGGCACCACCTCACATTTGAAGTCAGGTTGAGGGGTCTATATGGCTGAAAATACCCAAAAGTGACACCATTCTAAAAAACTGCACCCCTCAAGGTGCTCAAAACCACATTCAAGAAGTTTAATAACCCTTCATGTGCTTCACAGCAGCAGAAGCAACATGGAAAGAAAAAATGAACATTTAACTTTTCAGTCACAAAAAATGATCTTTTAGCAACAATTTTTATATTTTCCCAAGGCTAAAAATAGAAACTGGACACCAAAAGCTATTGTACAATTTGTCCTGAGTACGCCGATACCCCATATGTGGGGAAGAACCACTGTTTGGGTGCACGACAGGGCTCGGAAGGGAAGGAGCGCCATTTGACTTTTTCAATGAAAAATTGGCTCCAATCTTTAGCGGACACTATGTTGTGTTTGGAGAGCCCCTCTGTGCCTAAACATTGGAGCTCCCCCACAAGTGACCCCATTTTGGAAACTAGACCCCCCAAGGAGCTTATCTAGATGCATAGTGAGCACTTTGAACCCCCAGGTGCTTCACAAATTGATCCGTAAAAATGAAAAAGTACTTTTTTTTCACATGAAGTTTTTTTAGCCTCAATTTTTTCATTTTCACATGGGCAACAGGATAAAATGGATCCTAAAATATGTTCGGCAATTTCTCCTGAGTACACCGATAACTCATATGTGGTCACAAACCACTCCTTTGTGCACACGGCAAGGCTCGGAAGGGAAGGAGCGCCATTTGACTTTTGAATTAAAAATTAGCTCCAATCGTTAGCAGACACCATGTCGCGTTTGGAGAGCCCCGACAAATGACCCAATTTTAGAAACTAGACCCCCCAAGGAACTTATCTAGATGCATAGTGAGTATTTTGAACCCCCAGGTGCTTCACAAATTGATCCGTAAAAATGAAAAAGTTCTTTTTTTTTACAAAAAAATTTCTTTTAGCCACAATTTGTTCATTTTCACATGGGCAGCAGGATAAAATGGACCCTAAAATTTATTGGGTAATTTCTCCTGAGTACACTGGTACCTTACATGTGGGGGTAAACCACTGTTTGGGCACACGGCAGGGCTCGGAAGGGAAGGAGCGCCATTTGTCTTTTTGAATGAAAAATTAGCTCCAATCGTTAGCGGACACCATGTCGCGTTTGGAGAGCCCCTGTGTGCCTAAACATTGGAGCTCCCCCACATATGACCCCATTTTGGAAACTAGACCTCCCATGGAACTAATCTAGATGTGCGGTGACCACTTTAAACCCCCAAGGGCGTCACAGAAGTTTATAACGCAGAGCTGGAAAAATAAAAAATAATTTTTCTTTCCTCAAAAATTGTTTTTTAGCCTGCAATTTTTTATTTTCACAAGAGTAACAAGAGAAATTGGACCCCAAAAGTTGTTGTCCAGTTTGTCCTGAGTATGCTGATACCCCATATGTGGGGCGGAACCACTGTTTGGGCACACGTCGGGGCTTGGAAGGGAAGTAGTGACGTTTTGAAATGCAGACTTTGATGCAATGGTCTGCAGGCGTCACGTTGCGTTTGCAGAGCCCCTGATATGCCTAAACAGTAGAAACCCCCCACAAGTGACCCCATTTTGGAAACTAGACCCCCAACGAACTTATCTAGATATGTGGTGAGCACTTTGAACCCCCAAATGCTTCACAGAAGTTTACAACGCAGAGCCATGAAAATAAAAAATCATTTTTCTTTCATCAAAAATTATGTTTTAGTAAGCAATTTTTTATTTTCAAAAGGGAAACAGGAGAAGTGGACCCCAATATTTGTTGCCCATTTTGTTCTGAGTATGCTGCTACCCCATATGTGGTGGTAAACCACTGTTTGGGCACACGTCGGGGCTCGGAAGGGAAGTAGTGACGTTTTGAAATGCAGACTTTGAGGGAATGGTCTGCGGGCGTCACGTTGCATTTGTAGAGTCCCTGATGTATCTAAACAGTAGAAACCCCCCACAAGTGACCCCATTTTGGAAACTAGACCCCCCCAAGGAACTTATCTAGATATGTTGTGAGTATTTTGAACCCCCAAGTGCTTCACAGAAGTTTACAACGCAGAGCCGTGAAAATAAAAAATCATTTTTCTTTCCTCAAAAATTAATTTTTAGCCTGCAATTTTTTATTTTCACAAGAGTAACAGGAGAAATTGGACCCCAAAAGTTGTTGTCCAGTTTGTTCTGATACGCTGATACCCCATATGTGGGGTGGAACCACTGTTTGGGCACACTTCGAGGCTCGGAAGGGAAGTAGTGACGTTTTGAAATGCAGACTTTGATGCAATGGTCTGCAGGCATCACGTTGCGTTTGCAGAGCTCCTGATATGCCTAAACAGTGGAAACCCCCCATAAGAGACCCCATTTTGGAAACTAGACCCCCAAGGAACTTATCTAGATATGTGGTGAGCATTTTGAACCCCCAAGTACTTCACAGAAGTTCAGAACGCAGAGCCATGAAAATAAAAAATCATTTTTCTTTCCTAAAAAATTATGTTTTAGCAAGCAATTTTTTATTTTCGCAAGGGTAACAGGAGAAATTGGACCCCAATCGTTGTTGCCCAGTTTGTCCTGAATATGCTGGTACCCCATATGTGGGGGTAAACCACTGTTTGGGCGCACGTCAGGGCTCGGAAGGGAGGGAGCACCATTTGACTTTTTGAAAGCAAGATTGGCTGGAATCAATGGTGGCGCCATGTTGTGTTTGGAGACCCCTGATGTGTTTAAACAGTGGAAACCCCTCAATTCTAACTCCAACACTAACCCCAACACACCCCTAACCCTAATCCCAACTGTAACCATAACCCTAATCACAACCCTAACCCCAACACACCCCTAACCACAACCCTAACCCCAACACACCTGTAACCCCAATCCCAACCCTAACCCTAATCCCAACCCTAACCACAACTTTTACCCCAACACACCCCTAACCCTAACCATAACCCTAACCACAAGCCTAGTCTTAACTTATTTCCAACCCTAGCCCTAATTCCAACCCTAACTCTTATTCCAACCCTAACCCTAAGGCTATGTGCCCACGTTGTGGATTCGTGTGAGATTTTCTACACCATTTTTGAAAAATCCTCAGGTAAAAGGCACTGCGTTTTACCTGCAGATTTAACATGCATTTCAAGTGTTTTTTGGGCGGATTTCACCTGCGGATTCCTATTGAGGAACAGGTGTAAAACGCTGCAGAATCCACACAAAGAATTGACATGCTGCGGAAAATACAACGCAGCGTTTCCGTGCTGTATTTTCCGCACCATGGGCACAGCGGATTTGGTTTTCCATAGGTTTACATGGTACTGTAAACCTGATGGAAAACTGCTACGAATCCACAGCGGCCAATCCACTGCGGATCCACGGCCAATCCGCTGCGGATCCGCAGCCAAATCCGCACCGTGTGCACGTAGCCTAATTCTAACCCTAACCCTAGTTCTAACCCTAAGCCTAGTGGAAAAAAATATATATATATTTTCTTTATTTTATTATTGTCCCTACCTATGGGGGTGATAAAGGGGGGTTTTCATTTACTTTTTTTTTATTTTGATCACTGTGATAGGTTTTATCACAGTGATCAAAATGTATCTGGAACGAATCTGCTGCCTGGCAGATTCAGCGGGCACACTGCGCATGCCCCCGCCATTTTGGAAGATGGCGGCACCCATGGAGAAGATGGACGGACACCGGGAGGCTCAGTAAGTATGAGGGGGGGAGATCGGAGTACGGGGGTGGGATCGAAGCATGGGGGGAGCGGACAGGAGGATAGGGAGCAGACAGGACGACGGAGGGGAGCGGAGGACAGGACGGAGGACTGGGGAGATTGGTGGTGGTGGGGGGCAGATCAGGGTTTCCAGCCATGGCCGATGATATTGCAGCATCGGCCATGGCTGGATTGTAATATTTTACCAGTTTTCATAGGTGAAATATTACAAATCGCTCTGATTGGCTGTTTCACTTTTAACAGCCAATCAGAGCGATCGTAGCCACGGGGGGGTGAAGCCACCCCCCCGGGCTGAAGTAGTACTCCCCCTGTCCCTAATGAGTAAGGCCTCATTAGAAACTAGGCCATATGTAAGGGAGTGTGTCTCCTAGACTTGTAATGCCCATACACTAAGTGCATGGGCTGACAAACATTTCCCCATGGGGGGTACATTTTTATAAAATATTTTATGGGCATCATAGACACCATTGCCAAAAATTGAACTGCCTGTAGCAGCACAGAACAAGTTAACCCTGGTGATCTAGTGGCTTAGAATGAGGAGACATAATGAATGATCAACCATACTGAAATCAAACAAATGAATAAAGGATGTGAATCCATCTCTGAAAGAAAATGACAAAAGGGAGGGGCGAACAGAGGTTCATAGATATGAAGCCAGAATGTGTCCAATGAGATATGTTGGTCCCTAGCAACAGATCAGAGACAAGGATATAAATAAAAATATAATAGTATTTCAATATTTTTAGATTGAAGAGGTATTCACTAGAACATAAGAGGATGGTCCAGAGATAGGAAAAATGGAAAGACCGTGTGGAATACATGGTATTGGTGGTGGTGGTTAAGTGACTGGAAGCATTATCTGCTATCCAACCAACAACCATTTCACACTGCTCTTTGGCTTCAATAGTGGTGTGCTGCGGTCCCCTGGAAACTGGGACAGAAAGGTTGAGTGCGAAGATGTGGGTCTTTGTTGTGGCCCACTTTCAGCTTGGCCACGGCCTCGTCCCTTGCCTTGCCCATTTTAAATGGACAACTGAAATATTTGAAAAGCTCAATACAAATGGATTTATTTGGAGAAAAATTATATGTGATCAGTACTTCCTGAAAAGCAAGCATTTGGAGACCACAGATACACAGACGGAGATAACAGAAAGTTAATATATATATATTTTTAATATTTTTTTAACAAAAAATAATGAGTAGACCAAGGCTAGCAGACCAAAAAATACAATGTATGCCTGCAAAGCCAAGATTTGGACACCACAGATACACCAGGCGTCTGACGGAGATAAGACTGTATACATTTTTTTAATGATTAGTGGTAGTTTTGGAAAACAATAAATACTGAGTAGAACAAGGCTAGCAGACAGAACTATGCAATGTATGCCTGAAAAGCTAAGATTTTTCCACCACAGATGCACCAGGCGTCTGACAGAGATAATAGACAGTTAAAATGTTTATCAAAAAATGAAGAAAGACGCGGCAACACTCACCGATCCTGTAAAGCGGGCTTTACCTCTTTATTCAAGTAAGTGTGAGACCATCTTCACGGCACGGGGGAAACAAAATGAAGGAGGTGAGCGGGGGAGAGGACAACAGCCGTTTCGCGCCTGCACCGGCGCTTCTACGGGTCCACACTGGAAGGGAACCACGTCGGGTGAGAAAAGTTAAAATGTTTGTTGTTAAATATTTTTTACACAAAAAATACTGAGTGGAACAAGGCTAGCAGACAGAACTATGCAACGTATGCCTGCAAAGCTAAGATTTTTCCACCACAGATGCACCAGGCGTCTGATGGAGATAAGACAGTTAACATGTTTTTGTTTTATTAAATATTTTTTAAACAAAAAATACTGAGTAGAACAAGTCTAGCATAAGAGACAGTTAAAATGTTTTTTTTAAATATTTTTTTAAGCAAAAAATACTGAGTAGAACAAGGCTAGCAGACAGAACTATGCAACGTATGCCTGCAAAGCTAAGATTTTTCCACCACAGATACACCAGGCATCTGACAGAGATAACAGACTGTATACATTTTTGGGTATGTTTTTTGTTAATTTTGGAAAACAAAAAATACTGAGTAGAGCGAGGCTAGCAGACAGAACTATGCAAGGTATGCCTGCGAAGCCAAGATTTTTTAACCACAGATACACCAGGCGTCTGACGGAGAGAACAGACTGTTAAAATGTGTTGTTTTTTTAAATATTTTTTTTAAAGTACTGAGTAGAACAAGTCTAGCAGACAGAAATATGCAACGTATGCCTGCAAATCACGGATTTTGACACCACTGATACACCAGGCATCAGCTAGAGATAACAGACTGATAAAAATGCGGCCTTGATTTTTTTTGACACACCAAAATTGTGTCAATAAGTTGGCTATGACACAAAAAAATTGGAGTACTAAAATGTTAAGATATTTAGTGCAATGATATGCGATGCGTGTGGCATACAACTCACAGTAATAAATATAAGAACTGTAGCTAACTATTTTTGGCCAGCTACAAATTTTTGAGGCAGCAAAATGGTGTCCAAAAATGTTGGAAGAGACTACAAATAATTAGTACCAAAAAAGGACAGATTTTTTGACGCACTCACATCTGATGCCTGGGACCCCCCAAAAATGTAATTCTTAGATATACATGCTCTTCTATTGCAATGACCGGGCTGTAGTCTGCAGCGTGACCAAGCAAATAAATGTATCAAAAAGAAGCTATGGATTACTTTAGAATAAAATGAGCAGGTTTAAGCTGCAAAAGAAAATTGCCACAGATAACTGCAGCTATGTAGATATTAAATAAGCAGCAGCAGCAGACAGTAATGGAGCTTTTTTAGATATGCTGTGAGATCTTTATGCTCACATACAGTGCCTGCAGGCCTTGCACAGGTGTGGATATGTGCACATAGACTCCCCTGCCTACCTATCACTGCAATTTCTGTACCATGAATTAGCCCTAAAAAGCACTGTTGGTTTCTCAGGATTTGTGGACTGAATGCTAGCAGACTCACACTAACTATTAAAAGAACGATTCTGACCCTACCTCAGCAGCAGCTCTGCCTACACTAGCTAAGTCCGGAGCAGAATGAATACCCCTGATGATGCTGTTCAGCCAGCCAATCACTGCAAGACCATAACAAAGATGGCTGTGGTGTTACAGTGCCTGGCAGACAATCCCTGCATGTTGATTGGGTCTCTAAAGTCCACCAAAAATGCAATGTGGAAACCCGAGCTCCAGACGAATTATCCCGGAAATGCTCGGTGCTCACCGAGTACGCTGAGCATAGTGATACTCGGGCGAGTACCGAGTAGTGGCAAGCACGTTCGCTCATCACTAGTCGTGACCACTTTTGTTATGATGGTGCTGCTCTGGTCAAGCAGCATCCAAGAAACTGATTGGTGGGGATGCCGGTGTCACACAGATGCAGGTTGGATTCTGATGGCCATCAGTAAAAAAAATGTTGACAAACCTCTGTAAATTGCAAACTAGCTGAACTGTATTCTCTCTAGCAGGCCATTTTTTGACTGTACAGGAGCTGGAAGAAACAGGATTAGCTGCTTGAAAATGTGCCTCCTATCCCTTTTGAGAAGTTTAATGAAATAAATATTTACAGGGTAGTTTTTCCTCTGCGAATCAAAGTTCATCGAGAATACTAATATTAATACCAATATTTGGCTTAGGTGAACTTGCATGTATTGTGGAAACAGGAACACATGGGCTACTTGCACAGTGAACAAGTCTGTATGATCATGTTCACACACCACCAAGAAACCTGAAGACACAAAAGAGAATAGTAAAACCAAAAACACTCAGTTTGAAAAAATGTTGCAGTAATCCGCAAGTGCTAGTAAAAGATGTAAAAAACAGGGTATTTGGTTGATACGTTTTTTGCAAAAAATGTATACTAAGCTGCTCTACCAATCTTCACGGTATACCCTTATCAGAGCAGTCCTAACTAATGTATGCAATCCCTATCTGATGTATTTAAAAACCTGATCATCTGTATATAACCTGTGTGAACAGGGTTCAGAGAGGAAAAATCCATGTGTGCATACAGGGTAGAACAGCTTTTGTGCAGATAGCCCAAGAGGAGTGGTGGAACTCCCCAGTCTTGTAGACACAAGAGAACAATTATGGAAACAGGAACACATGGGCTACTTGCACAGTGAACAAGTCTGTATGATCATGTTCACACACCACCAAGAAACCTGAAGACACAAAAGAGAATAGTAAAACCAAAAACACTCAGTTTGAAAAAATGTTGCAGTAATCCGCAAGTGCTAGTAAAAGATGTAAAAAACAGGGTATTTGGTTGATACGTTTTTTGCAAAAAATGTATACTAAGCTGCTCTACCAATCTTCACGGTATACCCTTATCAGAGCAGTCCTAACTAATGTATGCAATCCCTATCTGATGTATTTAAAAACCTGATCATCTGTATATAACCTGTGTGAACAGGGTTCAGAGAGGAAAAATCCATGTGTGCATACAGGGTAGAACAGCTTTTGTGCAGATAGCCCAAGAGGAGTGGTGGAACTCCCCAGTCTTGTAGACACAAGAGAACAATTATGGAAACAGGAACACATGGGCTACTTGCACAGTGAACAAGTCTGTATGATCATGTTCACACACCACCAAGAAACCTGAAGACACAAAAGAGAATAGTAAAACCAAAAACACTCAGTTTGAAAAAATGTTGCAGTAATCCGCAAGTGCTAGTAAAAGATGTAAAAAACAGGGTATTTGGTTGATACGTTTTTTGCAAAAAATGTATACTAAGCTGCTCTACCAATCTTCACGGTATACCCTTATCAGAGCAGTCCTAACTAATGTATGCAATCCCTATCTGATGTATTTAAAAACCTGATCATCTGTATATAACCTGTGTGAACAGGGTTCAGAGAGGAAAAATCCATGTGTGCATACAGGGTAGAACAGCTTTTGTGCAGATAGCCCAAGAGGAGTGGTGGAACTCCCCAGTCTTGTAGACACAAGAGAACAATTATGGAAACAGGAACACATGGGCTACTTGCACAGTGAACAAGTCTGTATGATCATGTTCACACACCACCAAGAAACCTGAAGACACAAAAGAGAATAGTAAAACCAAAAACACTCAGTTTGAAAAAATGTTGCAGTAATCCGCAAGTGCTAGTAAAAGATGTAAAAAACAGGGTATTTGGTTGATACGTTTTTTGCAAAAAATGTATACTAAGCTGCTCTACCAATCTTCACGGTATACCCTTATCAGAGCAGTCCTAACTAATGTATGCAATCCCTATCTGATGTATTTAAAAACCTGATCATCTGTATATAACCTGTGTGAACAGGGTTCAGAGAGGAAAAATCCATGTGTGCATACAGGGTAGAACAGCTTTTGTGCAGATAGCCCAAGAGGAGTGGTGGAACTCCCCAGTCTTGTAGACACAAGAGAACAATTATGGAAACAGGAACACATGGGCTACTTGCACAGTGAACAAGTCTGTATGATCATGTTCACACACCACCAAGAAACCTGAAGACACAAAAGAGAATAGTAAAACCAAAAACACTCAGTTTGAAAAAATGTTGCAGTAATCCGCAAGTGCTAGTAAAAGATGTAAAAAACAGGGTATTTGGTTGATACGTTTTTTGCAAAAAATGTATACTAAGCTGCTCTACCAATCTTCACGGTATACCCTTATCAGAGCAGTCCTAACTAATGTATGCAATCCCTATCTGATGTATTTAAAAACCTGATCATCTGTATATAACCTGTGTGAACAGGGTTCAGAGAGGAAAAATCCATGTGTGCATACAGGGTAGAACAGCTTTTGTGCAGATAGCCCAAGAGGAGTGGTGGAACTCCCCAGTCTTGTAGACACAAGAGTACAATTATGGAAACAGGAACACATGGGCTACTTGCACAGTGAACAAGTCTGTATGATCATGTTCACACACCACCAAGAAACCTGAAGACACAAAAGAGAATAGTAAAACCAAAAACACTCAGTTTGAAAAAATGTTGCAGTAATCCGCAAGTGCTAGTAAAAGATGTAAAAAACAGGGTATTTGGTTGATACGTTTTTTGCAAAAAATGAATACTAAGCTGCTCTACCAATCTTCACGGTATACCCTTATCAGAGCAGTCCTAACTAATGTATGCAATCCCTATCTGATGTATTTAAAAACCTGATCATCTGTATATAACCTGTGTGAACAGGGTTCAGAGAGGAAAAATCCATGTGTGCATACAGGGTAGAACAGCTTTTGTGCAGATAGCCCAAGAGGAGTGGTGGAACTCCCCAGTCTTGTAGACACAAGAGAACAATTATGGAAACAGGAACACATGGGCTACTTGCACAGTGAACAAGTCTGTATGATCATGTTCACACACCACCAAGAAACCTGAAGACACAAAAGAGAATAGTAAAACCAAAAACACTCAGTTTGAAAAAATGTTGCAGTAATCCGCAAGTGCTAGTAAAAGATGTAAAAAACAGGGTATTTGGTTGATACGTTTTTTGCAAAAAATGTATACTAAGCTGCTCTACCAATCTTCACGGTATACCCTTATCAGAGCAGTCCTAACTAATGTATGCAATCCCTATCTGATGTATTTAAAAACCTGATCATCTGTATATAACCTGTGTGAACAGGGTTCAGAGAGGAAAAATCCATGTGTGCATACAGGGTAGAACAGCTTTTGTGCAGATAGCCCAAGAGGAGTGGTGGAACTCCCCAGTCTTGTAGACACAAGAGAACAATTATGGAAACAGGAACACATGGGCTACTTGCACAGTGAACAAGTCTGTATGATCATGTTCACACACCACCAAGAAACCTGAAGACACAAAAGAGAATAGTAAAACCAAAAACACTCAGTTTGAAAAAATGTTGCAGTAATCCGCAAGTGCTAGTAAAAGATGTAAAAAACAGGGTATTTGGTTGATACGTTTTTTGCAAAAAATGTATACTAAGCTGCTCTACCAATCTTCACGGTATACCCTTATCAGAGCAGTCCTAACTAATGTATGCAATCCCTATCTGATGTATTTAAAAACCTGATCATCTGTATATAACCTGTGTGAACAGGGTTCAGAGAGGAAAAATCCATGTGTGCATACAGGGTAGAACAGCTTTTGTGCAGATAGCCCAAGAGGAGTGGTGGAACTCCCCAGTCTTGTAGACACAAGAGAACAATTATGGAAACAGGAACACATGGGCTACTTGCACAGTGAACAAGTCTGTATGATCATGTTCACACACCACCAAGAAACCTGAAGACACAAAAGAGAATAGTAAAACCAAAAACACTCAGTTTGAAAAAATGTTGCAGTAATCCGCAAGTGCTAGTAAAAGATGTAAAAAACAGGGTATTTGGTTGATACGTTTTTTGCAAAAAATGTATACTAAGCTGCTCTACCAATCTTCACGGTATACCCTTATCAGAGCAGTCCTAACTAATGTATGCAATCCCTATCTGATGTATTTAAAAACCTGATCATCTGTATATAACCTGTGTGAACAGGGTTCAGAGAGGAAAAATCCATGTGTGCATACAGGGTAGAACAGCTTTTGTGCAGATAGCCCAAGAGGAGTGGTGGAACTCCCCAGTCTTGTAGACACAAGAGAACAATTATGGAAACAGGAACACATGGGCTACTTGCACAGTGAACAAGTCTGTATGATCATGTTCACACACCACCAAGAAACCTGAAGACACAAAAGAGAATAGTAAAACCAAAAACACTCAGTTTGAAAAAATGTTGCAGTAATCCGCAAGTGCTAGTAAAAGATGTAAAAAACAGGGTATTTGGTTGATACGTTTTTTGCAAAAAATGTATACTAAGCTGCTCTACCAATCTTCACGGTATACCCTTATCAGAGCAGTCCTAACTAATGTATGCAATCCCTATCTGATGTATTTAAAAACCTGATCATCTGTATATAACCTGTGTGAACAGGGTTCAGAGAGGAAAAATCCATGTGTGCATACAGGGTAGAACAGCTTTTGTGCAGATAGCCCAAGAGGAGTGGTGGAACTCCCCAGTCTTGTAGACACAAGAGAACAATTATGGAAACAGGAACACATGGGCTACTTGCACAGTGAACAAGTCTGTATGATCATGTTCACACACCACCAAGAAACCTGAAGACACAAAAGAGAATAGTAAAACCAAAAACACTCAGTTTGAAAAAATGTTGCAGTAATCCGCAAGTGCTAGTAAAAGATGTAAAAAACAGGGTATTTGGTTGATACGTTTTTTGCAAAAAATGTATACTAAGCTGCTCTACCAATCTTCACGGTATACCCTTATCAGAGCAGTCCTAACTAATGTATGCAATCCCTATCTGATGTATTTAAAAACCTGATCATCTGTATATAACCTGTGTGAACAGGGTTCAGAGAGGAAAAATCCATGTGTGCATACAGGGTAGAACAGCTTTTGTGCAGATAGCCCAAGAGGAGTGGTGGAACTCCCCAGTCTTGTAGACACAAGAGAACAATTATGGAAACAGGAACACATGGGCTACTTGCACAGTGAACAAGTCTGTATGATCATGTTCACACACCACCAAGAAACCTGAAGACACAAAAGAGAATAGTAAAACCAAAAACACTCAGTTTGAAAAAATGTTGCAGTAATCCGCAAGTGCTAGTAAAAGATGTAAAAAACAGGGTATTTGGTTGATACGTTTTTTGCAAAAAATGTATACTAAGCTGCTCTACCAATCTTCACGGTATACCCTTATCAGAGCAGTCCTAACTAATGTATGCAATCCCTATCTGATGTATTTAAAAACCTGATCATCTGTATATAACCTGTGTGAACAGGGTTCAGAGAGGAAAAATCCATGTGTGCATACAGGGTAGAACAGCTTTTGTGCAGATAGCCCAAGAGGAGTGGTGGAACTCCCCAGTCTTGTAGACACAAGAGAACAATTATGGAAACAGGAACACATGGGCTACTTGCACAGTGAACAAGTCTGTATGATCATGTTCACACACCACCAAGAAACCTGAAGACACAAAAGAGAATAGTAAAACCAAAAACACTCAGTTTGAAAAAATGTTGCAGTAATCCGCAAGTGCTAGTAAAAGATGTAAA
Organism: Ranitomeya imitator; assembly: GCF_032444005.1. Lineage (NCBI taxonomy): Eukaryota > Metazoa > Chordata > Amphibia > Anura > Dendrobatidae > Ranitomeya > Ranitomeya imitator. The sequence continues at coordinate 150,390,099 of NC_091284.1, read as the reverse complement.
AAACAGGGTATTTGGTTGATACGTTTTTTGCAAAAAATGTATACTAAGCTGCTCTACCAATCTTCACGGTATACCCTTATCAGAGCAGTCCTAACTAATGTATGCAATCCCTATCTGATGTATTTAAAAACCTGATCATCTGTATATAACCTGTGTGAACAGGGTTCAGAGAGGAAAAATCCATGTGTGCATACAGGGTAGAACAGCTTTTGTGCAGATAGCCCAAGAGGAGTGGTGGAACTCCCCAGTCTTGTAGACACAAGAGAACAATTATGGAAACAGGAACACATGGGCTACTTGCACAGTGAACAAGTCTGTATGATCATGTTCACACACCACCAAGAAACCTGAAGACACAAAAGAGAATAGTAAAACCAAAAACACTCAGTTTGAAAAAATGTTGCAGTAATCCGCAAGTGCTAGTAAAAGATGTAAAAAACAGGGTATTTGGTTGATACGTTTTTTGCAAAAAATGTATACTAAGCTGCTCTACCAATCTTCACGGTATACCCTTATCAGAGCAGTCCTAACTAATGTATGCAATCCCTATCTGATGTATTTAAAAACCTGATCATCTGTATATAACCTGTGTGAACAGGGTTCAGAGAGGAAAAATCCATGTGTGCATACAGGGTAGAACAGCTTTTGTGCAGATAGCCCAAGAGGAGTGGTGGAACTCCCCAGTCTTGTAGACACAAGAGAACAATTATGGAAACAGGAACACATGGGCTACTTGCACAGTGAACAAGTCTGTATGATCATGTTCACACACCACCAAGAAACCTGAAGACACAAAAGAGAATAGTAAAACCAAAAACACTCAGTTTGAAAAAATGTTGCAGTAATCCGCAAGTGCTAGTAAAAGATGTAAAAAACAGGGTATTTGGTTGATACGTTTTTTGCAAAAAATGTATACTAAGCTGCTCTACCAATCTTCACGGTATACCCTTATCAGAGCAGTCCTAACTAATGTATGCAATCCCTATCTGATGTATTTAAAAACCTGATCATCTGTATATAACCTGTGTGAACAGGGTTCAGAGAGGAAAAATCCATGTGTGCATACAGGGTAGAACAGCTTTTGTGCAGATAGCCCAAGAGGAGTGGTGGAACTCCCCAGTCTTGTAGACACAAGAGAACAATTATGGAAACAGGAACACATGGGCTACTTGCACAGTGAACAAGTCTGTATGATCATGTTCACACACCACCAAGAAACCTGAAGACACAAAAGAGAATAGTAAAACCAAAAACACTCAGTTTGAAAAAATGTTGCAGTAATCCGCAAGTGCTAGTAAAAGATGTAAAAAACAGGGTATTTGGTTGATACGTTTTTTGCAAAAAATGTATACTAAGCTGCTCTACCAATCTTCACGGTATACCCTTATCAGAGCAGTCCTAACTAATGTATGCAATCCCTATCTGATGTATTTAAAAACCTGATCATCTGTATATAACCTGTGTGAACAGGGTTCAGAGAGGAAAAATCCATGTGTGCATACAGGGTAGAACAGCTTTTGTGCAGATAGCCCAAGAGGAGTGGTGGAACTCCCCAGTCTTGTAGACACAAGAGTACAATTATGGAAACAGGAACACATGGGCTACTTGCACAGTGAACAAGTCTGTATGATCATGTTCACACACCACCAAGAAACCTGAAGACACAAAAGAGAATAGTAAAACCAAAAACACTCAGTTTGAAAAAATGTTGCAGTAATCCGCAAGTGCTAGTAAAAGATGTAAAAAACAGGGTATTTGGTTGATACGTTTTTTGCAAAAAATGAATACTAAGCTGCTCTACCAATCTTCACGGTATACCCTTATCAGAGCAGTCCTAACTAATGTATGCAATCCCTATCTGATGTATTTAAAAACCTGATCATCTGTATATAACCTGTGTGAACAGGGTTCAGAGAGGAAAAATCCATGTGTGCATACAGGGTAGAACAGCTTTTGTGCAGATAGCCCAAGAGGAGTGGTGGAACTCCCCAGTCTTGTAGACACAAGAGAACAATTATGGAAACAGGAACACATGGGCTACTTGCACAGTGAACAAGTCTGTATGATCATGTTCACACACCACCAAGAAACCTGAAGACACAAAAGAGAATAGTAAAACCAAAAACACTCAGTTTGAAAAAATGTTGCAGTAATCCGCAAGTGCTAGTAAAAGATGTAAAAAACAGGGTATTTGGTTGATACGTTTTTTGCAAAAAATGTATACTAAGCTGCTCTACCAATCTTCACGGTATACCCTTATCAGAGCAGTCCTAACTAATGTATGCAATCCCTATCTGATGTATTTAAAAACCTGATCATCTGTATATAACCTGTGTGAACAGGGTTCAGAGAGGAAAAATCCATGTGTGCATACAGGGTAGAACAGCTTTTGTGCAGATAGCCCAAGAGGAGTGGTGGAACTCCCCAGTCTTGTAGACACAAGAGAACAATTATGGAAACAGGAACACATGGGCTACTTGCACAGTGAACAAGTCTGTATGATCATGTTCACACACCACCAAGAAACCTGAAGACACAAAAGAGAATAGTAAAACCAAAAACACTCAGTTTGAAAAAATGTTGCAGTAATCCGCAAGTGCTAGTAAAAGATGTAAAAAACAGGGTATTTGGTTGATACGTTTTTTGCAAAAAATGTATACTAAGCTGCTCTACCAATCTTCACGGTATACCCTTATCAGAGCAGTCCTAACTAATGTATGCAATCCCTATCTGATGTATTTAAAAACCTGATCATCTGTATATAACCTGTGTGAACAGGGTTCAGAGAGGAAAAATCCATGTGTGCATACAGGGTAGAACAGCTTTTGTGCAGATAGCCCAAGAGGAGTGGTGGAACTCCCCAGTCTTGTAGACACAAGAGAACAATTATGGAAACAGGAACACATGGGCTACTTGCACAGTGAACAAGTCTGTATGATCATGTTCACACACCACCAAGAAACCTGAAGACACAAAAGAGAATAGTAAAACCAAAAACACTCAGTTTGAAAAAATGTTGCAGTAATCCGCAAGTGCTAGTAAAAGATGTAAAAAACAGGGTATTTGGTTGATACGTTTTTTGCAAAAAATGTATACTAAGCTGCTCTACCAATCTTCACGGTATACCCTTATCAGAGCAGTCCTAACTAATGTATGCAATCCCTATCTGATGTATTTAAAAACCTGATCATCTGTATATAACCTGTGTGAACAGGGTTCAGAGAGGAAAAATCCATGTGTGCATACAGGGTAGAACAGCTTTTGTGCAGATAGCCCAAGAGGAGTGGTGGAACTCCCCAGTCTTGTAGACACAAGAGAACAATTATGGAAACAGGAACACATGGGCTACTTGCACAGTGAACAAGTCTGTATGATCATGTTCACACACCACCAAGAAACCTGAAGACACAAAAGAGAATAGTAAAACCAAAAACACTCAGTTTGAAAAAATGTTGCAGTAATCCGCAAGTGCTAGTAAAAGATGTAAAAAACAGGGTATTTGGTTGATACGTTTTTTGCAAAAAATGTATACTAAGCTGCTCTACCAATCTTCACGGTATACCCTTATCAGAGCAGTCCTAACTAATGTATGCAATCCCTATCTGATGTATTTAAAAACCTGATCATCTGTATATAACCTGTGTGAACAGGGTTCAGAGAGGAAAAATCCATGTGTGCATACAGGGTAGAACAGCTTTTGTGCAGATAGCCCAAGAGGAGTGGTGGAACTCCCCAGTCTTGTAGACACAAGAGAACAATTATGGAAACAGGAACACATGGGCTACTTGCACAGTGAACAAGTCTGTATGATCATGTTCACACACCACCAAGAAACCTGAAGACACAAAAGAGAATAGTAAAACCAAAAACACTCAGTTTGAAAAAATGTTGCAGTAATCCGCAAGTGCTAGTAAAAGATGTAAAAAACAGGGTATTTGGTTGATACGTTTTTTGCAAAAAATGTATACTAAGCTGCTCTACCAATCTTCACGGTATACCCTTATCAGAGCAGTCCTAACTAATGTATGCAATCCCTATCTGATGTATTTAAAAACCTGATCATCTGTATATAACCTGTGTGAACAGGGTTCAGAGAGGAAAAATCCATGTGTGCATACAGGGTAGAACAGCTTTTGTGCAGATAGCCCAAGAGGAGTGGTGGAACTCCCCAGTCTTGTAGACACAAGAGAACAATTATGGAAACAGGAACACATGGGCTACTTGCACAGTGAACAAGTCTGTATGATCATGTTCACACACCACCAAGAAACCTGAAGACACAAAAGAGAATAGTAAAACCAAAAACACTCAGTTTGAAAAAATGTTGCAGTAATCCGCAAGTGCTAGTAAAAGATGTAAAAAACAGGGTATTTGGTTGATACGTTTTTTGCAAAAAATGTATACTAAGCTGCTCTACCAATCTTCACGGTATACCCTTATCAGAGCAGTCCTAACTAATGTATGCAATCCCTATCTGATGTATTTAAAAACCTGATCATCTGTGTATAACCTGTGTGAACAGGGTTCAGAGAGGAAAAATCCATGTGTGCATACAGGGTAGAACAGCTTTTGTGCAGATAGCCCAAGAGGAGTGGTGGAACTCCCCAGTCTTGTAGACACAAGAGAACAATTATGGAAACAGGAACACATGGGCTACTTGCACAGTGAACAAGTCTGTATGATCATGTTCACACACCACCAAGAAACCTGAAGACACAAAAGAGAATAGTAAAACCAAAAACACTCAGTTTGAAAAAATGTTGCAGTAATCCGCAAGTGCTAGTAAAAGATGTAAAAAACAGGGTATTTGGTTGATACGTTTTTTGCAAAAAATGTATACTAAGCTGCTCTACCAATCTTCACGGTATACCCTTATCAGAGCAGTCCTAACTAATGTATGCAATCCCTATCTGATGTATTTAAAAACCTGATCATCTGTATATAACCTGTGTGAACAGGGTTCAGAGAGGAAAAATCCATGTGTGCATACAGGGTAGAACAGCTTTTGTGCAGATAGCCCAAGAGGAGTGGTGGAACTCCCCAGTCTTGTAGACACAAGAGAACAATTATGGAAACAGGAACACATGGGCTACTTGCACAGTGAACAAGTCTGTATGATCATGTTCACACACCACCAAGAAACCTGAAGACACAAAAGAGAATAGTAAAACCAAAAACACTCAGTTTGAAAAAATGTTGCAGTAATCCGCAAGTGCTAGTAAAAGATGTAAAAAACAGGGTATTTGGTTGATACGTTTTTTGCAAAAAATGTATACTAAGCTGCTCTACCAATCTTCACGGTATACCCTTATCAGAGCAGTCCTAACTAATGTATGCAATCCCTATCTGATGTATTTAAAAACCTGATCATCTGTGTATAACCTGTGTGAACAGGGTTCAGAGAGGAAAAATCCATGTGTGCATACAGGGTAGAACAGCTTTTGTGCAGATAGCCCAAGAGGAGTGGTGGAACTCCCCAGTCTTGTAGACACAAGAGAACAATTATGGAAACAGGAACACATGGGCTACTTGCACAGTGAACAAGTCTGTATGATCATGTTCACACACCACCAAGAAACCTGAAGACACAAAAGAGAATAGTAAAACCAAAAACACTCAGTTTGAAAAAATGTTGCAGTAATCCGCAAGTGCTAGTAAAAGATGTAAAAAACAGGGTATTTGGTTGATACGTTTTTTGCAAAAAATGTATACTAAGCTGCTCTACCAATCTTCACGGTATACCCTTATCAGAGCAGTCCTAACTAATGTATGCAATCCCTATCTGATGTATTTAAAAACCTGATCATCTGTATATAACCTGTGTGAACAGGGTTCAGAGAGGAAAAATCCATGTGTGCATACAGGGTAGAACAGCTTTTGTGCAGATAGCCCAAGAGGAGTGGTGGAACTCCCCAGTCTTGTAGACACAAGAGAACAATTATGGAAACAGGAACACATGGGCTACTTGCACAGTGAACAAGTCTGTATGATCATGTTCACACACCACCAAGAAACCCGAAGACACAAAAGAGAATAGTAAAACCAAAAACACTCAGTTTGAAAAAATGTTGCAGTAATCCGCAAGTGCTAGTAAAAGATGTAAAAAACAGGGTATTTGGTTGATACGTTTTTTGCAAAAAATGTATACTAAGCTGCTCTACCAATCTTCACGGTATACCCTTATCAGAGCAGTCCTAACTAATGTATGCAATCCCTATCTGATGTATTTAAAAACCTGATCATCTGTATATAACCTGTGTGAACAGGGTTCAGAGAGGAAAAATCCATGTGTGCATACAGGGTAGAACAGCTTTTGTGCAGATAGCCCAAGAGGAGTGGTGGAACTCCCCAGTCTTGTAGACACAAGAGAACAATTATGGAAACAGGAACACATGGGCTACTTGCACAGTGAACAAGTCTGTATGATCATGTTCACACACCACCAAGAAACCTGAAGACACAAAAGAGAATAGTAAAACCAAAAACACTCAGTTTGAAAAAATGTTGCAGTAATCCGCAAGTGCTAGTAAAAGATGTAAAAAACAGGGTATTTGGTTGATACGTTTTTTGCAAAAAATGTATACTAAGCTGCTCTACCAATCTTCACGGTATACCCTTATCAGAGCAGTCCTAACTAATGTATGCAATCCCTATCTGATGTATTTAAAAACCTGATCATCTGTATATAACCTGTGTGAACAGGGTTCAGAGAGGAAAAATCCATGTGTGCATACAGGGTAGAACAGCTGTATGTATTGTCTATGTCTGTGTATGTACACACAAATATATATTTAAAGGGCAGTCAAAACATATTCAGATCAGAGGGGTCCAACACCCAGGACTCAATCCACCAATCTGTAGTAATGAACTCCGGGGTGGCCAGATGTAGACAAATTGAAGAGAGCAGTAGAAGCTCTATTCAGTGTCTATTAGCTGCTACCAAGTACTGCACAACAGCTTGTATTCAAGAGAATTCCAGAGGGATCTGTCTTCAGCACCTGACTGAGGGATGTTAAACACTAAGTGACGCTGTGAGGCTATGTACGCACGTAGAATGGACCTCTGTGGATTTTTACGCAGCGGATTTTAAAAATCCGCAGGTAAAAGGCACTGCGTTTTAACAGCAGATTTGCCGCAGATTTACATCAATTTTTATGCGGATTTTGTGTGGATTCCCCTGCGGTTTTACACCTGTGGATTCCTATTGTGGAGCAGGTGTAAATCGCTGCGGAATCCGCACAAAGAATTAACATGCTGCGGAATGTAAACCGCTGCATTTCCGCGTGTTTTTTTCTGCAGCATGGGCACAGCGTTTTTTGTTTTCCATACGTTTACATTGTACTGTAAACTCATGGGAAACTGCTGCGGACCCGCAGCTGCAGATCTGCTGTGGATCCGCAGCAAAATCTACAACATGTGCACATAGCCTTAGGGTAAGTGCACACATTGCAGATTTGCCTGTGGATTTTTCTGCACTAAATCCGCAGCTCTTCGCAGAAAACGCAGGTGCTGTTTTGATGCGTTTTTTGCATGGCTTTAATGCGGTTTTTGATGCGTTTTTGAAAGCTAAATAAAGATGTATTATTGAACAAAAAAAAAAGATTTGTGATGTCATGTCTTGTCCGACCTCCACATTTACATTTGTCCAACCTACACTCCATTACACACATAGATAGACAGACAGACAGACAGACAGATAGATAGATAGATAGATAGATAGAAGGAATGAGATAGATAGATGTATATAGATATATCTATGGATAGATGTTGATAGATATATGGATAGTTAGCCTACTTTCACACATCAGGTTTTTGCCGTCAGGCATAATCCGGCAAGTTTTGAAAATCCATTTTTTTTTTCGTCGGATCCATTTTTTTCTCATAGAGTTGTATTAGCGCCGGATTGCGCCTGATGGCCACATGTTTCATCCGTTTTTTGCTGGATCCATAAAAAAACTGTTTCCGGCAGACGGAGAAAATGTACAGAGGAAAGTTTTTTCTGTCCGGCGACAAAACGCACAGCGACGGATCTGGCAAAAAATGTATGAAACCGAGATGTGAAATGATGAATCTGGCCTCCGAATCCAGTTTTTCATGCATTTTTGCCATTGAAATCATACACATCTTCCATTCTGTCTCTCTAAAAAAAAAACGGATCAGTTGCATCAATTTTTCACTATTTGCAATGGATCCGTTATTTCAAAAATTCATCAGATCCTGCCTGACGGAAACAAACTGATGTGTGAAAGTAGCCATAACTGTTATGCCCCTTCTCCAAAGACTCCTTAATATAGCTCCGCATGGTGGCATGTTCTGGCACAGACAGGTTGAAAAGTCGGCCCTTAGGGAACTTACAACCTGGAATCAAGTCAATAGCACAATCGCAGTCCCTATAAGGTGGAAGGGAACTGGATTTGGGCTCATCGAATACATCCTGGAAGTCTGACAAAAACTCAGGAATTTCAGAAGAGGGGGAAAAGGAAATTGACATCAAAGGAACATGATCATGAACCCCCTGACAACCCCAACTAGTCACAGACATGGATTTCCAATCTAAAACCGGATTATGTAGCTGCAACCATGGAAAACCCAGCACAATATCATCATGCAAATTATGCAACACCAGAAAACGACAATCTTCCTGATGGGCTGGCGCCATGCGCATGGTCAGCTGTGTCCAAAACTGAGGTTTATTTTTAGCCAACGGTGTCGCATCAATGTCCCTTAAAGGAATAGGGTTCTGCAAAGGCTGCGAGGGGAAACCACAACGTCTGGCAAATTCTAAGTCCATTAAGTTCAGAGCGGCATCTGAATCCACAAATGCCATGACAGAAAATGATGATAATGAGCAGATCAAGGTCACAGATAACAGAAATTTAGGTTGTATAGTACTGATGGTAACAGAACTAGCGATTCTCTTTGTACGCTTAGGGCAATCAGAAATAACATGAGCAGAATCGCCACAGTAAAAACACAACCTATTCTGACGCCTGAATCTTTGATGTTCAGCTCTAGACAAAATCCTATCACACTGCATAGGCTCAGGGCTCCGCTCAGAGGACAACGCCACAGTGTGCACAACTCTGCGCTCGCGCAAGCGCCGATCAATCTGAATGGCCAGAGACATAGAATCACTCAGACCAGCAGGCGTGGGGAACCCCACCATAACATCTTTAACGGATTCAGAAAGACCCTTTCTGAAAATTGCCGCCAAGGCATCCTCATTCCATTTAGTCAGTACAGACCATTTTCTAAATTTCTGGCAATACGATTTTGCCACTTCTTGACCTTGACACAGGGCCAACAAGATTTTCTCAGCCTGATCCACAGAATTAGGCTCATCATACAACAACCCCAATGCCTGAAAGAAAGAATCAACATTAAGCAAAGCAGGATTGCCAGTTTCCAGGGAAAATGCCCAATCCTGTGGGTCACCACGCAGCAGAGATATGATGATTTTAACCTGCTGAATTGGATCACCAGAAGACCGGGGTCTCAATGCAAAAAACAGTTTACAGTTATTTTTGAAACTCAAAAATTTGGATCTGTCACCAAAGAATAAATCAGGAGTGGGAATCTTAGGTTCTAAGGCAGGAGTCTGAACAATATAATCTGAAATACCCTGTACCCTAGCAGCAAGCTGATCCACCCGAGAAACTAACTCCTGAACATTCATGTTAATATAGATTCCGTAGCCACCCAGAGATTAAGAGGGAGGATAATACCAAACAGGCTAAGGAAAAAAAATAGCTCAAAGGCTTCACTCCCTTCTTCTGAGATGCATTTAACTCATTGTTGGCCAGTTGTACTGTTATGATCTGGTGGCCTAGGAGCAGCATGAGACGGACTATGGAGAAGGTGATCCCTGTACTAACCGCAAACCCTGAACCTAGCAGCGCGACTAGAAGTAGCCGTGGGGGGTACCTAACACTCCCTAGACCCCTCGACACAGCCTAAGATCTAACTACCCCTAAAGACAGAAACAGGAAACCTATCTTGCCTCAGAGAAAATCCTCAAAGGATAGATAGCCCCCCACAAATATTGACTGTGAGAGGAGAGGGAAATAACATATACGCAGATATGAAATCAGATTTTAGCATAGGAGGCCATACTAGCTAAAAAGAAAGAATAGAACAGAGTACTATGCGGTCAGTATTAAAACACTAGAAAATATCCACCACAGAAAATACAAATCGCCACATCTGACTAAAGACATGGAAGGTATATCTGCATCTCCAGAGACACAGCTTGGCTGCAAAAAATCCTTCACAGACAAAGCTAGACAAGACAAAAACATGAATATGCACAGAACTATAAGGTCCACAGCAGGTGGACAGCAAAAAAAAAGCCAGGACTTATCTTTGTAGAAAAGCACAGCAAACTGGAGAGACCAGCAGGGGAGTGAATCCTCCAAAAACAATGGACAACTGGCAGGGACCAAAGAGTCCTGCAAAGCTATATACCCCAGTCAGTTTTGCAATTAGTAGATACACCTGTCCAATCCTGCAGTCCAGGCACAACTGCATTACCCTCTACAACCACCGGAGGGAGCCCAAAAGCCGAATTCACAACACCTAACTATCCATATATCCATCTACATCTATCCATCAGGCAGGATCCGACGAATTTTTGAAAAATTCAGCATATTAGCCGGATGATGGGACTACTACTGTCCCATCATTGGCTAATGTGTCAATCACTGTCACTGCAGCAGGCATAGCCCGATGGGACTTGTAGTCCCATCAGACGATGCCTGCACACACACACACACAAAGATCCCTGCACAGCCCCAACAGCCCTGCATAGACCCCCGACAGCCAGCACAGACCCCTGAAAGCCCATACAGACCCCCGAGAGCCCCGCACAGATCCCCGGCAGCCCCACACAGACCTCGAGAGCCCCACACAGACCCCCGAGAGCCCTGCACAGACCCCCGGCAGCCTGCACAGACCCCTGAGAGCCCCACACAGACCCCCGGTAGCCCCGCACAGACCCCCGAGAGCCCCGCACAGACCCCAGAGAGCCCTGCACAGACCCCCGGCAGCCCGCACAGACCCCCGAGAGCCCCACACAGACCCCCGGCAGCACGCTCAGACCCCTGAGAGCCCCGCACAGACCACCAAGAGCCCCTCACAGTCCCCCGGCAGCCCCCCACAGACCCCGCCCGCATATACATATACACACAGTCTCCACCTACACTCCGCCCACACACTCCCCCCTCCCGATCTGCAGCGTTTCACCCGCAGCTAAACCGCAGATCTTTTTTGCATCTGCGGTTTTGCTGCGAATGTGCCCAACTCAATGTAAGTCAATGGGTGCAGAAACACTGCAGATCTGCACAAAGACTTGACATGCTGCAGAAAAAGCAATGCTGCGTTTCCGTGTTTTTTTCTGCAGCATGTGCACAGCAGATTTGGTTTTCCATAGGTTTACATGGTACTGTAAACCGCATGGGAAACTGCTGCAGATCCGCAGTGTCAAAAACGCTGCGGATCCATGGTAAAAACCGCAACGTGTGAACATTGCCTAAGGGTATGTGCGCATGTTGCAGATTTGCCTGTGGAATTTTCTGCGTAGATTCTGCATCTCTTGGAAAAAATGCAGGTCTTGATGCGTTTTTGATGAGGATTTTCATGCGTTTTTTCCATGCGTATGCTTTTTTTAAGCTAAATAAAGATCTATTATTTAACAAACAAAAATAGACTTGTCCAACCTCTTCATTTACATACTCCATTGAAGAATAATATTTACACCCAGATAGATAGATACATCTATAGATAGATAGATACATAGATAGATCTATAGATAGATGGATAGATAGACAGATAATAGATAGATAGATCTATAGATAATAGATAGATAATAGTTAGATATCTATCTATTTATATATCTATCTATCTATAGATATGCAGGAGAAGGAGGTCTGGGAGTTTCAACGGGATCCACATGCAACATCAAATGGATAGAGCCAAATCAGAAGACAGGTGAGTGCTCGCAAGACTGGTGAGCACAGACAAACAGGTAAAAATGAGAGGGTAGCGGCGCGCCACTGATGAAAAAATAGAAAAACTTTATTCAGGCATAATAACAAGCCATGCTAAAAACATGAAAAACTTTACGCCTTTTCAGGTGCATAAACAACACCCTTAGTCCTAGGATCTAAGCACCTATTTTTCATCAGTGGTGTGCTACCCTCTAATTTTTTCCTATCTATAGATATATCTATCTACTTATAGATAGATATATCAATAGATAGATAGATATATCTATAGATAGATGGATAGGTAGATCTATAGATAGATGGATAGATTATACCAAGCCCGATGTTTAGAAATAAACATAATAAAGTGGTACATAAAGAGTTAAATAAAGACAAACATACAAAATCTGCCTTAGGCCGGTGTCACACTTGTGAGAAAGTCGCACGAGTCTCACACCTCAATACCAGGCACTGCTGCTGGCACTCGGGACTGGAGCGTTCAGCTGCATAGAAATATATGCAGCTGCACACTTCCGTCCTTAGTGCCGGCGGCAGTGCCGGGTATTGATGCGAGAGACTCGTGCGACATTCTTGCAAGTGTGACCCTGGCCCTAAACGCAATATCTGTTTAATTTAAAAAAAAATAAAAATGGTGTGGCTCTCACGCAATTTTCTGCGCCAGAGAGGGAAAGACAGCAATTGGGGGCCGATGTTTATAGCCTGGGAAGGAGTTAATACCCATGGATCTTCCCAGGCTATGAATCTCAGCCCGCAGCTGTATATTTAGCCTTTACCAGCTATTAAAATAGTGAGACCCGCCAAAAAACAATGTGGGGTCCCCCTATATTTTATAGCCAGAAAAGGCTATGCAGACAGCTGCAGGCTGATATTCATAGCCTAGGAATGGACCATGGATATTGCCCCTCCCCCGGCTACAAACATCAACACACAGCCGCCCCAGAAATAACGCATCTCTAAAATGCGCCAATTCCGGCACTTGGCCTCTCTTTTCCCATTGCCCTGTAGCGGTGGCATATGGTGTAATAGTTGGGGGTTGATTCCACCTTTGAATTGTAAGGTGACATCAAGCAGGCTTAGTAACGGAGATGCGTCAATAAGATACCTATCCATTACTAATCCTATAGTTGTGAAAGGGCTAAATAAAGACACAGCCAGAATAAAGTATTTTAATTAAATAAAACACAACACAGTTTGCCATCTTTATTGTTCTGCCAATCCATGCGATGCCCTCGATCTCCTTCAAAACAAAGAAAAAATAATAAACCAACACAAATACTCCCTGGTCCAACGCAGTCCATTTAATAATGAGTGTCTCACAATGATCTCCCCTATAGAGCTGTCACATCAGGAGATGTGACAGCTCTATAGGCCTCCAGTGATAGATTGACAGGAGACAATGGCTCCTGCAATGTTATCACTGAGGGTTCAGTGGCCTCTCACTTTATGGCACTGCTGCGTGAGAATTTTCTCATGCAGCAGTGCCGCAAGTGACAGTATGAACTCTGCACTCACAGTTGTGGAGGGATACAGTGCCGAAGGATACCTTCCGTCATTGTATCACCGGAGCCCCTGGAGAGCGGTCACATTTGCCGATGTGAGAGCTTTCCATGGGAGATCGTCATGGGACACTTGTTATTAAATGGATTATATCAGATCAGGGAGTATACTGTTGGTTTATTATTTTTTTACAGGTGATTGAGGGCTTCGGGGATTAGCTGTACGGTGAGTATGTACTGTATGTTGTATGTACTGCATGTCTATATGTATGTACTGTGTATGTTTGTTTTTTTACACTTGAACACAGTAGCCGGATGATGGGACTACTACTGTCCCATCATCCAGCTAGCTGTCACTATAGCAGGCATAGTCGGATAGGACTAGTAGTCCCATCGGATGATGCCTGCCTACACACACACACCCACTCATAAAATTAAATTCATAAGTAATTTTTTTCAGATATTTACATAACTATTCTGGCCATGTGCAGGAAACTTTGTGTTCCTGCCACCGATGCTCTTTTCCTGGCAAGACACGAGTGTTTAATTCCAGAGCTTCCAGTGATGCATTTCCAGATGGTGCTGCCATTGGCACCTTCTATGAGAACACCCCGAGAGCTCATTCATGTCAGTGTTTGGGTGTGTGTGCTGTGTCTTTTTTCATTGAAAGCACACTGACACATTGTAGTGTACTGTCTCCTCATGTATCAAGCTTTTTTGTTGTTCTTGGAATATGTTTGGTGCAAATACTCTATTCCTGTCTAAGAGTGTTTAATTGCTAGATTTGTATGCTGTTTATAAAGTTAGGAAAAAAAACCAGGAGAGCATGTGACTGTATTTCCTGTTTTTTTCCTGTGTCTATGTATGAGAGAAGCACCTTGCTGGAGATGCTGCACAGATAGGGACACGCAAATGATTTATTCCTGATCTATTAAGTTTATATATTGTTCATGATTGTTCCTGAATAAAGAAGCTCTGGTTTTACACGCTTGGAGAGTATCCTGAATAACCCACTGCTAACATTTTTGCTGAATGGTGTTACACATTGAACAAAAAGACTCCGATAACCTATATGGTTCTAATTTGTGCATCAAACTTGTCGATTCAAGCTAAGGGGTCAGTAAAAAAATGCACAAAACACTGATATCACCTGTTTGAAATCCTATATTTTTATTTATATTGCATAAAAGAAAATCTGTTTGCTGACACACTGGTGGTGGCAACTGACACACCCAGCCAAACACTGATGAAAATTGGCCCAATTTTTGTGGATGAGAACAATCTGAATAAGTGACCATATACTGTAGGAGGACTGATCTCTGAAACTGTTAACGAGTACTGAATGAGTATACATAAGATGATCGGCACTCGTTTACTGATTTGACCTATACACCATGTTGTCAGAAGCCCATGCACATTTTATCAGGGATGATGAACTGCCAATAAATGATTTTTATGATGGCATAAATGATCTAATCACCTGATGAACAATTACGGTATTTGCTTGTATGATCGCCAGTTCATCATATGATTGCCGATAATTGGGAACGCGTATTCTAAAAAATGCTATTGTGACAACAGAGCGCCAACACTGCTGTAATGGAGCCAGACTGGGAGCTGAATATAGAGCTGGGTCTGACACCAGAGGCTCTAAGCACCAGCTCCTAGTAGATAGCGCAGTTGCTCAAAACTCAAGATCCAGACAGACCAATCTCAGCACAGCCTGGATTGACTACATGAAAGCCTATGACTCAATGCCACACACATGGATCTGTGAATGCTTGGCTCTCTACAATGTCAACTGGAAATTAAGAACTTTCCTCAGAAACTCAATGGGGCAATGGAGAACAACATTGGAAGTCAGCTCAAGACAACTAGCACAAGTGACCATCCAATGTGGCATATACCAAGGTGATGCACTGTCCCTATTGCTGTTCTGCATAGGCTTGAACCCCCTCAGTTAGATAATTACAGAGTCTGGCTATGGATATAAGTTCAAGAGTGGAAGTGTCACGGTCTGCTGCAGCCGCAGATATGCGGCCCAGCCCATAGACGCCCCCAAGCCGATCGACCTCAGAAGGCGTGGGGTGCGTGTCCCCCGGGGACGCAATGCAGACCTTTTATACCACAGAGGGGGACCTGAGCCTACCCGAACTAGGGGAGGGCAGAGAACGGGCTTCTGTGGCAGCTGAGCATGTGGAAAAAGAAAGAGACAAGTAGGACTTGATTACACAGCACAACTTCAGGTATAGAGAAAGTAAAGTTTACTAAAGTAAAGTCACACAGTACATAAACCAAACATGACTATGCCAGGCTCCCGATTCCATACCTCCCAGAAGGGTACCACTCAGTGGACCCCAAGGCACCAACGGATCACCGAGGCACACATAGGCAGGATATCAGGACACAGGCAGGACATCAGGGTACATGAGGTCATCAGGACATCAGGGTACAGACAGGACATCAGGATATCTAGACCCAGGGTCACCGGCAGACATCAGACAGGAGTCGTTCGGTTCTGGACATCCAACACGACCTACAGGCACCACCACAGTAATCAGGCTCCAAGCTCCAGACAGCGGTCATCAGGTTCCAGACTGCGGTCGTCAGGCTTCGGGCATCGGACTTAGGAAGGAACTCAAGCGGGATGGTGCTAGATCCGCAGGATTGCCGGGCCTGCCAGGAGCTAGCACCGCATGGTATCTAGAGCACAGAGTAGATGCTCAGCAGAAACACCAGTTAAAACAGACTCAAAGTCACTGGGTGCGAGGTTCCAGATGCAGAGGGATTCCAGGAACATAACACAGCAGACACAGTTTAGACAGGGTCAGTACAGGACAGGTACAGGATCACCAACACATATAGCAAAGTTCAGGAGCTTTGTGAGTAGCTCATGCCCTGCCCATAGGGCAGGGGGACTTTATATAGGAGCTGTCCCTCAGCAATTGGCTGGGGACAGCATTTCAAGTACACACACTAACCCTGATAAAAGCAGGGGAGGTGTGGCCGTGCACGCCATTAGCACAGAAACCATTACAGCACAATCAGTACAGGAACTATGGCTTAGGGCACCTGGCAGCGACTGCACCCTCAGACACACGTGGAAAGTCATGCACCAGCTGCAAATGACCTTGCAACCTGCGGACAGCTTCCACAGCGGCAACCAGGGACCGCACGAGCGGATGGTCAAGCAGCAGAGCAAAGACCTAACCACCCATGTATGGCTACGCAGCAGAGCTGGGAACTGAGAAGGCTCCATACAGGTAACAGCCAATAGTATCCCAGCTCAGTTAGGGGGAAAGAAGCAAAGGGTTAAAGCAAAGACATGCATTGTCATGCCGAAAACCAGATACAGACAGAACGGCGTGACAGGAAGCAGCATCACCCACCTCCTCTACATAGATGACTTCAAGTGAAAAATGAATGAGACATCAACTCACTGATCTGTTATGGACCTGGTGGTTAAGAGCACCCGGAACGACCTGATGGTTAAACTCACACAGGACAAGCTCTGGGAAGTGGGAACTCTGCTGACCGCAACCCCTAATCCTATCACACAACTAGAAATAGCCGTGGACCGTACCTAACACGACCTAGACGCCTCTTCACAGCCTAAGAGCTAACTAGCCCTAAAGATAGAAAATAAAGCCTACCTTGCCTCAGAGAAATTCCCCAAAGGAAAAGGCAGCCCCCCACATATATTGACTGTGAGTTAAGATGAAAGTCACAAACACAGAGATGAAACAGGTTTCAGCAACGGGAGGCCAGACTTACTAAACAGACTGAGGATAGAAAAGGTATCTTTGCGGTCAGCACAAAAAACTACAAAAAACCACGCAGAGTGTGCAAAAAGACCTCCGCACCGACTCACGGTGCGGAGGTGCCACTCTGCATCCCAGAGCTTCCAGCTAGCAAAACAAAATCATGATAGCCAACTGGACAAGGAAACTATGAACAAATAATTAGCAAGCAGGGACTTAGCTTCTGCTGGAGTAGACAGGTCACCAGAAAGATCCAAGAGCGAACAGAACCAGTACAAGAACATTGACAGCTGGCATGGAGTAACGATCTGAGTGGAGTTAAATAGAACAGCCAGCCAAAGAATAAACTATGTCACCTGTGGAAGGAACCTCAGAAGCAGCAGCTCCATTCACAGCCACCAGAGGGAGTCCATGGACAGAACTCGCCGAAGTACCATTCATGACCACAGGAGGGAGTTCGAAAACAGAATTCACAACACTGATCCACCTGACAAGGATCTACAGTGAAGACATTGGGAAGTCCTTTGGACTGGAGAAGTGCGGCCAGTTGGTAATAAAGAGAGGCAAGGTAGTCAAGACTGATGGGGTGGAATTACCATCAGGGCACATAGCAGATGTGCATACATGCTACAAGTACCTCTGCACCCCACAGGGACATGGTAACCATGATGAGGAGGCAAGGAAAACAGCAACAACCAAATACCATCAAATACCATCAAAGGGTAAGACAGGTCCTGAAGAGTCAGCTCAATGGGAAGAATAAAATCTGCACCATCAATACATACACTGTGTGCAGAATTATTAGGCAAGTTGTATTTTAGAGGATTTTTTTTTATTATTGATCAACAACTATTTTCTGAATCAACCCAAAAGACTCATAAATATCAAAGCTTAATATTTTTGGAAGTTGGAGTGTTTTTTTTTTAGATTTGGCTATCTTAGGAGGATATCTGTTTGTGTAGGTAACTATTACTGTGCAGAATTATTAGGCAACTTAATAAAAAACAAATATATTCCCATCTTACTTGTTTATTTTCACCAGGTAAACCAATATAACTGCACAAAATTTAGAAATAAACATTTCTGACATGCAAAAACAAAACCCCCCAAAATTTGTGACCACTTTACTTTATGATGACACTCATTAGCCTTCCATCCATAGAATTTGTCAGTTGCTTGATCTGTTAACGATCAACATTGCGTGCATCAGCCACCATAGCCTCCCAAACACTGTTCCGAGAGGTACTGTTTTCTCTCCCTATAGATCTCACATTTTATGAGGGACCACAGGTTCTCTATGAGGTTCAGATCAGGTGAACAAGGGGCCATGTCATTATTTTTTCTTCTTTGAGACCTTTACTGGCCAGCCACGCTGTGGAGTAGTTGGAGGCATGTGATGGAGCATTGTCCTGCATGAAAATCATGTTTTCCTTGAATGATACCGACTTTTTCCTGTACCACTGCTTGAAGAAGTTGTCTTCCAGAAACTGGTCTGCGAGTTGAGCTTCACTCCATCCTCAACCCAAAAAGGTTCCACAAGTTCATCTTTGATGATACCAGCCCATACCAGTACCCCACCTCCATCTTGCTGGCATCTGAGTCTTAGTGGAGCTCTCTGCCCTTTACTGATCCAGCCACTGGCCCATCTATCTGGCCCATCAAGAGTCACTCTTATTTCATCAGCCCATAAAACCTTTGAAAAGTCAGTCTTAAGATATTTCTTGGCCCAGTCTTAACGTTTTATCTTATGTTTTTTGTTCAAAGGTGGTAGTTTTTCAGCCTTCCTTACCTTGGCCATGTCCCTGAGTATCGCATAACTTGTGCTTTTTGTTACTCCAGGAACGTTACAGCTCTGAAATATGGCAAAACTGGTGGCAAATGGCATCTTGGCAGCTTCACACTTGATTTTCCTCAATTCATGGGCAGTTATTTTGTGCCTTTTTTGCCAACATGCTTCTTGCGACCCTGTTGGCTATTTGCCATGAAACGCTTGATAGTTCGGTGATCACGCTTCAAAAGTTTGGCAATTTCAAGACTGCTGCATCCCTCTGCAAGACATCTCACAATTTTGGACTTTTCAGAGCCCGTCAAATCTCTCTTCTGACCCACTTTGCCAAAGGAAAGGAAGTTGCCCAATAATTAAGCACACTTTATATAGGGTTTTGATGTAATTAGACAACACCCCTCCTCATTAGAGAGATGCACATCACCTGATTTACTTAATTAGTAGTTGGCTCTCAAGCCTGAACAACTTGGAGAAGGACAACATGTATAAAAAGTATCATGTGATCAAAATACAACTTGCCTAATAATTCTGCACACAGTGTATGCCCTGCCAGTTATCAGTTACCCTGCTGGCATAGTGTGCTGGCCGAAAGAAGAGATGGAAGCTGCAGATGTGAAGACACAAAAGCTCCTCACAATGCATGGAGGTCTCCACCCTAACACACAAGATTGTATACCAACAGAAAGGAGGGTGGTGAAGGCTTTATAAGCATCCATGCCACAATCACAGATGAAACAAGAAGTATCCAGGAATACATCAGGAAAATGGCACCAAAAGATGAGATGCGGAGATAAAGCCTAAGGCAGCAACAATACCATATCTGGAAGGAAGAACAGGAACATGAAGCGTCATGGCAAGACAAGCCGCTGCATGGGATATACCACTGACAGATAATGGAGGTGGCTGACATGGAGAAATCCTACCAATGGCTGGAGAAAGCGGGGGGACTCCGAGACAACACAGAGGCACTAATCATGACAGCACAAGAGCAAGCATTAAGTACCAGATCCATAGAAGCAGGAATCTACCACACAAGACAAGACCCAAGGTGCAGACTATGCAAAAGAACCTCAGAAACCATCCAAAACATAGTGGCAGGATGCAAAATGCAAGCAGGAACAGCGTATACTGAACGACACAGCCAAATAGCGGGGATTGTATACAGCAACATCTGCACAGCATATGGGCAAAGTCCCCCTAAGTCCAAGTCGGAGTCCCCAGAAAAAGTGGTGGAGAATGAAAGGGCTAAAATCCTGTGGGATTTCAAGATCCAGACGATAAGCAGGTGTTGGCTAACCAACCAGACATTGTGATAGTAGGCAAGGATCAGAAGAGAGCAATGATAATATATGTGGCAGTGCCAAGTGACAGCAACATCAGAAAGAAGGAATATGAGAAGCTGGAGAAATACCAGGGCCTTAAAGGAGAACTGGAGGAGATGTAGAATGTGAAGGCAACAGTGATTCCAATGGTGATAGGAGCACTTGGAGCAGTGAGCCCTAAGTTGGAAGAATGGCTACAACAGATCCCAACATCTGAGCTCAGACTGACAATGCTGGGAACAGCTAAGATTCTGCGCAGAACCCTCAAACTCCCAGGCCTCTGGTAGGGGACCCGATAATGAGAAAAAACAACAAAGACCACTCCCATTGGGGGTGAGAAGGAAATTGTTTTTTTTTTAAGGTTATTATTATTATTTTACAAATGACACTGTTCCATTTAATAAAGGTTTGTTCAAGTAGTGCAAATATCATAAAACATATTTGCAAACTTTGGATATTATGCCTACTAACTGCAATCGTTTCAGAAAGTCCTTGAAACCTTAGATTTTCTTGTAATGAATAATTCCATTAACATTTCATATCATTCAGAACAAGTGAGGCAGAGTCCACATTCATTATGAAACGAATATGAAATGTGGGGAAAAATACAGAAGAGGTTTAACCCCTTAGTGACAGAGCCAATTTTGACCTTAATGACTAGGCCAAATTTTGCAATTCTGAACAGTATCACTTTATGTGGTAATAACTGTATAATGCTTCAATGGATCCCGGTGATTCTGACACTGTTTTCTCATGAAATATTGTACTTCATGATAATGGTAAAATTTCTTTGATATGACTTGTGAAAAAAAGGGAAATTTGGCGAACATTTTGAAAATTTTGCAATTTTCCAACTTTGCATTTTCATGCCCTTAAATCACACAGATTTGTCATACAAAATACTTAATAAGTGACGTTTCCCAAATGTCTATTTTACATCAGTACAATTTTGGAACCAACATTTTTTTTTGTTAGGGAGTTACAAGGGTTAAAAATTGACCAGCGATTTCTCATTTTTACAATACCATTTTTTTTTAGGACCACATCACATTTGATGTCACTTTGAGGGGTCTATATGATAAAAAATACCCAAAAGTGACACCATTCTAAAAACTGCACCCTTCAAGGTGCTCAAATCCACATTCAGGAAGTTTATTTATCCTTCAGGTGCTTCACAGGAATTTTTGGAATGTTTAAAACAAAAATGAACATTTAACTTTTTTTCACCAAAAATTTCCTTCAGTGCCAATTTGTTTTATTTTACCAAGGGTAAAATGGAGAAATTGTACCCGAAAAGTTGTTGTGAAATTTGTCCTCAGTATGCTGATACCTCATATGTGGGGGTAAACCACTGTTTAGGCACATGGCAGAGCTCGGAAATGAAGGAGTGTCGTTTGACTTTTCAATGCAAAATTGGCTGGAATTGAGATCGGACGCCATATTACATTTGGAGAGCCCCTGATGTGCCTAAACAGTGGAAACCCCAGTCAAGTGACACCATTTTGGAAAGTAGACCCCCTAAGGAACTTATCTAGTTGTGTGGTGAGGACTTTGAAACCCCAAGTGCTTCATAGAAGTTTATAATGTAGAGACATAAAAATAAAAAATAATATTTTTTTCACAAAAATTATCTTTTTGCCCCCATTTTTTTTCCCAAGGGTAAAAGGATAAATTGGACCCCAAAAATTGTTATGAAATTTGTCCTGAATATGCAGATACCCTATATGTGGGGGTAAACCACTGTTTGGGTGCATGGCAGAGCTCAGAAGGAAAGGAGCGTCGTTTGACTTTTCAATGTAAAATTGGCTGGAATTGAGATCGGACCCCATGTCGCATTTGGAGAGCTCCTGATGTGCCTAAATAGTGGAAACCCCCCACAAGTGACACCATTTTGGAAACTAGACCACCAAAGGAACTAGATGTGTGGTGAGCACTTTTAACCCCCAATTGTTTCACAGAAGTATATAATCTAGAGTCGTGAAAATAAAAAATTCATTTTTTTTCCCACAAAAATGATCTTTTAGGCTGGAATTTTTTATTTTCCCAAGGGTATTTGGAGAAATTGGACTCCAAATTTCTTGTGTAAATTGTTCTGAGTACACTGATACCCCGTATGTGGGGGGAACCACCGTTTGTGCACATGGCAGAGCTCGGAAGGGAAGGAGTGCCGTTTTGGAATGCAGACTTTGATGGAATTGTCGTTGGGCATCATGTTGCGTTTGCAGAGCCCCTAATGTATGTAAACAGTAGAACCCCCCCACAAATGACCCCATATTGGAAACTAGACCCCCCAAATAACTTGTATAGATGTGTTGTGAGAACTTTAAACCCCCAAGTGTTTCACTAAAGTTTATAACGCAGAGCCGTGAAAATAAAAAATAATTTTTTTCCCCACAAATATTATAGTTTAGCCTCTAAATGTTTAGTTTCACAAGGGTAACAGGAGAAATATCCTGGGGGGGTAAACCACTGTTTGGGCGCATGGCAGAGCTCGGAAGGGAAGGAGCACCATTTGATTTTTCAATGCAAAATTTGCTGGAATTGAGATTGGTCGTCATGTCACGTTTGGAGAGCCCCTGATGTGCCTAAACAGTGGAAAACCCCCAATTCTAACTCCAACCCTAACCCCTACACAGGGCCGGCTCCAGGTTTTTGAGGGCCCGGGGCGAAAGAGTCTCAGTGGGCCCCCCCTTTAACACATACCCCGATTCATGATCGCATATAAACACAGCCATGTAGTATATAACACTGCCCACGTAGTATATAGCAGCCCATGCAGTATATAGCAGCCCACGTAGCATATAGCAGCCCATGTAGTATATAGCACAGCCCACGTAGTATATAGCAGCGCAGCCCACGTAGTATATAGCAGCCCACGTAGTATATAGCAGCGCAGCCCATGTAGTATATAGCAGCGCAGCCCACGTAGTATATAGCAGCGCAGCCCACGTAGTATATAGCAGCGCAGCCCACGTAGTATATAGCAGCGCAGCCCACGTAGTATATAGCAGCGCAGCCCACATAGTATATAGCAGCGCAGCCCACGTAGTATATAGCAGCGCCACTCACTCAGGCACTGGTAGGACTAGGAGCTCCTCCTGAATCTGCCTCATAACTTCAGCAGCACTGCAGCCAGCCAGGGGCGGAGAGCAGAGCAGAGAATGTGCTCTCTCCGCCCACAAACAATGTCACACTGGCTGCCTTCTCTTAACCCCTATGTGTGCCTGCCTGGCTGCACTCACTGAGTGAGAAGATGCTTGTGTCAGAGCTGGCACATAGGGGTTAAGAGAACGCAGCCAGCAGTGACTTTGTGGGCGGAGAGAGCATGTTATCTCCTGCTCTGCTCTCCCAGCTGTATCTATGACAGTGTGAGTGGGCCCCCCTCTCTCCCCAGGGCCCCGGCATTTGCCCGATGTGCCGGGTGCTGACGCCGGCCCTGCCCCTACACACCCCTAACCCTAATCCCAAACCTAATCATAACCCTAACAACACCCCTAACCCAAACACACCCATAACCCTAATCAAAACCCTAAGCCCAACACACCCCTAACCCCAACACACCCCTAACCCTAATTCCAACCCTAACCATAACCACACCCCTAACCCTGACACACCCCTAACCCTAATCCCAACCCTAACCCTAAACCCAACCGTAAGCGTAATCCCAACCCTAACCCTAATCCTAACCCTAATTTTAGCCCCAACCCTAACCCTAACTTTAGCCTCAACCCTGACCCTAACTTTAGCCTCAACCCTAACCCTAATGGGAAAATGGAAATAAATACATTTTTTTTACTTATTTTTTTTCCCTAACTAATGGTGTGATAAAGGGGGGTTTGATTTATGATTTATAGTGGGTTTTTATATCAGGTTTTTATGTTTGGCAGCTGTCAAACGCTAAAAGACACTTTCTATTTCAAAAAATAGTTTTTGCATCACCACATTTTGACAGCTATAATTTTTCCATATTTTGGCCCACAGAGTCATGTGAGGTCTTGTTTTTTGTGGAACGAGTTGACGTTTTTATTGGTACCATTTTCGGGCACATGATATTTTTTGATCGCTTTTTATTACAATTTTTGTGTGGCAGAATGAACAAAAAACAGCAATTCATGAATCTCTTTTCGGTGGCGCATTTATACCGTTCTGCATGTGGTAAAATTGATAAGGCAGTTTTATTCTTCAGGTCAGTACGACTACAGCGATACCTAATTTTTTTTTATGTTTTGGCGCTTTTATACAATAAAAACTATTTTATATAAAAATAATTGTTTTTGCATTGCTTTATTCTGAAAGCTATAACTTTTTTATTTTTTTGCTGATGACACTCTATGGCAGCTCATTTTTTGCTTTGTCGTTTTCAGCAGTACCATGTTTATTTATATCCGTCTTTTTGATCGCGTGTTATTCCACTTTTGTTCAGCGATATTATGATAAAGTACTGTTTTTTGCCTTGCTTTTTTTGGCACCGGGCTGGAACAGGGTCCTGGAATACCAGACGCCGCGTGGTGCGAGAGCGGTAAGTCCGGGTGAGGCACAGGACCTGCGTGACGTGTGTGGTCACGTGACCGTTAGCAGAGCCCGGGAGTGAGTACGGAATGCTGTGAGGGTCAATCAACCGACGCATTTCTGAGACTGCTGTCTCCTTCTTCAGGGTTCCCTTCCCTGGAGAAAGAGACAGCAGTCTCACCACGCGGCGTCTGGTATTCCAGGACCCCGTTCCAGCCCGGAGGCTTATTTCAGGTGGCTGCTACCGGCTGGGGCAGCCACTAGTTTGGACTCTACAGCAGCGCTCTGTACCTGGAGCTCCTTGAAAATACAGCGGCAGCACGGTAGTCTCCTCATCCACCACGGACTTCTCATTCACCACGGACTTGCCATTGGAGGTAGGAACATTCATGTTTTAATTTTACCTACCCACCACGGGCGCAAATAAGGATATTTTTGGTGTATATATTGAGAAATTACGCTCTATTTTACTACCCATTTGGGTTATTCCACTTTTTGGTTGTAAACATTTTATTGGCTATTATTAAGCGCGTACCTTTTTGCACTTAGGTGCATCATTTTATTGTAGCATTTCCCACATGTCTACTTTCCTTCTGCATCATTTTTCAAACGTCATTTTATTTTATTTTCTTAGTATGTTAGAAGGGTTATAAGTTTAACAGCAATGTCTCATTTTTTCAGCAAATTTACAAAACCTTTTTTCCTTTTTTTAAGGGATCTATTCAGATTTCAATGGATTGTGCGGGGCCATAATATTGGAAATTCCCCAAAAGTGATACCATTTTAAAAACAAATATTATTTGGAAGACACTGCACACTCTAGTGATAATTTATGCAAGATAGTGTGAGTTTATTAGACATAACTCAGTATAAGTAACACATGGGAGCACATCTACAAACATTAGATAAGCGACCTAAGAATAACACAACATGACGTTTCGACTCTCCCGAGTCTTAATCATACCATCGCTAAAAGACAAAAAAAATAAACATAGGTAAATATAACATACTAGATGGTGGCCCGATTCTAACGCATCGGGTATTCTAGAATATGCATGTCCACGTAGTATATTGCCCAGCCACGTAGTATATTGCCCAGCCACATAGTATATTGCCCAGCCACGCATTATATTACCCAGTCACGTACTATATTGCCCAGCTACATAGTATATTGCCCAGTCACGTAGTATATTGCCCAGCCACATAGTATATTGCCCAGCCACATAGTATATTGCCCAGTCACGTAATATATTGCCCAGTCACTTAGTATATTGCCCAGTCACGTTTTAACAGGTTAAAAAAGACTTAAAATAAACATATACTCACCTTCCGAGGGCCCCCCTTGTAGTCCTGGCGCTTGTGTGCGGTGCACGCGGCAGCTTCTGGTCCCAGAGTTGGTATGAGCGCAGGACCTGTGATGACGTCGTGGTCACATGACCGTGACGTCATGGAAGGTCCTTCTCGCATAGCAGCCAGCACGTCGGAGGGTGAGAATAACCTTTTTTTTAATTATTATTATTTGTAACATTAGATCTTTTTACTATTGATGCTGCATACGCATCATCAATAGTAAGAAGTTGGTCACACAGGGCAATAGCTGCATTAATGGAGTGCGTTACACCGCGGCATAACGCGGTCCATTAACACTGCCATTAACCCTGTTTGAGGGCTGACTGGAGGGGAGTATGGAGTGGGCACTGACTGCGGGGAGGAAGGAGCGGCCATTTTGCCGCCGGACTGTGCCCATCGCTGATTGGTCGTGGGTGTTTTGCCAAGACCAATTAGCGACTTGGATTTCCATGACAGACAGAGGCCGGGACCAATGAATTTCCGTGACAGAAAGACAGACAGAAAGACAGATAGACAGCCACATAGTATATTGCCCAGCCACGTAGTATATTGCCCAGCCACGTAGTATATTGCTCAGCCACATAGTATATTGCCCAGTCATGTACTATATTGCCCAGCTACGTAGTATATTGCCCAGTCATGTAGTATATTGCCCAGCCACATAGTATATTGCCCAGCCACGTAGTATATTGCCCAGTCACGTAGTATATTGCCCAGTCACGTAGTATATTGCCCAGTCACGTTTTAACAGGTTAAAAAAGACTTAATATAAAAAAAAAACATATACTCACCTTCCGAGGGCCCCCCTTGTAGTCCTGGCGCTTGTGTGCGGTGCACGCGGCAGCTTCTAGTCCCAGAGTTGGTATGAGCGCAGGACCTGTGATGACGTCGTGGTCACATGACCGTGACGTCATGGAAGGTCCTTCTCGCATAGCAGCGCGCACGTCAGAGGGTGAGAATAACCTTTTTTTAAATTATTATTATTTGTAACATTAGATCTTTTTACTATTGATGCTGCATACGCATCATCAATAGTAAAAAGTTGGTCACACAGGGCAATAGCTGCATTAATGGAGTGCGTTACACCGCGGCATAACGTGGTCCATTAACACTGCCATTAACCCTGTTTGAGGGCTGACTGAAGGGGAGTATGGAGCGGGCACTGACTGCGGGGAGGAAGGAGCGGCCATTTTGCCGCCGGACTGTGCCCATCGCTGATTGGTCGTGGGCGTTTTGCCAAGACCAATCAGCGACTTGGATTTCCATGACAGACAGAGACCAATGAATTTCCGTGACAGAAAGACAGACAGAAAGACAGATAGATAGATGGAAGTGACCCTCAGACAATTATATAGTAGATAATATGTACCGTATTTTTCGGACTAAAAGACGCACTTTTTCCCCCCCAAAAAAGGGGGGAAAATGGGGGGTGCGTCTAATAGTCGCAATGCAGGCTTACCTAGGTGGCAGAGGTGCGGTGGCAGAGGTCCGGTGGCAGAGGTGCGGTTGCGGGGGTGTGGCTGCAGAGGAGGCACAGTAAGCGGGGTCCCTTTCCCCGGTATGGTGATGCAGCAGGCCCGGTATGCAGCAGAGCCGGGTGAATCCTCTTGTTATCGGTGGTGGCGGCCATTTTCCGGAGGCCGCGCGTGCGCAGATGGAGCGCTCTGCTTCCCGGGGCTTCAGGAAAATGGCCGCCGCGATCTCCATCTGCGCAGGCGCGGCCTCCCGCGGCCATTTTCCTGAAGCCCCGGGAGCAGAGCGCTTCATCTGCACACGCGCGGCCTCAGGAAGATGGCCGCGCCCACCGATAACAAGAGGATTCACCCGGCTCTGCTGCATACCAGGCCTGCTGCATCACCATACCGGGGAAAGGGACCCCGCTTACTGCGCCTCCTCTGCCGCCACACCCCCGCCACCGCACCTCTGCCACCGGACCTCTGCCACCGCACCTCTGCCACCTAGGTAAGCCTGCATGGTACGCCAGGGACCCCTCTCACGCCATACCTCTCACTGCACCTCCTGATCCCAGCACCTCCTGATCCCAGCACCTCCTGATCCCAGCACCTCCTGATCCCACCACCTTCTCATCCCAGCACCTTCTCATCCCAGCACCTCCTCATCCCAGCATCACCCCACCTCTGCCGGCACCTTGCCTCCTGTGACCCTGCTCTGCCACCGCCATAAGATACTGTAAATTCGGACAATAAGACGGACCCCCATGTTATAAAAAATCTTTCTTTCTGCAATTTTCACCCCAAATTTGGGGTGCGTCTTATGGTCCGGTGCGTCTTATAGTCCGAAAAATACGGTACATATATACAAGTCTGCAAAGTACATGTATCGTACGTCGTCCGTTTATCGAAAGGATTTTCAGAAAGGCACAACAAGCAACCATAGAACCTTCAAGGCACCAATGAGTACACCAAGGTGAATAAGATGTTACTACCATCATGGAGGTGGAGAATGTAGGTGGTCCAGAAGTTAGAGTGGTTTAGACCAGGAGGAGGCAGACAGGAGAGGTGACAGAAAACACTAGTTACCTTAGTATGGTGATAATGATATGTAAATGTAGCAAATCCTTTGTTATGGATATATCGGTAGTGATGTAGATGGTTAATGGGGGATATAGATCAGTATCATGGAATCAAAGGTGGGGCTGGATTATGCTAATAAAAAGGGAGTCATTGGTTAAATACCTAATGCTGATAAAGTAATCAAATGCCAATGGCTGTATGCTGCCCTGTGGTAGGACCTAGAATTGAATGAGGAAAAATGAAAGCCCTTAGTCAGGGATCGTATTGAATAAAGCTTACGGAGTGCCACCACTGGCCGGCTCTATCAGGAAAGACGTTGGTCTCAAGTGGTGAGAGCGTGGAGGGCACTGGTAAGCGGTCCCGCTAGCAAAGTCCTACATTACCTGTGTTGTGCGTCTTGAATGGCGGCGCTCCCGCACCTTGCAGATGCCGGCGTGGTGAGAGGAGGCAGGATGGGGCTGTTATAAGTTATATGACCGCCAGACCACCTCTGATGAGCACAAGGAGACCCAAAAACATCAAGGATCACTTAGTATGGGCCGACATCGGCAGCACACAACCTCAGTCCACACAAAGACTTCTTGCCAGCCGCCGACAAGGCACTTTTCTATGTCTGAATTGTGCAGCGTGCTCGAATGTCATAAAATCGGATAATGTCACCCACCCGAGGACAGGGAAATCATATCCCATACAGGGTTTTTTCACCTGCGACACCAACTTTGCTTCACATTATACATTTCTTTGTCTTTGGAAAGTCTTAATAATTATGTATGTTGTGATTTTATTGATAATCAATAAATAATTGTTATACTTTTTAGATATGGGCGTTTTTTTACTCCTTTTTTCTCCTTGTACATCACTATAATAAGATTAATGTCTTTTTATTTCAAATGCCTCTACCAAAATAGAACAACATTAATACTTTAAAAACATGTGCTATAGGTCAATATACAAACCATTGTAGGAAAAGTTAAACCCTTAAAGACTGCCAATAAGCATTAAGGCCGGTTTCACACGACAGTGGCTCTGGTATGTGAGGTGACAGTTTCCTCACGTACCGGAGACACTGACTCACGTAGACACATTAAAATCAATGTGTCTCTGCACATGTCAGCGTGTTTTCACGGACCATGTGTCCGTTTGGAAAACACGGAGACATGTCAGTGTTCGTGGGAGCGCACGTATTACACGGACCCATTGTTGTCCGTGTGCAGTCCGTGTGCCATGCAGGAGACAGCGCTACAATAAGCGCTGTCCCCCCAGCGTGGTGCTGAAGTCGCTATTCATTTCTTCTCTCCAGCATCGTTCGCTGGAGAGAAGATATGAAAAATCTTTTTTTTTTGTTGTTATTTAAAAAAAGATCCCTGTCCCCAACCCCCTCCCACCCCCTGTGCACCCCCCGCTGTTAATAAAATACTTACCCAGCTCCCTCGCTGGCGCTGCTTTCTGTCCTCGCCGCAGCTTCTCCTGTATGAGCGGTCACGTGGTGCCGCCCATTACAGTGATGAATATACGGCTCCACCCCTATGGGAGGTGGAGCCGCATATTCATCACTGTAATAGGTTGTTATTCCCTCATTGCCGATTTAAAATAGTGATTGGAAATAAGTCTGTAGTGTTCCCAGAGTCCAAAAATCTGGGCTGGTTCTCCTGGTCCCCAATCAAGTGATTGCCATTATTTGATGAATAATGGCAATCATATAAAGTGAAAAAATTGGGGCTAAAGCAACATTTTAGAGGTAAAATGTAAACATTTTATATTTCATTCCACTTTAATTCCTGTGTAGCACGTGAAGAGTTACAAAAAAATTCCCGACAAAACTTTTGAAATATTTGAGGGGTGCAGATTTTAAAATGGTCTAATGGGGTAAAATGGTGTGCACTCAGTCAATTTAGAACGAGTTGCTCGTGTCACAGACTGGAAAGCCCTAGTAATCAAATATTATTTGGAAGACACTGCACACTCTATTGATAATTTATGCAAGATAGTGTGAGTTTATTAGGTTTCTCTCTAGTAATATTGTTACTGCCAATGACAGATTTTCATACATTCGCTCGTTGTCTGGAATAATGCAATGCTATCCTAGACATGTGATATTTAAAGGGAACCTTACCATGGGCCACGTGAATCAGGCGCTGACTGCGTCATTGTATTTTGCACTGAAGCGCTGTCTCACCAAAAAGCCGTCCAGGAACTCTGTCTGATTCATTACTTTGTTTTTTGTTTGTGCCTTTTGTTTATTTTTTATTTTTTTTTGCAGGGTTTTTCTTTTTATTCTTTTAATTAGCACCTTTTATGTTTACCTGTTTTTATCATTTTGTTCAGGGTTTGGGGATTTTCAGATGTTTTCTGCTGAATTCATCAATTTTAACTTTTATAAAAGTCTCCAGATTTTTACTCAAATAGTTTACTTCCCTATCAGTTTAATGGAGCGGGAGAAGCCACCGGGGACCGTTTTCGGAACTCTCGGTGACTTAAAAGTAGTGAAATGCCGCAACATTGCAGAATAAAACATTACAGGCTGCAATAACGCAGCCAGCATGTGATTTACTCTGCCCGCGGGTCTGGCAGTATTCATCTCCGGTCAGGTTCCTATTTTTTTTCCTCGCGTGAGGAAGCCCACGCGAAACGCGCATTGGGGCTGCGGTTGTCTGACCTTTTGCCTGGACGAAATTAGGTGAGATGATATTTTGATATAAATGTCTGCTCTGTCTACACCTTTGTTACATATATAGGGATATAGCCACATTGGCATTGTGCTTGTGTTATTTTGATTCATGGTGGTTAGACAGCGGTATAATATGCTATATATACTATGATCTCAGATCTCCCAGTCCTGTGATGTACGCAATTGTGTCGGACTTTCCTGTTCTGTGTCCTTCACATTAAACATTTCTTTGTCTTTGGAAATTCTTAATAATTATGTATGTTGTGATTTTATTGATAATGATAATTAATAAATAATTGTTATACTTTTTATATATGGGCGTTTTTGTACTCCTTTTTTCTCCTTGTATATCATTGTATTCTGGAGTATTTTCGCCTGTTTTTTTAACAGTGCAACTTTTAATTTATTTCTGGGTTTTTTATTTTATCTTATTATAGTGATGCCTCTCTCTAAGGGTTTGTGCACGCAGTCAGTAAACGATTTTGGTTGTATGTTGCGTACTTGTGCAGGGTCCAACCCGCACCATCGAGATGTTACAGAATAGTGGATCCCATGCCCACTATGCGTCCATAGATGCCCGTGGTATTGGATTCGGTGAATCCGCATGGTTCAGTGATCACATGCGAATTCACCTGCGTTCAATAGACGGCAGCGCTTTGGACGCAGTGAACGTGCTCTACGTCCAAAGCGCTGCTATTTTTGAATCATCTGCACATACTCTTACACGCAGCTTCTTTTAAGAAAGTATATGTAATTGTCAAGTATATGTAATTTCAGAATTAGTACAAGTACGACTAGTTTATAATCTGTAGATCTACTGTAAGGTACTTACTTTGCCACTCTCCTCCTTTCAGGGCGCAGGCAGAGATACACATGCACAGTGCACTTGCACACTTGGTCCCTTAGAGTTCCAGACCATCTGACCATTGCAAAGATTGACAAAGGTCAGAGGACCAATTGGCTAACCAATCAGGGAGCAAGTTAGACCGCCAATAATTCCCCTATTTATACGATCTAGCTGAGTAGTCTCCTATATGAATGTCTAAATAGATCAATTTGAGTTTTGGGATGAAAGACTCTCTTTAATCATCAAGACAGCAAAAAAAAAGTTATCTTTTTCAACTAATGATTTTCTAGATTTAAATATGTACTGTATCTTGGCTATTAATATATTTTGAAGTACAAAATGACTTTTCAAATTATTGAGTTTTAGAAGACGTATATGAGATTCACATGTCTTCCCATGGAAGTCTGTTTTATAGTTCGGGGAGGAAAGAGAGATTTTCCAAATCCAAAGTTCGGGTCCTCCTTGTTTTCTATGGTGTTCGGGTTCAAGTACAATTTCGGGTACAGTTGTGGTTCCAAGAACCGAACTTTGATCCACAGTACCCATTATTTTGGTTAGAGGATGTGGTTTATTCTTGCTCATTATCTTGGGCTGAGATATGTTAACATACACACCTTTGGTGTTTTTAATTGTTTTACCCCGGACATTGTTTTTTTTTTTTATTGTTTTTATGGTGTACATATTATAGGAAAAAAAATTGCTGTATGATTCTGCTCATGGCAATATCAAACATGTCCAGTTCTTTTTATTATTTTAGTGGTGAAAAAAAGCAGAAAAAAACTTTTCAGGGTTATGTCATCTAACATAAGTTGAACATCATTTACCTATAGATTAGGCTATTTCTGCAGGTCAATAGCATTTCTAGATAATTTGAGGTTCCCCTAAATAAAATGAAATCTAATATATTAAATCAATTTGCCAACTGAATCCTAAGGGACTGTAAAATCATAAGCCGTTTGGCAAACTGGGTAAAAAATGCAATAAAATATAGATAAATCTTGGAGGAAAACCTACTGCATTCTGGACCTTGTAAAGGCTTTTAGGGCACAAATTTTTATAAACCCAGAGCAACACATGCATGGATTCAAAAGTACTTGTTAATTTATACTAGCCAACCTGTTCACCTACATATAATAGCCTGTTTAGTCAGATGATTTTTAATATAATCGTTCTATGTGTATAGAACATCATGGTATCTGCAGCACATGTGTTTACACAGGACAAGGTGCTGCCGCGAATTATGATTTCTAAGCTTGGTTAAAAAGCATCTCACCAAACAAATGAGCATTTTGATTTTTCATTCAGTGATTTGAGGATTTGTGAAAGAGAAGAAAGAGGAAAAATGCAATATCTGCATGTTTAATGCTAATAGACTCAGGGCTGTTATTGAGGTTTCTGCAAAATACTGAATGGGGTTAATTGTCATTTAGGTAATTATGTGATAAAAATTGCAATTATCAATCTCTTTTGTAGATGTTAAAAGCGATTAGTAACATACCTCTAGATGTTCCCATAACACAGCATAAAATTATATCCACTATATTATTCTATTAGTCACGTATTAAAATAACCGAATGATCTGTAATCTCAAGAGACACACTGTGGTTCTCAATCAAACTTTGAATTAAGCATTACATAATTTAAAAATCAAATATTTTCTATGGATTTAGCATTTTAATCTTTCTTTTATATTGTTTCAGTGTTGTACAGACTCGTGATAGAAAAGAAGCTTTAGTTGCGTTATGTCGGTAACCTCCAGCTTATCTGATTAGTGTTCACATTGCAATGCTAAAGTATATCATCTTCCTGCATAAAGTAAAGCAGGAATATACAGTGTTCTAAGACAATTTTGTTCAACATTTCACAGTGTCCTTTACTAAGTCAGTAAGGCCAGGAACCAAAGATACAAGCCTAGCTGATAAATAATAGCAGCTCACACATGAATGTAGACATACCCACTACGTATAAGCGTGTGTGGATGTGTGTATATATATATATATATATATATATATATTGTGAGGCAGTGTCTGGGGTCATATGCGAGGGTCACTATGTGTCCCCCAGGATACGCAAACAAGCATATTGAGGCCAGGGGAGTGCATAGTAGTCACAGGCATAACTGTGATTGCAATGCAGAATAAAAGTAAGTGTTGGCTTTGGGCAAGCTATTTGTCCAAGGCAGATTAAAAAAACCTGCTCTGGGCTTTTATTTTTGAAACGGACTACAGGATGTTAGTGGGGCAGTCTGTTTCCTCCTCCTTCCCTGGGTTTTTCATGTGGCCGATGGCCACAGGTTCTGTGGTAAAGATCCTTGCAGCAGAGGGTTGGGTGTGTCAATTTTGGTCTTGCAAGCAGGCAGAGCAGTAGACTCTGCAGAGCTCGACCTGTGCGAGTCAACACAGGGCCAAGTGGAGCCAAAAGGCCTGGCACCCTCACCATTTATGACGGTGCAGTCGCCCACGGCAACCGATCATGGACTGTCTTGTTTCCCAGCTGCGATCTGGAGGATACCATTTCTTTTGTTTGTAAGTTTTGGACATTAAACCTATGTTTACTTTGAACTTTCCTGGGTCACTGCCTCATCACTGCACAGCATGGATACTGCTTAACCGGAAAGTACCTCAGCTCTCCTCCCACTGATGACAACTAAGGATCGTATCTAGACATCTCTCCTCTGACTGGCATTGTCTGGCAATTGGGCACTTTTTGAACACCGCAGGGCTCTATGTCCCATGCAGACAGATTTCACTGGAGTCCTGACACCGACCTCAGAAAAGGTATTAGCTCGCTTCCTTGATCTCCAGCACCACTCAATCACAGGGGCGCAGGGCTGCTTCTCCTGGGCTCGTAGTTCTCCTTCAGGTGCTGCTACCCACAAGATTTCAAAACAGCCCTTACACTAATGACATGTGTGTGTCTAAACCTGGCTGAAGAGCTGGCTTCTCACACCATCAGAAGTAACAGACATTTGTGACACCTAACTTTGCAGGGTGCCACATATTTATATTCCATATATGTATGCATACAAGCATTCACTACTTAGATTTAACCCTCCAAGAGCAAGGATTATAAAAGTATGCAA
This sequence comes from Ranitomeya imitator, assembly GCF_032444005.1. NCBI lineage: Eukaryota > Metazoa > Chordata > Amphibia > Anura > Dendrobatidae > Ranitomeya > Ranitomeya imitator. The sequence goes on along the minus strand of NC_091284.1, from coordinate 150,354,742 downwards.
GTTCACAAAGAAAGCCAAGGTAACTTCTAAGCAAGTGATGGCTTCTTTCATACACGTTAAAGCACTACTCCAGCATTTTGGGTTTTTTTCAGTGCCGGAGAGGTGCTTTAAACCTAAGAGGTCCCTGCCCCACTCTTATACTCACCCTCTGGCATCTTCGCTCTGGTCCCACGGCACCATCTTGTGATCACACCCTCTGACTACCCGGAAGTCAGAAGCTACTGTATGTTGTAAAATCTCAATGCAAGTTTATAAGAGCAAGAACAAGGTTCACTTCTCATAGACTTGTATTGAACTGTGACCCCTGATTCACTTCACGAAACACTGGAGCAGCCAGGAGGTCACAAATTGACGGAGACCGACAGGAGCGGTGGTTATAATTAATATTATTATTATTATTATACATTTTTATAGCACCATTTATTCCATGATGCTTTACACGTGAAAGGGGCAAATTTAAACAAGTGCAATAGACATGAGCAAAACAAGGCACACACAAGTGCAGAAGGAGATAGGATCCTGCCAGTGAGGGCTCACAGTCTACAGGGGATGGGTGAGGATACACTAGGAGAGGGTAGAGCTTATCATGCGGCAATTCAGCAGACTAAGGATCATTGCAGGTTGTAGGCTTGTCAGAAGAGGTGGATCTTCAGGTTCTTTTTGAAGGTTTCCTTGGTAGGCGAGAGTCTGATATGTTGGGGTAGAGAGTTCCAGAGTATAGGGGAAGCACACGAGAAGTCTTGTATGCGGTTGTGGGAAGAAGAGATAAGAGAGGGAGTAGAGAAGGAGATTTTGAGCGGATCGAAGGTTGTGTGTGGGTAAGTACCGGGAGACCATGTCACAGACATATGGAGGAGACAGATTGTGGATGGCTTTGTATGTCATAGTTAGGGTTTTGAACTGGAGCCTCTGGGTGATAGGAAGCCAGTGAAGGGCTTGGCGGAGAGGCGAGGCTGGGGAAAAAACAGGGAAACAGGTGGAATAGTCGGGCAGCAGAGTGTAGGATGGATTGGAGTGATGCCAGAGTGCTAGAGGGGAGGCCAGAGAGTAGGAGGTTGCAGTAGTCGAGGCCGGGGGATAAGAACGTGCACTAGCGTTTTTGTAGTTTCATGGTCAAGGAATGAGGTCGGGTACAGATAGGTAGACCTGCGTGTCATCGGCGTAGAGATGATGCTGCAAACCGTAGGATTATATGTGCTGTCCCAGGCCGAAGGTGTAGATGGAGAAGAGCAGGGACCCTAGAACTGAGCCTTGGGGAGCACCGACAGATGGGGCGAGGTGAAGAGGTGGCGTGGGAGAGGGAGACACTGAATGTTTGGTCTGCTAGATATGACGAGATCCAGGCTAGGGCCAAGTCTGTGAGGCAGTTTCAGTTGAGTGATGCGGTTGGAAGCCAGATTGTAACTGGTCAAAGAGGGAGCAAGAGAAGAGGTAGGAGGACAGTTCAAGATGGACATGCTGTTCCGGTATTTTTGAGGCATAAGGGAGAAGAGATATAGGGCTAGCTAGACACAGAGGATGGATCGAGGGAGGGCTTTTTGAGGATGGGTGTGATCGAAGCATGTTTGAAGGATGAGGGAAGACACTATTTGTAAGTGAGAGGTTGAAGAGGTATGTTAGGGATGGGATGAAGACTGTGGCGAGGTTAGGGATTAGGTGGGATGGGAGCGGGTCAAGTGTGCAAGTGGTGAGATGTGATCTTGACAGGAGGGTGGAGAGCTGATCTTCTGTCATGGTGGAGAAGCTGGTTTTGGAGGAACAGGGCTGATCAGCTAAGAGGGGCATTGGGGGCTGTGGGCCAAAGCTTTCTCTGATTGTATCAATCTTCTGGCAGTGAGTGTGTACTTAAAGATGGTGAGGGACTGCTTGTATGCAATGAAGTGCTCGGTCGAGTGGGATCTCTTCCATCTCCAGTCAGTGACCCTGGAAGCTCAGTTCTTTGGTCAGGCTGGTCAGCCCGGGCTGTTTGTTGATTGTACGAGTTTTGCTATGTGTGAGGGGGAGCCGAATCTTGTGTTGCTGTTATTGTGGTGTTATAAATAGTGGCAGCAGCATCTGTGTCATGAAGGGAAGCTATGTCTGTAAAAGGAAGAAAGGACTCAGAGAGTGATTGTAAATGAGGTGTTTGAGATTTCTGCGAGGGTGAGTGAGTTTGTGGAGTGAGGGTTGCGCACCAGGAGAAGAGAGGGAAGAGAGTGTCAGTAGGTGGTGGTCAGACAGGGAGAGGGGTGAGTTAGTGAGATTAGTAACGGAACAGAGGCAGGGAAGATGAGGTCCAGCGTGTGGTCTTCGTGAGTAGCCGTGGAGGACCATTGAGTGAGGCCAAAGGAGGCAGAGAGCGATAAAAGTTTAGAGCAGCTGGGGTGGAAGCATTGATGGGGATGTTGAAGTCACCCATAATGATAGTGGGGATGTCAGCAGAGAGGAAATGAAGCAGCTAGGTGATGAAGTGATCGAGAAAGGTGGACATGGCTAGTTCTGGGGGCGGTAGATGACAGCTAGCTGGAGGTTGGAGGGGGAGTAGATGCGGACTGAGTGCACCTCAAACGAGGGAAGAGAAGCAGAGGGTGGTAGAGGAATTGGGGTAAAGGAGCAGGTATCAGACAGGAGCAAGCCAACTCCTCCACCACATTTGTTACTGGGGTGGGGTGTGTGAGAGAGGTGGAATCTGCCATAGGAAAGTGCAACGGGAGAGACTGAGTCAGAGGGGGTAAGCCAGGATTCAGTGATGCCAAGGAAGGTGAGTTTGCTGGTGATAAATAGGTCATGGATATATGACAGTTTGTTGCAGACAGAGCGTGCGCTCCATAGTGCTCCAGGTAGGGGGACTGGGGGAGTGGGGGCTGGATGAATGGGTATGAGGTTATCATCATTGCAAAAATGTGTAGAGGATCATGGCAGGGCATTAGAAATGAGAGTAGGGATGTGTTGAGGAGAGCCAATTTGGGGATACGTCACCAGCAATGAGGAGTAGCAGAGAGAGTGTTAGAAGATGGGAGCAGGATAGGACATGATGTGTCCGTGTGTGTCTGGAGAAAAAGGATTGTATGTGGAGGAACAGTTCTGAGGAGGAGGTGAGATGGCTGGGGAGGATAGAAGGAGAAATGACTACTTCCTTACTTGGTGGAGCGATTACAGGCGATAGGAAAAAATAGAGTAGTATGGGGGTGAAAGTGAAAAGAAACAGTAACATTTTAGTGTTTTTGATTCCTTTACCTTACAGTCAATTCCAGTCCAATTCTAGTCTAATTCATAGTAGTGTAATTAGAAATCTGTAATTTGAAAGATGAAATTTGTAAGATGCCTGGATCACACTATATCTGGATCAGATGCATGGTGCTGAATATATGTGCAACTAAGAGCACTCAGCTGTGAGAGGGGGATGTGTTGTGAATTCTGTGGCAGAGCTCCCTCCTGTGGTCACAAGTGGTACTTCGGCTGATTCTCTCTGGGAGCTTCCGTTTGTGGAGGAAAGTGGTACTGCGGCTTCTGAGTTTCCTCCCTCAGGTGATCTTGTGAGGTCGTTAGGTGCTTCTCTACTTAACTCCACCTAATGCTTTGATCCTGGCTTCCTGTCAATGTTCCAGTGTTGGACTTGTTTTTTCCCTGGATCATTCCTGTGGCCTGCTGCTCTGCATAGCTAAGTGCTTCTTTGCTATTTGTTTGCTATTTTTTCTGTCCAGCTTGTCTATTTGTTTTGCTGGAAGCTCTGGGACGCAAAGGGTGTACCTCCGTGCCGTTAGTTCGGTACGGAGGGTCCTTTTGCCCCCTTTGCGTGGTTTTCTTTAGGGTTTTGTGTAGACCGCAAAGTTATCTTTCCTATCCTCGCTCTGTTAAGAAAGTCGGGCCTCACTTTGCTGAATCTATTTCATCCCTACGTTTGTCTTTTCATCTTACTCACAGTCATTATATGTGGGGGGCTGCCTTTTCCTTTGGGGTATTTCTCTGAGGCAAGGTAGGCTTATTTTCTTCTTCAGGCTAGTTAGTTTCTCAGGCTGTGCTGAGTTGCATAGGCAGAGTTAGGCGCAATCCACGGCTGCCTCTAGTGTTGTTTGGAGAGGATTAGGGATTGCGGTCTGCAGAGTTCCCACGTCTCAGAGCTCGTTCTATTATTTTGGATTATTGTCAGATCACTGTATGTGCTCTGACCACTATGTCCATTGTGGTACTGAATTGCCTTTCATAACAGTACAGGAAGCCAAAAGTACTAATGATTCTCAATAGAGGGAAAAAAGAAGTTCTGAGACCATTTTTTTTTCTCTGCACTGTGTTTTGCCTTTTTTTTTTCCCCTAGACATTTGGGTGGTTCAGGACACAGGTGTGGACATGGAGATTCAGGGTCTGTGCTCTTCAATGGATAATCTCGTTATAAATGTACAAAAGATTCAAGATTTGATGGTTCAGAAGCCTATGTTTGAACCAAGAATTCCTATTCCTGATTTGTTTTATGGTGATAGAGTCAAGTTTGTGAATTTCAAAAATAATTGCAAACTGTTTCTGGCCTTGAAACCTCACGCCTCTGGTGACCCAGCTCAACAAGTGAGAATTATTATTTCTTTTTTGCGTGGCGACTCTCAAGACTGGGCATTTTCCCTTGCGCCAGGAGATCCTGCATTAAGTAATATTGATGCGTTTTTCCTGGCGCTCGGATTGCTGTACGATGAGCCTAATTCAGTGGATCAGGCAGAGAAAAATTTGCTGGCTTTGTGTCAGGGTCAGGATGAGATAGAGGTATATTGTCAGATATTTAGAAAGTGGTCTGTACTCACTCAATGGAATGAAGCTGCGCTCGCAGCGATTTTCAGAAAGGGTCTCTCTGAAGCCCTTAAAGATGTCATGGTGGGATTTCCTATGCCTGATGGTCTGAATGAATCTATGTCTTTGGCCATTCAGATCGGTCGACGCTTGCGTGAGCGTAAAGCTGTGCACCATTTGGCGGTATTACCTGAGCTTAAACCTGAGCCTATGCAGTGCGATAGGACTTTGTCCAGAGTTGAACGGCAAGAACACAGACATCTGAATGGGCTGTGTTTCTACTGTGGTGATTCCACTCATGCCATCTCTGATTGTCCTAAGCGCTCTAAGCGGTTCGCTAGGTCTGCCACCATTGGTACGGTACAGTCAAAATTTCTTCTGTCCGTTACCTTGATCTGCTCTTTGTCATCGTATTCTGTCATGGCATTTGTGGATTCAGGCGCTGCCCTGAATTTGATGGACTTAGAGTATGCTAAGCGTTGTGGGTTTTTCTTGGAGCCCTTGCAGTGTCCTATTCCATTGAGAGGAATTGATGCTACACCTTTGGCCAAGAATAAGCCTCAGTACTGGACCCAGCTGACCATGTGCATGGCTCCTGCACATCAGGAGGATATTCGCTTTCTGGTGTTGCATAATCTGCATGATGTGGTCGTGTTGGGGTTGCCATGGCTACAAGTCCATAATCCAGTATTAGATTGGAAATCCATGTCGGTGTCCAGCTGGGGTTGTCAGGGGGTACATGGTGATGTTCCATTTCTGTCAATTTCGTCATTCACCCCTTGTGAGGTCCCAGAGTTCTTGTCTGATTACCGGGATGTTTTTGATGAGCCCAAGTCCGATACCCTAAATCCGCATAGGGATTGTGATTGTGCTATCAATTTGATTCCTGGTAGTAAATTCCCAAAAGGTCGATTGTTTAATTTATCCGTGCCTGAGCACACCGCTATGCGCAGTTATGTGAAGGAATCCCTGGAGAAGGGGCATATTCGCCCGTCATCGTCGCCATTAGGAGCAGGGTTCTTTTTTGTAGCCAAGAAGGATGGTTCGCTGAGACCTTGTATAGATTACCGCCTTCTTAATAAGATCACGGTTAAATTTCAGTACCCTTGCCATTGTTATCTGATCTGTTTGCTCGGATTAAGGGGGCTAGTTGGTTCACAAAGATAGATCTTCGTGGTGCGTATAATCTGGTGCGAATTAAGCAAGGCGATGAATGGAAAACTGCATTTAATACGCCCGAGGGTCATTTTGAGTATCTAGTGATGCCGTTCGGACTTGCCAATGCTCCATCAGTGTTTCAGTCCTTTATGCATGACATCTTCCGAGAGTACCTGGATAAATTCCTGATTGTGTACTTGGATGACATTTTGATCTTCTCGGATGATTGGGAGTCTCATGTGAAGCAGGTCAGAACGGTTTTTCAGGTCCTGCGTGCTAATTCTTTGTTTGTGAAGGGATCAAAGTGTCTCTTTGGTGTGCAGAAGGTTTCATTTTTGGGGTTCATCTTTTCCCCTTCTACTATCGAGATGGATCCTGTTAAGGTCCAAGCCATCCATGATTGGACTCAGCCGACATCTCTGAAAAGTCTGCAAAAGTTCCTGGGCTTTGCTAATTTTTATCGTCGCTTCATCTGCAATTTTTCTAGTATTGCTAAACCATTGACCGATTTGACCAAGAAGGGTGCTGATGTGGTCAATTGGTCTTCTGCTGCTGTGGAAGCTTTTCAAGAGTTGAAGCGTCGTTTTTCTTCTGCCCCTGTGTTGTGTCAACCAGATGTTTCTCTTCCGTTCCAGGTCGAGGTTGATGCTTCTGAGATTGGAGCGGGGGCTGTTTTGTCGCAAAGAGGTGCTGATTGCTCGGTGATGAAGCCATGCGCCTTCTTTTCCAGGAAGTTTTCGCCTGCTGAGCGAAATTATGATGTGGGCAACCGAGAGTTGCTGGCCATGAAGTGGGCATTCGAGGAGTGGCGTCATTGGCTTGAAGGAGCTAAGCATCGCGTGGTGGTATTGACTGATCATAAGAACTTGACTTATCTCGAGTCTGCCAAGCGGTTGAATCCTAGACAGGCTCGTTGGTCGCTGTTTTTTGCCCGTTTTGACTTTGTGATTTCGTACCTTCCAGGCTCTAAAAATGTGAAGGCGGATGCTCTGTCTAGGAGTTTTGTGCCCGACTCTCCGGGTTTGTCTGAGCCGGCGGGTATCCTCAAGGAGGGAGTAATTGTGTTTGCCATCTCCCCTGATTTGCGGCGGGTGCTGCAAAAATTTCAGGCTAATAAACCTGATCGTTGTCCAGCGGAGAAACTGTTTGTCCCTGATAGGTGGACGAATAAAGTCATCTCTGAGGTTCATTGTTCGGTGTTGGCTGGTCATCCTGGAATCTTTGGTACCAGAGAGTTAGTGGCTAGATCCTTTTGGTGGCCATCTCTGTCGCGGGATGTGCGTACTTTTGTGCAGTCCTGTGGGATTTGTGCTCGGGCTAAGCCCTGCTGTTCTCGGGCCAGTGGGTTGCTTTTGCCCTTGCCGGTCCCGAAGAGACCTTGGACACATATCTCTATGGATTTTATTTCAGATCTTCCCGTTTCTCAAAAGATGTCAGTCATTTGGGTGGTATGTGATCTCTTTTCTAAGATGGTCCATCTGGTACCCTTGTCTAAATTGCCTTCCTCCTCTTATTTGGTGCCATTGTTCTTCCAGCATGTGGTTCGTTTACATGGTATTCCAGAGAATATCGTTTCTGACAGAGGTTCCCAGTTTGTTTCGAGGTTTTGGCGAGCCTTTTGTGGTAGGATGGGCATTGACTTGTCTTTTTCCTCGGCATTCCATCCTCAGACTAATGGCCAGACCGAACGAACCAATCAGACCTTGGAAACATATCTGAGATGTTTTGTTTCTGCTGATCAGGATGACTGGGTGTCCTTTTTGCCCTTGGCTGAGTTCGCCCTTAATAACCGGGCCAGTTCGGCTACCTTGGTTTCGCCATTTTTCTGCAACTCTGGGTTCCATCCTCGTTTCTCTTCAGGACAGGTTGAGTCTTCTGACTGTCCTGGTGAGGATACTGTGGTGGACAGGTTGCAGCAGATTTGGACTCATGTAGTGGACAATTTGACCTTGTCCCAGGAGAGGGCTCAACGTTTTGCTAATCGCAGACGCTGTGTGGGTCCCCGACTTCGTGTTGGGGATCTGGTTTGGTTATCTTCTCGTCATATTCCTATGAAGGTGTCCTCTCCTAAGTTTAAACCTCGTTTCATTGGTCCGTATAGGATTTCTGAGGTTCTTAATCCTGTGTCTTTTCGTCTTACCCTTCCAGATTCTTTTTCCATACATAACGTATTCCATAGGTCATTGTTGCGGAGATACGTGGCACCTATGGTTCCATCTGTTGACCCTCCTGCCCCGGTTTTGGTGGAGGGGGAGTTGGAGTATATTGTGGAGAAGATTTTGGATTCTCGTGTTTCAAGACGGAAACTCCAGTATCTGGTTAAATGGAAGGGTTATGCTCAGGAAGATAATTCCTGGGTTTTTGCCTCTGATGTCCATGCTCCCGATCTTGTTCGTGCCTTTCATGTGGCTCATCCTGGTCGGCCTGGGGGCTCTGGTGAGGGTTCGGTGACCCCTCCTCAAGGGGGCGGTACTGTTGTGAATTCTGTGGCAGAGCTCCCTCCTGTGGTCACAAGTGCTACTTCGGCTGATTCTCTCTGGGAGCTTCCGTTTGTGGAGGAAAGTGATACTGCGGCTTCTGAGTTTCCTCCCTCAGGTGATCTTGTGAGGTCGTTAGGTGCTTCTCTACTTAACTCCACCTAATGCTTTGATCCTGGCTTCCTGTCAATGTTCCAGTGTTGGACTTGTTTTTTCCCTGGATCATTCCTGTGGCCTGCTGCTCTGCATAGCTAAGTGCTTCTTTGCTATTTGTTTGCTATTTTTTCTGTCCAGCTTGTCTATTTGTTTTGCTGGAAGCTCTGGGACGCAAAGGGTGTACCTCCGTGCCGTTAGTTCAGTACGGAGGGTCTTTTTGCCCCCTTTGCGTGGTTTTCTTTAGGGTTTTGTGTAGACCGCAAAGTTATCTTTCCTATCCTCGCTCTGTTAAGAAAGTCGGGCCTCACTTTGTTGATTCTATTTCATCCCTACGTTTGTCTTTTCATCTTACTCACAGTCATTATATGTGGGGGGCTGCCTTTTCCTTTGAGGTATTTCTCTGAGGCAAGGTAGGCTTATTTTCTTCTTCAGGCTAGTTAGTTTCTCAGGCTGTGCAGAGTTGCATAGGCAGAGTTAGGCGCAATCCACGGCTGCCTCTAGTGTTGTTTGGAGAGGATTAGGGATTGCGGTCTGCAGAGTTCCCACGTCTCAGAGCTCGTTCTATGATTTTGGGTTATTGTCAGATCACTGTATGTGCTCTGACCGCTATGTCCATTGTGGTACTGAATTGCCTTTCATAACAGGGATGTGGGTGTGTGTGGCCAGACCACATGTTCAGAGTTAAACAAGGGTCATAAAAAGAGTGAGGGATTAGATTGACCACTTAGAGATATGCATGGAAGACACAAGAGGACTGAAATACATTTTGGATACAAAGTGATGGGTAAGCAGAGCATACCAGACAGAGAGGGAGTAAATTCAATTCACAGTCAGGAGCCAGGGAAAGATGTGTACATTCAGAGCATACTAGATAGGGAGTAAATGCAATTCACATACAGTCAGGAGCCGGGAAAAGATGTGTTCATTCAGAGCACACCTGTGGGAAGAGGAGACAACTTGATTAGATGACATAGATGGTGATGGTGATGAAGATGATGACAATATTATAGGAGTGATGGTGGTGAGCAGCCAAATGCATCTTAGAATTCTAGACTAAGTAGTAGTAGTGTAATTATAAATCTGTAATTTGAAAGATGGAATTTGAAAGATGCCTGGATCAGATGAAGATGCCGGAAGATAAGTAGAAGACAGGGAGCAGGAGACTTATATTAGAAGTACCACTCCAGCCTTAACATAAAAAAAGCGATGGTGTGATGCTTTAATGTTTTTGTGTCCACCATCAGGAGGACATTGAACAGCAATGGCATGCATGGCAAGATTGCAAGGAGAAAGTCAAAGCTCTCCAAAAAGAACAACAGTTATTGTTGAAGATTTTGGCAAACACGCAATGAAATCCCAAAAGTCATTATCTCAGTAAATTAGAATACTTTATAACACCAGCTTGAAAAAGTAATTTTAACATCTGAAATGTTGGCCTACTGAAATGTATGTTCAGTAAATGCACTCAATACTTGGTTGGGGCTCCATTTGCATCAATTACTGCATCAATGCGGCATAGCATGGAGGCGATCATTTTTTGGCACTGCTGAGGTATTATGGAAGCCCAGGTTGCTTTGATAGCAGCCTTCAGCTCCTCTGCATTCTTGGGTCTGGTGTCTCTCATCTTCCTCTTGACAATACCCCACAGATTCTCTATGGGGATAAGGTCAAATGAGTTTGCTGGCCAATCAAGCACAGTGATACTGTTGTTTTTAAACCAGGTATTGGTACTTTTGGCAATGTGGACAGATGCCAAGTCCTGCTAGAGAATAAAATTTCCAACTCCAAAAAGCTTGTCGGTAGAGAGAATCATGAAGTGCTCTAAAATTTCCTGGTAAACAGCTGCGCTTATAAACCACAGTGGACCTACACCCGCAGATAACATGGCTCCTGAAACCATCATTGGTTTTGGATACTTCACTCTAGACCTTGCAAATCAAGGTCCCAGTGTCTGGAGGAAGAGTGAAGAAGCACACAATCCAAGCTGCTTGAGGTCTACTGTGAAGTTTCCACAATCAGTGATGGTTTGGGGAGCCATGTCATCTGCTGGTGTAGGTCCACTGTGTTTTATAAGCGCAGCTGTCTACCAAGAAATTTTAGAGCACTTCATGATTCCTTCTGCCGACAAGCTGTTTGGGAATGGAAATTTAATTCTCCAGCAGGACTTGGCACCAGTCCACACTGCCAAAAGTTTGGGGAGCTATGTTATCTGCTGGTATAGGAACACTGTGTTTTACCAAGACCAAAGTCAAGTGGTATGTATGGAAAAAACCAGGCACTGTTCATCACCTGCCCAATACAATCCCAACAGTGAAACGTGGTGGCAGCATCATGCTATGGGGGTGTTTTTCAGCTGCAGGGATAGGACGACTAGTTGTCATTAATGGAAACATGAATGCGGCCAAGTACAGAGATATCCTGGATGAAAATCTCTTCCAGAGTGCTCTGGACCACAGACTTGGCTGAAGGTTCACTTTCCAACAAGACAATGACCCTAAGCACGCAGCTAAAATAACAAAGGAGTGGCTTCAGAACAACTCTGTGACCATTCTTGATTGACCCAGCCAGAGCCCAGGTTAGAAAACTTGTTGCATCATTCCCAAGAAGACTCATGGCTGTACTAGCTCAAAAGAGTACTTCTACTCAATACTGAGCAAAGGGTCTGAATACTTATGACCATGTGATATTATAATTTTTCTTTTTTAATAAATTTGCAAAAGTTACTACATTTCTGCTTTTTTCAGTCAAGATGGGAAGCAGAGTGTACATTAATGAGAAAAAAAAATTAACTTTTTTGAATTTACCAAATGGCTGCAATGAAACAAAGAGTGAAAAATTGTGACTTTGCCTGGGCTCTGCTCTCTTGCAGCTTTGCCTCTGCTCCACACTCCTGCAAATCTGCTCCGTTCTACTCTGCTTTGCTGCTGCAGAGAGTACTTGCTGCAGGTCCTCTCCTCATTCCTTGCAGTTCTGCTCTGCTTAGCATTTGCTGCTGTTGAAACCTCTTGCTGCAGCTCCTCTCCGCATTCCTTGCAGTTCCCGTCTGTTTAGCTTCTGTTGCTGCTCCATCTCCTGCTGCTCTACCATTCCTATTGACAGCCTTGCGGTTCTCTTCCTGTGCGAAAAGGTCCCAACCTGTTCCTTCACACTCCATTCCTTCCTACTTGTTTCCGTACCTGCATCTCCTGTATGAACAGGTCCCAACCTGTTCCTTCCTACTCCATTCCTTCCTGCTTGTTTCCGTACCTGAATCTCCTGTGTGAACAGGTCCCAACTTGTTCCTTCATACATCATATCCATACCTGCACCTCCTGTGTGCAGCGTTGGACTGGAGCACCTTGGGCCCACCAGAGAAAATCATTCTTGGGGCCCACTATGTAGCTACATAGAAATAGATGCAAGACCACCAATTGTGTGGTAAAAAGCGCTAACATCAGGGTATAATATAAGGTAGTTCACGTCTTAATAATGTAGCAAGGGTTGGGGTAGCCCCCTCACAGAATATGATGTAGCCCCTCATAAAATATAATGCAGTCCCCTCTCATAGAATATAATGCAGCACCCCACAAAATATAATGCAACCCTCTCAGGTATGACGCAGTCCCCACCATAGAATATAATGTAGCCCCCCTCATATAGTATAATGCAGCCCCCCCCATATAGTGTAATGCCACTCACCACAGAATATAATATAGTCCCCTGAGAGAATAATGCTGCCCCACCACAGAATATAATGCAGCCCCCCATAGAGTATACTGTAACCCCTCATATGGTATGATGTAGCCCCCCATAATATAATGTAGTACCCTGAGGATAATGCAGTCCCCCCACAGAATATAATGTAGCCCCCCAGGGCCGTATTTAGAGTTTCTGCTGCCCTTGGCACTTTTAGTGCTGCCTCCCCCTTTGGTGAGTACGACACTATCGGCAGTGACTTTGGCAAGAATCACTGATGTGAAAGTCGCCTTTTGCAGCAGATCCGGCAGTTTTTCTGCATCTGCCGCGTAACGGATCACTTATGGCAACACTGCGTTCGGCCTCATCCATTCCCTATGGGATTTGCGGCACTTGCCGTGATCTGGCTGATGCGTACCATACCTCCCAACTTTTGAAGAAGGGAAGGAGGTATAAAGTTTGCGGCGCGCGTAGTGCACCGTGGCAAATTTTAGGCCATGCCTCTGACTACACCCATTTCACAACTAGTCACACCCATATCCACATCCCAACCGCAGCCATTTAGCACTGCTGATCACACTGTTTTATATACAACTAGCTGAAGAGCCCGGCGTTGCCTGGGCATAGTAAATATCTGTGGTTAGTTATAGCACCTCACTTCTCTTATTTTCCCATCAATCCTCTCATTTTCCCAATCACATCTTTCATTTTCCCCCTCATATCTCTCATTTTCTCCCTCACACCTCTCATTTTCTCCCTCACTCCTCTCATTCCCCCCTAACACTTGTCATTTCGACCTCACATCTGTCATTTTCCGATCACTCCACTATTTTCCCTTACTCCTCTCATTTTGCACTCACACCATTTCATTTTCACCTCACACCTCTCATTTTCACCTCAGTATATACATGTTTGTCATCTCCCTTATATATAGTATACACCTGTGTGTCATCTCCTGTATATAGTATATACCTGTATGTAATCTCCCCTGTATATAGTATATACCTGCTGTGTGTCATCTCCCCTGTATATAGTATATACCTGTGTGTCATCTCCTTCTATATATAGTATATACCTGTATGTCATCTTCTCCTGTATATAGTATATACCTGTGTGTCATCTCCCCTGTATATAGTATATATCTGTGTGTAATCTCCTCCTGTATATAGTATATACCTGTATGTCATCTTCTATATATAGCATATACCTGTATGTCATCTCCTCCTGTATATAGTATATACCTGTAGGTCATCTGCTCCTGTATATAGTATATACCTGTGTTTCATCTCCTCATGTATATAGTATATACCTGTATGTCATCTCCTCCTGTTTATAGCATGTACCTGTATGTCATCTCCTCCTCTATACAGTATATACTTGTGTGTCATCTCCCCTGTATATAGTATATACCTGTGTGTCATCTCCTCCTGTATTAGACCTCGTTCACACGTTATTTGCTCAGTATTTTTACCTCAGTATTTGTAAGCTAAATTGGCAGCCTGATAAATCCCCAGCCAACAGGAAGCCCTCCCCTTGGCAGTATATACTAGCTCACACATACACATAATAGACAGGTCATGTGACTGACAGCTGCCGTATTTCCTATATGGTATATTTGTTGCTCTTGTAGTTTGTCTGCTTATAAATCAGATTTTTATTTTTGAAGGATAATACCAGACTTGTGTGTGTTTTAGGGCGAGTTTCGTTTGTCAAGTTGTGTGTGTTGAGTTGCGTGTGGCGACATGCATGTAGCGACTTTTGTGAGATGAGTTTTGTGTGGCAACATGCGTGTAGCAACTTTTTGTGTGTCGAGTTGCATGTGACAGGTTAGTGTAGCAAGTTGTGTGCAGAAAGTTTTGCGCATGGCGAGTTTTGCGCGTGGCGAGTTTTATGTGTGGTGCCTTTTGAGTATGTGCAAGTTTTGTGTGAGGCAACTTTTGCATGTGTTGCAACTTTTGTGCATGTGGCAATTTTTCCGCGTGTGCAAGTTTTGCGTGTGGCGAGTTTTCCATGAGGTGAGTTTTGCACTTGTGGCGAGTTTTGCAAGAGCCTAGTTTTTGCATGTGGCGAGTTCTGCGCATGGCGAGTTTTGAGCGGCGACTTTTGTGTTTCGACTTCTATGTGGCGAGGTTGGTGTATTTGTGGTGAAATGTGTGCTGAGGGTAATATGTGTTCAAGCACGTGGTAGTGTGTGGCGCATTTTGTGTGTTCATATCCCCGTGTGTGGTGAGTATCCAATGTCGGGGCCCCACCTTAGAAACTGTACGGTATGTACTCTTTGGCGCCATCGCTCTCATTCTTAAAGTCCCCCTTGTTCACATCTGTCAGCTGTCAATTTGCCTCCTACACTTTTCCTTTCATTTTTTCCCATTATGTAGATAGGGGCAAAATTGTTTGGTGAATTAGAAAGCACGGGGTTAAAATTTCACCTCACAACATAGCCTATGACGCTCTCAGGGTCCAGACGTGTGACTGTGCACAATTTTGTGGCTGTAGCTGCGACGCCTCCAACACTTTTCCTTTCACTTTTTTCCCCATTATGTAGATAGGGGCAAAATTGTTTGGTGAATTGGAACGAGCGGGGTTAAAATTTCGCTACACAACATAGCCTATGATGCTCTTGGGGTCCAGACGTGTGACTGTGCAAAATTTTGTGGCTGTAGCTGCGACGGTGCAGATGCCAATCCCGGACATACATACATACATACATACACACACACACATTCAGCTTTATATATTAGACTAGATGGCAGCCCGATTCTAAAGAATCGGGAGTCTAGAATCCATATATGCTTTATTTATTCAAATGTAAGAATAATACAATTAATAAATAATAGTAAGAAAGAACAAAAAATGGCTGCACTCACCAGCTCTTGACAATTCTTGTTATTTAAGTAAAAATTCAAAAATCACACCAAAATGGCGGGCGGAGTGTGTCACAGTACGGCACGTTTCTGATTGGTCGCTCGCAGCAGGCGGCAACCAATCAGACACTGGACACTGTTGACGTCACTTATCTCCGGACATTAGCTCCGGACATTAGCTCCGGACATTATCTCCGCACATTAGCTCCGGACATTAGCTCCGGACATTAGCTCCGGACAAAGCCACGGAAGTTGGCACAAATTGCAGGAAGTAGTATTCTAGGCAATTAATCTCCGGACATTAGCTCCGGACATTAGCTCCGGACATTAGCTCCGGACAAAGCCACGGAAGTTGGCACAAATTGCAGGAAGTAGTATTCTAGGCAATTATATATTAGATGTGGCAAAGAAGAGGTTAATAAACGGCAGTCTCTCAGTATAACAGTCAGTGAATAATAGGCAGTATATGGAGAAAACACCAAACAAAAGTTCAAAATTGGTGTGAAAATGTCACTGAACCACTTCACAACTAAATATATATAGTTTTGGTAAATGGTATTATCATTTTTTTGACGAAATTCGGCAGGAGCTTGAAGAGCAACGTCACTGGGCCCGCCTCCATGCAGTAGAAACTTGCTGTGAGGTAAAAATTCAAAAATCACACCAAAATGGCGGGCGGAGTGTGTCACAGTACGGCACGTTTCTGATTGGTCGCTCGCAGCAGGCGGCAACCAATCAGACACTGGACACTGTTGACGTCACTTATCTCCGGACATTAGCTCCGGACATTAGCTCCGGACATTAGCTCCGGACAAAGCCACGGAAGTTGGCACAAATTGGCACAAGTAGTATTCTAGGCAATTATATATTAGATATACAGTGGGGCAAAAAAGTATTTAGTCAGTCAGCAATAGTGCAAGTTCCACCACTTAAAAAGATGAGAGGCGTCTGTAATTTACATCATAGGTAGACCTCAACTATGGGAGACAAACTGAGAAAAAAAAATCCAGAAAATCACATTGTCTGTTTTTTTAACATTTTATTTGCATATTATGGTGGAAAATAAGTATTTGGTCAGAAACAAACAATCAAGATTTCTGGCTCTCACAGACCTGTAACTTCTTCTTTAAGAGTCTCCTCTTTCCTCCACTCATTACCTGTGGTAATGGCACCTGTTTAAACTTGTTATCAGTATAAAAAGACACCTGTGCACACCCTCAAACAGTCTGACTCCAAACTCCACTATGGTGAAGACCAAAGAGCTGTCAAAGGACACCAGAAACAAAATTGTAGCCCTGCACCAGGCTGGGAAGACTGAATCTGCAATAGCCAACCAGCTTGGAGTGAAGAAATCAACAGTGGGAGCAATAATTAGAAAATGGAAGACATACAAGACCACTGATAATCTCCCTCGATCTGGGGCTCCACGCAAAATCCCACCCCGTGGGGTCAGAATGATCACAAGAACGGTGAGCAAAAATCCCAGAACCACGCGGGGGGACCTAGTGAATGAACTGCAGAGAGCTGGGACCAATGTAACAAGGCCTACCATAAGTAACACACTACGCCACCATGGACTCAGATCCTGCAGTGCCAGACGTGTCCCACTGCTTAAGCCAGTACATGTCCGGGCCCGTCTGAAGTTTGCTAGAGAGCATTTGGATGATCCAGATGAGTTTTGGGAGAATGTCCTATGGTCTGATGAAACCAAACTGGAACTGTTTGGTAGAAACACAACTTGTCATGTTTGGAGGAAAAAGAATACTGAGTTGCATACATCAAACACCATACCTACTGTAAAGCATGGTGGTGGAAACATCATGCTTTGGGGCTGTTTCTCTGCAAAGGGGCCAGGACGACTGATCCGGGTACATGAAAGAATGAATGGGGCCATGTATCGTGAGATTTTGAGTGCAAACCTCCTTCCATTAGCAAAGGCATTGAAGATGAAACGTGGCAGGGTCTTTCAACATGACAATGATCCAAAGCACACCGCCAGGGCAACGAAGGAGTGGCTTCGTAAGAAGCATTTCAAGGTCCTGGAGTGGCCTAGCCAGTCTCCAGATCTCAACCCTATAGAAAACCTTTGGAGGGAGTTGAAAGTCCGTGTTGCCAAGCGAAAAGCCAAAAACATCACTGCTCTAGAGGAGATCTGCATGGAGGAATGGGCCAACATACCAACAACAGTGTGTGGCAACCTTGTGAAGACTTACAGAAAACGTTTGACCTCTGTCATTGCCAAAAAAGGATATATTACAAAGTATTGAGATGAAATTTTGTTTCTGACCAAATACTTATTTTCCACCATAATATGCAAATAAAATGTTAAAAAAACAGACAATGTGATTTTCTGGATTTTTTTTTCTCAGTTTGTCTCCCATAGTTGAGGTCTACCTATGATGTAAATTACAGACGCCACTCATCTTTTTAAGTGGTAGGACTTGCACTATTGCTGACTGACTAAATACTTTTTTGCCCCACTGTATAAGCAAACAAAAATATGGCCAGACAGTGCTCCATACTGTATAATGGCCACACACAGTTCTCCATACTGTATAATGGCCACACACAGTTCTCCATACTGTATAATGGCCACACACAGTTCTCCATACTGTATAATGGCCACACATGATGCTCCATAGTGTATAATGGCCACACATGATGCTCAATACTGTATAATGGCCACACATGATGCTCAATACTGTATAATGGCCACACATGATGCTCCATAGTGTATAATGGGTATAATGGCCACACATTGCTCCATACTGTATAATGACCACCCACACATAGTGCTCCATACTGTATAACGGCCACACAGTTCTCCATACTGTATAATGATCCCACATAATGCTCAATACTGTATAATGGCCACAAATGATGCTCCATACTGTATAACGGCCACACATGATGCTCCATACTGTATAACAGCCCCCCTCCTGTATGCATGGCTCATCTCCCTCCCATCCCACATACATAGCTCATATTACCCCTCCTGTATGCATGACTCATATCTCCCCATGTATGCATGGCTCATATTCCCCCTCCTGTATGTATGGCTCATATCCCCCCCCTGTATGCATAGCTCATATTCCGCCCCCCTACGCATGGCTCATATCCTCCCCTGTATGTATGGCTCATATTCCCCCCGTATGCATGGCTCATATTCCCCCCTGTATGCATGGCTTATATTCCCCCCTGTATGCATGGCTCATATCCCCCCGTTACTGTATGCATGGCTCATATTCCCCCCTGTATGCATGGCTTATATTCCCCCCTGTATGCATGGCTTATATTCCCCCCTGTATGCATGGCTTATATTCCCCCCTGTATGCATGGCTCATATCCCCCCGTTACTGTATGCATGGCTCATAGTCCGCCCCTGTATGCATGGCTTATATTCCCCCGTTACTGTATGCATGGCTCATAGTCCGCCCCTGTATGCATGGCTTATCTCTCCGCATCCGCACCCGCACCCGCTTATGTCCTCCTTCATCCCCCCGTCCCTCATACAGTACTCACCTGTCCCACTGCACGGCCGTGCCAACATCACTCGCGCTCTGTCCTGACTCCAGGCGCCGGCGCACGGGCGCAGCACCTTCTTCCTGCTTGAGCAGTCATGTGACACTGCTCATTTAAGGTCATGAATATGCACATATTCTCGGTCTTAATGAGCGGTGTCACGTGACCGCTCGTTCAGGACGAGCTGCAGTGCAGACGCCGAGACCATCGCTGGAGCAGGGTGAGTATCATCTTCAAGGCGGGCGGCGGGGGGGCCCTGGAGGCTGGAGCAGTGGGGGCCCTGCCAGCAGGTGTCAGTGCCAGGGCCCACCGGAGGATCCTCCAGTTCTCCGGTGGGCCAGTCTGAGCCTGCCTGTGTGAACAGGTCCCAACCTGTTCCTTCATACACCACACCAACCAGCCCTGTGTCTCTGCCGTACCTGCCAGCCCTGTGACTCTGCTGTACCTGCCAGCCCTGTGTCCCTGCCGTACCTGCCAGCCCTGTGTCTCTGCCATTCCTGCCAGCCCTGTGTCTCTGCTGTTCCTTCCAGCAGTGTGTCTCTGCCGTTCCTGCCAGCCCTGTGTCTCTGCCGTACCTGCCAGCCCTGTGTCTCTGCCAGCTCTGTGTCTCAGCCGTGCCAGCCTACTCATCTGAGTTTCATCCGTGCTCATCCGCCAGTCCTGCCTGATGCCCGCACCTGTCCTAGTGTTCCTGTTCTCCAAGTGGGATCAGCAGCCACAGCCAGACACCACCCTGAAGTAGCACCTGGGAGCTGCTTGCCACACAAGTCTGACCTCACCATCAGAGGCTCCAGCGAAGACCGAGGCAGCTGTCATAGTCATGCCCCTTCCAGGGTAGTCTGGTTCGTGGCACAGTGGGGCCACAAACCCCCCGAGCTCACGCGCACCAGTCAGGGTGTGAGCGTGACAGTTTGCACAGGCCATGGCCTCCGCTGTATCCCATGTCCTATCGCTTGCAGAGCATGATGAACTTTCTTTCTATCCATATGAGCAACCTGAAAAATTCGTTCCACCAAGGGTGGTTCTGATTGAAGAGACTTCTGACCCAATTATAGTCTCTAATGCTCTCTTCAAGCAACTTCAGGCCTATGAGGAGGAGCACGACCCAACAGACCCGCCTAGGTTCTATGGGAATCCAGAAGAATGCCAAAGCTTCCTGGAACAGTGCTTGCGCTACATCCTGCAGAATGCAGCTTGTTTCCCCTCTGACTGGGTTAAGGTGGGTTACATTATTTCCTACCTAGCAGGAGATGCTTTATTATGGATTTGTCCCCTCTGGGAAGCAGGGGATCCTATCATCATGAACCTAGGGGCCTTCCTGTTGGACTTCCGTAGAGTCTTTGACATGCCTTGCCCTGCTGCTCCTGTGAAGTCTTCCCCATCTAGATCCGAGAGGCATTCCAGATGGGTGAAACCCGTGAAGAAACCCCCACATCAAGCCATGACCGTCTGTGACCCTCCATTTCCTCTACCCGTTAAAGCAGCTACTCAAATAGAACCCAAAAGGACTGTCAAGGGTGGGCTGGCAAAGCAGCAGCCTGAAATCAGCCATAAGAAGGGCATACAATGTCGCTGCTGTTGTGAGGAACACCAGGATGGCCTCTGTCCAGGGAATCTAAAGCTCCAAAACCTTGGGCCAGTAGGAGAGACTGCCCTTGGTGAGAATAACTCCCTTCCGCTAAAGTCTGTGTCTGTTCCGGTGCTTTGTGGGAGCTTTGGCCCTGCAGATGTATTCAAGCTCTTAACCAGACAGAGTCTAAGCATGGTTCCTGTTCCACTACTCCAGAATCCTGTGAAGGTGGTTGGTGATAGCCGAGCCCTATTTATGAACAGTCCATTGTCGAAGGGACAGCTACAGCTCCAAATCAGAGCATTATATGTAAAGAAATATGTTTTTCACTTGCTGACCAGTTTGCCCATCGGTCGTTCTGAGCCGGGTACTCTACTGCCCAGTCCTGTCCGAAGACCCTGCATGGTGCTGCATTTTGAACTACCTAGTCTCCAGAGGTCTCTAGTGCCTATAATGCAAGGTCAGTCTACAGTGTTAACATCCTCTCCATCTAATCTGCTGGCTATTGAATCACGGTGTGCTGACCTTACTAAAGTAAAGGAAGCAGTGGCACCCTCTCCGCACACCTCCAGTGACAATACCAGTGACCAGTTCCCAGGAACATTCCTGTCACTTAAAAATTTTTCTCTGAACTATGGGCAGAAGATTCTTCCTGTAAAGATGCCTTCGGATTCCATGTGGCAGGTGGATGAAGAAGTTGAAGCTGAAGCTCTTGTATCTCTGTTCTTAACTAATCCAGAAGAGGAGGTCCAGTTTTTTCTGGGTACCAGGCTGAAGATGCTTCCAGTATGTATGCCTCCAGCTTCCAACTGGCTATTGGGTGAAGATCCCAAGACAGAAGTTTTCTCATCTCTGCTTTCCACCAGTCTAAAGGAGGAGGTTCAATTTTCTTGTGATAATGGGCTTAAGTTAGATCCAGTGAAGGTGTCTTCCATTTCCAAAGAATCAGATTATGTTGAGGTCAAATCAGAAGCTTCCAAGTCCTTGCTTTCAGTCAACCAGGTGAAAGAAGTCCTGGCCCTTGTATCGTCAGTGTAGGAAGCTGATCTTGCTGGACTCAAAGAGACTGGGCAACCTGAGATCTCTAATGTCTCATCTACCTCATTCTACCAGAGGAATGTTGTGATGGCTCTGACTATGTGTGCTCCTATCCTGCTTCTACAAGTTATTCTGATGGGCTTGAAGAAGAGGGGCCATAAAGGGGGGGGGGCGGTACTGTAACAACTCTGCTGGCATCACGGCATGGCCTCTCATCTCTCACACTATCTTACCCACTGCTCCAGGTCATGTTGCAGTTTCTGTTTCTTGCCAGCTACATATTCTGTGCCTCTGCTCTCTGCATGCTTCCTGGCTGTGCATAGGGGGGCGGCGCCTGAACTCTCTGGTTCTTATAGGAATCAGGTGCACCTGTCTAATCTGTTCCTGACCAATTACCAAGAGGCCTCCAGTATTTAGTGCAGCTCAACCCAGTGGACTGGGCCTGTGCAATGTGTTAGCTCAGTTTGTGTTTGGCATCTGGGTTGCCAGGCCTTGCTCTGTGTTACTCCCTCTTTAGAGGCTTTTCTCCTTGCCTTGCCTTGATCTTGTTTGTCTGCCCTCCAGGAGGCAAAATATCCTGGTCCCTGTGTCTTTGTTCTTGTACCTTGTCTTGCTCCACTACCTTGTCTGAACTTAGTCCTATCTCTGTCTCCTTGTCTGTGGCTTCCTTCCCTGCTGTGTCTTTCCTTGTGTTCTCAGTCTGCTTATGCTCCGCACTCTTGCGGCTCTGCCTGCTCTGAACCCTTGTGACATTGCCTGGGCTCCACTCTCTTGCAAGCTTTGCCTCTGCTCCACACTCCTGCGGTTCTGCTCCATTCTACTCTGCTTTGCTGCTGCAGATACCTCTTGCTGCAGCTCCTCTCCGCATTCCTTGTGGTTCCGCTCTGCTTAGCTTTTGCTGCTGCTGAAACCTCTTGCTGCAGCTCCTCTCCGCATTCATTGTGGTTCCGCTCTGCTTAGCTTCTCTTGCTGCTCCATCTCCTGATGCTCTACCATTCCTATCGGCAGCCTTGCTGTTCTCTTCCTGTGTAAACAGGTCCCAACCTGTTCCTTCACACTCCATTCCTTCCTGCTAGGGTTGAGAGACTTTTACTTTTATAGGATCGGGTCGGGTTTTTCAAAAGTCAGATCGAGTGAAATCGGCCGATCCTATAAAAAAGTCGGGGTCGGGGTCGGCCGAAACTCGAAACCCAATGCAGTGCATTGGGTTTCCAATGGTTCCCAGGTTCTGAAGGAGAGGAAACTCTCCTTCAGGCCCTGCGATCCATATTTAAGTGTAAAATAAAGAATTAAAATAAAAAATATCGCTATACTCACCCTCGGACGCGCCATGGTACTAACCGGGAACCTTCCTTCCTTCGAATCAGCGCTTGCAGGACCTTGCGGTGTAGTCGCGGCTTGTGATTGGTCGCGCGACTGCCCATGTGACCGCTCACGCGACCAATCACAAGCCGCGACGTCACCGCAAGGTCCTGCAAGCGCTGATTCTTAGGAAGGAAGGCTGCCGGAAAGAAGCAGGGCGCATCCGAGGGTGAGTATATTCCTATTAGGTATATACTCACCCTCGGACGTGCCCTGCTTCTTTCTGGCAGCCTTACTTCCTAAGAATCAGCGCTTGCAGGACCTTGCGGTGACGTCGCGGCTTGTGATTGGTTGCGCGAGTGGTCACATGGGCGGTCGCGCGACCAATCACAAGCCGCGACGTCACCGCAAGGTCCTGCAAGCGCTGATTCGAAGGAAGAAAGGCTGCCGGTTAGTACCAGGGCGCGTCAGAGGGTAAGTATAGCGATATTTTTTATTTTAATTCTTTATTTTACACTTAAATATGGATTCCAATACCGATTTCCGATATTGCAAACATATCGGAACTCGGGATCGGAATTCCGATACCAGATTCAGAAGATCGCCGATCTCGTGGCCGACCCCACACAGAGGTCGGGTTTCATGAAACCCGACTTTGCCAAAAGTCGGCGACTTCTGAAAATGGCCGACCCGTTTCGCTCAACCCTACTTCCTGCTTATTTCCGTACCTGCATCTCCTGTATGAACAGGTCCCAACCTGTTCCTTCCCACTCCATTCCTTCCTCCTTGTTTCCGTACCTGCATCTCCTGTGTGAACAGGTCCCTACTTGTTCCTTCATACGTCATTCCTTCCTGTTTGTTTCCTTACCTTTACCTCCTCTGTAAACAGGTCCCAACCTGTTCCTTCATTCATCATATCCGTACCTGCAACTCCTGTGTGAACAGGTCCCTAACTGTTCCTTCATACACCACACCAACCAGCCCTGTGTCTCTGCTGTACCTGCCAGCCCTGTGACTCTGCCGTACCTGCCAGCCCTGTGTCTCTTCCGTTCCTGCCAGCCCTGTGTCTCTGCCGTTCCTGCCAACCCTGTGTCTCTGCTGTTCCTGCCAGCCCTGTATCTCTGCGGTTCCTGCCAGTAGAGTTGAGCGACTTTTACTTTTATAGGATCGGGTCGGGTTTCACGAAACCCGACTTTTTCAAAAGTCGGGTCGAGTGAAATCGGCCGATCCTATAAAAAAGTCGGGGTCGGGGTCGGCTGAAACTCGAAACCCAATGCAGTGCATTGGGTTTCCAATGGTTCCCAGGGTCTGAAGGAGAGGAAACTCTCCTTCAGGCCCTGCGATCCATATTTAAGTGTAAAATAAAGAATTAAAATAAAAAATATCGCTATACTCACCCTCGGACGCGCCCTGGTACTAACCGGGAACCTTCCTTCCTTCGAATCAGCGCTTGCAGGACCTTGCGGTGACGTCGCGGCTTGTGATTGGTCGCGCGAGCGGTCACATGGGCGGTCGCGCGACCAATCACAAGCCGCGACGTCACCGCAAGGTCCTGCAAGCGCTGATTCGAAGGAAGAAAGGCTGCCGGTTAGTACCAGGGCGCGTCAGAGGGTAAGTATAGCGATATTTTTTATTTTAATTCTTTATTTTACACTTAAATATGGATTCCGATACCGATTTCCGATATTACAAACATATCGGAACTCGGTATCGGAATTCCGATACCAGATTCAGAAGATCGCCGACCTCATGGCCGACCCCACACAGGGGTCGGGTCGGGTTTCATGAAACCCGACTTTGCCAAAAGTCGGCGACTTCTGAAAATGGTCGACCCTTTTCGCTCAACCCTACCTGCCAGCTCTGTGTCTCTGCCGTACCTGCCAGCCCTGTGTCTCTGCCATACCTGCCAGCCCTGTGTCTCTGCCAGCCCTGTGTCTCAGCCGTGCCAGCCTATTCATCTGAGTTTCATCCGTGCTCATCTGCCAGTCCTGCCTGATGCCTGCACCTGTCCTAGTGTTCCTGTTCTCCAAGTGGGATCAGCAGCCACAGCCAGACACCACCCTGAAGTAGCACCTGGCAGCTGCCTGCCGCATAAGTCTGACCTCACCATCAGAGGCTCCAAGCGAAGACCAAGGCAGCTGTAATAGTCACGCCCCTTCCAGGGTAGTCTGGTTCATGGCACAGTGGGGCCACAAACCACCCGAACTCACGCCCACCAGTCAGGGCGTGAGCATGACACTGAGGATCTAATGTAACATTTAGAAAAAAACCTTTTAGGCATGGAAATGTGGCTGTGCTTAGATCTGATTTCCCCACTGGTTTAAAAGGGTTGAACATTAGCTTCTAGAAACAGTGTGGCATGTGTCTATTGTGTTTGGTATTGCAGCTTAACTCCATTAAATGTTTTGTTCACTGTAAGGAATCCTTATGCTTGCCCCTTGTAAAATGATAACATTTATCCTCGCCTCTGGTGCTGCTAGCCATTTCATCTGTGTCGGCAATGGCTCTCCTGTGATTGCTTCACATAGTTACTGTATGTCACACGATCCCTGTAGTCAATCAGCGCTGGCTTCATTCTTCCCATATTCGGATGAATCACATACAGCAGCAGCTCTCAATTCCTTCGGATTTATGATTTGTCTGAAGGTGGGGAGAGTGAAATGTCCGCTAATTGTCTGCAGGGATCGCATGACATAATTATATACAAGGGGTAATTGTAGGGATTGAGATGGGGTTGTCTGAGTAGTGGACAACACCTTTAAGTTCCTGGTGATGAGGTGTAATATCACTCACTGCCTGTGGAGAGGATTCACAAAATGCTTTTGGAAGAAATCAGCCATGCTTATTATTAATCCTATAAAGCCCATTTAAGCCATTGTGGAAAACAGAACACAACCTATGGGAGAGAGTAGTGTTTCTGGAAGGAAGCAATTGTCATCCCTCACAAGAGAGACCTGTGTCTTGGGTACATCTTTGTGCTGTGAGGTGATAATATAGTATAGCAAATGAACATGAAGGATATCTAAAATAAGGCACATGGCTTTACAGTCAAATTGCTCTTTTTCGAAAGTAATATTTTAATGTAAGTCAAGCAATAAACAGTTATTTGGATGTGGCTGCACCCAGGGGTGACTGCTCACACACCACTCATTGCATCCTGAGCTGTTTGCACCAATTGCTTTTTAATTTAAGCCACTACCTTTGTGAGCGTTATCTAAAGCAGGGAAAGAAAACCAATCCTGGCTGTCTGCAGGTGTTCTGCTTTCATAGTCACTTCTGAGGATGATATTCCATGCATCGCATGAATCCGGCTGCTCGCCCTCACAGATGCACGCATTTCTGCTAATGCCGTGCACCACTGAAAGGCCTCCAGTCATCTGCAATGCTCTCTCAGCAGTAATAAGAAGATTAACACTTTCAGAATTAATAGTAATATATGGAACAGAGTACTGTATTACTGTATGTGCTGTCTGTGAAATTGAGCAAATTAGCAAATACGAATAGAAGGGAAATTAAAACATATATGGAATATATAACAATGTTCACAACCACTTGCCTACTTCCTGATGAGCATATATACATCTGGCTGGTAGGTATATGACTTTACAGCCATAAGAATGGTGCTGCAAAATCTAGAATGCCCAAGCCTCTCAGACGCCTCACAGAAAGGGTAGATAGTCTTAACTCCTCAAAGTGTGGCCCCACCATTACATGTCATATCCAGTATTTAGATCAGATTAAATGAACAATATTTGCAATTTATGTGCTTATGCTGTTAAAAATTTACAAAGAGCAATTCCATTTTTTTCCATATTATGGTGTATCATGGTATCTAAAATGGAGAGATCCTTCTACTGAGTTAAAGTGGTGTTCTCAAGTATAAAAGTTATCCCCTATTCACAGGATAGGTAATAAATTTCTGATTGCTGGAGTTCTGACAGTCATGGCCTCCAACAACCCCAAGAACCGGGAAGAGCAATGGCTGAATGGAGTGGAGGTTGATAATGCGCACTACCACTCCATTCATTCTTAATGGAAGCACTGGAGATTAACGAGCACAGCACTAGGCTGCTCTTCAGTGGTCCTATTAGAATGGATGGAGAGGCAATGCACATGATTGACCTATGCTCTATTCAGCCATTGCTCTTATTTTAATGGCAATAATATGTACAGTGGGGAAAAAAGTATTTAGTCAGCCACCAATTGTGCAAGTTCTCCCACAACTATGAGAGTCAAAATTTAGAAAACAAATCCAGAAAATCACCTTGTCTGATTTGGCCAGATTTATTTTGCAAATTATGGTGGAAAATAAGTATTTGGTCATTAACAAAAGTTCATCTCAATATTTTGCTATATATCCTTTGTTGGCAATGACAGAGATAAGACTTTTTCTGTAAGTCTTCACAAGGTAGTCAGCTAACTAGCATCAGAGGTGTCTACAATCTTGAAATCAGTGCATGGGCCTGTATATAGGGCTACAGATACTCACTGTGCTGTTTGGTGACATGGCGCTTATCACACTCAACATGGACCAGAGGAAGCGAAGGAAAGAGTTGTCTCACGAGATTAGAAAGAAAATTTCAGAAAAACATGTTGAAGGTAAAAGTTATAAGACCATCGCCAAGCAGCTTGACGTTCCTGTGACTACAGTTGCACATATTATTCAGAAATGTAAGATCTATGGGACTGTAGCCAACCTCCCTGGACGTGGCAGCAGGAAGAAAGTGGATGACAAATCAGAGACAGATAATGCGAATGGTAACCAAAGAGCTCAGAAAAACTTTAAACAGATTAAAGGTGAACTTCAAGCTCAATGTCAGATCGCACCATCCATCGTTGTATGAGCCAAAGCGGACTTCATGGGAGATGACCAAGAAGGACCCCATTTTTGAAAAAAGCCAGACTTTCCCATATGGGGTCATTTGAGGGGGGATTCTGCTCTCCTGGTACTTTGGGGCTCTGTAAATGGAGTGTGCAAACTATTCTATGATAATTTGTTCTCCAAGAGTCAAATAGACCTCCATCCCTCTGAATCTCACCATGTGGCTAAGCAGTACTGTACAGTACAGAAACATATGGAGTATTTCCATGTTCAGCAGAAATTATGTGACAAATTTTGGTGCCACTTTAACCCATTCCCCTGTGGGAAAATGTAAAATGTGGGACTAAAACAAAAAATGGTAAAAATATAGTTGTTATTTTTTATTGTTCTGTGACACACCTGTTGTGTCAATATGATCACTGCTCCCCTAGATGAATTAGTTGAGAGATGTAGTTTGTAAAATGGGCCACTTATGTGGGGGAAGTTTCCACAGTTCTGGCATCTCAGGGGCTCTACCAATGTGATATGGCACTCTCAAACTATTCCAGCAAAACCTGAACTCCAATATGGCGCTTCTTCCCTTCTGAGCTTTGCACTGTGCCTCAAAAGTAGTTTTTGACTACATATTGGGCATTGGCGTAGTAAGGAGAAATTAGGTAACAAATTGTACAATTTGTTTTCTCCGTTTATCCATTTTGGAAATTAACCCCTTTCTGACCTCAGACAGGATAGTATGTCGGAGGTCAGATCCCCCGCTTTGATGCAGGGCTCCGGCGGTGAGCCCGCATCAATGCCGGGACATGTCAGCTGTTTTGAACAGCTGACATGTGCCCGCAATAGCGGCGGGTGAAATCACAATTCACCCATTGCTATTAACTAGCTAAATGCCGCTGTCAAACGCTGACAGTGGCATTTAACCGGCGCTTCTGGCCATCCGGCCGGAAATGAGCTCATTGCTGACCCCCGTCATATGATCAGGGGTCAGCGATGCATCAGAATGGTAACCATAGAGGTCCTTGAGATCTCTATGGTTACTGGTCCCGGCTAGCTGTGAGCGCCACCCTGTGGTCGGCGCTCATAGCAAGCCTGCTATTAGGCTAGATATCAGAGATCTGATGCTCGCTGCTATGTAGCAGTGCTCATCAGGCTATGCCAGCTTCTAGCAATCCCATGGAGGCTATTGAAATATGGCAAAAGTAAAAAAAAAGGTTAAAAAAAATGTGAAAAAAATAAAAAAATAAAAGTTTAAATCACCCCCCTTTCGCCCCATTCAAAATAAATCAATAAAAAAAATCAAACCTACACATATTTGGTATTGCTGCTTTCAGAATCGCCCGATCTATCAATAAAAAAGGATTAACCTGATCGCTAAACGGCGTAGTGAGAAAAAAATTTGAATCGCCAGAATTATGTTTTTTTGGTCACCGCGACATTGCATTAAAATGCAATAACGAGCGATCAAAAGAACGTATCTGCACCAAAATGTATCATTAAAACGCCAGCTCGGCATGCAAAAAATAAGCCCTCAAACGACCCCAGATCATGAAAAATGGAGACGCTACGGGTATCGAAAAATGGCACAATTTTTTTTTTAGCAAAGTTTAGAATTTGTTTTTAACCACTTAGATAAAAGAGAACCTAGACATGTTTGGTGTCTATGAACTCGTAATGACCTGGAGAATCATAATGGCAGGTCAGTTTTAGCATTTAGTGAACCTAGTAAAAAAGCTAAACAAAAAACAAGTGTGGGATTCCATTTTTTTGCAATTTCACCGCACTTGGAATTTTTTTCCTGTTTTCTTGTACACGACATGCTAAAACCAATAATGTTAGTCAAAAGTACAACTTGTTTTGCAAAAAATAAGCTCTCACATGGCCATATTGATGGAAAAATAAAAAAAGTTATGGCTCTGGGAAAGAGGGGAGCGAAAAACGAACAAGGAAAAACGGAAAGCCAAATGTCATGAAGGGGTTAAAAACTTGGGGCCAAAGCAACATTTTAGTGGAAAAATGGTAATTTTCCATTTTTCCATTTCAGCCCAACGTTATATAATTCTGTGAATCACCTAAGGGTTAAAAATGCTCACTACACCCCTAGATTAATTTTTTGAGAGGTTTGGTTTCCAAAATGGTGTCAATTATGGGGGTTTCTGCTGTTTTGGTATGTCAGGGGCTCTTCAACCATGACATGGCATCCGCAATCTATTTCAACCAAAACTGGGCCCAAGAATTAATTTATCGCCCCACAAATTGTATGGTACATTTTCTACCGTTACTCTTGTGAAAATGAAATTTGAGGCTAAAGCAACATTTTGGCGGGAAAAATGTATTTTTTCATTTTTGTGGCTCAATGTTTTAAAATTCATTGAAGCACCTGTGGGTTCAAGGTGCTCACCACACCTCTAGGTAATTTCCTTGATGGGTGTAGTTTCCAAAATGGGGTCACTTGTGAGGGGTTTCCATTGTTTATTGCCATGAGGGGCTCTGCAAACGTGACATGTCATCTGCTATGTGGTAGTTTTCCACCACACATGGGGTATTGGTGTACTCAGGAGAAGTTGCACAACACATTATACTGTCCATTTTCTCCTGTTACCATTATGAAAATTAAAACTTTGGGGCAGAAACAACATTTGTGTGGGGAAAAGTAAAATTTTCGTTGATTCCTTCGATATTGTTTTAATTAATGTGAAGCACCTAAATGGTTAATAAACTTCTTGAATGTTGTTTTGAATTTTCTGTCACATAAGCTCCTCACAGTCACTTCAAATGTGATGTGGTCCCTAAAAGAATTAGTTTTGTAAATTTTGTTGGAAAAATGAAAACTTTCTGATTAATTTTTAACCCTTCTAACTTCATAACAAATAAAATTATGTTTCAAACATGATTGTGATGCGAAGTAGACATGTGGGTAATCTTATGTGTTACCTATTTTGTGTGGTATAGCTATTTGGTTTAAGGGCATAAAAATTCAAAATTTTCACATTTTTTTGTCAAATTATTTATATTTTCATAAATAAACGCAAGGGATATCGGCTAAAATGTACCACTAACATGAAGTACAATGTGTCATGAAGAATCAAAGTCAGAATCACTGGAATATGTTGGAGCGCTCCGGAATTATTACCTCATAAAGTTACACTGGACAGAATTGTAAAATTTGGCCTGGTCAGGAAGGTGAAAACAGGCTTCAGGGAGAAGGTGTTAAAGGAGTTGTCTGGTTAATAAAATAATAAAATTCTGTGAAATAATAAGATAAATATCCATGTTACTGATGTCCTACACCCCCGTCTTAAACAATTCCCTACAGTTTCTCAAATTTCTTGTTCAGTCAGTCTCATGCCTATGGATCCCTACTGCTAACGCAGTGTGAAAAAAAAATCCTATACACCCATTGTTTTCTTACTGGCTGCATTCGGAGGAAAGGGTAGCACATCAAAATATTATCAAAAAGTTTATGTTCCGATTCATTTTTGATTTCCTATCTAAACTGGTTTATTTATAAAGAATGGCTTGGAACCATTTGAATAAAAAATATATAAAGATTTTCAGCTCCCATTGTATCGTGCAAGGCCAAAAATAGACATCAATGTTTTCTCTCTTTCATCATAAAAACCTTACAAACACAAAACATTGACTTATATATGTATACATGTTCATTTATTCATAGAGTTTTATCTATAAATGTGATTGCCAATAAAAAAACATTGTGGTTGTATATACCGTAACATAGGAATATCTGTTTATTACCATTTATATCTTTTATCTGATGATCTATTGTCTTCAAATGCTACACATTTTACTGTATGAATTATTATCTGCCATATAAAATTCTCTTCTCATTTGACATTTTCACTTTAAAATGGGTCGATCTCCTGCACTTCCAGATAAGTAGGCATATTTCCTAAAAATCCTAAACTTGGAGTGTTTCAGAGAAAAATATAACTGGTTGTAATTGTACAGCCAGGCTCTGATTCATTCTGCCCCTGGATTGGGCTGCATTAATCAGCTGATAGGTTCCCTTTAATCCCTTTCTGACATCTAACGTAATAATCCGTCCATGTGCCCTGGGCCTATTTGACCAGGGACAAATTATTATGTCATTGTGATTGCCCGCGCACACAGGCTGTGCACGGACAATCGCCGCCAGGTGATTCTGACAGCCGACACTCATCACTTATACTGCACGAGGAATGGCGTATAAATTAAATAAAACCAATTCTTCACCTGCTGTTGATATTTTCATTCTGCCTTCCAAAGCTCAGAGTAAGGCTCGGCGCACATTTATCCTGGGCTCGCACTGGGATTTCAGTGTAAATCTCTGAGTGACGTGATTTAGACAGAACCTGTGGCAGAAGATTCCCTATAATGAGGCAGATGGAGGCACTGTGGATGCCATCTGACCTGTGATCCAGCGATGTCCGTCTTTTTAGGATTGCATAAAAGTACTGTCAGCCACAGTTCTGTGCACTTCTGAAAAGAAGGACACCGCTGAACAGAGGCCAGACGGAGTCCAGAGTAACTCTACTGCCTCATTATAGTGAATGGATCCGTCAAGGGTTTCATCTGAATCATGGCACTCAAAGATTTAGATGGAAACCCCAAAGAAAGTGATCAGCGTAGAGCGCCGGATAAATGTGTTCCCATACGTTATATAAAGTGTTACCAATAAAAGCTTCAACTCAATCCACAAAAAAGCAAGTCCCCACTCATATCTGTCATCTCCTAACAGAAATATAGTGGGGTTCCATGTAGTACAAAGGCTCTGGAAAAGCAAAATGGCTCCTCACCCCTCAAAAGAAATTCAGCAAATTCTTTGCTCCCGAATACAAATACCTCCCTCCCTCCCTTCTGAGCCCCACAGTTACCTAAACCTCATATTGTGTCCACGTTTGGCATTTCTGAAGCGATGAGAGCCCGCCTAACTTACAGGTGCATGCTTCCAGAAGCACGGGCTGGGCATAACGTACTGGTGACTGCAACGTACTGGTCACTACAGCATACTGGTTGTTATAACGGCAGTTTGCAATTTTCACTCGGCAACTTTCATTGCTGCTTTTCTCTGGGAAATATCCATGTAGTCAAAGTCGTCACTACACCAGTAGATAAATTTGTGTTATAGCTTCCAACATGGGGTCACTTGAGGGGGGAATCTGCTCATCTAACATATCTAATATAAGTACATCAACTACACTTTCAAAATAATTACGTTCTAAAATGTATCAATTCAATGAGTCATCCATACAGTTTAACATGGTTATTATTGAATTACGGTGGTATGTAAAACTCACAAAAAGAGTTGGAAAAGATTTCTTGATTAGATTACTCATCCATAGATTATTATGTGATGCATTGATTTTTTCACTTGAAAAAGATTCTAGTCCAGGGTTGAAGCGTGATGTGGAAATAAAAACCGTTCAACTCATTTTGGTCCTAAGAATTCTTCATAATTCTTCATTACAGCAGTATAGTCTGATATCATGTTATCTTCCAAATTGGTCACTTTAAAAAAAAACACATTGCTCAACTATAGCATGCTCATCTACATCATGAAAATACACAAACCCACAGCTCTACTAAGTCACACTCATCTCAAATACAACACACTCAGCACAGCTACAGTGGGGGAAATAAGCATTTGATCCCTTGCTGATTTTGTTTACCCACTGATATAGACATGAACAGTCTATAACTTTAATGGTAGGTTAATTTAAAAATTAGAAAATAAAATATCAAAATAAAATACAGAAAATCACATTGTATAAATTATATACCATATATAATCGAGTATAAGCCGAGATTTTCAATCCATTTTTATGGGCTGAAAGTTCCCCTCTCGGCTTATACTCAAGACATACCCAGGGGTCGGCAGGGGAGGGGGAGCAGGGGCTATATAATTATACTACCTACTCCTGGTGCGGTCCCTGCGCGTCCCTGCTTCTTCCAGCGCTGCATATTCTTCCTGTACTGAGCGGTCACATGGTACTGCTCATTACAGTAATGAATATGCGGCTCCACCTCCCATAGGGGTGGAGCCGCATATTCATTACTGTAATGAGCGGTAAGGATGACTGCTCAGTACAGGGAGAATATGCCGCGCCGGGAGAGGCAGGGACTGCACCGCGCCAGGAGCAGGTAAGTATACGGGGAGGGGAGCGCAGCACTGCGCAATATTTACTGCTCCTCGTTCCGGTGCAGCTCTGTCATCAGCGTCCTCTGGCTGTGACGCTCAGGTCAGAGGGCGTGATAATGTTGTCAGTGCGCGCCCTCTGCTGAACGTCAGTGCTGAGGATGGAGCCGCACCCGAACAAGGAGCAAGTGAAAGTGCCGGGGTCCTGAGCAACGGAGAGGTGAGAATATGATTTTTTTTTTATCGCAGCCACAGCATATGGGGCAAGTGACTGTATGGAGCATCTTATGGGGCCATAACACTTGTGCAGCATTATATGGGGCAGTGACTGTATGGAGCATGTGTATGGGGCCATAACGATTGTGCAGCACTATAAGGGGCAGTGTCTGTATGGAGCATCTTATGGGGCCATGTGGAGCACTATAAGGGGCAAGTGACTGTATGGAGCATCTTATGGGGCCATAACGATTGTGCAGCACTATAATGGGCAGTGACTGTATGGAGCATCTGTATGGGGCCATAACGTTTGTGCAGCACTATAATGGGCAGTGACTCTATGGATCATCTTATGGGCCCATAATGTTTGTGCAGCACTATAATGGGCAGTGACTGTATGAAGCATCTTATGGCGCCATAACGATTGTGCAGCATTATATGGGGCAGTGACTGTATGGAGCATCTGTATGGGGCCATAGCGATTGTGCAGCACTATAAGGGGCAGTGTCTGTATGGAGCATCTTATGGGGCCATGTGCAGCACTATAAGGGGCAAGTGACTGTATGGAGCATCTTATGGGGCCATAACGCTTGTGCAGCACTATAAGGGGCAGTGACTGTATGGAGCATCTTATGGGGCCATAACGATTGTGCAGCACTACAATGGGCAGTGACTGTATAGAACATCTTATGGGGCCATAACGTTTGTGCAGCACTATAAGGGGCAGTGACTGTATGGAGCATCTTATGGGGCCATAACGATTGTGCAGCACTATAAGGGGCATGTGACTGTATGGAGCATCTTATGGGGCCATAACGTTTGTGCAGCACTATAAGGGGGCAAGTGACTGTATGGAGCATCTTATGGGGCCATAACGATTGTGCAGCACTATAAGGGGCAGTGACTGTATGGACCATCTTGTGGGGCCATAACGTTTGTGCAGCACTATAAGGGGCAGTGACTGTATGGAGCATCTTATGGGGCCATAATGATTGTGCAGCACTATAATGGGCAGTGACTGTATAGAACATCTTATGGGGCCATAACGATTGTGAAGCACTATAAGGGGCAGTGACTGTATGGAGCATTTTATGGGGCCATAGCGATTGTGCAGCACTATAAGGGGCATGTGACTGTATGGAGCATCTTATGGGGCCATAACGATTGTGCAGCACTATAAGAGGGCAAGTGACTGTATGGAGCATCTTATGGGGCCATAACGATTGTGCAGCACTATAAGGGGCAGTGACTGTATGGAGCATCTTATGGGGCCATAATGATTGTGCAGCACTATAAGGGGCAGTGACTGTATGGAGCATCTTATGGGGCCATAACGTTTGTGCAGCACTATAAGGGGCAGTGACTGTATGGAGCATCTTATGGGGCCATAATGATTGTGCAGTACTATAAGGGGCAGTGACTGTATGGAGCATCTTATGGGGCCATAACGATTGTGCAGCACTATAAGGTGCAAGTGACTGTATGGAGCATCTGTATGTGGGCCATAATGTTTGTGCAGCATTATATGGGGCAGTGACTGTATGGAGCATCTTATGGGGCCATAACGATTGTGCAGCACTATAAGGGGCAAGTGACTGTATGGAGCATCTTATGGGGCCATGACGATTGTGCAGCACTATAATGGGCAGTGACTGTATGGAGCATCTTATGGGGCCATAACGATTGTGCAACACTATAATGGGCAGTGACTGTATGAAGCATCTTATGGGGCCATAATGATTGTGGAGCATTATATGGGGCAGTGACTGTATGGAGCATCTGTATGGGGGCCATAACGATTGTGCAGCACTATAAGGGGCAGTGTCTGTATGGTTAATCTTCATTTTGTTAAATATCAAAAAAAACATCCGAAAAACAAAGTCTTGCACAATGTCTTGCATAAGATGTTATCATCTGTCTCTCCTTGTGAACAGTTTCTCGGAACATTCCATATAGTAGCGGCCAGAGTTTCTCAAAATCCAGAATGTTCAGCCAAAATCCAATAAAACCACAGATATGCACAACAACTCCCCGCATCCTTTCACCTCATCCATCTTATATCCCAGGATGTTTTTTCAACTTATTGTATAAGACATTCATTTATGCCAATTTATTATGTAACTCTACATTTCCTTTTGATCTTGGGCCTTTATAAGCCCAGCCCTAAAAATAAAGCATCAGAGACTATTCTGACAGACAACGAGTGTGTGTCTCTCTGATTATTGCTTCATTACGTAGGTACCTAAAGACAGAACACCTGAGTAAGTTGGAAATCCCATCTCTAACAGGGGTCATGTGCAGCACTATAAGGGGCAGTGACTGTATGGAACATCTTATGGGGCCATAACGATTGTGCAGCACTATAATGGGCAGTGACTGTATAGAACATCTTATGGGGCCATAACGATTGTGCAGCACTATAAGGGGCATGTGACTGTATGGAGCATTTTATGGGGCCATAACGATTGTGCAGCGCTATAAGGGGCAGTGACTGTATGGAGCATCTTATGGGGCCATAACGATTGTGCAGCACTATAAGGGGCAAGTGACTGTATGGAGCATCTTATGGGGCCATAACGATTGTGCAGCACTATAATGGGCAGTGACTGTATGGAGCATCTTATGGGGCCATAACGATTGTGCAGCACTATAATGGGCAGTGACTGTATGAAGCATCTTATGGGGCCATAACGATTGTGCAGCACTATAATGGGCAGTGACTGTATGGAGCATCTGTATGGGGCCATAACGTTTGTGCAGCACTATAATGGGCAGTGACTGTATGGATCATCTTATGGGGCCATAATGTTTGTGCAGCACTATAAGGGGCAGTGACTGTATGGAGCATCTGTATGGGGCCATAACGATTGTGCAGCATTATAGGGGGCAAGTGACTGTATGGATCATCTTATGGGGCCATAACGTTTATGCAGCATTATATGGGGCAAGTGACTGTATGGAGCATCTTATGGGGCCATAACGTTTGTGCAGCACTATATGGGGCAAGTGACTGTATGGAGCATCTTATGGGGCCATGACGTTTGTGCAGCATTATATGGGGCAAGTGACTGTATGGAGCATCTTATGGGGCCATAACGTTTCTGCAGCATTATATGGGGCAAGTGTCTGTATGGAGCATCTTATGGGGCCATAATGTTTGTGCAGCATTATATGGGGCAAGTGACTGTATTCAATGAGAATAACTGTTTAACTCCATATCAGCATGGGTTTATGAGAAATCGCTCCTGTCAAACCAATCTAATCAGTTTTTATGAAGAGGTAAGCTATAGGCTGGACCACGGTGAGTCATTGGACGTGGTATATCTCGATTTTTCCAAAGCGTTTGATACCGTGCCGCACAAGAGGTTGGTACACAAAATGAGAATGCTTGGTCTGGGGGAAAATGTGTGTAAATGGGTTAGTAACTGGCTTAGTGATAGAAAGCAGAGGGTGGTTATAAATGGTATAGTCTCTAACTGGGTCGCTGTGACCAGTGGGGTACCGCAGGGGTCAGTATTGGGACCTGTTCTCTTCAACATATTCATTAATGATCTGGTAGAAGGTTTACACAGTAAAATATCGATATTT
This sequence comes from Ranitomeya imitator, assembly GCF_032444005.1. Lineage (NCBI taxonomy): Eukaryota > Metazoa > Chordata > Amphibia > Anura > Dendrobatidae > Ranitomeya > Ranitomeya imitator. Next base: position 150,317,469 of record NC_091284.1, on the reverse strand, counting down.
GCAGATGATACAAAACTATGTAAAGCAGTTAATACAAGAGAAGATAGTATTCTGCTACAGATGGATCTGGATAAGTTGGAAACTTGGGCTGAAAGGTGGCAGATGAGGTTTAACAATGATAAATGTAAGGTTATACACATGGGAAGAAGGAATCAATATCACCATTACACACTGAATGGGAAACCACTGGGTAAATCTGACAGGGAGAAGGACTTGGGGATCCTAGTTAATGATAAACTTACCTGGAGCAGCCAGTGCCAGGCAGCAGCTGCCAAGGCAAACAGGATCATGGGGTGCATTAAAAGAGGTCTGGATACACATGATGAGAGCATTATACTGCCTCTGTACAAATCCCTAGTTAGACCGCACATAGAGTACTGTGTCCAGTTTTGGGCACCGGTGCTCATGAAGGATATAATGGAACTAGAGAGAGTACAAAGGAGGGCAACAAAATTAATAAAGGGGATGGGAGAACTACAATACCCAGATAGATTAGCGAAATTAGGATTATTTAGTCTAGAAAAAAGATGACTGAGGGGCGATCTAATAACCATGTATAAGTATATAAGGGGACAATACAAATATCTCGCTGAGGATCTGTTTATACCAAGGAAGGTGACGGGCACAAGGGGGCATTCTTTGCGTCTGGAGGAGAGAAGGTTTTTCCACCAACATAGAAGAGGATTCTTTACTGTTAGGGCAGTGAGAATCTGGAATTGCTTGCCTGAGGAGGTGGTGATGGCGAACTCAGTCGAGGGGTTCAAGAGAGGCCTGGATGTCTTCCTGGAGCAGAACAATATTGTATCATACAATTATTAGGTTCTGTAGAAGGACGTAGATCTGGGGATTTATTATGATGGAATATAGGCTGAACTGGATGGACAAATGTCTTTTTTCGGCCTTACTAACTATGTTACTATGTTACTATGTTACTGTATGGAGCATCTTATGGGGCCATAACATTTGTGCAGCATTATATGGGGCAAGTGACTGTATGGAGCATCTTAATGGGGCCATAACGTTTGTGTAGCATTATATGGGGCAGTGTCTGTATGGAGCATCTATGGGGCCATAACTTTTGTGCAGCATTATATTGGGCAAATGTGTCTATGGAGCATCTTATGGGGCCCTTATTACCCTTTATGCAGGATTATATGGGGCATATTTTAATATGGAGCATTTAATGGGGCCCATCAAACTTTATGGAGCATTATATGGGGCTCCTGATTCAATATGGATATTCAAAAACACTTAACCTACTGATGTCTCAATTCATTTTACTTTTATTGGTATCTATTTTTACTTTTGACATTTACCGGTAGCTGCTGCTTTTTCCACCTTAGGCTTATACTCGAGTCATTAAGTTTTCCCAGTTTTTTGTGGCAAAATTAGGGGGTTCGGTTTATACTCGGGTCGGCTTATACTCGAGTATATACGGTAAATTTATTTGCATTTTGCAGTGGGAAATAAGTATTTGATCCCTCTGGCAAACAAGACTTAATGCTTCGTGGCAAAACCCTCGTTGACAAGCACAGCAGTCAGACATTTTTTGTAGTTGATGAGGTTTGCACACATGTCAGGAGGAATTTTGGTCCACTCCTCTTTGCAGATCATTTCTAAGGCTCGATACAGATACTATGAAGAGTGCCTTATCATCTGGCGTTCAGGAGACAATGGATGTGGAACCTCATGAAGGGAAAGTAGCGGATCCCGAGTGCACTGCGGAACTGGACGGGAAATTCCTGGGACTGACAGACCTATTAAACATAGGGATAGTCCAAGAGAAACAGATAGTAATGCTGGAAACATGCTGTATTAAGGAAACAAGGAATAAGAAGTGTTGTGCCCGATACTGCGTATTATATAGTGAACTTGAACTGTCCAGTAAACTTTCCGTTGTTAAAAGAAACTGGATGTCAACTGAGTTATGTGCAGCGGCTCTTTAAGATGGAGGCCTGGAGGATTTTCCTATAAATTGTCAAGGTTTTATGGAGCAGCAGCTCATCTTCCACCCTTGGTCATTTTACACACCGATCAGATTTATCAGTGTCAGGTGTAATGCAGTGTCTAGATGCAATGATCAGAGATGATGAGGAAGGAAACAGTCAGGGATTGATATAATTCTATTTATATACAGCAGTAACTTTAAACAATTAGTGTTAGTAACTATGCAAATCAACAGTAGAAAGAATAACAATAAGTTTAATAATCAAGAAAGTCTTTCACTATTTAACATTAATGTTCTTTTTCACAATAGGTGGTGTGCCCAGTCATGGGAGTTACCACATAAGTTCTCTCTGAAGCTCTGGCCCTAGTGGGGGTCACCAGGCTTTCTCGCTAGGCCACAAGTCTTTTACTGACGTAGTCTATCAAAGCCCATTGAGCCTCCCACGCATCAACCGGCCCCCTCCCAACCTGTAATCCTAATCCCAGGTGACCCCGGTACCATGGATGAAAGCTGCAAGTGACGTTTGTGTTTACTGGCTCTGTTTCTCCACAATCACCAGCGGGTCTTGCTTGTCGTAGTCTCCCACACTCTTAAAAAGTGAGGACTTATGCCACTTTAATGCCACTGTTTTGTTCTGAACTATCCTTTGTTGTTTGCTTTTGGTTATAGTTGACTCTATTACAGTGTAGAATTAGATGCCATCTAGATAACATATTATCCCCTTTCCATGGGTTAGGGGATAACTTCTTGATCACTGTGGGTCCTGCCACTGGGACTCCCACTGATCCCAAGAATGGGGTTCTAAATATCCCCATATGAATGAGCAAAGGACTAGCATTTGTACTTCTGCTCCATTCCTTTTTTAGTGGAAGCACTGGAGATAGCCACGTGCTGAAATCAGTTGTCTCATGTACAACTCCGCTTTATTCATTTTTCATAGAAGCATTGGAAGAATTATACATATCCAAAATCCAATAGTGGAATTACCACCTCCAAAAGGCAATTATTACTCACATACACCATGCCAATCACAGGTGAAGAAGAGGCATAGGCATATAAAATACATTATAAAAAACATCAGTTTATTTCACATAAAATTAAAACAAGACAAGAAATTTCATAAAATTACTGACAGTGAAGCAGGAAAAACCTAGAGTAGCTATGGGGATACCAAAATACAAAAAGCTTTTGTTCAAGCGCTGCAATGTATATTATAGCTCATTAGACAATGTTTTGTCAAGATGCATAGTGCTAGACAACCTATCTTAATAGCAAAAAAATAATGATTACTTGCACCCTAAATACAGAAAGCTTTTATACACACGCGCTGCTATGTGTATTCTTGCTCATTAGACAATATTCAGTCAAGGTGAATAGTGCTAGATGGCTTAACGTAAGAGCCAAAAAAAATTGTATTGATTGCTTGCAGCTGATTATTGGATAGAATGTCTAGTGCAGGACAGCTAAGGCTACGTTCACATTTGCGGCTTTGGACGCAGCGTCGTGGACGCAACGCACGACGCACGAAAGACGCAAGTAGAACGCATGCATTTTTGACGCATGCGTTCAACCCTTTTTTAATATATAGGGTCCTTTCAGTGTCTCTGTTTTTAAAGTAAAGAATGCATGCGTCCTACAACGCACAACAACGCAAGTACTTGCGTCTTCTGCATTGCCAATACAATTCAATGGAGGTTTTGAAGCTTCAACGACGCAAATACAACGCAAGTGCGACGCAAGCGTTTTTTAAAAATTTTGGACGCAGAAAAAATGCAACATGTTGCGTTTGCAACGCACTGCCAGGTGCGTCGAAAGGACGCATGCGTCGCAAAATGCACCGAAACGCATGAAAACGAACGCACATGCGTCCCCAATGTTAAAGATAGGGAAGCATGACGCGTGCGTTGTTTTGCGGCGACGCCGCTGGGTCCAAAGCCGCAAATGTGAACGTAGCCTTATTCACTAAACATTGATTGTCTTCCCCAGCTCATATATCATATTGCTCACATAAATATGGATACCCGTCAGTGACCCCAACAGCGTCATTTCCCCATATTGGCTTCCTCAAATAGGGGCATGTATGTATGCTGCACAGTACTCGTCTATTTATACCCCTGCGTACAGCTGAGATCAATGTCAGCGTCTCCAGCTTACATCTGCGCATGCGCCGATCCATGAACTTCCCTCAGTGTGACTTCCTGTTCTCCGCACTTGGAACGCAAGCAAAGTGCAGCACTCGGCTACCTCGAACACTCCAATTAAGAATGAATGGAGTGCAGGTATGCATGCTCAGTCACCTCTCTATTAAGACATTGCTCTTCAAAGACCCGTTCTTATGATAAGTTGGAATTCTAGTGGTGTGAGACCCCAAAATCAGGAGTTTATCCCTTATTCTCTGAATAGGGAATAACGTCTCATCTTGGTAAAAGTCTTTTAAGTTGCTTCAATTCTGTACAAATGATATTATTATGTTATTCTTTGTCATGGTATGTAGTATGCTGTTATGACTTACTTGCTGTGTACTGCCATTAATGCATGTAAAGGAGTAGCTGCTGCAAATATTTTCAGCAAGCACTGTAAATTCTTGCATGTGCTAACTCTTTTATTGCTAAAAGTACCAGCAAACCTCCTTAGTTTATACCAAGCCTGTTGCCTCTTGTAAGACTATGTAACTAAGAAGCCTGTTGCCTTTCGCAAGACTATGCAACCAACAATCCTATTGCCTCTTGTAAGGGTACCGTCACACAGTGGCATTTTGATCGCTATGACGGCACGATTCGTGATGTTCCAGCGATATACTTACGATCTCGCTGTGTCTGACACGCTACTGCGATCAGGGACCCCGCTGAGAATCGTATGTCGTAGCAGATCGTTTGAAACTTTCTTTGGTCGTCAAGTGTCCCGCTGTGGTGGCATGATCGCATCGTGTAACAAAGGTGTGCACAATATTGTATACGATGTGCGCATAGTAACCAACAGCTTCTACATCGCAAACACATCATGAAATTATCGCTCCAGCGTCGTGCATTGCAAAGTGTGACCGCAGTCTACGATGCTGGAGCGATAATTGTTGTGAATTCTGTGGCAGAGCTCCCTCCTGTGGTCACAAGTGGTACTTCGGCTGATTCTCTCTGTGAGCTTCCGTAGGTGGAGGAGAGTGGTACTGCGGCTTCTGAGTTTCCTTCCTCAGGTGATGTGGTGAAGTCGTTAGGTGCTGCTCTATTTAACTCCACCTAGTGCTTTGATCCTGGCCTCCAGTCAATGTTCTAGTATTGGACCTGTTTCCTCCTGGATCGTTCCTGTGGCCTGCTGCTCTGCATAGCTAAGTTCCGCTTTTGCTATTTTGTTTGCTGTTTTTTTCTGTCCAGCTTGCTTGTTTGTTTTTCTTGCTTGCTGGAAGCTCTGGGACGCAGAGGGTGTACCTCCGTGCCGTTAGTTCGGTACGGAGGGTCTTTTTGCCCCCTTTGCGTGGTTGTTTGTAGGGTTTTGTGTTGACCGCAAAGTTACCTTTCCTATCCTCGCTCTGTTCAGAAAGTCGGGCCTCACTTTGCTAAATCTATTTCATCTCTACGTTTGTCTTTTCATCTTAACTCACAGTCATTATATGTGGGGGCTGCCTTTTCCTTTGGGGTATTTCTCTGAGGCAAGGTAGGCTTATTTTCTATCTTCAGGCTAGCTAGTTTCTCAGGCTGTGCCGAGTTGCATAGGGAGCGTTAGGCGCAATCCACGGCTGCCTCTAGTGTGGTTGGAGAGGATTAGGGATTGCGGTCAGCAGAGTTCCCACGTCTCAGAGCTTGTTCTATGTTTTTGGGTTATTGTCAGGTCACTGTATGTGCTCTGACTTCTAAGTCCATTGTGGTACTGAATTACCAGATCATAACAGATAATGGTGCGATGCTGGAGCGTCACGGATCGTGCCATCGTAGCGACTAAAGTGCCACTGTGAGACGGCACCCTAAGACTATGTAATTAACAAGCCTGTTGCCTCTTCTAAGACTATGTAATCAACAAGCCTATTGCCTCTTGCAAAATTATGTAACCAACAAGTCTATTGCCTCTTGTAAGACTACGTAATTAACAAGCCTATTGCCTCTTGCAAGGTTATGTAACCAACAAGCCTATTGCCTCTTGTAAGACTATGCAACTAACAAGCCTATTTCCTCTTGTAAAACTATGTAACCAACAAGCCTATTGCCCCTTGCAAGACTATGTAACTAACGAGCCTATTGCCCCTTGCAAGACTATGCAACCCACAAGCCTATTGCCTCTTGTAAGACTATGTAACTAACAAGCCTATTGCCTCTTGTAAGACTATGCAACTAACAAGCATATTGCGTCATGTAAGACTATGCAACTAATAATCCTTTTGCCTCTTGCAAGACAATGTAACCAACAAGCCTATTGTCTCTTGTAAGACTATGCAACTAATAAGCCTATTGTCTCTTGTAAAACTATGTAACCAACAAGCCTATTGCCCCTTACAAGACTATGCAACCCACAAGCCTATTGCCTCTTGTAAGACTATGTAACCAACCAGCTTGTTGCCTCTTTGTGAGTAAAGCTGTTATTTAACGGTTCCTATGTGCCCCTGCATTCGTTACACTATCGTTGAGTGAGGAACAACCTTACCATCATGGGCCTCTGTATCCTAAATATTTACCGGTGCATACAATTTAGGACCAGATGCCTTATTCAGTGAGCTCGCTTCTCCTTAAAGCATTATTTCCATCTTCATTGATATATATTAGAAAAACAAGCAAATTTGCACTTTACTGCATAATGAAATTTGTACCCTTTCTAGAGATCTTAACAATTTTCTTTTTCCTTTTGTATGTCTTTTTTGCCTAAGAGACCAATCACCATTGTTGTCTGTAACAGTGGACTCAAGTGTTCATTGTCAGCCTAAAAAGAGTGCTGACAAGCTTGTTAATAAAAAAGAGCGTATAAGCAGTGTGCGTGTTCTGCTGTCTAGCAGCAGGGGTCGGTCTCCAGGAGAAAGAGCTGTAAACAATATGAATAGTATTAATATCTCAAGGATTGATGAAAATTTTTATAAGCTTTAAATTGCAAAATTACATATACTGTACTTACAAGCACTGATCACCAACACCCTTTTCTGATGGTGAGGTTAACCTTCTAATAATCTACTAAAACTTAACTATAGCTTGTTGAAAATTGAGCTTTGAATTGGTCAGAAATCAAATTAGAAGACTATTCAGGAGATTAAGATCACAGACCGCAATGGATAGAGTCTATTGAAACCAAATGGTCTAACAAGGCATTTTTGCAAATGACTTTTAGTCTGAAATAAATGCTTTAAAAGGAAAAAATAGCCCTAATAGGTGTTAATTTTCTTTAGGCATATTTGCCAATTTTTTCATAGTGTTTGGTGGAATCGGTCAACCTTACCTTCTCTAATCGCACTCCCCCGGGCCTGACTGACATTCTTCCAACTGGCCACATCTCTTCTGCATTGTCGTAAATCTCACACATGCGTGAGGCATCCTAGATATACCAGGTATATTCCTGCTGATTCTCATTCTCTTCAGGAGGATTTCCTGGCTGGTATGGATGGTTCCTGCTAAGGGGGTTCCACAACAATTGCTATTATTTTAATAGTAAAAAATTGTTATTAGTTGGCATGAGGTTCTTATAAGTGTTCCTCCGGAAAGTAATAATTCATTTTCTATATGTTTCTTTATATTTGGAATAGGAATACTTCACATTTTTTCCTAAATCCTATAGTTCCTCGGAGCTAAACTTACTAACATACCGCAGGCCACCGTTGTGACCTACGTTCGGTGATATTACAGCTATCTGAAAGTTTCATTATTTCTTACATTTATACTCTACAACAAAGGAATGATTTCTATTGTAGAATATTAATGTATTATTTTGTACTAGGAAGGGGTAATTAATATTTCCAAATTGGAAGAAAAAACAATATTTTTTTAATTTTTTATGTTTAAGAAAAGCAGAAAAGGAACAGAAAGGTCAATTTCATGAGTTCTGTATTAAACTAAATATGTAGTTATCATGCATTTTGTGATATCTACTGACATTTTTGTCCTTTAATGCAAATGCTGCGTAAAATGTGCTGAAATACCAAATTAAAGATTTTTTAAAATGTCATCTACAGTAAACGCTTCAGGGTTTAATTGTTGAGAAATGTCCAAAAGAAACCAAGACTCTGTAGTGAAGGAGAAGATAATACTGGATGTGTAAATGAATTAGAAATGAACAGAAAAAGCTAAATAATCGAGCTTCAGGATCCCTTTTAGCATAAATGACCAGTCAATAGGAAATACACGTGTATCACTGCTTTCTGCTTTACTTCTATTCATATTAACCCCTTCACTTCGTAGATAAGTTTCATGTTTGCTTTTTCATTTTTCCTCTTTTCTTTTCATACAGTCATACCCTTTTTAGATTTGCACTGACATAAAAATATGAGGGATTGTTCCTTCGAGGGATGGGTTGTAGTTTTGGGAGACACCATTAATTTTACCACATAAATTAAAGTAAAATGAAATGAAAAAAAAATCCTCTAAGTGTGCAGAAATGGTGAAAACAATGTAGTTCCACCAATGGTTTTTGGAATTTTTTTTATTTTTATGGCATTAATTGTGCAGTAAAAATGACCTGGAGACATGATTCTTTTGGTAAGTACAATTACAGAGATACCAAAATGTAACGCTTTTTTTACTAGTTTTTCTTGCTTTAAAGAAAATCTGAAGTTTGCAAAAAACTTAAAATTTGTTTTGTGTCGCCACATTCCAGGTCCCGTCACTTTTTTATATTAACATCAATGGAGCTATGTGGGGGATTAGCTATGTGTGTTGAGCACGTGTTCTTTATATTTATATAATTTTGGGGTTTATATTATGTTTCTATGTGAGAAATTTTGTGACACAATGCACCTAAAACCAGATAGCATGTGTTCTCAAGAAAAAAAGGTGAATATGCACAGTAAATTCTCAAGCACACATAACACTATTTAAAATGTTATTGAAACACAAAAATGAATAATTCACCCACTGATCTTTAGAACTTGGGTCTATTTCTCCCCATTTTTTTTATCTCTGCACTTTTGCATTGAGGACTTTGAATAGGGAAGATTTATTTTTGAAAACTTAAAAAAATGAATATGATTGCCACTTAAAGAGTTATTCTCAAGTTGTCTCTTGAGCACCTCACAACTCTGCAATCTAACAGTCTTTTTACTTCCTAGTACCTGGCAGGGCAGGAGCTCCTCCGTGAGTTCTTGTGAGTAGTTGGGGAAATAAGTATTTGATCCCTTGCTGATTTTGACAAAGACATGAACAGTCTATAATTTTAAGGGTCGGTTAATTGTAACATTCAGAGATAGAATATCAAAAATAAAATCCAGAAAATCACATTGTATAAATTTATTTGCATTTTGAAGTGAGAAATAAGTATTTGATCCCCTACCAACCATTAAGAGTTCTGACTCCTAGAGACCAGTTAGACGCTCCTAATCCACTCATTACCTGCATTAAAGACAGCTGTCTTACATAGTCACCTTTATAAAAGACTCCTGTCCACAGACTTAATTAATCAGTCAGACTCTAACCTCTACAACATGGGTAAGACCAAAGAGCTTTATAAGGATGTCAGGGTCAAGATCATAGACCTGCACAAAGCTGGAATGGGCTACAAAACCATAAGTAAGACACTGGGTGAGAAAGAGACAACTATTTGTGAAATAGTAGGAAAATGGAAGAAATGCAAAATGACTGTCAATCTACATTGATCTGAGGCACAATGCAAAATCTCACCTCATGGGGGATCCTTGATCATGAGGAAAGTGAGAGATCAGCCTTAAACTACATGGGGGAACTTGTTAATGATCTCAAGGCAGCTGAGACCACAGTCACCAAGAAACCATTGGTAACACATTAAGCTGTAAAGGTTTAAAATATTGCAGTGCCTGCAAGGTCCCCTGCTCAAGAAGGCACATGTGCAGACTAGTGTGACGTTTGCCAATGAAAACCTGGATGATTTTGTGAGTGATTGGGAGAAGGTTATGTGGTCAGATAAGACAAAAATTGAGATCTTTGGCATTTACTCAACTTGCTGTGTTTGGAGGAAGAGCAATGCTGCCTATGACCCAAAGAACACCTTCCCCACTGTCAATCATGGAGGTGGAAACTTTATGTTTTGGGGGTGTTTCTCTGCTAAGGGCACAGGACTACTTCACCGCATCAATGGGAGAATAGATGGAGCCATGTACTGTACAATCCTGAGTGACAATCTTGTTCCCTCCACCAGGACTTTAAAAATGGGTTACGACTGAGTCTTCCAGCAAGATAATGACTCAAAACATACAGCCAAGGCAACAAAGGAGTGGCTCAAAAAGAAGCACATTAAGGTCATGGAGTTGCCTAACCATTATCCAGACCTTAATCCCATAGAAAACTTATGGAGGAAGATGAATCTCCGAGTTGCAAAGCGACAGCCTCAAAATCTTAATGATTTAGAGATGATCTGCAAAGAGGAGTGGACCAAAATTCCTCCTGACACGTGCACAAACCTCATCATCAACTACAAAAAATGTCTGACTGCTGTGCTTGCTAATAAGGGTTTTGCCACCAAGTATTAAGTCTTGTTTGCCAGAGGGATCAAATACTTATTTCTCACTGCAAAATGCAAATAAATTTATATAATTTATACAATTTGATTTTTTTTAATTTTATTTTTAATATGCTATCTCTCAATGTTAAAATTAACCTACCTTTAAAATTATACTGTTCATGTTTTTGTCAGTGGGCAAACTTACAAAATCATCAAGGGATGATACTTATACTTATTTCCCCCAATGTATACCGTAGTATTAGAAAAACCATAAAGCTCAGCACAGGTTCTGCTGTAACACATTCAGTTACCAAATAATTACCAAAAGTTCGGACTAACACTGCTTAAGATGCAGAAAGAAGAGATCCAGAAATTAAAATCTACATATTTTATTAACATTATTATTATTAAAACAACAAAACACATGTTTTGTATCAAATAAAAATAGAAAACAAGAGTGCCCCTAACTGAACTTACAACTTCTTTGCAGAATAATCGTAAAGGCTTCTTTCCTTGTGGCCTTTGCAAAGGTTGCCTTAATCTCATCAAGTCCACTACCTTTCCTAATTTTGATAGTTCCACGGTATATGATATCAGAAGACAAATTACCTGCTCCCGCAAGGAGTTATCTACCATACCCAATGCCCTTGTGGCAAAGTGTATATTGGTCTGACGACCAGAGAACTGTAGGTTATAACACCGGAACATGTTCGGGACATTAATAACGCTAAGACTATTGAAGATGGGACATCACTTAAGACCTTACCCAGGTATATTAAGAAGTATCATGATAGCAATGCCAGGGACCTAGTCATCAAAGGCATTGATCAGCTAACCCTGGGCATACAAAGTGGAGATGTGGGTAGGGTATTGGCTCAGCTCGAAAGTAGATGGATCTATAGACTGGGCACCATGACACCCAATGGTTTAAACGAGAGTCTAGGGTTTGCTTCTTTTCTTTAATGTAATTTGTAATGTAATTGCTCTTGTCAGCTTCTCTCTCTTTCCTTGGAGACATCTTTTATGGGTGGGTAGGGTTTCCTCCCTTTACAAGGAACATTTTATTGTTTTTATTTTTGTATATGTATTGATTTCATTTTGTTCCTTTTTCTTTTAGTACCATATGACATATACGGAGGTGTATTTTTGGCTTAATAAGGAGGAAGAGTCTTGGGCTCAATAAGGAGGATGTGTCTCTTTATGAATAACATTGATGTGGTTTCATGAAGACTGAGGGGGGGGGCTATTTCAGTTATATGTTCAGATATATTGCATGTACTTATGTATCCATATTTTTGGATTTCGTATATTTATGATGATTATTTACAATATACATTATACATCTATATATTATATAAACTATATATTTTATATATGGAGTAAATATTGTTTTATCTATATATGGGCTTGGTAGGTAGGGTTATCACTTGAAGTATAGTATGTCTTGGTAATATACCGTGGCTATTATTGTTGGTATTAACTACTCACTTATATATTGCACTATAGCACTTTATTATACTACGATGTCTTTTGCTTTCATGTATGCACAATGTACCTCTATGGGTGTTTATCTTTAATAAATATAATAGTAGTCACTGCACAATATCACTTGGGGGTCATCCGATTCCTTAGGCTGTGTTTAAATTTGGATGTAATCATTTTATTTTCACAAAATATTTATTTTCACATAGCAGAACTTTAATATTTAATATTTTATTTTTTCAGAATATGCTCGGTATGGATACTGTACACCATTTACCCATTTACACCTTTTTGGATGTTGCGCATGCGTGCTTCCTATTCCTGACACACTTCCGGATGCACTCCTTCACCGGACCGCTTGCGTTCCAGCTTGCGTTCCGGGGAGTGCATGTCCGGAAGTGATGTTACTATAAGGGAAAAGGAGGGAATGCCCATGAGCCGATAACATCTGGCATATCAATTATGCCCGCATTTAAAGACACACCTATGCACTACTCTATTGGCCTTAGTACACTATATATAGATAGCTTAATCTATCCACCCTTAAACATGGCCCCAGAAGAAGCGGAAGCGAAACGTGCATCGGGGTGAGGATGGACATTTTTCATCTTTCTGGGTCTGCAGTTTGCTTCACTATTCAGGTAATATGTACTATCTTTATCCCTTTTCAACAGTGTGCTATTATAGCTTGTGTATCATGGGCATTACTATTATTGATGAGGCATATCGGCTTTTATAATGTCAATAGACTAGAAATAACACTGCCGTGTTCTTGCCTCATGTTTCTGGGAGTTATGTGAAGGGGAATATCCCTTTTATGTTTACTATTTCATTGAATGTAAAGATTTTCTGCCATAGTAGCAACCATACACCAGTGTTGTGAAGTTCTATTTTTGGCCCAGTGTCCTCATAGTTTGGGGCACTCTTGCTTTCTCTTTTCATTTGATATATAACATGTGGTTTGTTGTTTTAATAATATTAATAAAATATGTAGATTTTAATTTCTGGATCTCTTCTTTCGGCTTCTTGAGCAGTGGTGTTAGTCTGAACTTTTGGTAATTATCTGATCTGAAGTGCCAGTCTCTTGTTTTTATTTGGACACAACTAGGTTTATACATTCAGTTACCAGTAGTTTTTCTGAGACTACACTGCTGCCACTGTATATACAGTACATACACTGACAAGCAAAAAGGTAATAATGTTTTGAACTTTTGAATTTCTGGTTCCATATCTCATCAACCACTACTGCTTCGAAGATGAGACTACCATAATTTTATAGACCATCATCATCATCATAATCATCATTTGTTTTGTAGATTCTTGTCATGTCACTACATTGTTACTGTTTTGCTCCTGGTGGTGGAAAAAGCTTTTTCTTCCTGTATATTACAAAATACAACCACTTCTCACATTCACTAATAGCTCAGTGTGTTACTACGTTGAAAGTGAAAGGTCACTGGTTGAAATCAAGGAGCAGCCATGAACAAGATTTCCCAAGAAGAGAGAAACAGTTAAACCAGCTCATTGATAGTGGTCTCTCGGCCAAGAAAATTTCCAAACTGTATCATGTGAGTGCCTTGACAGTTGGAAGAATACAAAATGAAGTATCTCCATCTATTGAAAAGCCAAGAGGTAGATGTTCAGGCAAGATATCAGAGTCAACAAGTCGGCACATCACAAGGTCTATCAGCTATGGCGCGACAAACATGGCAGTAGAGGTGGCTCTTATGCTTTGTAATAGTGAGATCACAGATAACCATGCATGCACTGTGCTACGCACATTACACAGGTCTGGAATGGTGGCTCAAAAAAAGGTGAAGGAAATTGATGATATGGGGTTGTTTAACAGCAAAAGGCATTGGATACCTGACTAGTATAAATGGTGGGCTGAATGCTGAGCTATATGTGAGTATCCTACAAAGACATTCCCTCTCTGAACCCTGCTTATACAGGTAATATACAGATGATCAGGTTTTTAAATACATCAGATAGGGATTATATACATCAGTTAGGACTGCTCTATATGGGTATACCTTGACGTTTGGTGGAGCAGCTTAGTATACATTTTTTTTTGCAAAAAAAGGTATCAACCAAATACCCTGTTTTTTCCATCTTTTTACTAGCAGTTGCTTATTACTGTGATTTTCTTTTACAACAGTGTTTTTGGTCTTACTGTGCTCTTTTGTGTCTTCAAGTTTCTTGGTGATGTTCCTACAGACTTGTTCATTGTGCAAGTAGCCCATGTGTTTTGGTTTCCATAATTGTTCTCTTGTGTCTACAAGACTGGGGAGGTATCCACCACTCCTTGTGGGTCATTTGCACAAAAGCTGTTCCATTCAGTTGCTTATTACTGTGATTTTTTTTACAATATTGTTTTTGGTCTTACTGTGCTCTTTTGTGTCTTCAAGATTAGTTGCTTTGTACACTCAAGTACTATGGGTATGAAAAGGGTGACAGAGTGTTCCAGCAGGACAACAACCAAAAGCATATGTCAAGATTGGCGAAAAAATGGTTCAATGACAATGAAGTAGAGGTTCTGGATTGGTCCCCAGATCTTAACTAAATCAAACACTTGTAGGTAGAGTTGAAGAAAAACTGTATACCCAAGTGAGTCGACGAGTATGCACAAACTTTGGGACATGTAGAAGAAACCTTGGATCAGATTTCAGTCAAGACATTCTGGAGTCTGATCGAAAGCATGCCCAGAAGGATTCAGGCATTGTTGAAAGTCAAAGGTGGATTTCCAAGATTTTAACAAAATTATAAAAATATAATTTTAGATTTTTAGGAGCAAAACAGTAACAATGTAGTGACATGATAATAATAATAATCTTTATTTATATAGTGCCAAAATATTCAACAGCGCTTTACAAGAATCTGCATAACTAATCATATGCTAAATAGTACAAGTTAAATTTATGTATGAGCTAGCCAAGATGATTGTCTATAAAATGATGATAGTCTCATGTTCGAAGCAGTAGAGGATGGTGAGATGTGGAGCCTGAAAGTCCAAAGTTGAAAACATTGCTACATTTTTGCTCATCGGTTTGTGTAATGACAACAGGTAATTTGAATAAGCACAGAGTTCATGCCGATGAAAGCAATTATGCTGAGTTCTTGAGAATTGTGATTACACAGGACTGATAATTGCAGCTCATCAGGAGTTGAGAGGGAGAGGCAAGGGAGGTGATTATCTAACTATATAGAGATCAATGGGCTGAAGAGAAATCAATTGGCTGAAGAGAGCTGACTAAGATGATACAAATTAACTCTTCTCCTTGAATGTATCTACTGTATACACTCTGCTAGGAACTAGTGGTCAGGCTCTATGGAAGCAAGCTGAAAAATGAAAAGAAAAGAAGCTCTCATTGCAGGAAAATGACTGCAAATGGAAAAAGCAAGTCATTTGCAAACTTGCTTAGTTTCATTCTGTCTAATTAAATCAATTTAATAAGTTGAGAATATTAATTTATGTTCAAAATTAATTTTCTTTGTCTACTCTATATATCTTCACTTCCTCTTGCTGCTAAGGAATGTTAAATGTACCTGAGCTACTACACTGTTTATTAAGTACTACAACAGGAGAAAAGAAAAGGAGGAAAAAACCTCCACTATTCTAGAAAAAATACCACAGAAAAACAGGCAAAGGTGCTTACCTGTCTAGGCCTCAAATCAAATGCACTCTCATGGTGCAGTGGGCCCAAGTAAAGATGGCGACTACACAGGTGTGATAATACCAAATAAGACAGCCAGCCTACAATCAGGGAATGGCCGCTTGGCACACCAGTGCAAATAAATAATCTGCAGCAGTGTTCACACAGAGTATGCACAGCAATTGGATCCTAGCCTATTAGTAACGCCATGTGGCGGGCTGACCAGCGCTAACTGTAATGCATCCCGTCTGAACAGAGGCCACAACTTACAAAGCCATCAGAGCCCAACTGCACCTCAAAAAGTAAAAGTAAAAAAAGTGCACAAGAACATATCAAAATATGTAAGGTATTAGTTAATATTATGGCCACAATACATAAGCTGGTAACCCACGTCACGGGTCCTCACACTTGCCAGTCCTAGTCTAACAGCAAAAAGTACAACAGGAGGAAAAAAAAGGAGGAAAAAACCTCCACTATTACTTTACTTGGGCCCACTGCACCATGAGAGTGCATTTGATTTGAGGCCTAGACAGGTAAGCACCTTTGCCTGTTTTTCTGTAGTGTTTATTAAGTGCAGTACAATTTCTAAATAATATTAGTTACAATTGGCACTTCTGTTTCCTCTTGGAAGAAAAATATTTCTAACTTTTGCATTCAACAAAAATTGCTTTGGGAATACGTGAGAACAAACAGATAAATTTCATGAAAGCTGCACTAAAAAGAATTGTTCCTGTTGGAAAGGATTCATTATTGTTTCGAAAAATAGTGGGGACCTGTCAAAGTTGCATAAAGGAAAATGACTCTGCTCATGACATTAAATCAGATGTTTTTACTTTAATCTAAATGTAAAATCACAGCTTAAAATTGCACTACATTACTGCATTACCAGTAAAGCCAATGTGCAAGGCCAAACAGGTTGAAAAAGATGGAATTGGCAATGCAGTAATCTAATTATTACCTTTATCCTTCCTTCCCCTTAAGTCATGGAGCAGATGTGGGTGCATAAAACATTAAATGAGCCCACTCTACAAAGGATATACACAAATAATCAAGTTGTGATATACAGACAGCAGCTTCCACTAACAGCAGTGACCAGGGCTAACTCTATTCGCTGCTGTTAACCTTTTAAACAACGCTATCAATCTATGTCAATCAAGTTTTTTTAATGTAGTATTATGTGAATTAAGAGCCAATATCTATTAATACAACTTAGGCTTTTTTCGCATTTATTTTCTTGAAGTATATAGTTCTGTCCTGGACAGTGATGGCTTTGGACAAACTCCATTAAATATTCATAGGTCCATTGCATGGTGCCAGTTAGTTTACTGGACAAAATAGTGCAACATGCTGCGCTATATTGCTTGGTGTTTTAGACTACAATCAGCTGGTTGTTAAATGAACAGTTGATGGCTATGCTTTCTGGCCACTCTTAAATATTGTAACAGAACAAGGTAAGACTAAGAATCAGGGCCTGTGTTCAGTAAAGGTGTCATTCTGCTGGATATTGAGCAGAGTCTAGTGTGTTTTTGGAATGTGATCATCCAAAATGTCAGCTATAGCTGAGAGAGAAACATGCCAGAGTCTCTCTCTGAATGGAATCTGCATAGGGCAGCTAGGAAAGCTGAGCAGTCTCTGTGTTGGAGTTGCAGAGAACCATGTGGAAGCTGGTGCCTGCTCAGTGTAAACTGTGCATAGAGTTTTGGTTTTAAATTCCTTGATGTTTTATGAAAGCAATAAAACTGCACCTGCTTGGACCAAATTGCATTGCCGGAGCCCACATCAAAGTGGGGGTTCTGCCATCGGACATACTATTCCGTTCGATGGCAGAAAGGGGTTAAATGGTTTACAGCCTCAGGCTGGTTGCACACGTCAGTGGCTCCAGTACGTGAGGTGACAGTTTCCTCATGTACCGAAGACACTGACTCACGTAGACACATTGAAAGCAATGTGTCACTGCACATGTCAGCGTGTTTTCACGGACCGTGTGTCTGTGTGCAAAACACGGAGACATGTCAGTGTTCGTGGGAGCGCACGGATTACACGGACCCATTAAAGTCAATGGTTCCATGTAAAATACGTACCGCACACGGACGCTGTCCGTGTGCAGTCCGTGTGCCATGCAGGAGACAGCGCTACTGTAAGCGCTGTCCCCCCCACGTGGTGCTGAAGCGCCGATTACAGTCATGAATATGCAGCTCCACCTCCCATAGGGGTGGAGCCGCATATTAATTACTGTAATAAGCGGCCCCACGTGACCGCTCATACAGGAGAAGGTGCGGCGAGGACAGGATGCTGCGAGGGAGCGGGTGAGTACTTTGGTAACAGCAGGGGGGGGAGGCGCACAGGGGGTCGGAGGTGGGTGGCAACAGGGATCTTTATTTTAAACACGAGGACAAAAAAAAAAATGATTTTTCATATCTTCTTTCCAGCGAACGCTGCTGGAAAGAAGATATGAATGGCCGCTTCAGCACCAGATGCAGGGGACAGCGCTTATCTCTAGCGCTGTCTCCTGCACGCTCTGTGTGGTACCCAGTCGGCACACGGGTGGCACACGTGTGCCGCACTGACGTACCACGGGAGCTCACAGAGACACGAACACGGATAATTCCGGTACTGATTTTTCCGGTACCGGAATTATCTGGACGTGTGAGACTTGCCTCAGCCAGAGTTTTATCTACTTAATCTGGATCATTTCATTGATCATTGCTAGTGATGATCAAATAGTGAAATATTTGAATTCAGGAAAATCGGCCCAATTAATTTCTAATATCCGTGTATTCGTAACGAATACAATGCAAGACAATGGGAAAGCCGAATATTTTTCTGCTGGATGCAACAAACAGGTCTGGAGGCATGAGAAAAAGGCTGAAATGGATGGGAAAGAGCTAAAACTAAATGGGAACAGCATGGAGAAGATGCATGCATGCCTTTCTGACTCGCATATGGTATCAGGGAATAATGTTGTCAGACTATTACGGATTTTTAAAAAGGCCTACCAAACCAAACCAAAATTTTTTTTAAAGAGAAAAATGCTAAGAAACATTTTTTCCTTGATAATTACATGTATATAACGCAAAAGTAAAAAAAAATAAAAAATTATACCTCCCCTTTAGCATATGTTCACATGGAGCGTTTTGGCTTTATTTTTTTCTTTAACATTTGTGAGGGCTCTAGCACAATGAGTTGAATACATATTCCCCATCTCTTTACAATGCCATTTCAAACATGCCCATTTGAATTTTGGGCTATGCCGCCACCACCACCATATCCACCGCCATGCCATGATGTGGCCCTCGCTTACAATTTGCAGAGGGCCACCAGGTGCTGTGAAAACTTTTTTTTGTATGGTCCATAGTTCATTTTTGCCACCAGATCCCAATGGATCCATTGTCATAGCGAGAGAAGCCGCTGTAAAGGTGAATATAATACAGGAGTTGAAGGAGCTGTATGATCAATGTCAGGAAATTGGGTTCTCCCAGACGCTAAAAGCATTAGAACTAAATTCTGAATACAGTGTATGCAAGTGAGGGCCAGTATTGTGGTCTGTCTGTTAGGCCTGAAACCCATGTCGGGAACATGTACAAGCCTCATTTTACTTGGAAGAAGCCTCTTCAAGGGAAAGAGACAGAAGTGCCATTGACCAATCTGCACAAGACCAAGCAATTCTTCTGGACACTACCCAACCTGTTATGACCTGGTGGTTAAGAGGCCACACTGATATGACCTGGTGGCTAAAACGCAACATGGAACGAGCTCTGAGAAGGTGGTATCTCTACTGACCGCAGTCCCTAATCCTAACAACACAACTAGAAATAGCCGTGGGATGTTCCTGACACTCCCTAGACACCTCGTCACAGCCTCAGATATAGCTACCCCTAAAGAAGGAAATAGAAAGCTATCTTGCCTCAGAGAAACCCCCAAAAGGAAAGATAGCCCCCCACAAATATTGACTGTGAAAGGTGAGGGAAATGACGAACTCAGAAAAGAAATTAGAATTCGGCAAAGGGAGGCCAAAACTAAACTAGATAGACAGAGAGCAAAGGATACTGTGCGGTCAGTATTAAAAACTACAAAATCCACGCAGAGTTTGCAAAAATGAACTCCACACTGACTCACGGTGTGAAGGGGCAAATCTGCTTCCCAGAGCTTCCAGCTAGCCTGAATAAGACATAGTGACAAGCTGGACAAAAGAGACAAAATGCAAAGCAATAGAGTCCAAACAAATGGACAAACAAAACTAGCAAAACTTATCTTTTGCAGACAAGGACTGGCCGTATGAGAAATCCAAGGGAAGAATCAAATCCAACCAAGAACATTGACAGCAGGCATGGACTAAAGCCCAGAGCAGGTTTAAATAACAAACCCAGGCAAGGCGATTAGTGAAGGCAGCTGCTACAGCCACCTAACAGAGCAGCAGTTCCACTCGAAACCCCCAGAGGGAGCCCAAGAGCAGAACTCACAAAAATACCATTAGCGACCACAGGAGGGTGCTCCAGAACGGAACTCACAACAGTACCCCCCCCTTGAGGAGGGGTCACCGAACCCTCACCAGAGCTCCCAGGCCGATCAGGATGAGCCAAATGGAAAGCATGAACCAAATGGGGAGCATGAACATTGGAGGCAACAACCCAAGAATTATCCTCCTGGCCATAACCCTTCCACTTGACCAGATACTGAAGCTTCAGCCTCGAAAAACGAGAATCCAAAATCTTCTCTACCACATATTCCAATTCCCCTTCAACCAACACCGGAGCAGGAGGATCAACGGAGGGAACCATAGGTACCACATATCTCCGCAACAAGGATCTATGGAACACATTATGAATGGAAAAGGAAGCTGGAAGGGCCAAACGAAAAGACACTGGATTGATAATTTCAGAAATCTTATAAGGCCCAATAAAGCGAGGCTTGAACTTAGGGGAAGAAACCTTCATAGGAACATGACGAGAAGACAACCAGACCAAATCCCCAACACGAAGCCGGGGACCAACACACCGACGACGGTTAGCAAAACGCTGAGCCTTCTCCTGAGACAACGTCAAATTGTCCACCACATGAGTCCAAATTTGCTGCAACCTGTCCACCACGGAATCCACACCAGGACAGTCAAAAGGCTCAAGCTGCCCTGAAGAAAAACGAGGATGAAAACCAAAGTTACAAAAAAAAGGCGAAACCAAGGTAGCCGAACTAGCCCGATTATTAAGGGCAAACTCGGCCAACGGCAAAAAGGTCACCCAATCATCCTGATCAGCAGACACGAAGCATCTCAAATAGGTTTCCAAGGTCTGATTGGTTCGCTCCGTTTGGCCATTTGTCTGAGGATGGAATGCAGAAGAAAAAGACAAATCATTGCCCATTCTAGCACAAAAGGACCGCCAAAACCTAGAAACGAACAGGAAACCTCTGTCAGACACAATATTCTCCGGAATACCATGCAAACGAACCACATGCTGAAAAAATAATGGAACCAAATCAGAAGAGGAAGGCAACTTAGGCAACGGCACCAAATGGACCATCTTAGAAAACCGGTCACAAACCACCCAGATGACAGACATCTTCTGAGAAACAGGAAGATCAGAAATAAAATCCATGGAAATATGCGTCCAGGGCCTCTCAGGAATAGGCAAAGGCAAAAGCAACCCACTGGCACGGGAACAGCAAGGCTTAGCCCGAGCACAGGTCCCACAGGACTGCACAAATGAACGCACATCCCGCGACAAGGAAGGCCACCAAAAGGACCTAGCCACCAAATCTCTGGTACCGAAAATCCCAGGGTGACCAGCCAACACTGAACAATGAACCTCAGAAATTACCCTACTAGTCCATCTATCAGGAACAAACAATTTCCCCACAGGACAGCGGTCAGGTTTATCAGCCTAAAACTCCTGAAGTACCCGCCGCAAATCAGGGGAGATGGCAGAAAGAATCACCCCCTCCTTGAGGATCCCAGTCGGCTCAAAAACTCCCGGAGAATCAGGCAAAAAACTCCTAGAAAGGGCATCAGCCTTCACATTCTTAGATCCAGGAATATACGAGACCACAAAATCAAAACGTGAGAAAAACAAAGACCACCGAGCCTGTCTAGGATTCAACCGCTTAGCAGACTCGAGGTAAATCAGATTCTTGTGATCAGTCAAGACCACCACGCGATGCTTGGCTCCCTCAAGCCAATGTCGCCACTTCTCAAATGCCCACTTCATAGCCAACAACTCCCGATTGCCGACATTATAATTACGCTCAGAAGACGAAAATTTTCTGGAGAAGAAGGCACAAGGTTTCATCAAGGTTTCATCAGCCATCAGAATTTCTCTGAGACAAAACGGCCCCTGCCCCAATCTCAGAAGCATCAACCTCAACCTGAAAAGGGAGAGAAACATCTGGCTGACGCAACACAGGGGCATAAGTAAAATGACGTTTAAGCTCCTGAAAGGCCTCAACAGCCGCAGAGGACCAATTCACCACATCAGCGCCCTTCCTCGTCAAATCGGTCAGAGGCTTCACTGTTATGTTTGCTA
Source organism: Ranitomeya imitator (assembly GCF_032444005.1). Lineage (NCBI taxonomy): Eukaryota > Metazoa > Chordata > Amphibia > Anura > Dendrobatidae > Ranitomeya > Ranitomeya imitator. The sequence goes on along the minus strand of NC_091284.1, from coordinate 150,295,276 downwards.
ATGACAGGTGTTATGAAGGCAATCCAGAAACACAGTGTGCTTAGAGATCAGAGCGCACACAGTGATCTGACAAATACCCAAAAATACAAGAACGAGCTCTGAGACGTGGAAACTCTGTAGACTGCACACCTGATCCTATCCTAAACATAACTAAAAGCGGCTGTGGATTGCGCCTAACAACTACCTAGGCAACTCGGCACAGCCTAAGAAACTAGCTAGCCTGAAGATAGAAAAATAGGCCTGACTTGCCCCAGAGAAATTCCCCAAAGGAAAAGGCAGCCCCCCACATATAATGACTGTGAGTAAGATGAAAAGACAAAACGTAGGGATGAAATAGATTCAGCAAAGTGGGGCCCGATATTCTAGGACAGAGCGAGGACAGTAAAGCGAACTTTGCAGTCTACAAAAACCCTAAAGCAAAACCACGCAAAGGGGGCAAAAAAAACCCACCGTGCCGAACTAACGGCACGGCGGTACACCCTTTGCGTCTCAGAGCTTCCAGCAAAACAAAAGACAAGCTGGACAGAAAAAAAGCAACAAAAAAGCAAAAAGCACTTAGCTATACAGAGCAGCAGGTCACAGGAACAATCAGGAGAAGCTCAGATCCAACACTGAAACATTGACAAGGAGCAAGGATAGCAGCATCAGGCGGAGTTAAGTAATGAAGCAGTTAACGAGCTCACCAGAACACCTGAGGGAGGAAGCTCAGAAGCTGCAGTACCACTTGTGACCACAGGAGTGAATTCAGCCACAGAATTCACAACAGTACCCCCCCCTTGAGGAGGGGTCACCGAACCCTCACCAGAGCCCCCAGGCCGACCAGGATGAGCCGCATGAAAGGCACGAACAAGATCGGAAGCATGAACATCAGAGGCAAAAACCCAGGAATTATCTTCCTGAGCATAACCCTTCCATTTAACCAGATACTGGAGTTTCCGTCTAGAAACACGAGAATTCAAAATCTTCTCCACAATATACTCCAATTCCCCTTCCACCAAAACCGGGGCAGGAGGCTCAACAGATGGAACCATAGGTGCCACGTATCTCCGCAACAACGACCTATGGAATACATTATGTATGGAAAAGGAGTCTGGGAGGGTCAAACGAAAAGACACAGGATTGAGAACCTCAGAAATCCTATACGGACCAATAAAACGAGGTTTAAATTTAGGAGAGGAAACCTTCATAGGAATATGACGAGAAGATAACCAAACCAGATCCCCAACACGAAGTCGGGGACCCACACGGCGTCTGCGATTAGCGAAAAGTTGAGCTTTCTCCTGGGACAAGATCAAATTGTCCACTACCTGAGTCCAGATCTGCTGCAACCTATCCACCACAGAATCCACACCAGGACAGTCCGAAGACTCAACCTGTCCTGAAGAGAAACGAGGATGGAACCCAGAATTGCAAAAAAAAGGAGAAACCAAGGTAGCCGAGCTGGCCCGATTATTAAGGGCGAACTCAGCCAACGGCAAAAAGGACACCCAATCATCCTGGTCTGCAGAAACAAAACATCTCAGATATGTTTCCAAGGTCTGATTGGTTCGTTCGGTCTGGCCATTAGTCTGAGGATGGAAAGCCGAGGAAAAGGATAGGTCAATGCCCATCCTACCACAAAAGGCTCGCCAAAACCTTGAAACAAACTGGGAACCTCTGTCAGAAACAATATTCTCAGGAATGCCATGCAACCGAACCACATGCTGAAAGAACAAAGGTACCAAATCAGAGGAGGAAGGCAATTTAGCCAAGGGCACCAGATGGACCATTTTAGAAAAGCGATCACAGACCACCCAAATGACTGACATCTTTTGAGAAACGGGAAGGTCAGAAATGAAATCCATCGAAATATGTGTCCAAGGCCTCTTTGGGACCGGCAAGGGCAAAAGCAACCCACTGGCACGAGAACAGCAGGGCTTAGCCCTAGCACAAATCCCACAGGACTGCACAAAAGTACGTACATCCCGTGACAGAGATGGCCACCAGAAGGATCTAGCCACTAACTCTCTGGTACCAAAGATTCCAGGATGACCAGCCAACACCGAACAATGAAGTTCAGAGATAAGTTTATTAGTCCACCTATCAGGGACGAACAGTTTCTCTGCTGGACAACGATCAGGTTTATTCGCCTGAAATTTTTGCAGCACCCGCCGCAAATCAGGGGAGATGGCAGACACAATGACTCCTTCCTTGAGGATACCCGCTGGCTCAGATAAACCCGGAGAGTCGGGCACAAAACTCCTAGACAGAGCATCCGCCTTCACATTTTTAGAGCCCGGAAGGTACGAAATCACAAAGTCGAAGCGGGAAAAAAATAACGACCAACGGGCCTGTCTAGGATTCAAGCGCTTGGCAGACTCGAGATAAGTCAAGTTCTTATGATCAGTCAATACCACCACGCGATGCTTAGCTCCTTCAAGCCAATGACGCCACTCCTCGAATGCCCACTTCATGGCCAGCAACTCTCGATTGCCCACATCATAATTATGCTCAGCGGGCGAAAACTTCCTGGAAAAGAAAGCACATGGTTTCATCACTGAGCAATCAGAACCTCTCTGTGACAAAACCGCCCCTGCTCCAATCTCAGAAGCATCAACCTCGACCTGGAACGGAAGAGAAACATCTGGCTGACACAACACAGGGGCAGAACAAAAATGACGCTTCAACTCCTGAAAAGCTTCCACAGCAGCAGAAGACCAATTAACCAAATCAGCACCCTTCTTGGTCAAATCGGTCAATGGTTTGGCAATGCTAGAAAAATTACAGATGAAGCGACGATAAAAATTAGCAAAGCCCAGGAACTTTTGCAGACTTTTCAGAGATGTCGGCTGAATCCAATCCTGGATGGCTTGGACCTTAACTGGATCCATCTCGATAGTAGAAGGGGTAAAGATGAACCCCAAAAATGAAACTTTCTGCACACCGAAGACACACTTTGATCCCTTGACAAACAAAGAGTTAGCACGCAGGACCTGAAAAACCATTCTGACCTGCTTCACATGAGACTCCCAATCATCTGAGAAGATCAAAATGTCATCCAAGTAAACAATCAGGAATTTATCCAGATACTCACGGAAGATGTCATGCATAAAAGACTGAAACACAGATGGAGCATTGGCAAGTCCGAACGGCATCACTAGATACTCAAAATGACCCTCGGGCGTATTGAATGCAGTTTTCCATTCATCTCCTTGCCTGATTCTCACCAGATTATACGCACCACGAAGATCTATCTTAGTGAACCAACTAGCCCCCTTAATCCGAGCAAACAAGTCAGATAACAATGGCAAGGGATACTGAAATTTAACAGTGATCTTATTAAGAAGGCGGTAATCAATACACGGTCTCAGCGAACCATCCTTCTTGGCTACAAAGAAGAACCCTGCTCCCAGTGGTGATGACGATGGGCGAATATGTCCCTTCTCCAGGGATTCCTTCACATAACTGCGCATAGCGGCGTGTTCGGGCACGGATAAATTAAATAATCAACCTTTAGGGAATTTACTACCAGGAATCAAATTGATAGCACAATCACAATCCCTATGCGGAGGTAGAGCATCGGACTTGGGCTCTTCAAATACATCCTGATAATCAGACAAGAACTCTGGGACCTCAGAAGGGGTGGATGACGAAATCGACAAAAATGGAACATCACCATGTACCCCCTGACAACCCCAGCTGGATACCGACATGGAATTCCAATCCAATACTGGATTATGGGTTTGTAGCCATGGCAACCCCAACACGACCACATCATGCAGATTATGCAACACCAGAAAGCGAATAACTTCCTGATGTGCAGGAGCCATGCACATGGTCAGCTGGGCCCAGTATTGAGGTTTATTCTTGGCCAAAGGTGTAGCATCAATTCCTCTCAATGGAATAGGACACCGCAAAGGCTCCAAGAAAAACCCACAACGTTTAGTATAATCCAAATCCATCAGATTCAGGGCAGCGCCCGAATCCACAAATGCCATGACAGAAAACGACGACAAAGAGCATATCAAGGTAATGGACAGAAGGAATTTGGACTGTACAGTACCAATGACGGCAGACCTAGCGGACCGCTTAGTGCGCTTAGGACAATCAGAAATAGCATGAGTGGAATCACCACAGTAGAAACACAGACCATTCAGACGTCTGTATTCCTGCCGTTCAACTCTAGTCATAGTCCTATCGCACTGCATAGGCTCAGGTTTAACCTCAGGCAGTACCGCCAAATGGTGCACAGATTTACGCTCGCGCAAGCGTCGACCGATCTGAATGGCCAAAGACAAAGACTCATTCAAACCAGCAGGCATAGGAAATCCCACCATGACATCCTTAAGAGCCTCAGAGAGACCCTTTCTGAACAAAGCTGCCAGCGCAGATTCATTCCACTGAGTGAGTACTGACCATTTCCTAAATTTCTGACAATATACTTCTATATCATCCTGACCCTGGCACAAAGCCAGCAAATTTTTCTCAGCCTGATCCACTGAATTAGGCTCATCGTACAGCAATCCGAGCGCCAGGAAAAACGCATCGACACTACTCAATGCAGGGTCTCCTGGCGCAAGAGAAAATGCCCAGTCTTGAGGGTCGTCGCGCAAAAAAGAAATAATAATCAAAGCCTGTTGAATAGGATCACCAGAAGAATGAGGTTTCAAGGCCAGAAATAGCTTACAATTATTTTTGAAACTTAGAAACTTAGTTCTATCTCCAAAAAACAAATCAGGAATAGGAATTCTTGGTTCTAACATAGATTTCTGATCAATAGTATCTTGAATCTTTTGTACATTTATAACGAGATTATCCATTGAAGAGCACAGACCCTGAATATCCATGTCCACACCTGTGTCCAGAATCACCCAAATGTCTAGGGGAAAAAAAAAAAAATGAACACAGAGCAGAAAAAAAAAAAAAAAAAAAAAATGATGTCAGAACTTTTTCTTTCCCTCTATTGAGAATCATTAGTTTGGCTCCTTGTACTGTTATGTTTGCTAATGACAGGTGTTATGAAGGCAATCCAGAAACACAGTGTGCTTAGAGATCAGAGCGCACACAGTAATCTGACAAATACCCAAATATACAAGAACGAGCTCTGAGACGTGGAAACTCTGTAGACTGCACACCTGATCCTATCCTAAACACAACTAAAAGCGGCTGTGGATTGCGCCTAACAACTACCTAGGCAACTCGGCACAGCCTAAGAAACTAGCTAGCCTGAAGATAGAAAAATAGGCCTGACTTGCCCCAGAGAAATTCCCCAAAGGAAAAGGCAGCCCCCCACATATAATGACTGTGAGTAAGATGAAAAGACAAAACGTAGGGATGAAATAGATTCAGCAAAGTGGGGCCCGATATTCTAGGACAGAGCGAGGACAGTAAAGCGAACTTTGCAGTCTACAAAAAACCCTAAAGCAAAACCACGCAAAGGGGGCAAAAAAAAACCCACCGTGCCGAACTAACGGCACGGCGGTACACCCTTTGCGTCTCAGAGCTTCCAGCAAAACAAAAGACAAGCTGGACAGAAAAAAAGCAACAAAAAAGCAAAAAGCACTTAGCTATACAGAGCAGCAGGTCACAGGAACAATCAGGAGAAGCTCAGATCCAACACTGAAACATTGACAAGGAGCAAGGATAGCAGCATCAGGCGGAGTTAAGTAATGAAGCAGTTAACGAGCTCACCAGAACACCTGAGGGAGGAAGCTCAGAAGCTGCAGTACCACTTGTGACCACAGGAGTGAATTCAGCCACAGAATTCACAACACTTCACAACACTAGAAAAATTAGCAATAAAGCGACGATAAAAATTGGCAAAGCCCAAAAATTTCTGAAGGCTCTTTACAGATGTAGGTTGAGTCCAATCATGAATGGCCTGGACTTTAACAGGGTCCATTTCAATAGCCGAGGGAGAAAAAATGAAACCCAAAAAAGAAACCCTCTGAACTCCAAAGAGGCACTTAGACCCCTTCACAAACAACTCATTAGTACGAAGGACCTGAAACACCATCCTAACCTGCTTCACATGAGACTCCCAATCATCGGAGAAAACCAAAATATCATCCAAATACACAATCATAAAATTATCCAGATAATTCCGGAAGATATCATGCATAAAGGACTAAAATACCGATGGAGCATTAGAGAGCCCGAATGGCATTACAAGATATTCAAAATGGCCTTCAGGCGTATTAAATGCTGTTTTCCATTCATCACCTTGTTTAATACACACAAGATTATACACCCCTCGGAGGTCGATTTTAGTAAACCAACTAGCACCCTTAATCTGAGCAAACAAATCAGAAAGCAAAGGTAATGGATACTGGAATTTGACAGTGATTTTATTGAGAAGGCGATAATCTATACAGGGTCTCAAGGAGCCATCCTTCTTGGCAACAAAAAAAAATCCCGCTCCCAACGGTGACGAAGACGGGCGAATATGCCCTTTCTCCAAGGACTCCTTTACATAACTCCGCATAGCGGCATGCTCTGGCACAGACAGATTGAAAAGTCGGCCCTTAGGGAATTTACAGCCAGGAAACAAATTAATGGCACAATCGCAGTCCCTATGAGGAGGTAGGGAACTGGACTTGGGCTCATCAAATACATCCTGGAAATCCGACAAAAACTCAGGAACTTCAGAAGAAGGGGACGAGGAAATGGACATCAAAGGAATATCACTATGTATCCCCTGACAACCCCAACCAGTCACAGACATAGATCTCCAATCCAGCACTGGATTATGTACCTGTAACCATGGAAAACCCAGCACAACAACATCATGCAAATTATGCAACACCAAAAATGAATATTTTCCTGATGTGCTGGAGCCATACACATGGTTAACTGTGTCCAGTACTGAGGTTTATTCTTGGCCAATGGCGTAGCATCAATCCCCCTTAAGGGAATAGGACTCTGCAAAGGTTCCAAGGAAAAACCACAGCGCTTGGCAAATTCTAAGTCCATTAAGTTCAGGGCAGCGCCAGAATCCACAAATGCCATAACAGAAAAGGATGACAATGAGCAAATCAGGGTAACAGACAAGAGAAATTTAGGCTGCACAGTACTAATGGTAACAGAGCTAGGGACCCTCCTGGTACGCTTAGGGCAATCAGAAATAGCATGAGCTGAATCACCACAGTAAAAACACAGGCCATTCTGACGTCTGAATTCCTGCCGTTCTGCTCTAGTCAAAATCCTATCACATTGCATAGGCTCAGGACTTCGCTCAGAGGACACTGCCATATGGTGCACCGCCTTGCGCTCACGCAAGCGCCGATCAATCTGAATGGCTAGAGACATAGATTCGCTCAAACCGGTAGGCGTAGGAAAGCCCACCATAACATCTTTAAGGGTTTCAGAAAGACCTTTTCTGAAAATAGCAGCCAGCGCTTCTTCATTCCATTTAGTGAGCACAGACCATTTTCTAAATTTCTGGCAATATAACTCTGCCGCTTCATGACACTGACACAGGGCCAACAGTGTTTTCTCAGCATGCTCTACAGAGTTAAGTTCGTCATACAACAATCCGAGCGCCTGAAAGAATGCATCTACATTCAATAACGCCGGATTCCCTGTTTCAAGAGCAAATGCCCAGTCTTGAGGATCACCACGCAGCAAAGATATGATGATTTTCACTTGCTAAATGGGATCACCAGAAGAATGGGGTTTCAAAGCAAAAAACAATTTGCAGCTATTTTTAAAGTTCAAAAACTTGGATCTGTCCCCAAAAAACAAATCAAGAGTAGGAATTCTTGGCTCTAGAGCCGGAGTCTGAACAATATAATCTTGGATACTCTGGACTCTTGCAGCAAGTTGATCCACACGAGAAAACAAACCCTGAACCTCCATACCAGAGCATATATCCAGCACCACCCAGATATCAAGAGGAAAAAAGAGGCAAACCAGAGCACAGAAAAAAAAATGGTTCAGAACTTTCTTTTCCTTCTTTTGAGATACATTTAATTCATTCTTGGCCTGCTGTACTGTTATGACCTGGTGGTTAAGAGGCCACACTGATATGACCTGGTGGCTAAAACGCAACATGGAACGAGCTCTGAGAAGGTGATATCTCTATTGACCGCAGTCCCTAATCCTAACAACACAACTAGAAATAGCCGTGGGATGTTCCTGACACTCCCTAGACACCTCGTCACAGCCTCAGATATAGCTACCCCTAAAGAAGGAAATAGAAAGCTATCTTGCCTCAGAGAAACCCCCAAAAGGAAAGATAGCCCCCCACAAATATTGACTGTGAAAGGAGAGGGAAATGACGAATTCAGAAATGAAATTAGAATTCAGCAAAGGGAGGCCAAAACTAAACTAGATAGACAGAGAGCAAAGGATACTGTGCGGTCATTATTAAAAACTACAAAATCCACGCAGAGTTTGCAAAAATGAACTCCACACCGACTCACGGTGTGGAGGGGCAAATCTTCTTTCCCAGACCTTCCAGCTAGCCTGAATAAGACATAGTGACAATCTGGACAAAAGAGACAAAATGCAAGCAATAGAGTCCAAACAAATGGACAAACAAAACTAGCAAAACTTATCTTTTGCAGACAAGGACTGGCCATATGAGAAATCCAAGGGAAGAATCAAATCCAACCAAGAACATTGACAGCAGGCATGGACTAAAGCCCAGAGCAGGTTTAAATAACAAACCCAGGCAAGGTGATTAGTGAAGGCAGCTGCTACAGCCACCCAACGGAGCAGCAGTTCCACTCGAAACCACCAGAGGGAGCCCAAGGGCAGAACTCGCAAAAATACCATTAGCAACCACAGGAGGGAGCTCCAGAACGGAACTCACAACAGAGAGCCTGAAGATTGAAGCTCAGGAAAGGCAACCAGGAGAACACCTTGGAGCGGCAGACACTGTTAGTAGGCCCCAACCAAACTAGTAGCCCCACTGCAGTTGTTCGATTTAAAAACTATTTAACAAGAGCCTGAAGATTGAAGCTCAGGAAAGGCAACCAGGAGAACACCTTGGAGCGGCAGACACTGTTAGTAGGCCCCAACCAATCTAGTAGCCCCACTGCAGTTGTTCGATTTAAAAACTATTTAACAAGAGCCTGAAGATTGAAGCTCAGGAAAGGCAACCAGGAGAACACCTTGGGGCGGCAGACACTGTTAGTAGGCCACAACCAAACTAGTAGCCCCACTGCAGTTTTTCAATTAAAAAACTATTTAACAAGAGCCTGAAGATTGAAGCTCAGGAAAGGCAACCAGGAGAACACCTTGGAGCGGCAGACACTGTTAGTAGGCCCCAACCAAACTAGTAGCCCCACTGCAGTTTTTCGATTAAAAAACTATTTAACAAGAGCCTGAAGATTGAAGCTCAGGAAAGGCAACCAGGAGAACACCTTGGAGCGGAAGACTCAGTCTGTAGACCATAACGAAACTTGTGGCCCCAATGCAGTTTTATAATTCTGACAGGCTGAAAACCTGGACAGCTGTATTAAGTAGCACAGACAGACACTGCTAGTAGGCCTTACACCACAAAGTAGGCTCACTGCAGGTTGAAAAAAAGTTACATGGGTACACGGTCGGCATTGGTGTGCTCAGCGGAGGACAAATGGAAGGAGGGACTGCAGACACACTTAGTAGGCCTAAAATTAAAAAAAATAGGCTCAAAGCACCTTTGATTATGTGGCAGGGGTACACAGGCAGCATTGGTGTGGTCAGCGGAGGACGATTGGAAGGAGTGTCTGACACAGTTAGTACTCCCAAAAAATAAATAGATGTTAATGTCTTGCAAAACAACAAAACAAAAAAAAAAGGGTGGCATACTTAGGTACAGGGGTGTGCTCCTCTGCTGAGTTTCAGACCTAGTAATTTGGCGCTAAGTATTTACTGGTGTCAATATAGGACACTGACCCTGACTATTTTAACTAGCATCATACATGTCAACAAATTGGTATTGTCAGTGCCAGGCATTGAAGGATTTCAGCGCATAGACTAAACATTGTTGGAGCTGTGAGAGATAATTTTGCAAATGGTAGAGCACTGTTTGAGCTGGGGTGAGGACTCTCTTGTGGCCGGCGGTGCAGGCCCAGGGCCCCTCACGTTACAACGGTGTGTCTGACGTTGGGTGCGCGCCACCACAGCCAGAGACACTTTATTGTACTATGAGGGACCCAGTGGCAGTGCCGTTGACTAAAAGCGGGCACACCCACCTCTTCAGACAAACGGCACTCTCACGGGTGCTTGCGCCAAGTGGCAAGACCACAGCCTCGTGGGGGGAGTTAGCCCATTTAGGGAGGTGTAAACATGTCGTATGCTGGACAAACATCTGCTGCAAATTAAGAGATTGGAACAGTCAGTAAGACCAGTCCACAAGCAAGACCTTTTTATAGGAAAGCTGGGTGTCAGCCGGGAAAGGTGGGGCAAAATAATTAGAAATCCATGAGTGGTTCATTTTAATGAAGGTTAGATCATCAACATTTTGGGTAGCCAGACGAGTCCTTTTTTCGGTCAATATTGAACCAGCAGCACTGAATACTCTTTCTGATAGCACACTAGCTGCTGGGCAAGCAAGCTCCTGCAATGCATATTCTGCCAATTCAGGCCAGGTGTCTGTTTTGGATGCCCAGTAATCAAATGGGAATGACGGTTGAAGGAGAACATCGATAAGGGATGAAAAATAGTTAGTAACCATACTGGACAAATCCTGTCACTTTGAATTGATGCTGCAGTACCTGTCCTGTCTGCGGTCATTGCGAAATCACTCCACAACCTGGTCAGAAAACCCCTCTGTCCAACGCCACTTCTGATTTATGCACCTCTAACACCTCTGCCCTGTTGCCCCTGCAGCTCGTGTGAGAACCATCACCGGCGCTGTGTGCTGGGAATGCATGAATCAAACGGTCTACAAGAGTTGCTTGTTTGGTTGCTAATATTTGTTTGAGATTCTCATGTGGCATGATATTTTGCAATTTGCCTTTATAGCGAGGATCAAGGAGGCAGGCCAACCAGTAATCGTCATCGGTCATCATTTTAATAATGCGTGGGTCCCTTTTGAGGATACGTAAGGCATAATCCGCCATATGGGCCAAAGTTCCAGTTGTCAAATCTGCGGTTGTGCTGGGTTGAGGGGCAGTTTCAGGCAAAACTACGTCACTTGTCGCCCTCAAAAAACCTGAACCCGGCCTTGCAACGCCACCAGTTGCTATTGGCCCCGAGGAAGCTTCCTCATTCAAAAAATACTCATCCCCATCATCCTCCTCGTCCTCCTCCTCTTCGCCCGCTACCTCGTCCTGTAGACTGCCCTGACCAGACAATGGCTGACTGTCATCAAAGCTTCCCTCTTCCTCGGCTGCAGACGCCTGCTCCTTTATGTGCATCAAACTTTGCATCAGCAGATGCATTAGGGTGTTGTGAATTCTGTGGCTGAATTCACTCCTGTGGTCACAAGTGGTACTGCAGCTTCTGAGCTTCCTCCCTCAGGTGTTCTGGTGAGCTCGTTAACTGCTTCATTACTTAACTCCGCCTGATGCTGCTATCCTTGCTCCTTGTCAATGTTTCAGTGTTGGATCTGAGCTTCTCCTGATTGTTCCTGTGACCTGCTGCTCTGTATAGCTAAGTGCTTTTTGCTTTTTTGTTGCTTTTTTTCTGTCCAGCTTGTCTTTTGTTTTGCTGGAAGCTCTGAGACGCAAAGGGTGTACCGCCGTGCCGTTAGTTCGGCACGGTGGGTTTTTTTTGCCGCCTTTGCGTGGTTTTGCTTTAGGGTTTTTGTAGACTGCAAAGTTCGCTTTACTGTCCTCGCTCTGTCCTAGAATATCGGGCCCCACTTTGCTGAATCTATTTCATCCCTACGTTTTGTCTTTTCATCTTACTCACAGTCATTATATGTGGGGGGCTGCCTTTTCCTTTGGGGAATTTCTCTGGGGCAAGTCAGGCCTATTTTTCTATCTTCAGGCTAGCTAGTTTCTTAGGCTGTGCCGAGTTGCCTAGGTAGTTGTTAGGCGCAATCCACAGCCGCTTTTAGTTGTGTTTAGGATAGGATCAGGTGTGCAGTCTACAGAGTTTCCACGTCTCAGAGCTCGTTCTTGTATTTTTGGGTATTTGTCAGATCACTGTGTGCGCTCTGATCGCTAAGCACACTGTGTTTCTGGATTGCCTTCATAACACCTGTCATTAGCAAACATAACAGTACAAGGAGCCAAACTAATGATTCTCAATAGAGGGAAAGAAAAAGTTCTGACATCATTTTTTTTTTTTCTGCTCTGTGTTCATTTTTTTTTTTTCCCCTAGACATTTGGGTGATTCTGGACACAGGTGTGGACATGGATATTCAGGGTCTGTGCTCTTCAATGGATAATCTTGTTATAAATGTACAAAAAATTCAAGATACTATTGATCAGAAATCTATGTTAGAACCAAGAATTCCTATTCCTGATTTGTTTTTTGGAGATAGAACTAAGTTTCTAAGTTTCAAAAATAATTGTAAGCTATTTCTGGCCTTGAAACCTCATTCTTCTGGTAATCCTATTCAACAGGTTTTGATTATTATTTCTTTTTTGCGCGGCGACCCTCAAGACTGGGCATTTTCTCTTGCGCCAGGAGACCCTGCATTGAGTAGTGTCGATGCGTTTTTCCTGGCGCTCGGATTGCTGTACGATGAGCCTAATTCAGTGGATCAGGCTGAGAAAAATTTGCTGGCTTTGTGCCAGGGTCAGGATGATATAGAAATATATTGTCAGAAATTTAGGAAATGGTCAGTACTCACTCAGTGGAATGAATCTGCGCTGGCAGCTTTGTTCAGAAAGGGTCTCTCTGAGGCTCTTAAGGATGTCATGGTGGGATTTCCTATGCCTGCTGGTTTGAATGAGTCTTTGTCTTTGGCCATTCAGATCGGTCGACGCTTGCGCGAGCGTAAATCTGTGCACCATTTGGCGGTACTGCCTGAGGTTAAACCTGAGCCTATGCAGTGCGATAGGACTATGACTAGAGTTGAACGGCAGGAATACAGACGTCTGAATGGTCTGTGTTTCTACTGTGGTGATTCCACTCATGCTATTTCTGATTGTCCTAAGCGCACTAAGCGGTCCGCTAGGTCTGCCGTCATTGGTACTGTACAGTCCAAATTCCTTCTGTCCATTACCTTGATATGCTCTTTGTCGTCGTTTTCTGTCATGGCGTTTGTGGATTCGGGCGCTGCCCTGAATCTGATGGATTTGGATTATGCTAAACGTTGTGGGTTTTTCTTGGAGCCTTTGTGGTGTCCTATTCCATTGAGAGGAATTGATGCTACACCTTTGGCCAAGAATAAACCTCAATACTGGGCCCAGCTGACCATGTGCATGGCTCCTGCACATCAGGAAGTTATTCGCTTTCTGGTGTTGCATAATCTGCATGATGTGGTCGTGTTGGGGTTGCCATGGCTACAAACCCATAATCCAGTATTGGATTGGAATTCCATGTCGGTATCCAGCTGGGGTTGTCAGGGGGTACATGGTGATGTTCCATTTTTGTCGATTTCGTCATCCACCCCTTCTGAGGTCCCAGAGTTCTTGTCTGATTATCAGGATGTATTTGAAGAGCCCAAGTTCGATGCTCTACCTCCGCATAGGGATTGTGATTGTGCTATCAATTTGATTCCTGGTAGTAAATTCCCTAAAGGTCGATTATTTAATTTATCCGTGCCCGAACACGCCGCTATGCGCAGTTATGTGAAGGAATCCCTGGAGAAGGGACATATTCGCCCATCGTCATCACCACTGGGAGCAGGGTTCTTCTTTGTAGCCAAGAAGGATGGTTCGCTGAGACCGTGTATTGATTACCGCCTTCTTAATAAGATCACTGTTAAATTTCAGTATCCCTTGCCATTGTTATCTGACTTGTTTGCTCGGATTAAGGGGGCTAGTTGGTTCACTAAGATAGATCTTCGTGGTGCGTATAATCTGGTGAGAATCAGGCAAGGAGATGAATGGAAAACTGCATTCAATACGCCCGAGGGTCATTTTGAGTATCTAGTGATGCCGTTCGGACTTGCCAATGCTCCATCTGTGTTTCAGTCTTTTATGCATGACATCTTCCGTGAGTATCTGGATAAATTCCTGATTGTTTACTTGGATGACATTTTGATCTTCTCAGATGATTGGGAGTCTCATGTGAAGCAGGTCAGAATGGTTTTTCAGGTCCTGCGTGCTAACTCTTTGTTTGTGAAGGGATCAAAGTGTCTCTTCGGTGTGCAGAAAGTTTCATTTTTGGGGTTCATCTTTACCCCTTCTACTATCGAGATGGATCCAGTTAAGGTCCAAGCCATCCAGGATTGGATTCAGCCGACATCTCTGAAAAGTCTGCAAAAGTTCCTGGGCTTTGCTAATTTTTATCGTCGCTTCATCTTTAATTTTTCTAGCATTGCCAAACCATTGACCGATTTGACCAAGAAGGGTGCTGATTTGGTTAATTGGTCTTCTGCTGCTGTGGAAACTTTTCAGGAGTTGAAGCGTCGTTTTTGTTCTGCCCCTGTGTTGTGTCAGCCAGATGTTTCTCTTCCGTTCCAGGTCGAGGTTGATGCTTCTGAGATTGGAGCAGGGGCGGTTTTGTCACAGAGAGGTTCTGATTGCTCAGTGATGAAACCATGTGCTTTCTTTTCCAGGAAGTTTTCGCCCGCTGAGCGTAATTATGATGTGGGCAATCGAGAGTTGCTGGCCATGAAGTGGGCATTCGAGGAGTGGCGTCATTGGCTTGAAGGAGCTAAGCATCGCGTGGTGGTATTGACTGATCATAAGAACTTGACTTATCTCGAGTCTGCCAAGCGCTTGAATCCTAGACAGGCCCGTTGGTCGTTATTTTTTTCCCGCTTCGACTTTGTGATTTCGTACCTTCCGGGCTCTAAAAATGTCAAGGCGGATGCTCTGTCTAGGAGTTTTGTGCCCGACTCTCCGGGTTTATCTGAGCCAGCGGGTATCCTCAAGGAAGGAGTCATTGTGTCTGCCATCTCCCCTGATTTGCGGCGGGTGCTGCAAAAATTTCAGGCGAATAAACCTGATCGTTGTCCAGCAGAGAAACTGTTCGTCCCTGATAGGTGGACTAATAAACTTATCTCTGAACTTCATTGTTCGGTGTTGGCTGGTCATCCTGGAATCTTTGGTACCAGAGAGTTAGTGGCTAGATCCTTCTGGTGGCCATCTCTGTCACGGGATGTACGTACTTTTGTGCAGTCCTGTGGGATTCGTGCTAGTGCTAAGCCCTGCTGTTCTCGTGCCAGTGGGTTGCTTTTGCCCTTGCCGGTCCCAAAGAGGCCTTGGACACATATTTCGATGGATTTCATTTCTGACCTTCCCGTTTCTCAAAAGATGTCAGTCATTTGGGTGGTCTGTGATCGCTTTTCTAAAATGGTCCATCTGGTGCCCTTGGCTAAATTGCCTTCCTCCTCTGATTTGGTACCTTTGTTCTTTCAGCATGTGGTTCGGTTGCATGGCATTCCTGAGAATATTGTTTCTGACAGAGGTTCCCAGTTTGTTTCAAGGTTTTGGCGAGCCTTTTGTGGTAGGATGGGCATTGACCTATTCTTTTCCTCGGCTTTCCATCCTCAGACTAATGGCCAGACCGAACGAACCAATCAGACCTTGGAAACATATCTGAGATGTTTTGTTTCTGCAGACCAGGATGATTGGGTGTCCTTTTTGCCGTTGGCTGAGTTCGCCCTTAATAATCGGGCCAGCTCGGCTACCTTGGTTTCTCCATTTTTTTGCAATTCTGGGTTCCATCCTCGTTTCTCTTCAGGACAGGTTGAGTCTTCGGACTGTCCTGGTGTGGATTCTGTGGTGGATAGGTTGCAGCAGATCTGGACTCAGGTAGTGGACAATTTGATCTTGTCCCAGGAGAAAGCTCAACTTTTCGCTAATCGCAGACGCCGTGTGGGTCCCCGACTTCGTGTTGGGGATCTGGTTTGGTTATCTTCTCGTCATATTCCTATGAAGGTTTCCTCTCCTAAATTTAAACCTTGTTTTATTGGTCCGTATAGGATTTCTGAGGTTCTCAATCCTGTGTCTTTTCGTTTGACCCTCCCAGACTCCTTTTCCATACATAATGTATTCCATAGGTCGTTGTTGCGGAGATACGTGGCACCTATGGTTCCATCTGTTGAGCCTCCTGCCCCGGTTTTGGTGGAGGGGGAATTGGAGTATATTGTGGAGAAGATTTTGGATTCTCGTGTTTCTAGACGGAAACTCCAGTATCTGGTTAAATGGAAGGGTTATGCTCAGGAAGATAATTCCTGGGTTTTTGCCTCTGATGTTCATGCTTCCGATCTTGTTCGTGCCTTTCATGCGGCTCATCCTGGTCGGCCTGGGGGCTCTGGTGAGGGTTCGGTGACCCCTCCTCAAGGGGGGGGTACTGTTGTGAATTCTGTGGCTGAATTCACTCCTGTGGTCACAAGTGGTACTGCAGCTTCTGAGCTTCCTCCCTCAGGTGTTCTGGTGAGCTCGTTAACTGCTTCATTACTTAACTCCGCTTGATGCTGCTATCCTTGCTCCTTGTCAATGTTTCAGTGTTGGATCTGAGCTTCTCCTGATTGTTCCTGTGACCTACTGCTCTGTATAGCTAAGTGCTTTTTGCTTTTTTGTTGCTTTTTTTCTGTCCAGCTTGTCTTTTGTTTTGCTGGAAGCTCTGAGACGCAAAGGGTGTACCGCCGTGCCGTTAGTTCGGCACGGTGGGTTTTTTTTGCCCCCTTTGCGTGGTTTTGCTTTAGGGTTTTTGTAGACTGCAAAGTTCGCTTTACTGTCCTCGCTCTGTCCTAGAATATCGGGCCCCACTTTGCTGAATCTATTTCATCCCTACGTTTTGTCTTTTCATCTTACTCACAGTCATTATATGTGGGGGGCTGCCTTTTCCTTTGGGGAATTTCTCTGGGGCAAGTCAGGCCTATTTTTCTATCTTCAGGCTAGCTAGTTTCTTAGGCTGTGCCGAGTTGCCTAGGTAGTTGTTAGGCGCAATCCACAGCCGCTTTTAGTTGTGTTTAGGATAGGATCAGGTGTGCAGTCTACAGAGTTTCCACGTCTCAGAGCTCGTTCTTGTATTTTTGGGTATTTGTCAGATCACTGTGTGCGCTCTGATCGCTAAGCACACTGTGTTTCTGGATTGCCTTCATAACACCTGTCATTAGCAAACATAACAGTAGGGGGATGCTCATGCTTATTATGGCGTTGTCTGCACTAACCAGCCATGTGCATTCCTCAAAACACTGAAGGACTTGACACAGGTCTTGTACCTTCGACCACTGCACACCAGACAACTCCATGTCTGCCATCCAACTGCCTGCCCGTGTATGTGTATCCTCCCACAAATACATAACAGCACGCCTCTGTTCGCACAGTCTCTGAAGCATGTGCAGTGTGGAGTTCCACCTTGTTGCAACGTCGATGATTAGGCGATGCTGGGGAAGGTTCAAAGACCGCTGATGGTTCTGCATACGGCTGGAGTGTACGGGCGAACGGCGGATATGCGAGCAAAGTCTGCGCACTTTGAGGAGCAGGTCGGGTAACCCCGGATAACTTTTCAGGAAGCACTGCACCACCATGTTTAAGGTGTGAGCCAGGTAAGGAATGTGTTTCAGTTGTGAAAGGGCTATGGCAGCCATAAAATTCCTTCCGTTAACACTCACTACCTTGCCTGCCTCAAGATGCACACTGCCCAGCCATGACTGAGTTTCTTGCTGCAAGAACTCGGACAGAACTTCCGCGGTGCGTCTGTTGTCGCCCAAACACTTCATTGCCAATACAGCCTGCTGACGCTTGCAACTAGCTGTCCCATAATGGGACACCTCGTGTGCAACAGTGGCAGCTGCGGATGGAGTGGTCGTGCGACTGCGGTCTGTGGACGAGCTCTCGCTTCTGCAGGAGGATGAGGAGGAGGAGGAGGGGGGGCGAACGCCTACAGCCAACTGTTTCCTAGACCGTGGGCTAGGCAGAACTGTCCCAATATTGCTGTCCCCTGTGGACCCTGCATCCACCACATTAACTGTTATGAACAGGTGATTCAGAACCACAATGGACCTAGTGGTTAAGAGCACACAAAGTGACCTGATAGTTACTAACATAGGACGAGCTCTGAGACGTGGGAACTCTGCTGACCGCAATCCCTAATCCTATCATACCACACTAGAGGTAGCCGTGGATTGCGCCTAACGCTCCCTATGCAACTCGGCACAGCCTGAGAAACTAGCTAGCCCTGAAGATAGAAAAATAAGCCTACCTTGCCTCAGAGAAACTTCCCAAAGGAAAAGGCAGCCCCCCACATATAATGACTGTGAGTAAGATGAAAATACAAACACAGAGATGAAATAGATTTTAGCAAAGTGAGGCCCGACTTACTGAATAGACCGAGGACAGGAAAGATAGCTTTGCGGTCAGCACAAAAACCTACAAACAACCACGCAGAGGGGGCAAAAAGACCCTCCGCACCGACTAACTGTACGGAGGTACTCCCTCTGCGTCTCAGAGCTTCCAGCAAGCAAGAAAAACCAATATAGCAAGCTGGACAGAAAATATAGCAAACAAAAGTAACACAAGCAAAACTTAGCTTATGCAGGGCAGACAGGCCACAAGAACGATCCAGGAGAGAGCCAGACCAATACTGGAACATTGACTGGAGGCCAGGAAAAAAAGAACTAGGTGGAGTTAAATAGAGCAGCACCTAACGACCTAACCTCGTCACCTGAGGAAGGAAACTCAGAAGCTGCAGCCCCACTCACATCCACCAGAGGAAGCTCATAGACAGAACCAGCCGAAGTACCACTCATGACCACAGGAGGGAGCTTGACCACAGAATTCACAACAATTAACCCAGTGTGCCGTGATGGACACATAACGTCCCTGGCCATGCCTACTGGTCCATGCATCTGTTGTCAGGTGCACCTTTGTACTCACAGATTGCCTGAGTGCATGGACGATGCGGTCTTTTACATGCTGGTTGAGGGCTGGGATGGCTTTTCTCAAAAAGAAGTGTCGACTGGGTAGCTCATAGCGTGGTACAGCGTAGTCCATCAGGGCTTTAAAAGCTTCGCTTTCAACTAACCGGTAGGGCATCATCTCTAACGAGATTAGTCTAGCAATGTGGGCATTCAAACCCTGTGTACGCAGATGCGAGGATGAGTACTTCCTTTTACTAATGAGAGTCTCATGTAGGGTGAGCTGGACTGGAGAGCTGCAGATGGTGGAACTAGCGGGGGTGCCGGTGGACATGGCAGACTGAGAGAGGGTTGGAGATGGTATTCTTACTGGTGCCCTACATGCAGTGTTTCCTACCATTAACCTGGTGATTCCCTGACTGCTTTGGCCTGGCGATGAAACCTGCACATTTACTGCAGGTGGTGCGGGAAATGGTGGGCTTACAGTGAGGGAAGAGATGTAGCGTTGCTGACTAGCTTCATTGGCCGAGGGTGCTACAACCTTAAGGGACATTTGGTAGTTAGTCCAGGCTTGCAAATGCATGGTGGTTAAATGTCTACGCATGCAACTTGTATTTAGACTTTTAAGATTCTGACCTCTGCTTAAGATAGTGGAACATTTTTGACAGATGACTTTGCGCTGATCATTTGGATGTTGTTTAAAAAAATGCCAGACTGCACTCTTTCTACTATCGGATACCTTTTCCGGCATTGCAGACTGAGCTTCTTTAACCGGATGGCCACGCTGTCCTACAACTGGTTTTGGTTTTGCCACGTGTTTTTGGCCAGATACGGGCCTGGCAGATGGAACCTGTTGCAAGGTTGATGCCTGCTGCGGCTCCTCCTCTTCCGCTTCAGAGCTACTGCCACCTGCACCCTGTTCCCCCAATGGCTGCCAATCGGGGTCAACAACTGGGTCATCTATGACCTCCTCTTCTATCTCATGTGCAACTTCGTCTGTGTCACCGTGTAAGCCGGTGGTATAGCGTTCGTGACGGGGCACCATACTCTCATCAGGGTCTGATTCTGGATCAGTACACTGCGAGGGCAATGTTCTGGTCTGAGTCAAAGGAACAGCATAGTAATCTGGCTGTGGCTGTGCATCTGTGCACTCCATGTCCAATTCAACTTGTAATGGGCATGGCCTGTTAACTATTTCACTTTCTAACCCAGGAACGGTATGTGTAAAGAGCTCCATGGAGTAACCGGTTGTGTCACCTGACGCATCCTTCTCTGTTGTTCTTGGTGAAGAAGACAAGGAAGCGACTTGTCCCTGACCGTGAACATCCACTAACGACGCACTGCTTTTACATTTAGCAGTTTCAGAAGAGGAGGCGAAAGAGCTAGAGGCTGAGTCAGCAAGGAAAGCCAAAACTTGTTCTTGCTGCTCCGGCTTTAAAAGTGGTTTTCCTACTCCCAGAAAAGGGAGCATTCGGGGCCTTGTGTAGCCAGACGACGAACCTGGCTCAACAACTTGAGACTTAGGTGCTATATTGCTTTTCCCGCGACCACCTGATGCTCCACCACCACTACCATCATTACCAGCTGGCAATGACCGCCCATGGCCACGACCTCTTCCACCAGACTTCCTCATTGTTTGAAAAACGTAACCAAACTAACGGTATTTGTTACTGTAAAACCAGTTACAAGGTGAACTCAAACTTCTGTTGGATTTATATATCCCTTTATAGGTGGGTGAGAATGCAGGGAAAATCAGGCCCAATGTATAACAGTACACAGCTTCTGTGGCAGACAGATATGGCACTAACAGGACTGACGCAGATGCAGACACTACCAATAAAAATCTCCCCCTTTTTATTTTTTCTGGGAGAATTTTGAAGAAATGTGGTCCACTCTTATACAGTATATGTTCTGTGGCATAAAATGAAAGACAGATGCCACACACACGACTGGCACTGAGGCAGAATTGCCAATCTTAATCTCCCACTATTTTTTTTTATTTATGGGAGAATTGGCAAGAAATCAGGCCCACTGTTAGACTGTATTTTTTCTGTGGCACAAAATTAGAGACAGATGTCACACACAGCACTGGCACTGAGGCAGAAATGCCAATCTTAATCTCCCACTTTTTTTTTTTCTGGGAGAATTGTCAAAAAATCTGGCCCAGTGTTACACACTAGGTTTTCTGTGGCGCAAAATAAAAGACAGATGCCACACACACGACTGGCATTGAGGCAGAATTGCCAATCTTAATCTCCCACTATTTTTTTTCCTGGGAGAATTGTCAAATAATCTGGCACCGTGTTACACACTAGGTTTTATGTGGCACAAAATGAGAGACAGATGGCACACACTGGACTGGCACTGAGGCAGAAATGCCAATCTTAATCTCCCACTATTTTTTTTCTGGGAGAATTAAAAAAAAATCTGGCCCAGTATTACACACTAGGTTTTCTGTGGCACAAAATTAAAGACAGATGCCACACACACGACTGGCACTGAGGCAGAAATGCCAATCTTAATCTCTCACTTTTTTTGTAACTTTATTGTGGGAGAATTGTCAAGAAATCAGGCCCAGTGTTACACACTAGGTTTTCTGTGGCACAAAATAAAAGACAGATGCCACACACACGACTGGCACTGAGGCAGAATTGCCAATCTTAATCTCCCACAATTTTTTTTTACCTGGGAGAATTTAAAAAAAATCTAGCCCAGTATTACACACTAGGTTTTCTGTGGAACAAAATTAGAGACAGATGTCACACCGAGCACTGGCACTGAAGCAGAATTGCCAATCTTAATCTCCCACTTTTTTTCTGGGAGAATTGTCAAAAAAACTGGCACCGTGTTACACACTAGGTTTTATTTGGCACAAAATGAGAGACAGATGGCACAAACTGGACTGGCACTGAGGCAGAAATGCCAATCTTAATCTCCCACTATTTTTTTTTTCTGGGAGAATTGTCACAAAATTTGGCAGTGTTACACACTAGGTTTAATGTGGCACAAAATTAGAGACAGATGGCACACACAGGACTGGCACTGAGGCAGAAATGCCAATCTTAATCTCCCACTATTTTTTTTTTCTGGGAGAATTTAAAAAAAAATCAGGCCCAGTATTACACACTAGGTTTTCTGTGGCACAAAATTACAGACAGATGCCACACACACGACTGGCACTGAGGCAGAAATGCCAATCTTAATCTCCCACTATTTTTTTTTTCCTGGGAGAATTTTTAAAAAATCAGGCCCAGTATTACACACTAGGTTTTCTGTGGCACAAAATTAAAGACAGATGCCACACACACGACTGGCACTGAGGCAGAATTGCCAATCTTAATCTCCCACTTTTTTTTTTCCTGGGGGAATTTAAAAAAAATCTGGCCCAGTATTACACACTAGGTTTTCTGTGGCACAAAATTAAAGACAGATGCCACACACACGACTGGCACTGAGGCAGAATTGCCAATCTTAATCTCCCACTATTTTTTTTTATTTATGGGAGAATTCTCAAGAAATCAGGCCCACTGTATGTTTTCTGTGCCAGAAAATGAGACACAGTGTTGTGAATTCTGTTGTCGAGCTCCCTCCTGTGGTCATGAATGGTACTTCGGTGAGTTCTGTCCGTGGGCTCCCTCTGGTGGCTGTGAGTGGAGCTGCTGCTTCTGAGGTTCCTTACACAGGTGACGGGGTTTATCCTTTGGTTTGCTGCTCTATTTAACTCCACTTAGATCGTTACTCCATGCCAGCTGGCAATGTTTCTGCATTGCTTCAGTTCGCTCTTGGATCTTTCTGAGACCTGTCTCTTCCTGCAAGAAGCTAAGTCCCCGTTTGTTATTTTCTGTTCATGGTTTTCTAGTCCAGCTTGCTTTCATTATTTTGTCTTGCGTGCTGGAAGCTCTGGGATGCAGGGTGGCGCCTCCGCACCGTGAGTCGGTGCGGGGGGTTTTTGCACACTCTGCGTGGTCTTTTTTAGTTTTTGTGCTGACCGCAAAGATACCTTTCCTATCCTCTGTCTATTTAGTTAGTCTGGCCTCCCTGTGCTAAAACCTGTTTCATTTCTGTGTTTGTGACTTTCATCTTAACTCACAGTTAATATATGTGGGGGGCTGCCTTTTCCTTTGGGGAATTTCTCTGGGGCAAGGTAGGCTTTACTTTCTTTCTCTAGGGCTAGCTAGTTCTTAGGCTGTGACGAGGCGCCTAGGGAGCGTCAGGAGCGCTCCACGGCTATTTCTAGTGTGTGTGATAGGATTAGGGATTGCGGTCAGCAGAGCTCCCACATCCCAGAGCTTGTCCTGTTTGAGGTTTAACTATCAGGTCATTCCTGGTGCTCCTAACCACCAGGTCATAACACACAGATGCCACACACAGGACTGCCACTGATGCAGATTTGCCAATTTTAATCTGCACCTTTTTTTTTTTTATCTTTAGGGAGACTAGTGAATAAATCTGGGCCACTGTATTAGAGTATATTTTCTGTGGCAGAAAGTGGCTTGAAGAGATGTAACGAAAAAAAAAAAAAAGGGACTGTCCTACAATTACTATCTCCCTGCAGTAATCTCAGCAAAGTATGGCAGGCAGCAATAACAGGGAGTCGACTGCTGCACAAAAAAGTCAAAAGTGTGGACAAACAAACAAGATAGCTGTGCAGAAAGGAAGGAGCAACAGGATTTGTGCTTTGAAAAAAGTAGTTGGTTTGCACAGCGGCGTACAAACAGCAATGCAGCTATCAGGGAGCCTTCTAGGGCAGCCCAATGAGCTACAGCGCTGAGGAAAAAAAATATAGCCTCCACTGTCCCTGCAAACAAAAGGTGGTGTTGGACAGTGGAAATTGCTACAGCACAAGTGGTTTGGGGGTTAATGTACCCTGCCTAACGCTATCCCTGCTTCTGATGAAGCGGCAGCAACCTCTCCCTATGCTCAGATCAGCAGCAGTAAGATGGCGGTCGGCGGGAACGCCCCTTTATAGACACCTGTGACACCGCAGAAAGCAAGCCAATCACTGTAATGCCCTTCTCTAAGATGGTGGGGACTGAGACCTATGTCATCACGCTGCCCAAACTCTGTGTCCACCTTCACTGGCTGAGAAATGGCGCTTTTCGCGTCATTGAAACGCGACTTTGGCGCGAAAGTCGCGTACCGCGTGGCCGACCCCACACAGGGATCGGATCGGTTTTCATGAAACCCGACTTTGCCAAAAGTTGGCGACTTATGAAAATGACCGATCCGTTTCGCTCAACCCTAGTCATGGGACCAAAGAATTAGGACAATAGATTTTGATTATGAAATGAGGCCTGGTGCCTGCACTAGGGTATTATCCCAAATGATTTGTATTATGAAAAGAGTCCTGGTGCTTGCACCAGAGTATTATCTCAAATAATTTGGATTATGAAATGAGGCCTGGTACCTGCAACACAGTATTAGCACAAAGGATTCATATTATGACATGTTGGCTGGTGCCTGCACCACAGTATTATTGCAAATGATTTGGCTTATGAAATGAGCCCTGGTGCCTGCACCAGAGTATTATCCCAATATTAGCCCAAATGATTTTGATTAGTATTGGGGCCTCCAGAGTCCTGACTGCAGCACAGTGTGTTAGGGCTAGCGGAACGCACCAAATAATAAGATAGAATAAGGTGCGTTCGCAGCCCGGGGTCCACCGTGCAGAGATGGAACCTGCTGCCAAGTAATGACGGACAATAAGGCGGTACAATGTGACTACACACACGGGTTAACTTCACCCTGTGTGAAGGAAGCGAACCCTGTTGCGTCACAGGGCCGCAGTACCGCACGTAACAAAACTAATAATTAAATAGCACGAGAGTGCGAACTGTGCCGTACTGGCAGACGCCAGTAACCACCCTGACTTGGGTTAAAGAAGTGCTCTAACGGTGCGTGGCACCGTACTGGCGGTCACAGCAGTAGGCACTGTTTTGTGTGTAAACGCTATGAGTTCAGCCGGGCGCTAGATTGCAGTCATACACATTATGCGAACAGTCATACACTAGGGATGGGTTTTTTAAGGAACGACTTGCACTCATCAACACACACACGATTACAATTGTACACTAGCGCATGGCCGTGCGGTCATGCGAAGCTTTTATAGCTGCAGCATGTATAGGAACTTCCAATAAAGGACCAATGGGAAGCTGCCACAGAAGTTTAGCACCTTCAGGACCTTCCTGGAGGATCAATGGGAACCGCTGCAGCATCTGAGCATGTGACCCTCGATCTCCAATGGGAGATCTCACCCTGGGCATGCTCAGAAGGGAAAAAGCAGGACTTAGTCCCAAAAGCGTCTGCTCGCCGCTGCCCAGCACTGGCTTCAATGGCAGAAGCAGGAAAAGCAGCAGTAACCCTATGCACAGAGTGAGACTGAGCAAGACGCTGGGAACGACGTCTCTGCTGAGCAGACTCCACTGTGGCTGGAGAAGAATGGGAGACCGCAGCAGAGATGGTTCGAGATTCCCCCTGTGCAGAGGCGGGAACTCGACACCTAACATTACCCCCCTCCTAGGACCCCCCTCCTTGGACCTCACTACGTTCGAAGGCAGCAATGAGCTGTGGAGCTCGAATGTGTTCAGCAGGCTCCCAGGACCTGTCCTCTGGGCCATAACCCTTCCAATCGACCAAATAGAATTTTTTGCCACGTACCACCTTGCACCCCAAAATACCTCGTAATCGTCCGTAGACGAACCCGATGTCCCGGCAGATGACTCGGAAAATCGGGACATGTATACGGGTTTCAAGAGGGACACATGAAAGGTGTCGGTGATACCCAAGCATGAAGGAAGGGCCAGACGGTTGACCACTGGGTTAACCTGTTCGAGGACCTTGAAGGGACCCAAGTAGCGAGGTGCAAACTTAGTGGACTCAACACGCAGCCTGATGTTACGGGCAGAGAGCAACACTAAGTCGCCAGGAGCAAAGGTCGGAGCGGGGCGCCGATGAGCATCGGCGGAGGACCTCATTCTCTCCTTGGAGGCCCGAATGGCATTCTGAGTGCGGTCCCAAATGTTCCGTGCCTCCACAGCCCAGTCTGCCACCCTGGAGTCCGCGGAAGACACAGGCATGGGCACAGGAACACGCGGATGCTGGTCGTAATTTAGGAGGAATGGAGTCTGACCGGTGGAGTCAGCTACGGCGTTGTTAAGCGCAAACTCTGCCCACGGTAGCAAGGATGCCCAGTCATCCTGCCTGGCAGAAACAAAATGTCGTAAATATGTGACCAAGGTCTGGTTGGCCCTCTCTACCAACCCATTCATCTCGGGATGATATGCCGAAGAGAGATTCAACTCAATACTGAGTAGACAACAAAGCTCTCTCCAAAATCGAGACGCAAACTGGGGACCCCGGTCACTAACAATTTTGTCTGGCATAACGTGTAGGTGAAAGATATGTTTGATGAACAACATAGCCAGAGCCCGTGCAGAAGGTAGCCATGGAAGAGGCACCAAGTGCACCATTTTGGAAAAATGGTCGGTGATCACCCAGATAACGGTGCAGTTACGAGACTTGGGTAAGCCCACTACAAAGTCCATCCCGACCATCTCCCAGGGCCTGTCCGCCACCGGCAGAGGGTAAAGCAAACCAGCTGGTTGTTGCCGAGGGGACTTTTTCTTGGCGCAAGAGACACACGCCCGAACATATTCTGTGACATCACGAGCCATATGCGGCCACCAGTATGTCCTCGCCAGTAACTCAGATGTCCTTTTGGAACCAAAATGTCCACCCACCCTGGATGAGTGTGCCCAAGAGAGAACCTCCGGTCGCAAACTGCATGGTACAAAAGTCTTGCCCGGAGGCACAGACTCTAGAGAAACCGGGGCCACTGTTCTCAAGCTCTCAGTGGGGACAATAAGCCGAGGCTCCTCTTCCTCCTCCGCAGATGACACAACGGAGCAAAAGAGAGCGTCGGCCTGAATGTTCTTCTCCCCAGAAAGAAAATGGAGGGTGAAATGAAACCGGGAGAAGAACAAGGACCATCTGGCCTGGTGAGAATTTAACCGCTGGGCTGTCTGCAGGTACACCAAATTTTTATGATCTGTGAAGACTTGGAAGGGAAAGCGAGCTCCCTCCAGAAGATGTCTCCACTCTGAGAAAGCCAACTTCATAGATAGCAACTCCATGTCCCCGATGGAATAATTCCTCTCTGCTGGTGAGAAGGTCTTAGAAAAGAAGAAGCAAGGATGCTTCCGACCTTGAGCGTCCTTTTGGAAGAGGACTGCTCCAGCACCAACAGATGAGGCATCCACCTCCATGATAAATGGCTTATATACATTGGGGCAATGTAGGATGGGAGCACTAGCGAAGTGTGACTTTATGGAGTTAAAGGCCTTGGAGACCTCCTCAGACCACAATTTGGGATTTGCCCCCTTCTTGGTGAGGGCAACCAAGGGAGCTACCAAAGTTGAGAAGTGCGGAATGAACTGGCGATAATAATTAATGAACCCCATAAAGCGCTGCACCGCTTTAAGAGAATGGGGTTCCTGCTAGTCCATCACAGCCTGTAGTTTGGCAGGATCCATAGCCAATCCCTGGGCCGAGATGATATAGCCTAGGAAAGGTAAGGACTCCTGCTCGAACATACACTTCTCCAACTTGGCACAGAGGGAGTTTGCCCGTAGGAGGTCGAAGACTTTGCAAACATCTCTCTGGTGGGAGTCAATATCTGGAGAGTAGATGAGAATATCATCCAGATAGACTACGACCGAGGTGGAGAGCATATCCCGGAAGATGTCGTTCACAAAGTCTTGGAAAACGGCTGGGGCATTACAGAGCCCGAAGGGCATCACCAGATATTCATAGTGCCCATCCCTGGTGTTAAAAGCCATCTTCCATTCGTCCCCCTCACGGATGCGAATCAGGTTGTAAGCACCCCACAGATCTAATTGAGTAAATACCCTTGCTCCCCAAAGCCTATCAAAGAGCTCAGATATCAAGGGCAAAGGATACTTATTCTTAACGGTGATGGCGTTAAGACCCCTGTAGTCTATGCATGGACGCAATTTCCCATTTTTCTTCTGCATGAAGAAGAACCCTGCCCTAGCAGGTGACACTGACTTCCTAATGAATCCTCTTGCCAGATTTTCCTGGATGTACTGTGACATTGCCTCTGTCTCCGGGAGAGATAACGGATAGACTCGACCCCGGGGAAGCTCAGCACCAGGTAAGAGATCAATAGGACAGTCATAGGGTCGATGGGGCGGAAGGGTCTCCGCCGCCTTTTTGGAGAACACATCTGCATAAGACCAATATTGCTTGGGGAGAGAGGATAGATCTGCGGGTACCTCTGTAAACGCACTCCCTCGGACACCTACCCCAACAAGATTCACCCCATCCCAGAATTCTGCCTGAGGACCACTCGATATGAGGAGAGTGGTACCGTAGCCAAGGTATTCCCAACAGGACCTCATCAATTCCCTCAGGAATGACGAGCAGAGATATAATCTCCTGATGGGATGGCGACATGAACAGAGTAAAAGGGATGGTCTGGTGTTATCTGTGAGGGCAGTGTCGACCCATTCACCACTCGTACCGTTACTGGTTGAGCTAGCATAACCAGGGGTATTGCGTGACGTTGGGCGAAGGCAGAAGACATAAAATTGCCCTCCACCCCAGAATCCACGCAGAGCTCTACCGAGTGGAAGGATGAGCCTATAATAATTGTCCCCTTAAAGGACAAATTGGAGGCAAATGTCGTCGTGTCTAGTGTACCTCCACCTACTACCACTAGACGCTGACGTTTCCTCGACCGCTGGGGACATCTGGTGGCAAGATGTCCTGACTGCTGGCAAACATGACAGACCTTGAGTGCACAAGCGGTCCGGGACTTAGATCCCGCTCGTGACACTTCCATGGCCTCATGTGACTTAGGAACCAGGACCGGAGATTCCAGAGGTTTGGCGAAGGTTGGAGCCAGCCGAAACCTCTGCCTACACTGGACTCGTTCTAACCTCCGCTCGTTAAAACGGAGGTCAATACGAGTAGAGACAGTTATTAACTCCTCCATTGTGGCAGGAATCTCCCTAGTGGCCTTCACGTGATCAGCCAGCCCCTTCCAAAATATGGGGATAAGGGCTTTATCCGACCACTCCAGCTCAGAAGCTAAAGTGCGGAAGTGGACAGCAAAATGGCTGACCAAGGACTCACCCTGAGTTAATGCCAGCAGTTGGAGCGCAGTATCATGGGTGACTTGAGGTCCTAAAATGACCTGTTTCAGAGTGCTCAGGAACAGCAGAGCACTCTGCACCACATGATCGCCACGCTCCCACAGCGACGTAGCCCATTCCAACGCCCTGTCCGACAAGAGAGACACAATAAATCCCACCTTAGCCCGCTCTGTGGGAAAACGTGCAGCCGGGAGCTCGAGGTGAATAGAGCACTGACTCACGAATACCCTACAAGATTTGCTATCTCCAGAAAATTTTTCTGGCAGCAGGAGGCGAGAAAATGTCGGAACAGGGGTGGCAGTGGACAAGGTTGCTGCAGCCACGCTAGCAGCCTATAGAGCAACTGCGTTAACATCCACAGCTGAGGTTGAGCTCTCGAGAGCCACCAACCTACCCTCCAGCTGCTGGATATACCGCAAGGATTGCTGTTTGTCCGTCATTACTAGCCAGACCCTGGTGCTAGTGTTATGTTAGGGCTAGCGGAACGCACCAAATAATAAGATAGAATAAGGTGCGTTCGCAGCCCGGGGTCCACCGTGCAGAGATGCAACCTGCTGCCAAGTAATGACAGACTATATGGCGGTACAATGTGAATACACACACGGGTTAACTTCACCCTGTGAAGCGAACCCTGTTGTGTCACAGGGCCACAGTACCGCACGTAACAAAACGAATAATTAAATAGCACGAGAGTGCGAACTGTGCCGTATTGGCGGCCGCCACTAACCACCCTGACTTGGGTTAAAGAAGCGCTCTAATGGCGTGTGGCACTGTACTGGCGGTCACAGCAGTAGGCGCCTTTTCGTGTGTAAATACTGTGAGTTCAGCTGGGCGCTAGATTGCAGCCATACACCTTGCGCAAACAGTCATACACAAGGGATGGGTTTTTTAAGGAACGACTTGCACTCATCAACACACACACGATTACAATTGTACACTAGCGCATGGCCGTGCGGTCATGCGAAGCTTATATAGCTGCAGCATGTATAGGACCTTCAATTAAAGGACCAATGGTAAGCTGCCACAGAAGTTTAGCACCTTCAGGACCTTCCTGGAGGACCAATGGGAACCGCTGCAGCATCTGAGCATGTGACCCTCGATCTCCAATGGAAGATCTCACCCTGGGCATGCTCAGAAGGGAAAAAGCAGGACTTAGTCCCAAAAGCGTCTGCTCGCCGCTGCCCAGCACTGGCTTCAATGGCAGAAGCAGGAAAAGCAGCAGTAACCCTATGCACAGAATGAGACTGAGCAAGACGCTGGGACCGACGTCTCTGCTGAGCAGACTCCACTGTGGCTGGAGAAGAATGAGAGACTGCAGCAGAGATGGTTCGAGATTCCCCCTGTGCAGAGGTGGGAACTCGACACCTAACACAGTGTTAGCCCATATTATTTGAATTATGAAATGGGGCCTGTTGCCTGCACCCCAATATTAGCTGAAACAATTTTGATTAGGAAATGTGGCCTACCGAGTCCTGACTGTGATACAGTATTAGCCCAAATGATTTGGATTAGGAAATGGGGACTGATTCTTGCCTGTACCAGAGTATTATACAAAACAATTTGCATCATGAAATGATGTCTGGTGTCTGCAGCTCAATATTAGCCCAAATGATTTTGTTTAGTAACTGGGGTGTCCTGAGTCCTGACTGCAACACAGTAATAGCCCAAATTATTTGAATTATGAAATGGGCCCTGGTGTTTGCACCAGAGATTTATCCCAAGTGATTTGCATCATGAAATGAGGTCTGGTGCCTGCACCATACTATTATCCCAAATGATTTGGATTATACATTATTAGCACAAAATGATTTATATTATGAAATGTGGGCTGGTGTCTGCACAAGAGTATTATCCCTAACAAGTTTGATTATATAATGAGGCCTGGTGCTTGCACCAGACTATTATCCCAATTTATTTGGATTATAAAATGTGGCCTGGTGCCTGCACCAGAGTTTCATCCCAAAATGATTGTGATTATGGAATGAGGCCTGGTTCCTGCACCATACTATTATCCCAAATGATTCACATCATGAATTGAGGTCTGCTGCCTGCTGTAGAATATTATCTCAAACTATTTTGATTATGAGGCCTGGTGCTTGCACTAAAGTATTATCCCAAACAATTTGCATCATGAAATGAGGTGTGGTGCCTGCACCGCAATATTAGCCCAAAAGATTTTTATTAGTAATTGGGGCCTCCTGGGTCCTGACTGCAACACAGTGTTAGCCCAAACTATTTGAATTATGAAATGGGGCCTGATGCCTGCAACCCAGTATTAGCCGAAACAAGTTTGATTAGGAAGTGGGACCTCCTGAGTCCTGACTGCAATACAGTATTATCCTAAATGATTTGGATTAGGAAATGGGGCCTGATTCCTGCACCCCAATATTAGCCCAAATGATTTTGATTAGTAAATGTGACCTCTATAGTCCTGACTGAAAGATAGTATTATTGAAAATGATTTGAATTGTGAAATGATCCCTGGTGCCTCTACCAGAGTATTATCACAAATGATTTGCATCATGAAATGAGGTCTGGTGCCTGCACAATATTATTATCTCAAATGATTTTGGTTATGAAATGAGGTCTGGTGCTTGCACCAGAGTATTATCCCAAATGATTTGCATCATGAAATGAGGTCTGGTGCCTGCACAATATTATTATCTCAAATGATTTTGGTTATGAAATGAGGTCTGGTGCTTGTACCAGAGTATTTTCCCAAACAATTTGCATCATGAAATGATGTCTGGTGACTGCACCCCAATATTAGCCCAAATTATTTTGTTTTGTAACCTAAACCCTGACTGCAACATAGTGTTAACCCAAATGCTACAGATGGATCTGGATAAGTTGGAAACTTGGGCTGAAAGGTGGCAGATGAGGTTTAACAATGATAAATGTAAGGTTATACACACGGGAAGAAGGAATCAATATCACCATTACACACTGAACGGGAAACCACTTGGTAAATCTGACAGGGAGAAGGACTTGGGGATCATAGTTAATGATAAATTGCTTGCCTGAGGAGGTGGTGATGGCGAACTCAGTCGAGGGGTTCAAGAGAGGCCTGGATGTCTTCCTGGAGCAGAACAGTATTATATCATACAATTATTAGGTTCTGTAGAAGGACGTAGATCTGGGGATTTATTATGATGGAATATAGGCTGAACTGGATGGACAAATGTCTTTTTTCGGCCTTACTAACTATGTTACTATGTTACTATGTTTCTATGATTTGGATTACGAAATGTGGCCTGATTCCTGCACCTCAATATTAACCCAAATCATTTTTTTATTAGTAAATATGACCTCCTTAGTCCTGACTGCAAGACAGTATTATTGCAAATTATTTGAATTAAGAAATGAGCCCTGGTGCATGCACCAGAGTATTATCCCAAATGATTTGCATCATGAAATGAGGTCTGGTGCCTGCACTAGACTATTATCTCAAATGATTTGCATCATGAAATGAAGTCTGGTGCCTGCACCATACTATTCTCCTAAATGATTTGGATAATGAAATGAAGCCTGGTGCCTGCAACACGTTATTAGCACAAAAGATTTTATATTATGAATTGTGGGCTGGTGCTTGTATCAGAGTATTATCCCAAATAATTTTGATTATGATATGAGGCCTGGTGCCTACACTAAAGTATTATCCCAAACAATTTGGATTATGAAATGAGACCTGTGCCTTCACTAAAGTATTATCCCAAACAATTTGGATTATGAAATGAGGCCTGGTGCCTGTAACACAGTATTAGTATGAAGGATTTATATTATGATCTGTGGGCTGGTGCCTGCATCAGAGTATTATCCCAAACTATTTGCATCATGAAATGAGGTCTATATTAGCCCAAATGATTTTGATTAGTAATTGAGGCCTCCTGAGTCCTGACTGCAAGATAGTGTTAGCCCAAACAATTTGGATTATGAAATGGGGCCTAGTGCGTGCACCCCAATATTAGCAGAAACAATTTTTATTAGGAAATGTGGCCTCTTGAGTCCTGACTGCAACACAGTAATAGCCCAAATGATTTGGATTAGAAAATGGGGCCTGATTCCTGCACCCAAATGATTTTGATTAGTAAATGTGACCTCCTGAGTCCTGACTGCAACATAGTATTAGCATGAACTAGTTGATGCTGGAAGGTCGATTTAACACAGGACAGGATCCTATCTAACTATATGACAACTTGCAGCAGGAGCAGCCTCTCTGCACTGTTATACTGAGAAAATGACGCCTGCATAACACCATGTAAGCTTTTTATATAAAGAGGGACATGTGACTTTGGCAGTCAATGACAGAAGCGCTTGTGTTTGGATGTTGTGGATGGTTTCTGCGCCATGCTCCGGAATCTACTTACGTTAAGTTAATTAAAAAAAACACTTTGCCGCTTTGCTAACCCTATAACCATCACCTCCCCTCACAAACACCCCCCCACTCATCAAACAGCACCACTCTCCTGACCAAAGTCCTAACAAAAGCATTTGTGGAAACGCCATCATTTACCGAACTGTGTCTGAATTTTGCCGACTTTGAGGAAAAATGCTCAGAAATCCAAAGACGAATCCGAATGTGCTATGCTTGAGATTTTCTCCTAACAAGTTCGCTCATCTCTAATGAAGAGCAAGATTTCTCCATCTTCTCCACTGTGTAAGGCCAGTCTCACACGCCTGCATAACACCATGTAAGCTTTTTATATAAAGAGGGACATGTGACTTTGGCAGTCAATGACAGAAGCGCTTGTGTTTGGATGTTGTGGATGGTTTCTGCGCCATGCTCCGGAATCTACTTACGTTAAGTTAATTAAAAAAAACACTTTGCCGCTTTGCTAACCCTATAACCACCACCTCCCCTCACAAACACCCCCCCAGTCATCAAACAGCACCACTCTCCTGACCAAAGTCCTAACAAAAGCATTTGTGGAAACGCGATCATTTACCGAACTGTGTCTGAATTTTGCCGACTTTGAGGAAAAATGCTCAGAAATCCAAAGACGAATCCGAATGTGCTATGCTTGAGATTTTCTCCTAACAAGTTCGCTCATCTCTAATGAAGAGCAAGATTTCTCCATCTTCTCCACTGTGTAAGGCCAGTCTCACACGTCCAGATAATTCCGGTACCGGAAAAATCGGTACCGGAATTATCCGTGTCCGTGTGCCGGTGCGTTTCTGTGGCACATCAGTGTGGCACACGTGCGCCGCCCGTGTGCCCACTGGGTACCACACGCACCGTGCCGGAGACAGCGCTAAAGTTTAGCCCTGTCCCCTGCATCGTGCTGAAGCCGCGATTCATATCTTCTGTGCAGCAGTGTTTGCTGTACAGAAGATATGAATAATCCATTTTTTTTGTGGTTTTTCTTGTTTAAAATAAAGGTCCATGTCCCCACCCCCTGTGAGCCCCCCCGCTGTTCTGAAAATACTCACCCAGCTCCCTCGTTGGCTGTCGCTGCTTCCTGTCCTGGCCGCACCTTCTACTGTATGCGGTCACGTGGGGCCGCTCATTTACAGTAATGAATATGCGGCTCCACCCCTATGGGAGGTGGAGCCACATATTCATGACTGTAATCGGCGGCCCCACGTGACCGCATACAGCAGAAGGTGCAGCCAGGAGAGGAAGCACACGCTGCTGCACAGAAGATATGAATCGCGGCTTCAGCACCATGTGGGGGGGACAGCGCTTACTAAAGCCCTGTCTCCTGCACGGCACACGGACTGCACACGGACAACGTCCGTGTGCGGAACGTGTTTTACACGGATCCATTGACTTTAATGGGTCCGTGTAATACGTGCACTCCCACGAACACTGACATGTCTCCGTGTTTGGCACACGGAGACACGGTCCGCAAAAAATCAATGACATCTGCACAGATGCATTGATTTTAATGTGTCTACGTGTGTCAGTGGCTCCGGTACGTGAGGAAACTGTCACCTCACGTACCGAAGCCACTGACGTGTGAAACCGGCCTAAGTCGAGGGGAAATGTCATCAGAGTGCAGTCCGATGTTTTCCACGCACCCATAGGTGTGTGCCATTCAATTTGCGCTGTCAATTGCAGCATGGCGAGATGAGAAAAAAATGCTGATCAGCACTGCCCCATAGTATAACATTGGTCTGAGTGCTATCCGATAAAACATCCGATAGCACAGGGGTCCCCAACTCCAGTCCTCAAGGCCCACCAACATGTCATGTTTTCAGGATTTCCTTAGTCTTGCCCAGGTAATAATTGCATCACCTGTGCAATGCAAAGGAAATCCTGAAAACATGACCTGTTGGTGGGCCTTGAGGACTGGAGTTGGGGACCCCTGCGATAGCACACGTCCAATGTATACCCTCATGTGAGCGACCCCTTATACTGAATATTTTCTCACAAAGCTATGTATAAATCATCACCGCTCTCCCTGCTATATGACATGGTGCCTGCAGATTTGACTGCATTTTCCTGGTGATGATTTCCCTGTAACCTGAGATACATACAGTTTATATTAGTATTCAGCTTAGCAAGAAGAAACTGTAATAAAGAAGCAATAAACACATCTCACTTTGCATTGTTTTGGCAAGTGACCTTTCTATTGACTCTTCAGTCTAGTAACGTCATATGAAAACACCACAGTAATGTATTATTATTAACCTTTAATACTGCGGTATAGTGAAAGATGAAGGAATATGCCTGTTGGTGATCGTGAGATCTTTGCTATTCCCTGTGGCCCAGACTGTAAATCAAATCTCTCAGCTAGTACAATAAAGACAGCCTAAAGAAACAAACAGGAGTCACATTCAATCAGCGTCAGCCCGTAACCCAACAGAACTGGTGATCAATATTCATCAGCCTCACATTTCTATTGCTGGAGATGGTTAATAGGCTGATAACGCCATCCTCCTTGTAGCCAAATCTCATCAGGGAGAAGACAGCTGGAGCTAAGGGAGAAAACTTATCAGATCAGGCAGTAGGCAGTTTACCAGGCTAAAATTAACCTTGGACCATTCACATAAGGCACTAATTGTTTATGACTGCTAGATTCCTGCCGGTGGCAAAGGTTTATTGCTGTGCACATATCAACTAGATAGGAGATTTTGAGATGCTGTAAAAAAGCATAGACTTATTTAAGACAGAAAGCTATGGGAATAATACAATCTGATGTTTACCACACTGTACAAATATATTCAAGAGGAGGGCACAAAATGACTCCGAGGGCTATAAGAGAATGGTGCATACACAGGCACATTCTCTTCCTTGAGGTGATATTACGTATTCAAGTGAAAGCAATCCTGTAGACATTTCTGCAAATCATGCTTGCAGCTAACAATTTCTTTTGTGATTGTCTAGGACAGGTCTCTGCCATTGACTATCTGTTTGCTGATAGCATATAACTCTACCGTTAACCATTTATTTGCTGCAAGTCCTGGACTGATAATGCATAAAGCGTTTTTGTATATACAGTGCCTTGCGATAGTATTCGGCTCCTTGGAACTTTTCAACCTTTTCCCACATATCATGCTTCAAACATAAAGATACCAAATGTAAATTTTTGGTGAAGAATCAACAACAGGTAGAACACAATTGTGAAGTTGAACGAAATTTATTGGTTATTTTAAATTTTTGTGGAAATTCAAAAACTGAAAAGTGGGGCATGCAATATTATTCGGCCCCTTTTTTTCAGTGCAGCAAACTCACTCCAGAAGTTCATTGTGGATCTCTGAATGATCCAATGTTGTCCTAAATGCCTATTAATAGAGGCATTGATGTTACCAGTCCAGGTTGGCATAATCAATAAGGGCATAATCATAAGAACAATAATTCGTATATACACTCATGATCGGACCCAGGTTAATGAGACAGTGTACCAAGATGGTATTGAAGGCTGTAAAACATCTATCGGTAAAATAGTAAGGAAAGAAAGGGGTAAATGTAAATTTTTTATAAACGGAAAACAAATAAATAATACTTGGTGCACCAATAAACCTATGTTGGGAATTTTGAATTTATACCAATGTATACAGACCCCTGGTCACATTTGTGCTCTCCCAGAAGGAGTATTCTTAGTTTGTGGACATTGTACCTGCAGGTGGGTGAGCCCTGACGTAAGGGCTCATACTCACCTGCGATAAACTCGGATGAGTCTCGCATGTCAATACCCGGCACTGCACCCGGCACTCAGGAGCGGAGCATGCGGCTGCATGTATTTGTGACGCCCAGGAGACCGGGATACCCAGCACCGGACCAATGGAGTCTGTCTCTTGAGGGGGATGTCACGGGTGGCTTGACCCGGTGCTGTGGCCTCAGGCAATGCACAGTGTAAGGGGTATCATGAGGGGACAGGCACTTACTTGATCAGCAGCAGGTTCTCCCAGCGGTGACGATCCCGATCCTGGATAGATGGCTATTGTCCAAATGAAAGACTGAGGCACTGAAACGTTTAACCAGTTTACTTTAACATAAAAGGATTTACAACCAGTCCTGTCACCGGAGTCTGTATGGGAACTCTGAGTTACTTTGACCCTGCCGGGGTCTTCGCCTCTTATTGTGCGCAATTTCTGTGTGGCCCTGCTGCTGTATGTGAACTGGCTGCCGGCCCAATCTGTCCCCTCCGGGTCCTGGTTCGACGGGCAACCCGAGTCCTTTTATCGGTTTACCTCCTCTGGGAGTACCGCTGAACTCTGTGTCTGTTGCTGCGTCCGGCCCTAGTGAAGCTGATATCACCTCACGTTTTTCCGGTTGCTGTATTATATATAATGAATACAGCCACGGATCCGGTATCCGTCTTTGCGCCTGTTCTGGGTAGTGATTAATGCTACCCGGTTCTCACAATGTCCTTTTTCTCTATCCCTCTTCTCCTCAGGCCGGTGATTTAGGCCTGGTAACGGTCACAGGGCTGTTAGAGATTCAACTGTATGACCTCTCACTTTCAGCTCCTTGGCCCAACTGCCATTTCTTCTCTCAGACCAGAATGGATCAAGGGGAGTCTCTGGAGCTCCCCCTTCTGGCCGGAGGTGGTAGTGCAGTCTTGCTATTTTAGTATTTGTACTTACTGTCAGTAACTATTTTTGTGGCAAATACCCCTAGGGGTGCCACATTCCCCCTTAGTTAAGAACAGTACTCCGGGACTGTGGGACGATAACATTTTGAAATAACAATTAATATGTACAGAGTCTTAAAAATGAAAAGTTACAAAAACCACTCAAGGAAACAAAAATAGAGTTCTGTAAAAAGTCACTTCAAATAGCGTCCATTAATACAGTTCTATCCTTGAAGGTATTAGGAAAGGCACTGTACTTAGTGTCCAGGAATTTAGTTCCATTTTTCCAACGGAGTTATCAATATAAAGTCTAAAGAAAGTTCAAAAAGAGCAAAAAGCAAAGTTCAAAAAGCAGTCTTTCCGGGGCTTTGATTTAGTGCCTCCGGGCTGATAAAAAGTTCAAGAATATGCAAGAAGTTCATACAGACAAGTCTCTGCAGGCACTGGGCTTAAATGTTGCAGACTGATAACAATGACTATACTACATTTTCTGTTTAACTATATACGGCATAACATATATACAATTCACATTATGAGCTTTATAGTTGGTAATCTGCATACCTGGCCGGTAATTGACCCTGGGTACTACGCTGTGATCTACGTAATAGCGGTGTCTCTTCATGTGGTGTACTACTGTCTACTGCGGATGTAGTATCTGCCCACTCTGCTAAAGATAATTCGACGACTATGGAGTTGGCAAGTCCACCGTGAATGGGATTACTCTGACCAGGAATCTGTTCTTCCTGGCCTGGAACCTCCTGTAGTACGGGGTCAGCCTCTTCCTGTCTTGGGACTTCTGGTATTGGGTTCGGTGTTGGGTAAAAGGCCACCATGGGAACCACTACTGCACCATGGTATGTTAGTAGGGTTTTGGGAAAGTCTCCTATACAGGTGTGATACACTTCCTCTTCTTTTTCCTTTACTGGTTGAACCTGTATGGGTTGAATAACTTCTGGTTCTGGCTGGACAACGTCTGGCTCTTTCAATGCTTCCGGACATAATTTAAGATTGTCTCTTGACACTAGTACAGATGTTAAGCCTCCGTTTTTGCTAATGAGACACATTTTAGGATTATCCACTCTTGTTGGTAAAACTGTGTAGGGTACGGCTTCCCACTGATTGTCCAGTTTATTGGTTCGACGATTTCTCTTGAGCACTTGGTCACCCGGTCTTAATGGGGTCGCTAGAGCATTCTGGTTGAAAGTTCGCTCTTGTCTTTCTCTAGTTTGCTGAAGGCTTCTTTCCACACTCTCTTGCACTTGGCGATACTGCTTTTGCCGTATGATATCCCAATTGGAGTCTTGAACTTCTGCGTCTGGTTTCAGAATTCCCATTTCTAGATCGATTGGTAATTGGCCGGGTCTTGCACGCATAAGGTAAGCTGGGGTGCAGTTGGTGGAGCTCACCGGGACATGATTATACAGATCCACCAAGTCAGGCAATTTCTCTGGCCATTGATTCCTTTCTGTCTCAGGTAAAGTCTTTAGTAGGTCTATTACAATATGGTTCATCTTCTCGCATAAGCCGTTTGTTTGTGGATGATAGGCCGTCGTCCGGATCTTTTTGCAACCATACATATTACAGAATTCTCTGAAGATCTCTGATTCAAAGGCTGTGCCTTGGTCGGTGAGAACCTGTTCCGGATATCCATGGGGTCTACAAAAGTACGTTTGGAACGCTTTGGCTGCTGTTTTTGCTGTCAGATCTTTTACGGGTACTACTACCAAGAAGCGTGAATAATGGTCCACGATGGTCAAGGCATAGACATAGCCGGACCGGCTTGGTATTAACTTCACGTGGTCTATGGCTACAAGTTCAAGTGGTTGTTTGGTGATTATGGGCTGCAGTGGTGCTCTTTGGTTCTTTTGATCGTTTCTTCTGAGGTTGCACGGGCCACAATTTCTGCACCACTGTTCGATTGATTTTCTCATCCCGACCCAATAAAATCTTTCTCTTAGAAGTACTTCTAACTTTTTCCAACCGAAGTGACCAGCACCATTATGGTAAGCTTCGAGGACCATCTTCACATCTTGTTTAGGCACGATAATCTGCCAAA
This sequence comes from Ranitomeya imitator, assembly GCF_032444005.1. Lineage (NCBI taxonomy): Eukaryota > Metazoa > Chordata > Amphibia > Anura > Dendrobatidae > Ranitomeya > Ranitomeya imitator. The sequence continues at coordinate 150,255,184 of NC_091284.1, read as the reverse complement.
CCAATTCATGTGTTTTCGGATTGGTGTACCTTCTACAGAGCTTCCCTTGATACAGGAACATTTTGCCTCTCTCTTTCCAGAGTTGATGCGTCTCTTCTGGGGCATCCTCATCGGGATATGCACTTTGCTCAGTCAACAGTTCCTTCACCAACTTCACAGCTGGATTGCTGTCTTGGGTGTCAGCCCATCTATGGTGTGCTAACGGATTAAAATTCACCTCTTGTTGTTTCTGATAGGTACTTGACTGATGATGTTTTGCCTTGGGACGATGGAAGGCTGGTAGTTCAATTTCTTCAAGCTCCCCCGTTTCCTCTTCTACATCTCTCAAGTGTGGCATCCGGGATAGGGCATCGGCATTTCCATTCTTGCGACCTGCTCGATACTTGATTATGAAGTTGTAATTAGATAACCGGGCTATCCATCGCTGTTCTAACGCACCTAATTTGGCTGTGTCCAGGTGGGTCAACGGATTGTTGTCAGTATAGACAATAAATTCTGCAGCGGCCAGATAGTGTTTGAAACGCTCCGTCACAGCCCAAACTACTGCCAGTAGTTCCAATTTGAAGGAGCTGTAATTTTCTGAATTTCTTTCAGTAGGCCGGAGCTTTCTACTTGCAAAGGCGATGACTTTCTCCCGACCTTCTTGCTTTTGTGACAGCACCGCTCCTAGTCCCACATTACTGGCATCGGTATAGAGGATGAAAGGTTGATGGTAATCTGGGTATGCCAGAACCTCTTCTCCGGTTAGTGCCTTCTTTAGTTGTTCAAAGGAGTCTTCCCTTTCGTCGTTCCACTGAAAAGGAGGGTTTCGGTTTGAAGGTTTCTTCGTCTGCCCTACCAAGGTGTCTTGCAAGGGTGCTGCCAACTTGGTAAATCCTTTTATAAATCTGCGATAGTAACCCACCAATCCCAGGAATTGTCTCACTTCTTTTGCGCTGGTAGGTCTTGGCCAATCCCTTATGGCGCTTATTTTCTCGGGATCTGGTGCTACTCCCTCCGAACTCACGATGTGTCCCAGGTACTGTACCTTTGGCTTGAGAAGGTGACATTTGGATGGCTTGACTTTCATGCCATACCTGGATAAGGCTTCGAACACTTCTGCCAGGTCTATTAAGTGTTGTTCGTAAGTCTTTGAGTAGATGATCACATCATCTAGGTACAGGAGGATGGTCTCGAAGTTCTTGTGTCCGAGGCAGCATTCCATCAGCCGCTGGAAGGTACCGGATGCGTTGCAGAGTCCGAACGGCATGCGATTAAATTCACATAGACCCATTGGTGTGGTGAATGCCGTCTTTTCCTTATCTCTCTCAGCCACAGGGACTTGCCAATACCCGCTTGTTAAGTCTAAGGTGGAAAAATAATTAGCAGATTTCAAAGCAGTTAAGGACTCTTCTATCCTAGGCAAGGGGTAGGCGTCTTTATGGGTGATGTTATTAATCTTCCGGTAGTCTACGCACATTCTCATGGTTCCGTCCTTTTTTTTGACAATCACTAGAGGGGCCGCCCAGGGGCTACAGCTGTCTCTTATTACCCCGGCCTGTTTCATTTCCCTCAGCATATCTTTTGCACATTGATAGTGAGCGGGCGGTATGGGTCTATATCTTTCTTTTATTGGGGGATGGTCACCTGTGGGGATTGTGTGTTCTACCCCTTCTATCCGTCCGAAGTCCAATGGGTGTTTACTGAAGACTTGTTCATATTCCGTCACTAGCCTATACACCCCTTGTTTTTGATGGGTAGGTGTTGAATTTATGCCCACGTGTAGCTGTTGGCACCAATCCTCCATTTCTCCATCTGAGCCATTGCCTTCCACCTGACAGGTTGGTTCTAAGGGCTCAATGGTTGTGATGGCATTGTTGTCAACAGTATATAGCTTTGCCATTGTAGCATACCTTGGCAAAGTGACCTCTTCCTCTCCACAGTTCAAAAGTCGTACCGGCACTCGTCCCCGGTGTACCTCGACTATCCCTCGTGCTGTGAGTATAGTGGGCCTGCTGTCGGTGTACACTGGTTCTATTAAGGCTTGATAATCTCGTCCCTTAGTACCAATGGCTGCTCTACACCATACCAGCATTTCTGTTTTTGGTGGGATTACAATAGACGTTGGATCACTTACCCTCACACTGCCGATTTCTCCACCTGCAACTTCTACCTGTTGCCTTAACATCAATACTTTTATTTCCCTCCGGAGAACTCTCTGCTGGCAGGATTGGGCAGTTTCAGCAATTTGCTGTAAGACAGAAATGACTTCGGAAAAGCAGTTCTCTAACACATTCATTCCTATCAATACAGTTGGTTCACAGTTCCGCCGGTCAACATCAACAACAATTATACCCTGTTTCTTCAGTTCTACTTTACCAATCTTTATGGTCATCTCCCTGAATCCTAGTTTCGGTACCAACTTACCATTACTGGCCCATATATCTAGTTCAACATCAGAGGGCCCTTTATCAATATCTGCATCAGCCCAGTACCTCTTATAAAGGATATACGGTATAGATGAAATCTGGGAACCTGTGTCCAGCAAAGCGTTGAGGGGAATTCCGTCCAGCACGATAGGGATAATGGGTCGTCCTCCGATGTACCTGTCGTGCCAGGGTGTTGGGCCTTGAAAGTTCATTCCTGCGAAGCGGCCCGCATTCCCAGGGGATTCCCGTTTAAATCACAATCTCGTGCAAAGTGGCCCGGCTGCTGGCAACGGCGGCAAATGGGCTGTCCATCCGGTTGGTAGCGGTCGCGGGGTCGTCCTCTCCATGTCGGGTATCTCCGGGGTCTCATCCATGGAACATCCTCTCTACAGTTTGCCAACTCCATCTTGTGTCCTCTCATCTCCTGCATGGTTTTAGCCATTGAAGCAACAACATCAGCTAAAGAGTCAAGCTTTTGTTGAAGAGCCTCATTAGTACTGGGCCCCAGGGGCTTAGCAATGGCCCCAGACATAGCTGATGTCACTGGCACTCCCTGTTGTTGAGGTGCCTCTGCCATGGGTTGCGCAGGATCCTGATCCCGAGGTGCCTCTGCCAGCTGGAGACGTATAGCGCTCTCCTTTAATTGGGCAAATGTCAATTCAGGGTTCTTAAAAACAAGCATGCTCACATGCCCCCGGTGAGAAGGGGTGTAGAGTCCCTCAATAAATTGATCTCTTAGCAGTTTATCCGCTCCGGTGTTAAAAATGGGTTCAGCCAGTGTAAGTGATTTAAGGGCTTCCTGCAGGTTTAAGGCAAAGTCTCTCACGCCCTCATTAGCTTTTTGTTTGCAATTAAAGAATCGTATTTTAGCTTTGCTGCTGGCCGTGGTTTCAAATGTAGCTTTTAATCCAGCAAATATGCGTTCAACAGTGCCTTTTAGATCAGCTGCCCATGCTGTGACTTCTCGCTTAGCATGGCCACTTAACTGCATCATCAGGAGACTAACACGCTGAACTTCACCCACAGGGAACATGTCAAAATGGGCCAGCATCTTTTCTCTGAAATCGTCAAGGGTATTAGGCTCACCTTCATACATTGGAAGCCATGGGCCACCCGGGGTATATGGCATCAGCACCGGCATGATGGGCGCCACTCCTTGCACCGCTGCGCTGCCGGACTCTCTATTGACACTCTGTCTTTCAGCTGCATTAGCGTTGCCGGGTGCTGCGGCGTCTCCGTGCTGCGACATACTGTGCCCCCTTAGTTAATCCGGACCCTTCTGGTCCTCCGCTTCCGTCGGGATAGTGTAGATTCGTTCCGCTGTGCAGCAGGATTGATTTTCCCCTTACTCTGATGTCAGAGCGCTCAGCTTGGTGCCGCCCACAATGACACGCCCCCTGCTGCTCCCACCCACCGCGCTCTGTAATGGCGGATTCTGAAGTTTTTCAGTTAGACTGGGGCTCAGGTGATGGCGTAGCTCAATTAACAGTCTCGTGCCTAACGGTTATGAAGTGATTACCTCAGGGGATGGCGGCCATCTTTACTCCATTATAACCAATGGGGAAAAGTCACTTTCAATAGTTTTCAATGGGGAATGGATTTTTCTTTAATAAAGTCAATTTTCAAGATTTTTCATCCCAGTTTTCACAGTTTTGGGCTCCAATCACGGCACACAATACCCGGTATACGGGCTGGCTAGATCCTGTTCGTGACGCCAATTGTGACGCCCAGGAGACCGGGATACCCAGCACTGGACCAATGGAGTCTGTCTCTTGAGGGGGATGTCACGGGTGGCTTGACCCGGTGCTGTGGCCTCAGGCAATGCACAGTTTAAGGGGTATCATGAGGGGACAGGCACTTACTTGATCAGCAGCAGGTTCTCCCAGCGGTGACGATCCCGATCCTGGATAGATGGCTATTGTCCAAATGAAAGACTGAGGCACTGAAACGTTTAACCAGTTTACTTTAACATAAAAGGATTTACAACCAGTCCTGTCACCGGAGTCTGTATGGGAACTCTGAGTTACTTTGACCCTGCCGGGGTCTTCGCCTCTTATTGTGCGCAATTTCTGTGTGGCCCTGCTGCTGTATGTGAACTGGCTGCCGGCCCAATCTGTCCCCTCCGGGTCCTGGTTCGACGGGCAACCCGAGTCCTTTTATCGGTTTACCTCCTCTGGGAGTACCGCTGAACTCTGTGTCTGTTGCTGCGTCCGGCCCTAGTGAAGCTGATATCACCTCACGTTTTTCCGGTTGCTGTATTATATATAATGAATACAGCCACGGATCCGGTATCCGTCTTTGCGCCTGTTCTGGGTAGTGATTAATGCTACCCGGTTCTCACAATGTCCTTTTTCTCTATCCCTCTTCTCCTCAGGCCGGTGATTTAGGCCTGGTAACGGTCCCAGGGCTGTTAGAGATTCAACTGTATGACCTCTCACTTTCAGCTCCTTGGCCCAACTGCCATTTCTTCTCTCAGACCAGAATGGATCAAGGGGAGTCTCTGGAGCTCCCCCTTCTGGCCGGAGGTGGTAGTGCAGTCTTGCTATTTTAGTATTTGTACTTACTGTCAGTAACTATTTTTGTGGCAAATACCCCTAGGGGTACCACATATTGCTATGGGGCCGCACGCTCCGATCTGAGTGCCGGGTGCAGTGCCGGGTGCAGTGCCGGGCATTGACGTGCAAGACTCATCCGAGTTTATCGCAGGCGAGTATGAGCCCAAAGAGGGGTTTACATTCTTGCCAAAATAACACCAGCCACTTTCATAGTACCTCATAGTAAAATAGACACAGCAGCAGTCCCAATTCACACCTTGTATAGAAGGGCTGCAGACAATAAGCCCCGTCCAAATGGTAGGCCACATTTAGTAGAAATGAGGATAATAAAATATTCGGTAGTATGCTAACATACCCCTTCATAACACAAAAGTGGGATAAGTTAGTGGAAGCTGCCTGGATGATCAGATTTTCCAGGTTCTTGAGGTTCTTAATGAGACTAATACAATACAATACAATACAGAGACAATTAATCATAGTTACTAACCAGCTTACTATAGTTCTAGATTACCTGACAGCAAAAGAAGGGGGAATGTGTCAAATAATTGGACCCACCTGTTGCAACTTTATTGATCCTGCTGGCAATCTCCAGGTCAGGGCCAGTATAAACAAAATAGGTGAATGTAAAGATAAAAATGTAAATGTAAAAATGTTAAAGCAACACAGTGTAAACAGAGACTCCTGTAGGGGTAACACATTCTTCTTTTTGAATCCAGCCAACTGGTTTAATGGGCTAGCAGGATGGATTTATGGTATTGTACAGACTAACATGCAAATTTTATTGTTTTGCTTATTGCTCTACTTTGCCGTAAAAGCGCTGATATATGTACTACCTAAGTTATTGAATAGTGTATGTGTAAAAAAAGAATTTAAGGCTGAACCTTCTAGAGTGTATCATAGACCCCAGATAACCACTGCTGACAGGGGAAGCGAGTGTCCACACTGAGGGTGGATGGGTGAAGCAGGTAGGAAGCCCCTTATGGGTACTAGACCTATGAGACAGTAGCTTCTTTTTGGACACCAACTGACCCTGTGGCAAAAGGTTATACCATTTACAAAAGGGGGAAATTGATATAGATGGGTTAATGTTTTTTCTTCTTTTGCTGGAATTTGTTCTTATGTTGTTGTAGCCTTATAGTCTCTGATTCAAGGACTTTAGGCCATGTTCACACGATCCTTTTTTTCATGCGGAATTGCCGCGATTTTCCCGCTGCGGGTCCGCAGCTGTTTTCCATGCAGGGTACATTACATTGTACCCTATGGAAAACAGGAACTGCTGTGCCCACAATGCGGAAAATAAAAAAAAAAAACGCGCTGAATAGCTGCGGGAAAAAAGAAGTACCATGTCACTTCTTTTTTCGGAGCCGCAGCGGTTCTGCACCCATTGACCTCCATTGTGAGGTCAAACCCGCAGTAAAACCCGCAGATGAAAAAAATATCTGCGGGTTTTACTGCGGTTTGTGGTGCCGAACCGCTGCAGCAGGAAGTGCGGGGAAGCGGGCGGAAGTGCGTGGGCGGAGTGTGGCTGCCCCCTCGTGCTCCGATCCTGCCTCCCCGTGCTCCAATCCCACCGCCCCGTGCTCCGATGCCCCCCCAGTGCTCCGATGCCCCCCCGTGCCCTAATCTCCCCCCCTTATACTTACCCGGCGTCCCGGTGTCCGTCCGGCCGTCTTCTCCCTGGGCGCCGCCATCTTGCAAAATGGCGGGCGCATGCGCAGTGCGCCCGCCGAATCTGCCGGCCGGCAGATTCGTTCCAAAGTGCATTTTGATCACTGAGATATAACCTCTCAGTGATCAAAATAAAAAAAAATAGTAAATGACACCCCCCCCCCTTTGTCACCCCCATAGGTAGGGACAATAAAAAAAAATTAAGAATTTTTTTTTCCACTAAGGTTAGAATAGGGTTAGGGGTAGGGTTAGGGGTAGGGTTAGGGTTAGGGGTAGGGGTAGGGTTAGGGATAGGGGTAGGGGTAGGGTTAGGGGTAGGGTTAGGGGTAGGGTTAGGGGTAGGGGTAGGGTTAGGGTTAGGGGTAGGGTTAGGGGTAGGGTTAGGGGTAGGGTTAGGGGTAGGGTTAGGGTTAGGGGTACGGTTAGGGGTAGGGTTAGGGTATTTTCAGCCATTTTAACTGCATAGAAAACTGCATAAAAAAAAGGATCAAAAAAAGGATCAAAAAAAGGATCAAAAAACGCATCAAAAAAGGACAAAAAAAGGACCAAAAAAAGGACCTGCGTTTTCTGCCAAGAGCTGCAGTTTTTTAAAAAACAGTCCTGAAAAAAAAAGGATGGAAATCAGGAACGTGTGAACATACCCTTATACTTCTTGTCTCATATGAAGCAAGAACATGTTCTAGCTGCATGGTAAATAAAGGTCATCATGACCTGGGTAACAGGCCGCTATAAGAGTTACATTGAGTTACGTGGCTGTAAATGGTATAAAATACTGCTTCTTGTTTGAATAAAGCATAAAAGTGACTTGCTCACAACCCGTGTGCATACTTTTCTCCGAGCGCTTGTTATCTGTGGGCATAACCTCTCTGGTGATCTGGCATATCTGACTTTGGGTCAGAACGAAAACAGCTACTACATGTTCATCACCCTTGATGGTTATTATCATTATCTTGTCATGCCCTCCAGACTACACAATGCATTGATTGTGTTCCTGCACTTCATGAACTAATTTTTTTGTGATGTCCTGTACCAAGATGTCCTAGTGACAACGACTTCTACATTTTTCATGTCTGCTCCATTATGAAGAGACTGTTACAAAACCATCTCTATGCTAAGCTGTAAAAGTGAATGACACAGGAAAGGAAGATCAAGAATTACCTCTGCTGCAGAGGATAGGTTCATCAGAGTTTCTAGCCTAAGAATCTGCAAAATGACAGAACTTGAGATAACATCCCTCACAACTGATGCATAGACATGAAGTAGCAGATTCATCTCAACATCAATTGTCCAGAGGACACAGTAATAACCTTCATATTTGAATTGTTGCAAAGATGTTACTACTGAGGACTGTAAACAAGAAGAGATTTATTTTAGCGAAGGAGCACAAAAACTGGACTTCATATCAATAGAAATCTGTACAGTTTTCTATATTTGTGGAGCTCACTGTAAAGCACTGAAGGCGAGGTGTGGGGGTGCTTTGCTGGTGATGATGTTGATTTATTTAAAATTCAAGGCACACTTACTGTGCATGATTATCATATCATTCTGCAATAATATGTCATCCCATCAAATTGGCTCTTAGCGGAACCACTATTTGTGTTGCAACAGGACAACGATCCAAGATAAACATAAAGTATATACAGGGCCAGCATTAAGGGGGTCTGGACAATTGACCAGGGCCCCTACTTCCCCAGGGGCCAAACAGCATCTACAGCAGAATTTACATTGATATGTATGTATGTGCTCTGTGTATACATGTGTGCGTGATATGTATATGTAGGTGCTCTGTGTATGCATGTATCTGTATGTATGTGCTCCATGTGTGTGCTATGTGTATGTATATGCTCTGAGTATGCATGTATCTGTATATATGTGCTCCATGTATGCATGTGTCTGTATGTAGGCGCTCCATGTATGCATGTGTCTGTACGCAGGTGCTCCGTGTATGCTTATGTTTGTATGTAGGTGTTCCATGTAGGTCTATATCTACATGTAGGTGCTCTACATATGTATGTGTCTGTATGTATGTATGTGATGTCTGTATTCATATATGCGAGTATGTGCTCTGTCATTGTTTTTTAGCAGCACATCACCCTGTGTAAACTGCCAATGTGATGTTGATAATATGATACTACAGTGCTGTGCAATTGAGTTGAGTATGTCACCACGGAACAGACAGACCAACTGTTGAGGGGAATTTATTAACAGGAGTAAGATTCTCCTTGCAGGGAGTAAACAGGGGGTTAATAGAGATAATGTAAACAGTAAACAATTAAGCGGAATCAAAACGGTTAACGAATATTCTTGTAGCTTATCAGTCCAGGGCGGTCCTGACTGGAAGGTCCTTATTCCAACGTGGGTACAGTCACCAGGAGCCCTTGAAGATCCTGAAGTCTCTCCTCTGTCTCCTAGGAATTGGAGACTCCGGGGTTAAGTCTTTTCTCCCAGTGAAGCTGGAAGCAGGAAGTAACACAGCCACTCTGCTGCGAGTCTCTGTATATTAGGCTGGCAGTCTCTCTCTGCAGCAGCAATGTTACACACACACTTTTTGCAGTTTACTTTGTCACACTCAGGGGTCATGGCTTGTCAGTGCGGTCACCGGGGCTGAGCGCTCAGGTCGCTGTAAGGGGATACATCTTCTCTGATTACGGAGGCTTCCAAGTCCACACTCTCACATCCAGCCTTCACTACGGCTGGTATCTCAGCCTCAGTGCCCTCACGGGGAGAACTCTCTTTCGGGGAGCGCGGCGCTGCAGCCTGCTCTCTCTGGCCACGCTGTCCCCTCTGTCCCACGCGCTCTGCTTTCCCGCTATTTTCTGACCACACCCCTCTCTCTTCCTCTCTGCCCCCAGCAGTCACATGGTCCCTTCTGTCCAGGGCAAAAAAGTCTCCCCCCCAACAACCCAGCTGTCTGACTAAGTGGTTCCAGGTAAGGAGCAGGGAATGCAACCTCCTTACATTGCATAGGGACAGATTGATATATTAGTGATCGTTCTATGCCCATAATTCACCATCAGCCTCTGTAAAGAAGCCAGCAAACAAGCACCAAGCAACTTCAATATTGTTGATCACGCTCATTCAATGACCTAAACGCGGCTCATGTAAATGCAACCTAAATGTTTCTTTGTGATGGTGTAATATAAAAGCATTTGGAACCCCACTTTAAGCTTTTGCCCAGGGCTCCAATATATCTAAAACCGGCCCAGAGGATATAGAAGGGCTAAGTGACTGAAAGGAGAGGGATGAGGAGCTGTGTTTGATGGCACAACCTATACAATCACCCAACCTGAACCCAATTGTGGTGGGTTGGGGTGGGTTGGACTGCATAATCAAGGCACCGCGTTCAACTGGTGATCAGCACCCCTCTGAACTCTGATGAAGCTGCTTGAGAGAATGCCAATGGTGTATAAAGCTGTCATCAGAGTAAAAATAGGGATACTTCTAAAGGAAACCTGTCAGCAGGATTGTGCACAGTAACCTGGAGGGTGATGCTCTGATTAGGTATTCATAATGCAGACTGCTGAGAGGTCACTGATCGGTCACTGACCTGCCCCCTAGTTTACATAATGAATGTAATTAAAAAAAAATCTGCAGGCGGGTGCCAGCTGATCTTTTTTTTTCTAGCTGAATAACATCAAGAACATGTATTATTGGGACATGAAACATGTGATTATGTTGCAGAAAGTTTATTTTTAAGTATGTACATATATTCATTATGTAAACTAGAGGGCAGGTCAGTGAGGGATCAGTGACCTGGAAATAAAGATTTAACAACAACCACAAGACTGATGTAATGTGCTGCTGCAGTGCAGTATAGAGCAACCTCCACCAGGGGGTGCTGGTTAAGAGAAAGAGGTTGTACACACAGCGCAGCAACACTGAACAACAACACAGGTGTCACAGGTAATGAAAGAGACGTGAGACAAGCCAAGGTCATACACAGAGATAGCAGCGCAGTACAGAAGGGGCGAGCAGAGAATAATCGGGGACAAGCAAGACGTCAGAACCTACCGGGAACGTGGTAACCATAACGTGAGACGTAAGACGGAGTCGGGGTACAGGTCAAAGGTCAGAACAAGTCATAAACGGGTGCAGGCAGTCATAGGCAAACAGGTACTCTATTACAGGGAAAATTATTATTATTATTATTATTATTATTTATTATTATAGCGCCATTTATTCCATGGCGCTTTACATGTGAGGAGGGGTATACATAATAAAACAAGTACAATAATCTTGAAAAATACAAGTCACAACTGGTACAGGAGGAGAGAGGACCCTGCCCGCGAGGGCTCACAATCTACAAGGGAAAAGGTCAGGAGCTCAAACAGTGCAGGCATGAACTATCGCTGACACTGGTCCACAGGCTGCAGAGGACTTAAATAGCTCAGCCAGCTTCAGAGTGAGGCAGAAAGGATTAACTCCCACATGACCAGTCCAGAGACAGGAGAGCTGAACATAATCTCAGAACTGGATCATGACAACTGATTTTATAAACCAAGGTATCATTATAATCAGTATAACGGCACTGACCTGACACTGTCTGTAGATTACTATGAACAATCCTGCTGAAAGGTTCCTTTAAGTATATATGGTTTAACACATTTTCTGGTTTCTTTTACATTTGTTTCTTTACTCTTTGTTTTTATATGTGTTTCTTATTGGTTTTATTGCCTTCAGTGTGAATCTACCACATATGCCAATAAGATCAAAGAAAACTATTGCATGAGCAAGTGTGTCCAAACTTTTGTCCAGTACTTTATCTTTTCCATTAAACTGCCAAAAAAAAGCAGAAAAAGACAAAGCAAAAATTGAAAAATAAGAAACAAATATGTGAAAGATGAAAAAGCTGTTAAAATGCCTAGCCACTATCTCTTTAATTTATTTTCAGCTTGGAAATGAAGTACATTAAATTAAGTGTTGATGAAAATGCCTGTGTAATTTGATCTCCCTATGGGACCCACAAAGCAGATGCTTGGTTTTAAATGAAAGATTTAGAAAAGATAAAATCAAATATGATGATCAAATACTCTTTGCTAAATTCATTATTGAATGTAGGAAAGATTTCCCTGGAATTTAATCTGGGTTTAATAAGTTTTATCTTCTATATATTGTACATTTGTAGGTTTCTTTTCTAGGTATATTTTAATGGAGGCAAAAGTTAATCATGAGCATCTGAGTTTATCTCATTATAGGCTTCTAATTCACACCTTCAGGTTGCTGATATTTTGTTTTATTATTTATATGCAGCCTAATGTGCGCACAACGTCCCCTTTAGGCAGGTTCTCAATAAAACCTTTGTGGCTTGTTTGTTTGATTTAATTTTCTTTATTTTCTTTTAGTACTTAGGGCTCATGCTCCGTTGCGATGAAATCGGACGAATTCAACCCGATAAAAAAAAAAATCGGATTGAATTCGGACCAATGTTAATCTATAATTGTGTACTCATCTGCGTTTTTTTTTCCAGCTCTGATCGGATCACGATTGGGCTGGAAAAAAATCACAGCATGCTGTGAATGTAATCAGAAAACAGATTGCATCCCGTAATAGAAGTCAATGGGTGCGATAAAAAATCACATAGCACTAGCATGGTGCGAGTTCTGTGCGATTTTTATGCACCGGTGTCGTTTGAAAAGCCAGTAATTCATATACGGGTACAGTAAAATCACACTGACAGGTTATAATATAAAAGATAGATTACACATATACAGTGGGGCCACTATGTAGCTTCAGTGACAACCACCGACGTCACTGAGCATGAGCAGACCCACATCCTGACCTGAGGTGAACTTGGCAGCGTGGGAAAGAGTTCAGAAACGTTCCCACACTAGAGTTCATGTCCGGTCAGGCGGGGAGGCTGCACAGGCAGTTTTTCATTCATTACACAGTGGTTTACAGTAGGGGCGCTAGCATTAGCACCGTTCCCGGTTGTAAACTATTTAACCCCTTGAGATGGATTACAGTGTGGGACTTGACTGTACGGCGGACAGGTATGGGATATTGTTGCTTTTTTATTTTGGATTTTTTACAAGAGAACGAGGGCTTTGCTTGGATTGAGAGTGTAATAAAGATGGAAAACCTGTGCGTTTAATTATTTAATTAAAAGACTTTATTCTTAATGTGTGTGTCTTTTTTTTAACCCTTTCATACTATAGGATTAACAATGGATAGGTGTTATACTGACACCTCTCCATTTTTAACCAGGCTTAATGTCACCTTACAATAGAAAGGTGACATTAACCCATTATTATTTCCCCATATGCCACCACTACAGGGCAATGGGAAGAGAGAGGCTAAGCGCCAGAATTGGCGCATCTTACATATGCACCTTTCTGGGGTGGCTGGGGCAGATGTTTTTAGCCGGGGGGCAATAACCATTGTCCCTCCCTAGGCTATTAATATCTGTTTCTCTATGTAAATGCTCACGTTAAAATCGCATTGCAGTCTGATAGCAATCGCACTGCATTCAGATTCAAATCGTGTGCTAGGTGTGAAAATTCAGATTGTACTCTGTTGTGAATTCTGCTCTTGGGCTCCCTCCGGTGGTTGTTGATGGTAATGCAGTTATTCCTGAGCAGCAGTCTTGGACAGGTGTTCCTGCTAATTGCAATTCTGACTGGGGTATTTAGCTGTGCAGGAGTCAATGTTCCTTTGGAAGTGTTGGTCCTCTGCCTGGCCTCTCCTGCTTGCTGCCAATTCAGCTAAGATAAGTGTTTGCTTCATTTTTTTAGACACACTGCTGTGTGTTTATTTTCTGTGCGTATCTTGTTTCTATTTTGTTCCTGCTAGACTGTGCCTGATGTTTTTCTCAGTCTAGTTGGACTCGCTGGAGTCGCAGATATACTCTCCACATCTTTAGTTAGGTGGTGGAGTTTTTCTATTTTTCTGCTGTGGATATTTTGTAGTGTTTTATGCTGACCGCATAGTATCCTGTACTACCCTTTCCTATCTAGGTAGAAGTGGCCTCCTTTGCTTATCCCTGTTTTCTGTCTGCGTGTGTCTTTTCCTCTCCTACTCACAGTCATTATTTGTGGGGGGCTATCTATCCTTTGGGGATCTACTCTGAGGCAAGAGAGTTTTCCTATTTCCATCTTTAGGGATATTTAGTCCTTAGGCTGTGTCGAGGTGTCTAGGTCTGGTTAGGCACACCCCACGGCTACTTCTAGTTGCGGTGATAGGTTCAGGGTTTGCGGTCAGTAAAGTTACCACTGCTCCAGCGAAGGTCATTTCATGCTGCTCCAAGGCCACCTGATCATAACAGTACTACTGGCCAACAATGAGTTAATTGCATCTCAGAAGAGGGGAGGAAAGATTCCTGTTTCCCAGAGGATGTCTGTTATCTGGGTTGTTTGTGACCGATTCTCTAAGATGGTTCATTTGGTGCCTTTGCCTAAATTGCCTTCTTCTTCTGATTTGGTTCCGTTGTTTTTTCACCATGTGGTCCGTTTGCATGGTATTCCTGAGAATATTGTGTCCGACAGAGGTTCCCAGTTTGTTTCTAGGTTTTGGCGGGCCTTTTGTGCTAGGCTGGGCATTAATTAGTCTTTTTCTTCTGCATTTCATCCTCAGACAAATGGCCAGACCGAGCGTACTAATCAGACTTTGGAGACTTATTTGAGATGCTTTGTGTCTGCTGATCAGGATGATTGGGTGGCTTTTTTGCCATTGGCCGAGTTTGCCCTTAATAATCGGGCTAGTTTGGCTACTTTGGTTTCGCCTTTTTTTTGTAATTTTGGTTTTCATCCTCGTTTTTCTTCTAGGCAGGTTTAGTCATCTGACTTTCCTGGTGTGGATTCTGTGGTTGACAGGTTGCAGCAGATTTGGGCTCAGGTGGTGGACAATTTGGTGTTGTCTCAGGAGGAGGCTCAACGTTTTGCCAACCGACGTCGCTGTGTTGGTTCCCGGCTTCGGGTTGGGGATCTGGTTTGGTTATCTTCCCGTCATGTTCCTATGAAGGTTTCTTCTCCTAAGTTTAAGCCTTGGTTTATTGGTCCTTATAGGATTTCTGAGATTATTAATCCGGTGTATTTTCGTCTGGCGCTTCCGGCCTCTTTTGCTATCCATAATGTCTTCCATAGATCTTTGTTGCGGAAATATGTGGAGCCCGTTGTTCCCTCTGTTGATCCTCCGGCCCCTGTGTTGGTCGATGGGGAGTTAGAATATGTGGTTGAGAAGATTTTAGATTCTCGTTTTTCGAGGCGGAAGCTTCAGTACCTTGTCAAATGGAAGGGTTATGGCCAGGAGGATAATTCTTGGGTTTCGGCCTCTGATGTCCATGCCGCTGATTTGGTTCGTGCCTTTCATCTTGCTTGTCCTGACCGGCCTGGGGGCTCTGGTGAGGGTTCGGTGACCCCTCCTCAAGGGGGGGGGGTACTGTTGTGAATTCTGCTTTTGGGTCCCTCCGGTGGTTGTTGATGTTAATGCAGTTATTCCTGAGCAGCAGTCTTGGACAGGTGTTTCTGCTAATTGCAATTCTGACTGGGGTATTTAGCTGTGCAGGACTCATTAGTCCTTGCCAGTAGTCAATGTTCCTTTGGAAGTGTTGGTCCTCTGCCTGGCCTCTCCTGCTTGCTGCCAATTTAGCTAAGTGTTTGCTTCATTTTTTTAGACACACTGCTGTGTGTTTATTTTCTGTGCGTATCTTTTTTCTATTTTGTTCCAACTAGACTGTGCCTGATGTTTTTCTCAGTCTAGTTGGACTCGCTGGAGTCGCAGATATACTCTCCACATCTTTAGTTAGGTGGTGGAGTTTTTCTATTTTTCTGCTGTGGATATTTTGTAGTGTTTTATGCTGACCGCATAGTATCCTGTACTATCCTTTCCTATCTAGGTAGAAGTGGCCTCCTTTGCTTATCCCTGTTTTCTGTCTGCGTGTGTCTTTTCCTCTCCTACTCACAGTCATTATTTGTGGGGGGCTATCTATCTTTTGGGGATCTACTCTGAGGCAAGAGAGTTTTCCTATTTCCATCTTTAGGGATATTTAGTCTTTAGGTTGTGTCGAGGTGTCTAGGTCTGGTTAGGCACACCCCACGGCTACTTCTAGTTGCGGTGATAGGATCAGGGTTTGCGGTCAGTAAAGTTACCACTGCTCCAGCGAAGGTCATTCCATGCTGCTCCAAGGCCACCTGATCATAACAGTACTCGCACAAAAAACGCATGACATTCGCATGACAGCACTAGTCCAACTCTCCTGCATCAAAATTGGACTGATTTTTTTAAATCGCTAGTGTGTCTCCAGCCTTAATCTAATGAAATCTAATGCAGTTTTTGATCACATTTTTGTAGAAATATGAAAAATTCTTAAGGGTTCACAGATTTTCAAGCACTACCGTATCCACATCTTGCTAACATTGCTTTTTTTAACTTTAGTTAGTAAGTCTAGAATTTTTGTGTAATTCATACTATATTTGAAAATTAAAATGAAAATGTAAATTAAAGGATTTGTCCTGGATTAGGAAACATTTTCTGACTTTTCTAGAAACAGTCCCATTCTTGACCTTGCACTGTGTCAGATGCTCCCATGTGGATTCAGCTCTTTTTTACGGTACTGAAAAAGGGATAAGCTGCAATGCTAGACAGAATCCATGGAAAAGAGTAACACTTTTTTATTCTGCTTCAGAAAACAATTTAAACAAATTAAATAGTGCATTATTATAATAGGTAAAAATAAAGAAAAATAATATTGAACTTATACCCTATGACATTAAATACTGATAGTATTTGCATGAGTTGTTCTTTTGTAATGGATTCCTTTAATAAAAGGGAATCTGTTAGTCGGGTCAATGCTCCTAAGCCGTCCAATATAGGCATTTAGGGCACAGAAAGTTGAATAAAATAATACTGTACCTTGATATCTGGGTCCTGATGTCTTATTCCCAAAAAATCCACGGTTGTCTTAATATGTAAATGAGCTGTTAAAATCCACGAGCCATACATAAATTGCACAGAGAATCTGCTTCCAGAGCTTTTATTATATGAAAGATGGAGTTACCAGTTCAGACATGTAATGTCCCCTTACATTTGGAGGCTGATTCTCAGGGACACCTTTGTTCAGCCCATAGATATTAACAGCGTATTTACATATTAAGAAAAATGTGGATTTCTCTGAAATAAGACATCATATTGTAGATATTAAGGTATCACTTTATTCAACTTTATTTAACTTACATGTCCATTGTCCATGGAGATGGCTTAGGAGGGTTGATCCTACTGACAGATTCCCTTTAAAGGGGTTTTCCAAGGCTTTAAAGGGGTTATCTTGTATTAATTTTTATTGCTGCAAAGGCTTGGTGATGCACATTTCACTGAGCTCACTGCAATGGTCATGTTTGCTGTAGTTCTGACATTACCTGCCACAATACATTTTTGGATTTGTGGCAGCTTTGGTTGTGCTATAATTTAAATGTTGCTTTTTTTCTTTCGGGCCAGCAAGGGTTAATGTCAGTTTCCCCTTGCTGGCAGCTGCTTTGGTGCTAGTCAGCTGATGTGGGTGGTGACAACTTTCACCATCCTTTAACCCCTTAATCCCATATGACATACTATCCCGGCGAGGTGGGGTGGGCCTTAATTCCCACCGACGGGATAGTACGTCATAGCGATCGGCCGCGCCCACGGGGGGAGCGCGGCCGATCGCGGCCGGGTGTCAGCTGCGATCACGGGTGTCACGGACCGCTCCCGGCACATTAACCCCCGGCACACCGCGATCAAACATGATCGCGGTGTGCTGGCGGTACAGGGAAGCATCGCGCAGGGAGGGGGCTCCCTGCGGGCTTCCCTGAGACGATCGGTACAAGGTGATGTGCTCACCTTGTACCGAGCGTCTTCTCCCTGCAGTCCTCGGATCCAAAATGGCCGCGGGGCTGCATCCGGGTCCTGCAGGGAGTACTTCCGGGTCACTGCAGGTGCTGGTAAGCCTGCAGCGATGTGAGTGAGATCGCCGGTCTTACAGAGTGCTATGCAAACTGTAAGATCGGCGATCTGTGATGTCCCCCCTGGGACAAAATAAAAAAGTTAAAAAAAAAATTTCTACATGTGTAAAAAAAAAATAAAAAAAAAATTACTAAATAAATAAAATAAATATTATTCCCATAAATACATTTCTTTTTCTTAAAAAAAAAACAATAAAAGTACACATATTTAGTATCGCCGCGTCTATAACGACCCCACCTATAAAACTGTCCCACTAGTTAACCCCTTCAGTGAACACCATAAGAAAAAAAAAACGAGCCAAAAAACAACGCTTTATTATCATACCGCCGAACAAAAAGTGGAATAACACGCGATCAAAAAGACAGCTAAAAAATAACCATGGTACTGCTGAAAACGTCATCTTGTCCCACAAAAAACGAGCCACCACAAAGCATCATAAGCAAAAAAATAAAAAAGTTATAGTCCGCAGAATAAAGCGATGGCAAAACAATTATTTTTTCTATAAAATAGTTTTTATCGTATAAAAGCGCCAAAACATAAAAAAATGATATAAATGAGGTATCGCTGTAATCGTACTGACCCGACAAATAAAACTTCTTTATCAATTTTACCAAACGCGGAACGGTATAAACGCCTCCCCCAAAAGAAATTTATGAATAACTGGGTTTTGGTCATTCTGCCTCACAAAAATCGGAATAAAAAGTCATCAAAAACTGTCACGTGTCCAAAAATGTTACCAGTAAAAACGTCAACTCGTCCCGCAAAACACAAGACCTCACATGACTTTGTGGACCAAAATATGGAAAAATTATAGCTCTCAAAATGTGGAGACGCAAAAACTTTTTTGCTATAAAAAAGCGTCTTTTAGTGTGTGACGGCTGCCAATCATAAAAATCCGATATAAAAAACGCTATAAAAGTAAATCAAACCCCCCTTCATCACCCCCTTCGTTAGGGAAAAATAATAAAATTAAAAAAATGTATTTATTTCCATTTTCCCATTAGAGCTAGGGTTAGGGTTAGGGCTAGGGTTAGGGCTAGGGTTAGGGCTAGGGTTAGGGCTAGGTTTAGGGCTAGGGTTAGGGCTAGGGTTAGGGCTAGGGTTAGGGCTAGGGTTGGGGCTAGGGTTGGGGCTAGGGTTAGGGTTAGGGCTAGGGTTGGGGCTAGGGTTAGGGCTAGGGTTAGGGTTGGGGCTAGGGTTAGGGTTGGGGCTATAGTTAGGGCTAGAGTTTGGGCTAGGGTTGGAGCTAAAGTTAGGGTTAGGGTTGGGGCTAAAGTTAGGGTTAGGGTTTGGATTACATTTACGGTTGGGATTAGGGTTGGGATTAGAATTAGGGGTGTGTCAGGCTTAGGGGTGTGGTTAGGGTTACCATTGGGATTAGGGTTAGGGTTGTGTTTGGATTAGGGTTTCAGTTATAATTGGGGGGTTTCCACTGTTTAGGCATATCAGGGCTCTCCAAACGCGACATGGCGTCCGATCTCAATTCCAGCCAATTCTGCGTTGAAATAGTAAAACAGTGATCCTTCCCTTCCAAGCTCTCCGGTGCGCCCAAACAGGGGTTTACCCCAACATATGGGGTATCAGCGTACTCGGGACAAATTGGACAACAACTTTTGGGGTCCAAGTTCTCTTGTTATCCTTGGGAAAATTAAAAATTTGGGGGGCTAAAAATCATTTTTGTGGGAAAAATAAGATTTTCTTTATTTTCACGACTGCGTTGTAAACTGCAGTGAAACACTTGGGGGTTCAAAGTTCTCACAACACATCTAGATAAGTTCCTTGGGAGGTCTATTTTCCAATATGGGGTCACTTGTGGGGGGTTTCTACTGTTTGGGTACATCAGGGGCTCTGCAAATGCAACGTGACGCCTGCAGACCAATCCATCTAAGTCTGTATTCCAAATGGCGCTCCTTCCTTTCCGAGCTCTTCCATGCGCCCAAACAGTGTTTCCCCCCCCACATATGGGGTATCAGCGTACTCAGGACAAATTGGACAACAACTTTTGGGGTCCAATTTATCCTGTTACCCTTGTAAAGATACAAAACTGGGGACTAAAAAAATCATTTTTGTGAAAAAAAAAGAATTTTTATTTTCACGGCTCTGCGTTATAAACTGTAGTGAAACACTTGGGGGTTCAAAGCTCTCAAAACACATCTAGATAAGTTCTTTAGGGGGTCTGCTTTCCAAAATGGTGTCATTTGTGGGTGGTTTTAATGTTTAGGCACATCAGGGGCTCTCCAAACGCAACATGGTGTCCCATCTCAATTCCATATAGATAAATAGAACCCGGCACTCAACTTGAGACAAACTGGTGGTATTTTATTTCGTAGTATGAAAAACGTTTCGGCCTGGTCTGGCCTTCGTCAGTTACGTACTAAGAAGAGTTTAGGAGAACCGCTGAGGAAATGCTACTGTAAGCGAGGTAAATCGCAGGGAAATCCCTTAGGAGATGCCTGTCTCCGATCAATGCCGCGGCTGCGGGCTGTAGTAGAGGCGGGTCAGGACGCGGTGTCCACCGCTGTCAAGGAGGATGCCCGAGTATCCTCCTTGACAGCGGTGGACACCGCGTCCTGACCCGCCTCTACTACAGCCCGCAGCCGCGGCATTGATCGGAGACAGGCATCTCCTAAGGGATTTCCCTGCGATTTACCTCGCTTACAGTAGCATTTCCTCAGCGGTTCTCCTAAACTCTTCTTAGTACGTAACTGACGAAGGCCAGACCAGGCCGAAACGTTTTTCATACTACGAAATAAAATACCACCAGTTTGTCTCAAGTTGAGTGCCGGGTTCTATTTATCTATATGTATACGGCTTGGGAACCTACCCGTGCACCTAAGTAGCTGTGCCCACGTCTTTTGTTTCTCCATCTCAATTCCAGTCAATTTTGCATTGAAAAGTCAAACGGTGCTCCTTCCCTTCCAAGCTCTGCCATGCGCCCAAACAATGGTTTACACCCACATATGGGGTATCAGCGTACTCAGGACAAATTGCACAACAAATTTTGTGGTCTAATTTCTCCTCTTACCATTGGGAAAATGAAAAATTCGGGGCAAAAAAATCATTTTTGAGAAAAAATATGATTTTTTATTTTTACGGCTCTGCATTATAAACTTCTATGAAGCACTTGTTGGGTCAAAGTGCTCACCACACATCTAGATAAGTTCCTCAAGGGGTCTACTTTCCAAAATGGTGTCACTTGTGGGAGGTTTCAATGTTTAGGCACATCAGGGGCTCTCCAAACGCAACATGGCGTCCCATCTCAATTCCAGTCAATTTTGCATTGAAAAGTCAAACGGTGCTCCTTCCCTTCCGAGCTCTGCCATGCGCCCAAACAATGGTTTACACCCACATATGGGGTATCAGCGTACTCAGGACAAATTGCACAACAAATTTTGTGGTCTAATTTCTTCTCTTACCGTTGGGAAAATGAAAAATTGGGGGCAAAAAAATCATTTTTGAGAAAAAATATGATTTTTTATTTTTACGGCTCTGCATTATAAACTTCTATGAAGCACTTGTTGGGTCAAAGTGCTCACCACACATCTAGATAAGTTCCTTAAGGGGTCTACTTTCCAAAATGGTGTCACCTGTGGGGGGTTTCAATGTTTACGCACATCAGGGGCTCTCCAAACACAACATGGCGTCCCATCTCAATTCCAGTCAATTTTGCATTGAAAAGTCAAATGGCACTCCATTCCTTCCGAGCTCTGCCATGCGCCCAAACAGCGGTTTACCCCCACATATGGGGTATCGGCGTACTCTGGACAAATTGTACAACAACTTTCGGGGTCCATTTTCTCCTGTTACCCTTGGTAAAATAAAACAAATTGGAGCTGAAATAAATTTTGTGTGAAAAAAAGTTAAATGTTCCTTTTTATTTAAACATTCCAAAAATTCCTGTAAGACACCTGAAGGGTTAATAAACTTCTTGAATGTGGTTTTGAGCACCTTGAGGGGTGCAGTTTTTAGCATGGTGTCACACTTGGGTATTTTCTATCATATAGACCCCTCAAAATTACTTCAAATAAGATGTGGTCCCTAAAAAAAAATGGTGTTGTAAAAATGAGAAATTGCTGGTCAACTTTTAACCCTTATAACTCCCTAACAAAAAAACATTTTGGTTCCAAAATTGTGCTGATGTAAAGTAAACATGTGGGAAATGTTACTTATTAAGTATTTTGCATGACATATCTCTGTGATTTAATGGCATAAAAATTCAAGGTTGGAAAATAGCGAAATTTTCAAAATTTTCGCTACATTTCAATTTTTTTCTCAAATAAACGCAAGTTATATCAAATAAATTTTACCACTAACATGAAGTACAATATCTCACGAGAAAACAATGTCAGAATCGCCAAGATCCGTTGAAGCGTTCCAGAGTTATAACGTCATAAAAGGACAGTGGTCAGAATTGTAAAAATTGGCCCGGTCATTAATGTGCAAACCACCCTCGGGGCTTAAGGGGTTAAAAAGTCACATGACCCATCAGCTGACTGTCGGTGATAGAGTAATCTATGATGACTAGCCTGGAGTAAAGAGCTCTCTGGTTTCAATGGTGAATCTGTTTTCATGGAGGTCGTGGTCCTGGTGCCTTATCCTCTGCTGTGTGGTGCTTTACAGCAGGGATAGTGTTAAGTACTATTTCCCCTTTTTCTGTCTGTCTTGTCGTTGTCCTTCTCCCTGTATTGTTTATCATCTGCAGTGGTGAGGCTAGAATCCTTGCTGGCCAGTGCACTATCCAGGGAATAGTGAGGTGACAATCAGGAACTAGGCATGTGATGGCATCAGAGGGAAGGACCCACTTAGGGCGTTAGGGGAGTTTAGGGAAAGGCACAAGTTGGAGTTCAGGAGGTGCCCCATCTCTCTTTCCATACAGTTATGGCCTTCCTCACCCTTTTTCATTCTGTTGTTAGTATATGTTGTGTTGTTCGCTGGACTTATCCATGCCTGTTCGTGACCATACCACTGTAGCCTGTCAAAAAAGAACAGAGCAGCATTGGAGAGGCATCACTGAACCTGGGTGAGTATTGCTGTATTTATTATTTTCAACATCGGCAAGCTTGTGCAGCTATAGAAAATTATTTCCAGACAGTTAATATTCATGGGCTATCAATAGGTTAGGGCATACATTTTTGTTTGTGAGGGGTCCAACTATTGGTTCTCTAATGACCATTTTCCTTATTGCTTATCCATGTAGATTGTCATACTTATCCTAATCAAGTGAAGTTCAGAACAAGTATTGTGTTATGGCAGCTCATTGCCTTGGCTAATTGTTATGACCTGGTGGTTAGGACAATAATGGACCTGGTGGTTAAGAGCACACGGAAAGACCTGATAGTTACAATAATACAGGACCAGCTCTGGGACGTGGGAACTCTGCTGACCACAATCCCTAATCCTATCACACACACTAGAAATAGCCGTGGATTGCTCCTAATGCTCCCTATGCAACTCGTCACAGCCTAAGGAACTAGCTAGCCCTAAAGATAGGAAAATAAAGCCTACCTTGCCTCAGAGAAATTCCCCAAAGGAAAAGGCAGCCCCCCACATATAATGACTGTGAGTTAAGATGAAAATCACAAACACAGAGATGAAATAGATTTAGCAAAGAGAGGCCCGACTTACTGAACAGACAGAGGATAGGAAAGGTGACTTTGCGGTCAGCACAAAAACTACAAAAAAACCACGCAGAGGGCGCAAAAGACCCTCCGCACCGACTCACGGTGCGGAGGCGCCCCTCTGCGTCCCAGAGCTTCCAGCAAGCAAGACAATAAATCAAAATAGCAAGCTGGACAGAAAAATAGCAAGCAAGAGAAAAACAAGCAGGAACTTAGCTTCTGCTGGAGAAGACAGGTCACATGAACGATCCAGGAGCGAACAGACCAATACTGGAACATTGACAGGTGGCATGGAGCAATGATCTAAGTGGAGTTAAATAGAGCAGCCAGCTAACGAATTAACCTTGTCACCTGTGGAAGGAAACTCAGAAGCCGCAGCCCCACTCACAACCACCAGAGGAAGCCCATGGACAGAACCAGCCGAAGTACCATTCATGACCACAGGAGGGAGCTTGACAACAGAATTCACAACAGTACCCCCCCTTGAGGAGGGATCATTGAACCCTCACCAGAGCCCCCAGGCCGATCAGGATGAGCCAAATGAAAGGCACGAACAAGATCGGCAGCATGAACATCAGAGGCAAAAACCCAGGAATTATCTTCCTGACCATAACCCTTCCACTTGACAAGGTGCTGGAGTTTCCGTCTCGAAACACTCCAACTCCCCCTCGACCAACACCGGGGCAGGAGGATCAACGGAGGGAACCATAGGCGCCACGTATCTTCGCAACAACGACCTGTGGAACACATTATGGATGGCAAAAGAAGCTGGAAGGTTTAAACGAAATGACACAGGATTGATAACCTCAGAAATCTTATACGGACCAATGAATCGAGGCTTAAACTTAGGAGAGGAATCCTTCATAGGAACATGAGGAGATGACAACCAAACCAAATCCCCAACACGAAGTCGGGGACCAACACAACGCCGGCGGTTAGCGAAACGTTGAGCCTTCTCCTGGGACAATGTCAAATTGTCCACCACATGAGTCCAAATCTGCTGCAACCTATCTACCACAGTATCTACACCAGGACAGTCCGAAGACTCAATCTGCCCTGAAGAGAAACGAGGATGGAAACCAGAATTGCAGAAAAACGGCAAAACCAAAGTAAGGGCGAACTCAGCCAAAGGCAAAAAGGACACCCAATCATCCTGATCAGCAGAAACAAAACATCTCAGATATGTTTCCAAGGTCTGATTGGTTCGTTCGGTCTGGCCATTAGTCTGAGGATGGAAAGCCGAGGAAAAAGACAAGTCAATGCCCATCCTACCACAAAAGGCTCGCCAAAACCTCGAAACAAACTGGGAACCTCTGTCAGAAACAATATTCTCTGGAATACCATGTAAACGAACCACATGCTGGAAAAACAATGGCACCAAATCAGAGGAGGAAGGCAATTTAGACAAGGGTACCAAATGGACCATCTTAGAGAAGCGATCACAAACCACCCAAATGACCGACATCTTTTGAGAGACAGGGAGATCCGAAATAAAATCCATAGAAATATGCGTCCAGGGCCTCTTCGGGACCGGCAAGGGCAAAAGCAACCCACTGGCACGAGAACAGCAGGGCTTAGCCCGAGCACAAGTCCCACAGGACTGCACAAAAGAACGCACATCCCGTGACAAAGACGGCCACCAAAAGGATCTAGCCACCAAATCTCTGGTACCAAAGATTCCAGGATGGCCAGCCAACACCAAACAATGAACCTCAGAGATAACTCTACTAGTCCATTTATCAGGGACAAACAGTTTCTCCGCTGGGCAACGGTCAGGTCTATCAGCCTGAAATTTTTGCAGCACCCGCCGCAAATCAGGGGAGATGGCAGACAAAATTACCCCCTCTCTGAGAATACCCGCCGGCTCAGGAACACCCGGAGAGTCGGGCACAAAACTCCTTGACAGGGCATAAGCCTTCACATTCTTAGAGCCTGGAAGGTACAAAACCACAAAATCAAAACGGGAGAAAAACAGCGACCATCGAGCCTGTCTAGGATTCAACCGTTTGGCAGACTCGAGATAAGTCAAATTCTTGTGATCCGTCAAGACCACCACGCGATGCTTGGCTCCTTCGAGCCAATGTCGCCACTCCTCGAATGCCCACTTCATGGCCAACAACTCTCGATTGCCAACATCATAATTGCGCTCAGCAGGTGAAAACTTTCTAGAAAAGAAGGCAAATGGTTTCATCACCGAGCCATCAGAACTTCTTTGCGACAAAACAGCCCCTGCTCCAATCTCAGAAGCATCAACCTCAACCTGAAACGGGAGCGAAACATCTGGCTGGCACAACACAGGGGCAGAAGAAAAACGACGCTTCAACTCCTGAAAAGCTTCCACAGCCGCAGAAGACCAATTGACCACATCAGCACCCTTCTTGGTCAAATCAGTCAACGGTTTAGCAACACTAGAAAAATTACTGATGAAGTGACGATAAAAATTAGCAAAGCCCAGGAACTTTTGCAGACTCTTCACAGATGTCGGCTGAGTCCAATCATAAATGGCCTGGACCTTAACAGGGTCCATCTCGATAGTAGAAGGGGAAAAAATGAAACCCAAAAATGAAACCTTCTGAACTCCAAAGAGACACTTTGACCCCTTCACAAACAAAGAATTCGCACGAAGGACCTGGAACACCATTCTGACCTGCTTCACGTGAGACTCCCAATCATCCGAGAAGACCAAAATGTCATCCAAATATACAATCAGGAATTTATCCAGGTACTCTCGGAAGATGTCATGCATAAAGGACTGAAATACTGATGGAGCATTGGAAAGCCCGAATGGCATAACCAGGTACTCAAAATGGCCCTCGGGCGTATTAAATGCTGTTTTCCATTCATCGCCCTGTTTAATACGCACAAGATTATACGCCCCTCGAAGATCTATCTTGGTGAACCAACTAGCCCCTTTAATACGAGCAAACAAATCAGACAGCAGCGGCAAAGGATACTGAAACCTGACTGTAATTTTATTAAGAAGGCGGTAATCAATACAAGGTCTCAAAGAACCATCCTTCTTGGCCACAAAAAAGAACCCTGCTCCTAACGGTGATGACGACGGGCGAATATGACCTTTCTCCAAGGATTCCTTTATATAACTCTGCATAGCGGCGTGTTCTGGCACAGATAAATTGAACAGTCGGCCCTTAGGAAACTTACTACCAGGAATCAAATTAATAGCACAATCACAATCCCTATGAGGAGGTACGGCACTGGATTTGGGCTCATCAAATACATCCCGGTAATCCGACAAAAACTCCGGGGCTTCAGAAGGGGTGGATGACGAAATAGACAAACATGGAACATCACCATGTACCCCCTGACAACCCCAGCTGGACACAGACATAGATTTCCAATCCAATACTGGATTATGGACTTGTAGCCATGGCAACCCCAAAACGACCACATCATGCAGATTATGCAACACCAAAAAGCGAATATCCTCCTGATGTGCAGGAGCTGTGCACATGGTCAATTGGGTCCAGTACTGAGGCTTTTTCTTGGCCAAAGGCGTAGCATCAATTCATCTCAATGGAATAGGACACTGCAAGGGCTCCAAGA
Organism: Ranitomeya imitator; assembly: GCF_032444005.1. Classification (NCBI taxonomy): domain Eukaryota; kingdom Metazoa; phylum Chordata; class Amphibia; order Anura; family Dendrobatidae; genus Ranitomeya; species Ranitomeya imitator. Next base: position 150,228,442 of record NC_091284.1, on the reverse strand, counting down.
AAAAACCACAGCGCCTAGCATACTCCAAGTCCATCAAATTCAGGGCAGCGCCTGAATCCACAAATGCCATAACAGAATAGGATGACAAAGAGCAAATCAGAGTAACGGACAAAAGAAATTTCGACTGTACCGTACCAATGGTGGCAGACCTAGCGAACCGCTTAGTGCGCTTAGGACAATCGGAGATAGCATGAGTGGAATCACCACAGTAAAAACACAGCCCATTCCGACGTGTGTTCTTGCCGTTCAGCTCTGGTCAAAGTCCTATCACATTGCATAGGCTCAGGTCTATACTCAGATAATACCGCCAAATGGTGCACAGCTTTACGCTCACGCAAGCGTCGATCGATCTGAATGGCCAAAGACATAGACTCATTCAGACCAGCAGGCATGGGAAATGCCACCATGACATCCTTAAGGGCTTCAGAGAGACCCTTTCTGAAAATTGCTGCCAGGGCACATTCATTCCACTGAGTGAGTACAGACCACTTCCTAAACTTCTGACAATATATCTCTACCTCATCCTGACCCTGACACAGAGCCAGCAAGATTTTCTCTGCCTGATCCACTGAATTTGGTTCATCATAAAGCAATCCAAGTGCCAGAAAAAACGCATCAACATCACGCAATGCTGGATCTCCTGGCGCAAGGGAAAATGCCCAGTCTTGAGGGTCGCCACGTAACAAAGAAATAATGATTTTCACTTGTTGAACAGGGTCACCTGAGGAGCGAGGTTTCAAAGCAAGAAACAATTTACAATTATTTTTGAAATCCAGAAACTTAGATCTATCCCCAAAAAACAAATCAGGAATTGGAATCCTAGGCTCTGACATCGGATTCTGAACCACAAAATCTTGAATGTTTTGTACCCTTGCAGTGAGATTATCCATCCAAGAGGACAGACCTTGAATGTCCATATCTACACCAGTATCCTGAACCACCCAGAGGTCTAGGGGAAAAGAAAGGCAAAACACAGTGCAAAGAAAAAAAAATGGTCTCAGAACTTCTCTTATCCCTCTATTGAGATGCATTAATACTTTGGGCCACCTGTACTGTTATGACCTGGTGGTTAGGACAATAATGGACCTGGTGGTTATGAGCACACGGAAAGACCTGATAGTTACAATAATACAGGACCAGCTCTGGGACGTGGGAACTCTGCTGACCACAATCCCTAATCCTATCACACACACTAGAAATAGCCGTGGATTGCTCCTAACGCTCCCTATGCAACTCGTCACAGCCTAAGGAACTAGCTAGCCCTAAAGATAGAAAAATAAAGCCTACCTTGCCTCAGAGAAATTCCCCAAAGGAAAAGGCAGCCCCCCACATATAATGACTGTGAGTTAAGATGAAAATCACAAACACAGAGATGAAATAGATTTAGCAAAGAGAGGCCCGACTTACTGAACAGACAGAGGATAGGAAAGGTGACTTTGCAGTCAGCACAAAAACTACAAAAAAAACCACGCAGAGGGCGCAAAAGACCCTCCGCACCGACTCACGGTGCGGAGGCGCCCCTCTGCGTCCCAGAGCTTCCAGCAAGCAAGACAATAAATCAAAATAGCAAGCTGGACAGAAAAATAGCAAACAAGAGAAAAACAAGCAGGAACTTAGCTTCTGCTGGAGAAGACAGGTCACAAGAACGATCCAGGAGCGAACAGACCAATACTGGAACATTGACAGGTGGCATGGAGCAATGATCTAAGTGGAGTTAAATAGAGCAGCCAGCTAACTAATTAACCTCGTCACCTGTGGAAGGAAACTCAGAAGCCGCAGCCCCACTCACAACCACCAGAGGAAGCCCATGGACAGAACCAGCCGAACTACCATTCATGACCACAGGAGGGAGCTCGACAACAGAATTCACAACAGCTAATTGACAGTGTGCTTCCTTATGAGAGCAGCAATCCTTTTATATATTTATATTTCTGTCATGAAGGTGTCACATCCTCCTGGAGACCCGAAGTTAGATGGTCACGTCAGATCAAGAATCACAGGTCTTTTTTAGAGATGGTATGATTCGTGACGTATTTTAAATGAATTTCCTTTCCTTCAGTGCCGAGAGGGTTAAGGACTCTTTCAATGCTGGCTGAGACCATACTGCCTGGTTTTTCTAAGCTGCAACTGCTTATGATTTACTTTTTCTATATATTCTGTCTCTGGGTGTTTAGTGCTTGCCAGTGAAAGATTAGTCTTCCTGTGCTGAGTGCTATAGCTGAGTAGTTGTAGTGATCTACAGCTTGCCGAAGTACGCATGTGTTTATCTCCAGGTCCCTATTCCCATTTAGTTTGCTCCTCCCTGTCCCTATCCTCCCCTCTATTGTTGCTGAGTGCTTTTGTATGATAGTGGTTTTCTGTTATCTTTGTGTTTTACATTTCTGCACCATGCCTTTAGGAGCAAAGTAAAGTTGGAGAGCCAGGCCTCTCTATCTTCAAGAGTACCCCTAGGAAAGGGATAATTAGAGTCCCAGTTCCAGGGACAGTTTGAGGTCTCTCTTCCTTTCCAAAGACCATCACTGCGTGACTATGTCCTAATACTAAGTAAGTAACTGAAGATAAAGCTTATATAATATAAACTAAATTACATAAATTGAATATTGTGAAATATGTGAAGCCTGTTTATGACAATCTTCAGCCTTGAGACTTGGAAATGATATTTTTCTCCTGTGGGATTGAAAATGAAATGAATTTTTATAGTGTATAAATAAAACAGAATGCCCTGCAGCATTTTCATGTGTTCACAATGGTCAAATTGCTTCAGACTTCAAGTAAACATGTCTGGAATAGTGACATGGTTCTTCTGCCTTTATGATGCAGCTTAGCAAGGCACTGAATAGGACGGCATGTCGACAGATAAGAGAAAGTGTATAGCTCAATATTCCTCCATATATTGGATAAATGAAAAACAGTTTGAACCTGGCCCCTATTGAGTTGGTTATTTGTTATAGATATACCTAAGGAAGAAAAAGCCAAAGACAGAAATAAAAAAGGGAGAATGACAAAGGCCTCGGAAATGCCAATGATATCAAAGGCCCATTGTTAAACCATAAAAGGAAACCTTTTCTCTGTTTCGTCACATCTGGGGGCTTATTGTGGCTCAATGAAATTGATTCAATTGATGAAATCACTGTGTTTCAACCTTTGCATCTCTACAAGGTACCTTCAACTCTGAAAGTGGTGTTTAATGGCTTTTTAAAAATACAGGAGCAGCTGAAAAGGAAGGCAGCGAGTGTGGATCCTGGAAAAGAGTGCATTTATTTCTAGAGGTCGCTGAACTATGTGGTGTGTTATGTAAAAGTATTAAAGGAGTTGTCTGGTCTTCTGACAGAAATCTGCAGTTACTGAATCAATGCACACACTGTCAGGTTTCACCGATATTGCCATGTGACCACATGTATGTGATTCGCGTACTTCTGACCACATTCTGACTAGACATCCCTGGCATCTCTAAAGTCAAGTGAACAGAGAAAGGCCTGGCTCGTCTAGTTGGCATGTGATCACATGTATGCAAATCTCATAGTTGTGGTCACGTGATCACCTACTCTCCCGGGCAATACTAGTGAATCCTGACAGCATTTGATGCACACGCTCTCAGGATTTAGCAGTCTGAAGTCACATAGAGTGATTTTAATTTGCTTGAGATTTCACATTTCATATCATTTTAATGCAAACTGACAACTATATCTTGGGTTGAAACTGCAGCCTGATGTTTAGGAACTCATTTTAATATGTTGGCAATGCTTATCTTTCTTCATGAATAAATGTTATTGCAAATTGAATTTTAAACAGGTGAATGGACGGTAAAGTCAGTTGTCACTTCAAGGTCAAAAAAGTCTGACAATATGTATATATTTCATAAAATACTATTCCAGTCTTGGTGTTAGCTAGATGATGAGACTCCTAGAAATTGGTGAGTGTGACTGGCAGGTTTATTTAATAAAGTGCTACAGATTGGATGCTACCTCCAACAACCAATGAGATATGTCCTCTGGGCCCCAGAGAAATCTACTAATTAAATTATTTATACTCTGTGATATGAATAACTTTGTACTGATGGAGAATGAAAATCATTATCTTTTGGTTTATTACGGTTTAATGCAAATATTATCGTTATTTTTAAAGTGGCTTTATAGAGAGATATATGATTTAGATGAGTATGTATCTATTGGCCTGCATTCTATCTATTTCGGTAATGTATAATTGATAGAGAAATGGCGAACTTGACAGACCTCTATATTTTTTCAACCTATGTAGGTGTTTAACTATCAATCTGTCTATCTATCATTAAATATAACTTCACATCCTGGGTGGTTGGCTGTATGGAAGTTTTATCCAGCACTAAAATGGATCCCCATTTTGACCTTTGCTATGTTTAAGTCAGTGGTCCATGTTAAAGTAAGAACCACTTGAATAAAGGAAGGGCCCAAGATACCCCAAATTCATAAAAGTGAAAGGAAACTGGTGTTTCAGTATTATTTTTGCAAAACTTGAAAAATTTGTTGCCCACTCCACAGGGATAGTTTGAAATGGCTTTTAACATTCAATTAAAAAATGTTACAACTGGGCAACACACCAGCAGGGCATTGAATCTACTCTAAGTCTACAATGGCCCTAAATCTTTACGGGTTCTTATGACGATGCCATAACTGCTGGTTGTACTTTATGAAAGCGCTTTTACACATATACAGTACCTTCTACATCTACTTTTTAGGACACCTTAATTAATATAAGACTCTCCTACATTACCATGTGCTTTTTTGCCCTTCCGTAATATCTTCTAAGCCCTTCATTAAGCTATTCTATTATTTATATATCTATAATATAATGCTGGGAGCGTCACTCTGTCCCCCCACTTTATATACTGCGCAAGAGCAAGCACCTGTGCAGACGCTCCCAGCGTTACATTATAGCCACAGTGTCCGTCTTAAAGAAAAACTGGTACCGGAAAGCTCCGACTGCGCTGGTACTGATGTCGGCGTCACAATCTCACCTACTGATGAAGTCCACCACCACAGTGTCCCCACGCCCCCTGATTCCACTGAATGTCCCACTGCTCTCAGAATTGGCGCTTTCTGGTGCCATTTTGTTGAAGAGACACTACGGCAATCGGCGCCTGCGCAGTCTGTGCTTTCTGGCACCATTTTGTTGAAGACACACTGCAGTGTGTCTTCAAGTAAATGGCGCCGGAAAGCGCGGACTGCACAGGCAATCGCCACCTGCGCAGTTTTCTTGAAGAGACACTGTGGCACTCAGCGCCCAGCGATGATAGGTAAGTATGTCTTTTTTTGTTTATCACAGCAGCATGCGGCGCATATAACACTATGGAGCATCTTATGGGGGCCATCAACTTTTATGGAGCAACATATGAGGCATATACTATGCAGCATCTTATGGGGGCCATCAACCTTTATGGAGCAGCATACAGGGCATATACTATGGAGCACCTTATGGGGGCCATCAACCTTTATAAAGCAGCGTACAGGGCATATGGATGGAAGCAGCACATTACAGAATAAGGGTGCAGGATGGGAGAACATGACAGAGCGGGGGCGCAGGATGGGAGGAGCACATGACAGAATGGGGGCGCAGGATGGGAGCAGCACATGACAGGATGGGGGCGCAGGATGAGAGCAGCACATGACAGGATGGGGGCGCAGGATCAAAGCAGCACATGACAGAATGACAACATGCAGACGCACAAAACAGGATAAGAGCACAGCATAGGGGCTGCACATGACAGGAAATGGGTGCAGGATAATAGCCGCATATGACAGGATGGAGGTGCAAGATGGTAGCAGCACATAAAGTTATGCCACAGGTTGGAAGCAGCACATACCAGGATGTAGAACCTTTTACCAATACAAATACTCGCCAACCGGGCATAGAACGGGTTCAATAGCTAGTTTAAGTATAATATTAATAAACATTATGTCATTCAGAGACATTTTCTTAGTACCTTCTTTTTTCTTTCAGTTTATTTATGATCTAATCATTGGAATAAGATGTAGCTGAATGAAAATTCTCAGTAATCTATACCTGATTCATTTTGAAAATGTACAGTTTTCCACACTTGCTGATTACAATCTGGATGTGACGAAGCCACCTGCGTTTCTGAATAACCTGTCTGAAAGGACACGGGAAGTTGACAAAACAGTACACCTATGGTAATATGGGCTACATGGGTCAGTTCTTACCTCGCTTTGCAGACCAAGGAACACAATTTTTGGTCAACAAGCCAATTTTGACTCTCTTTTGGAAGCTGGAATTTTGCTTTTACACTGAGGGTCTAAAATTATGACTTTAGAACAGTCATCCCCTTGCTTGATGTGAAGAATACAATGGAGCATGCGGTTTGCCTTGCTTGCCAGCACAATTGAGATCCACATTAGTTCACTTTCTGCCACTCACTGCACTCATTGGTTATCATAGCAAAAGTTGTAGCCTTCATCATTAATTTCACACTGACTGACTGCCTCTTCCCCTGCCTGCTAAGAGAACTCATTTTCCTTTTCCACCTCCATCTGTTGCTCCTCCTAAACATCCTGCCACATATGACACTGTCACAGAGGGTCTCCAACAGTCCCAGAAAGGTGATGAACATGTAGACGTTGCTGTGCTTCCTCCATCTCTTGCTGAATACTTGTTTTTTTTTCAATATAAATATGAGGAGAACAACATCTTTCATTCCACATTTCTCTCTACTGATAAATTTAGTAGTAAACAGCCCAGGACCCTCATCAGCTACTATCAGATTTCAAAGAAAACCAAGGTCATCTAATTTGGAGTGAATGAAATGTTCTACCCCATTTCTCTTCAGGATGTGGAGATGTCCATGGAGGGAGGCTTTACTAACTATCTTGGATGCTGTTGCTTAAATCCTTGGCTAGGTGGACCATGAAAAATATCCACTGTGTTCTCCATGTGTTAGTGCTGCAGGGTACTTTTGAGTAGAGATGAGCGAATTTGCTTGGGTTCCCTCTTATCTAGGCTGCAGAGGGAACCCGGCTTCCAGGATCGCTCCGGCCGATCAGCTGATTGGCGCCGCAGATGCATATGTCACGGCTGTGTCACAATCACGACACATGCATGGAGAGCTTGCCAAATAAGAGGGAACCCGAGCAAATTCGCTCATCTATACTTTTGAGTGCAATGATAATCCAGGGAGCAGTCCACTTTCTCCTGCAAGTGAGAACACAGAGTGCTCACCCTTTTCTGTGAGGAATAATGGAGGCTGGTATCTTCTAACAAGGCTAAGCATACAACATAATTTCCAGAAACGTAGAGGAATGCGCCAAGATGGATTTTGGACTTATGTGCTTTTAATGAAAATGGAATAAAAGTTATTTTTTTTGGATATCACCCACGCTGGACTTCTGCTTCACCTTCATACTACTTGCAGCACTGCATGATCTGCGCGGTGGGACAGAGAGGAGGTGAGCTGATCTTTGTTGCTTCTTTTTCGAATACGCCAAGTGGTATGGCTGCAACTGTATCACCAGCAGCTTGACCAGATGGACTTCAGTTGGCAAGCAAAATGATCACCGGCAGCATATGCCTGTTTCCTTAAAACACAATCAGGAATGGATATCTGGCAATGCACTAGAGAAAGAGAAGTAGTAAGAGTATGTCAACCAATGATTGTCGATAAAAATGATGACAGTGTTTACAGTGGCTTGCAAAATTTTTCACTCCCTTGGCTTTTTACCTATTTTGTGATATTACAACCTGTGTGTAAATATTTTTGTAATCACTTTATGAGCACGTGTCCTGCTCTTTCCCCAATTTTGTTTCCTTTTGCAGCCCCCTAGCCCTTACTGTGACCATTTTACAGCTATTCTAAAGCACCGAAGTTCGGGTCCCCATTGACTTCTATTGAGTTTGGGTCTGGGGTCACATTCTGGTACCAGAATTGAACTTTGGACTCAAGCTTATCAGAATCAAACAAACCTGAACTTCCAGGGCCTTTCACGCTAGGCTGAGGCTTTCAAGTTGGCTAGGACTGGGAGGGTTCCGTACATGCACCTGCACAAGCTGCGGTGCACAATGTGACATTATACGACTTGACCTTTGCAGGCGCATTTATTTCTTTAATTCGAGTATTATTCATTTCCACTCAAATTTACTGGTTCCTCTCTAATGGCAACTCTACATTAGAATTTACTATTTGATAACCCTTAATTATTCCTAGAACTCTTTTATGTAAATTTTTTAGCTAGAGAAAAGCAGACACAGAATCAAGTCAGTGCAGATACATTAAAGCCTTCAAGGCTTCACAGTCACAATTGGATATGTCCTCAGTAGGGTTGATCGATCAACCTAAAAATCGGATTGGAAAGGATCGGTCCGATCACACTTAAAAATCGGCGATCGGGAATTCCAATTTCCGATTCTCATTGAAATCAATGGGGATAAAAAATCGGAATTCCTAAAACACCTATTTTACATTGTGGTGTTTTCTAAATGACTAAAACTGTGCGGGCCTCTAGGGGGTCTGTGCAGGCTGCCGGGGGTCTGTGCGGGCCTGACGGGAGTCTGTGCGGGCCTGCCGGGGGTCTGTGCAGGCCTGCCAGGGGTCTGTGCAGGCTGCCGGGTGTCTGTGCGGGCCTGTCAGGGGTCTGTGCAGGCCTGCCAGGGGTCTGTGCGGGCTGCCGGGGGTCTGTGCGGGCCTGTCGGAGGTCTCTGCAGGCTGCCGGAGGGTCTGTGCGGGCCTGTTGAGGGTCTGTGCAGGCCTGTCGGGGGTCTGGGCGGGCCTCTCGGGAGTCTGTGCGGGCCTGTCGGGGGTCTGTGCAGGCCTCTCGGGGGTCTTTGTGTGTGTGCAGGCAGGGACGCTGCTGCCATTAGGCGATTTGAGCCCTTTGGCTCAGGCGGCAGAAGAGAGGGGTCTGCAGATTCCGTAGTAACTGGATTTGTGCTGCTAGGTTTTTTTTTGTTTTTTTTAATAAAATTCCGGGGTCAAGTGCCCGCCCCCCCCTCCTCTCTCCCTCCTTCCCGCCCCCCCTCCCTGAAGACGTAATACTCACCTTCCTCCAGCGGTGGCTGCAACTGTGTCTCAGCTCCGGCAGCGCGTCCTGTCTTCAGCGGTCACATGGTACCGCTCATTTAAGGTCATGAATATGCGCATATTTATTACCTTAATTAGCGCTATCATGTGACCGCTGAAGACAGGAAGGAAGACGCTGCAGAAGAGATGTCAGGAAGCTCTGTTCTGTGCCGCGCGGTGAGAGGTGAGTATGACAGGGAAAAAGGATGGGGGAGCCATGCATGCAGGGGAGAAGGATAGGGGAGCCAAGCATGCAGGGGAGAAGGATGGGGGAGCAATGAACGCAGGGGAGAAGGATGGGGAGCCGTGAACACAGGGGAGAAGGATGGGGGAGCCGTGAACGCAGGGGAGAAGGATGGAGGAGCCGTGAACTCAGGGGAGAAGGATGGGGGAGCTGTGAACGCAGGGGAGAAGGATGGGGGAGCCGTGAATGCAGGGGAGAAGGATGGGGGAGCCGTAATGCAGGGGAGAAGGATGGGGGAGCTGTGAACGCAGGGGAGAAGGATGGGGGAGCCGTGAATGCAGGGGAGAAGGATGGGGGACCTATGCACGCAGGGGAGAAGGATGGGGGAGCTGTGAACGCAGGGGAGAAGGATGGGGGAGCCATGAACGCAGGGGAGAAGGATGGGGGAGCCATGAACGCAGGGGAGAAGGATGGGGGAGCCATGAACGCAGGGGAGAAGGATGAGGGAGCCATGAACGCAGGGGAGAAGGATGGGGGAGCCATGAACGCAGGGGAGAAGGATGGGGGAGCCGTAATGCAGGGGAGAAGGTTGGGAGAGCCATGAACGCAGGGGAGAAGGATGGGGGAGCCGTGAACGCAGGGGAGAAGGATGGGGGACCCATGCACGCAGGGGAGAAGGATGGGGGTGCTGTGAACGCAGCGGAGAAGGATAGGGGAGCCATGAACGCAGGAGAGAAGGATGGGGGAGCCATGAACGCAGGGGAGAAGGATGGGGGAGCCATGAACGCAGGGGAGAAGGATGAGGGAGCCATGAATGCAGGGGAGAAGGATGGGGGAGCCATACACGCAGGGTGGAAGGATAGAGGAGCCATGCAGGCAGGGGAGAAGGATGGGGGAGCCATGCACACAGGATGGGAGGATGGAGTATAAATATGGAGTATAAATACTGGGCCCTATAGGGGGGACACAGTGTGAGAGGACAGTGTGAAGAGGGGGCCGGTATAGAAAGAAGAGGTCAGTGTGAAGAGCATGTACCATAAGAGGGACAGTGTGGGGGACATATTTTGTGCAGACAATATAGTGAGGGGCAATTTTTTATTCCGGAGCATTATAATGACACTTGTATCTTTAAGGGCGTCTTGTGGAGATTTTCTGCAAAAGAGCGGAGAAGATGGAAGTCTGCAGAGACGGCTGTGGCTGAGAAAACTCATCATGGGGTCTGGACAAGATGAAGAAAAGAAGAACGGCTCCAGAGTCAACGCCATCTATAAGGTACCTAGATGTAAATGTTATTTGTGATACTAACTAATTCTCATGTTTTTATTTATGTTAGGAGCTTTAAAGGGGTTGTCCAGGTTTGTAATGAGTCTGCAGTCATTCTTTGTGACTGCAGACTTCTGACTTCTCACAGTGCGAACTGCACGCTGTCAGGATTCTCTCGTGCTGGTGATTTACATACACGCGGTCACGTGCTGACTAGACATGTGTAGCCTCCATCATTAAAAATGAACTAAACGAGGCTGGGCACGTCTAGGCGGAATGTGGTCAGAAGTATACAAATCACATGCTTGTGCTGACATGACCGTCCACCGGCAAGGGAGAATCCTAGTAGTGTGCAGTGCATGCGTTGTGAGAATTCAGAAGCTTCGATGTCAGGATTCAGCTCTGCAGGTTCCAGTAGTCGTCACATGGACACTTCACTCATATGCGATTTTCATACTTATGGTCCTGTGACAACGAGCATCTCTTCTGCTTCTCTCAGTTTTTCACTGAACATTGAGAGCATTAGGGAGAGGAGCTCGTGGGTACATGACTAAGTGTGCAAATCGCATATGTCCTTGGTGGAGGGGGGGCACCAAAATGAATTCTTGTCCCTGGTGCCAGAAACCCTAGATACACCTCTGCCGGTATGCCACTGCGAGTGGCGATTACCGGGTCCGGTGGAGGGATGTGTGTGCACAGGCAGTGAGGCAGGGACTGTGGGGGGGGGGGGCGCCATTTTTCCGTTCACCTCAGGCAGCAGAGAGGCTAGGTTCACCCCTGCACAAGTCCCATCGGGCTATGCCTGCTATAATGACAGTGATTGACACATTAGCCAGTGATGGGATAGTAGTAGTCCCATCATCCGGCTAATGTGTTGAATGTAAAAAAAACCCACAAACATACATACTACATACAACATACATACAACATACATACAACATACTACATACATACTACATACATTCTACATACATACAACATACTACATACATAATTCATACATACATAAATACATACTACATCCATACTACAAACATACTATGTACATACTACATACATACTACATACAATACATTCATACATTGCATACAATACATACATATAGACATACAGTACATATAACATAGATTACATACTCAGCATCACTTGTCATTTTGATCCTCGAAGCCAGTGTCATCTGTAAAAAAAAGTTTAAAATAACAAACAACCAATATACTCCCTGATCCGCAGAAATCCACAAGTGTCCCACGACGATCTCCCGCAGATCCGGCGAAAAATGTATGAAACTGAGATCTGAAATGATGAATCCGGCCTCTGAATCTGGTTTGTCATGCATTTTTTCCATTGAAATCATGCACATCTTTCATTCTCTCTCTCTAAAAAAACAATCTGATCAGTTGCATCAGTTTTTCACTATTTGCAATGGATCCGTTTTTTCAAAAATTCACCGGATCCTGCCTGACGGAAACAAACTGATGTGTGAAAGTAGCCTAACTATCCATATATCCATCTACATCTATCCATCAGGCAGGATCCGGCGAATTTTTTTAAAAACGTATCCGTTGCAAATAGTGAAAAACTGATGCAACTGATCCGTTTTCTTTTTTGCCAATTCCGGCACTTAGCCCCTCTCTTCCCACTCCCGAGTAATGGTGGGATATGTGGTAATAAGGGGTTAATGTCACCTTGCTATTGTAAGGTGACATTAAGCCGGGTTAATAATGGAGAGGCGTCAATAAGGCGCCTATCCATTATTAATCCTAGATTAGTGAAAGAGTTAAAAACAAAATAAAGGCACAGCCAGAAAAAAATATTTTATTATTCTTAATTTAACCATACTTACCATACTTCAGCGCCTGCAAAAAACTTAAATTAATAAACCGTATACTACCTGTCCGCCATAGTCCAATTAATAACGAGTGTCCCACGACAATCTCCCCTATAGAACAGTGACATCGGGTGATGTCACTGCTCTATAGGCCCTCCAGTGACACACTGACAGGAGACAATGGCTCCTGCAGTGCATCACTGAGAGGTTACTGTAGTTCACTGGTCTCACTTTATGCCATTTCTGCGTGGGAACTTTCTCACACAGCAGTGCCAAAAGTGAGACTAGGGACTATTTTTTACAGTGGTGGAGGAATACAGTGCGGAAGGATACCTCCCTCCCGTCATTGTATTCCTGGAGCCCCTAGAGAGCGGTCGCATCAGCTGATGCTGCTGCTCTCCACGGGAGATCGTCGTGGGACACTCGTGGATTTCTGCAGATCAGGGAGTATGTTATTTTAATATTTTTTTACAGGTGACACTGGCTTCGGGGATCAAAGTGACAAGTGATGGTGAGTATGTACTCTATGTTATATGTACTGTATGTTATATGTATGTATTGTATGTAATGTATGAATGTACGTAGTATGTATGTACTATTCAAATTGTCATATTCACTTTCCCCAACGAAGAAGCTATACGCGAAACGCGCGTCGGGTTCTGCGGGTTTTTGAGCCGCCCAAACAGGTCATGTATTATTCTTATATTTAGCTCTCTTTAACTCCTGTCTGCACGGTGCACTTTAGCACCTATCATTTGGCTGCTACTGCGTCTTGGCACATGGCACTTTTTCTCTGAACTTCAGTGATATAGGTATTAATTTGTAGCTCTACCCTGGATAGCACTATGCACTTTTTGCATTTACTATTTAGCTGCTATATAGTTTTTGGCATATGGCACTTTTCTTTGCTACCTCAGTACTAAGTGCATTTATTTGAAAATCTTTTCTAAAGGAAATTTTTCCTTTATATTTAGCACTTTGCACTTTACTAATTATGTATTAAGTTTTTCGTGTCCTCATAAATTTTTTACACATTAGGATTTTCTGTATAGTGCAATAGTGTCATGATATAGGCTGCAGCTCAGTGTTTTGTTTCATTTGGATATATGATTAATATTCATTACGATTTTATATTATTTATTAGTATAATCTATATTTGGAACTTACACTGTGACTGCTGGAGTGAGTAAGAGTAGCATGGGATGTATATTTTCTAAACACCCCCTTTAGCACTTTGAAGTGAATTATATTTTTGGTATTGCGGCTATTTTGTGTTGTTTTTTCCCCCCCTTCTTTTTTGTTTATTTCTGTAGTGTACGCATATATGTAATAAAATGACATTTTAAATCTTCTACTATGGCATTACTTCCGTGGTTTTGTGTAGGATTTATGTATGTACTATGTATGTACTATGTATGTAGTATGTATGTTGTATGTATGCAGTATGTATGTAGTATGTTGTATGTATGTAGTATGTATGTTGTATGTAGTATGTATTTTGTATGTTCTATGTCTGTACAGGTCCTTCTCAAAAAATTAGCATATAGTGTTAAATTTCATTATTTACCATAATGTAATGATTACAATTAAACTTTCATATATTATAGATTCATTATCCACCAACTGAAATTTGTCAGGTCTTTTATTGTTTTAATACTGATGATTTTGGCATACAACTCCTGATAACCCAAAAAACCTGTCTCAATAAATTAGCATATCAAGAAAAGGTTCTCTAAATGACCTATTACCCTAATCTTCTGAATCAACTAATTAACTCTAAACACATGCAAAAGATACCTGAGGCTTTTATAAACTCCCTGCCTGGTTCATTACTCAAAACCCCCATCATGGGTAAGACTAGCGACCTGACAGATGTCAAGAAGGCCATCATTGACACCCTCAAGCAAGAGGGTAAGACCCAGAAAGAAATTTCTCAACAAATAGGCTGTTCCCAGAGTGCTGTATCAAGGCACCTCAATGGTAAGTCTGTTGGAAGGAAACAATGTGGCAGAAAACGCTGTACAACGAGAAGAGGAGACCGGACCCTGAGGAAGATTGTGGAGAAGGACCGATTCCAGACCTTGGGGAACCTGAGGAAGCAGTGGACTGAGTCTGGTGTGGAAACATCCAGAGCCACCGTGCACAGGCGTGTGCAGGAAATGGGCTACAGGTGCCGCATTCCCCAGGTAAAGCCACTTTTGAACCATAAACAGCGGCAGAGGCGCCTGACCTGGGCTACAGAGAAGCAGCACTGGACTGTTGCTAAGTGGTCCCAAGTACTTTTTTCTGATGAAAGCAAAGTTTGCATGTCATTCGGAAATCAAGGTGCCGGAGTCTGGAGGAAGACTGGGGAGAAGGAAATGCCAAAATGCCTGAAGTCCAGTGTCAAGTACCCACAGTCAGTGATGGTGTGGGGTGCATGTCAGCTGCTGGTGTTGGTCCACTGTGTTTCATCAAGGGCAGGGTCAATGCAGCTAGCTATCAGGAGATTTTGGAGCACTTCATGCTTCCATCGGCTGAAATGCTTTATGGAGATGAAGATTTCATTTTTCAGCACGACCTGGCACCTGCTCACAGTGCCAAAACCACTGGTAAATGCTTTACTGACCATGGTATTACTGTGCTCAATTGGCCTGCCAACTCTCCTGACCTGAACCCCATAGAGAATCTGTGGGATATTGTGAAGAGAAAGTTGAGAGACGCAAGACCCAACACTCTGGATGAGCTTAAGGCCGCTATTGAAGCATCCTGGGCCTCCATAACATCTCAGCAGTGTCACAGGCTGATTGCCTCCATGCCAAGCCGCATTGAAGCAGTCATTTCTTCAAAGGATTCCCGACCAAGTATTGAGTGCATAACTGAACATTATTATTTGATGGTTTTTTTGTTTGTTATTAAAAAACACTTTTATTTGATTGGATGGGTGAAATATGCTAATTTATTGAGACAGGTTTTTTGGGTTATCAGGAGTTGTATGCCAAAATCATCAGTATTGAAACAATAAAAGACGTGACAAATTTCAGTTGGTGGATAATGAATCTATAATATATGAAAGCTTAATTGTAATCATTACATTATGGTAAATAATGAAATTTAACACTATATGCTAATTTTTTGAGAAGGACCTGTATGTATGTTGTATGTCTGTATGTACACAGGAACACATGGGCTACTTGCACAGTGAACAAGTCTGTAAGATCATGTTCACACACCACCAAGAAACCTGAAGACACAAAAGAGAATAGTAAAACCAAAAACACTCAGTTTGAAAAAATGTTGCAGTAATCCGCAAGTGCTAGTAAAAGATGTAAAAAACAGGGTATTTGGTTGATACGTTTTTTGCAAAAAATGTATACTAAGCTGCTCTTAGTCTGTATGTACGTAGTAGGAATGTATGTATGTAGTATGTTTGTATGTAGTATGTTGTATGCATGTAGCATGTATGTAGTATGTATGTAGTATGTTGTATGTATGCATATATGTAGTTTGTATGTAGTATGTATGTAGTATGTTGTATGTAGTATGTATGTTTGTGTTTTTTTTTACATTCAACACATTAGCCGGATGATGGGACTAGTACTGTCTCATCATTGGCTAATGTGTCAATCTCTGTCATTGTAGCAGGCATAGCCCAATGGGACTTGTAGTCCCATCGGACGATGCCTGCACTCACACACAAAGACCCCCGAGAGGCCCGCACAGACCCCTGAGAGGCCCACACAGACCCCCGAGAGACCCGCACAGACCCCCGGCAGGCCCGCACAGACCCCCAAGAGGCCCGCACAGACCTCCGGCAGGCCCGCACAGACCCCCCGGCAGCCCGCACAGACCAACCGACAGCCCATACAGACCCCCGACAGGTTCGTACAGACCCCCGGCAGGCCCGCACAGACCCCCGGCAGGCCCGCACAGACCCCTGACAGGCCCGCACAGACCCCTGGCAGGCCCGCACAGACCCCTGGCAGGCCCGCACAGACCCCCGGCAGGCCCGCACAGACCTTCGACAGGCCCGCACAGACCCCGCCCACACACACAGACACACAGTCTCCGCCCATGCACCGCCCACTCTCCGCCTACACTCTTCCCCACTCCCGAGCTGGATGTGCCAACACTTCACAGGCTCTTCATTGGGTGGTTCATGTGTCAATCACAAGCATTGTGCAAAAAAAAAAACGCACTTCCGATTTCCGATCACATTCAAAGATCGGAATCCGGATTCGGAATTCCAATCATAGTGAAAATCGGTATAATTCCGATTTTACATGATCGAATTGAGTGACTCTAGTCCTCAGCTTTCCAATGCAGTCAGGCAGGGAAATTCATTTTCTCAAGACGCTTTTGTGTGTTCAAAACATTCCTCTTTTATTCTTGTTTCAGAGGAAATTCTGCTACTTTTCCGTTAGAATTTTTCTTTATTGAGTAATGAAATGAACAAATATTATGTAAGAAAAGTAATAAAAATATTTCAAAGTGAGGTGAAATGATTTAATAGAATCTGTCAGCAGTTTTTTTTTATATAATCGAGAGCAACATCATGTAGTAGCTGAGACCCTGATTCCACCAATATGTCATTTGCTGTTTTGTCTGCTGCAGATCTAGCAGTTCTCTGAATGCTGAGCCCAGTATAACCTCACCCACACCTTTGATTTTTGTGCATTGACAGAAAGTTGTTAATCACTGTTGATGGTGGGGTTACACAGAGCAAGTTGACTAGGAGGCAGGAGACTACTAGTCCTCTAGTGATAATCACCTGCTGATAAAACACTGATTTTATTGCTTACAATAGTTACATAAAGCCTTGCAAGTTACACATCACTGGAATCAGGTTCTCTGCTCCTACATCATGCTGTTTTCAGATTGCATAGCAATCACCTGTTGACAGATTCCGTTTTAATATTACACCAGTTAGGAAGTTGGTCCGTTCTTTGGTTTGTGAGACCTTTAGCTGTATATGGGTCACTACTGATAGATGACTGTAATATGACTCATCACGCACCAGAAATCCTAAGGCTGGGATCACATTGCGTCTTTGGCGTCCGTTAGATGGACTATGTTACACCGCGGCATAACGCGGTGTAACGCAGTCCGTTAACGCAGCCATTAAGTTCTGTGTCGGACGCATAGCTAGCGCACGCCCACAATGGGCGTGCGCTAGCGATATGCCGTCATTGACTGACGGACGCCCCACTTTTCAGTTTTTGATTTTCCACAAAAATTTAACCCCTTAGTGACGGAGCCAAATTTTTGAAATCTGACCAGTGTCAATTCATGTGGAAATAACTCTGGAATCCTTAAACAAATCCCAGTGATTTTGAGACTGTTTTTTCGTGACACATTATACTTTATGATAATGGTAAATTTAGGTTGATATGTTTTGTGTTTATTTATAAAAAATATCAGAAATTTGAGAAAGATGTTAAAAAATTAGCAATTTTCAAGCTTTGAATGATTATGCCTTTAATCCAGATAGTCATACCACAGCAAAACATTAATAAATAACATTTCCCACTGCTTTACATCAGCACCATTTGTCAAATATTATTTTACTTTGTTAGCATTTTAGGAGGTTTAAAAATGTACCAGTAATTTTTCATTTTTTCAAGAAAATTTACAAAATTAATTTTTTAGTGACCTATCCATGTTTAAAGTGCCTTTAGTGGACCCATATATTGGGAAACCCCCAAAAGTCATACCATTTTAAAAACAGCACCCCCTGACATATTGAAAACTGCTGTCAGGTAGTTTATTAACCCTTCAGATGCTTTTCAGGAATTAATGCTAAGTGGCATGACAGAAATGAAAATGTGTATTTTTACCACCTAAATGCCACTAACTTCTGAACAGGTTACAACAGCCGTCAGACTCTAAGGTCAGAATTTGGTTGTGAATTGCCATGGCAAACATCAGGACCACACAATCATGATCTCTGGGGGCCGATGGGGAGAAATAGGTAGCCCCCACACTCTGTTAACCATTTATAATGATGTTGTCACTATTGGCAGCAGCAGCGTCGGACTGGAGCACCTTGGGCCCACCAGAGAAAATCATTCTTGGGGCCCACTATGTAGCTACATAGAAATAGATACAAGACCACCAATTGTGCGGTAAAAAGTGCTAATATCAGGGTATAATATAAGGTAGTTCACGTCTTAATAATGTAGCAAGGGTTGGGGTAGCCCCCTCACAGAATATAATGTAGCCCCCTCATAAAATATAATGCAGTCCCTTCTCATAGAATATAATGCAGCACCCCACAAAATATAATGCAACCCTCCCAGGTATGACGCAGTCCCCACCATAGAATATAATGTAGCACCCCATAGGGTATAATGCAGCCCCCTCATATAGTATAATGCCACCCACCACAGAATATAATGTAGTCCCCTGAGAGAATGCAGTTCCACCACAGAATATAATGCAGCCCCCCCATAGAGTATACTGTAGCCCCCTAATATAGTATGATGTAGCCCCCATAATATTATGTAGTCCCCTGAGAGAATAATGCAGCCCCACCACAGAATATAATGCAGCCCCCCATAGAGTATACTGTAACCCCTCATATAGTATGATGTAGCCCCCCATAATATAATATAGTACCTTGAGTATAATGCAGTCCCCCCACAGAATATAATGGGCCATATTTAGAGTTTCTGCTGCCCTAGGCACTTTTAGCGCTGCCTCCCCCATTGGTGAGTATGACACTATCGGCAGTGACTTTGGCAAGAATCGCTGATGTGAAAGTCGCCTTTTGCAGCAGATCTGGCAGTTTTTCTGCATCTGCCGTGTAACGGATCACTTACGGCAACACTGCGTTTGGCCTCATTCATTCCCTATGGGATTTGCGGCACTTGCCGTGATCTGGCAGATGTGGTACCATACCTCCCAATTTTTGAAGGGAAGGAGGTATTAAGTTTGCGGCGCGCGTAGTGCGCCACGGCAAAATTTAGGCCACGCCTCTGACCAGACCCATTTCCCAACTAGTCACACCCATATCCACGTCCCAACCGCAGCCATTTAGCACTGCTGATCACACTGTTTTATATACAATAATTATAAGCAAACAAAAATATGGCCACACAGTGCTCCATACTGTATAATGGCCACACATGATGCTCCATACTGTATAACGGCCACCACACATGATGCTCCATACTGTATAATGGCCACACATGATGCTGCATACTGTATAATGACCGCACATGATGCTCCATACTGTATAACGGCCACACATGATGCTCCATACTGTATAATGGCCACACATGATGCTCCATACTGTATAACGGCCACACATGATGCTCCATACTGTATAATGGCCACACATGATGCTCCATACTGTATAATGACCACACATGATGCTCCATACTGTATAATGGCCACACATGATGTGCCATACTGTATAATGTCCATTGGCCACACATGATGCTCCATACTGTATAACGGCCACACATGATGCTCCATACTGTATAATGGCCACACATGATGCTCCATACTGTATAACGGCCACACACGATGCTCAATACTGTATAATGACCCCCCTCCTGTATGCATGGCTCATCTCCCTCCTATCCCATATACATAGCTCATATTACCCCCTCCTGTATGCATGACTCATATCTTCCCATGTATGCATGGCTCATATTCCCCCCCCCCACCTATGCATGGCTCATATCCCCCCTGTATGCATGGCTCATATCCCCCCCCCCTGTATGCATGGCTTATATTCCCCCCTGTATGAATGGCTCATAGTCCGCCCCTGTATGCATGGCTCATATCCCCCCCCCTGTATGCATGGCTTATATTCCCCCCTGTATGAATGGCTCATAGTCCGCCCCTGTATGCATGGCTCATATCCCCCCCCCCTGTATGCATGGCTTATATTCCCCCCTGTATGCAAGGCTCATATTCCGCCCCTGTATACATGGCTCATAGTCCGCCCTGTATGCATGGCTCATAGTCCCCCCTGCATGGCTCATATTCCCCCCTGCATGGCTTATATTCCCCCCTGCATGGCTCATATTCCCCCCTGTTTGGCTCATATTCCCCCCTGTATGCATGGCTCATATTCCCCCCTGTATGGCTCATATTCCCCCCTGTATGCATGGCTCATATTCCCCCCTGCATGGCTCATATTCCCCCCTGCATGGCTCATATTCCCCCCTGTATGGCTCATATTCCCCCCTGTATGCATGGCTCATATTCCCCCCTGTATGGCTCATATTCCCCCCTGTATGCATGGCTCATATTCCCCCCTGCATGGCTTATATTCCCCCCTGCATGGCTCATATTCCCCCCTGTATGGCTCATATTCCCCCCTGCATGGCTCATATTCCCCCCTGTATGCATGGCTCATATTCCCCCCTGCATGGCTCATATTCCCCACTGTATGCATGGCTCATATTCCCCCCTGCATGGCTCATATTCCCCCGTGTATGCATGGGTCATATTCCCCCCTGCATGGCTCATATTCCCCCCTGCATGGCTCATATTCCCCCCTGCATGGCTTATATTCCCCCCTGTATGCATGGCTCATATTCCCCCCTGCATGGCTCATATTCCCCCCTGTATGCATGGCTCATATTCCCCCCTGCATGGCTTATATTCCCCCCTGTATGCAGGCTCATTTCTCCGCACCCGCTCCTGCTCCTGCTCCTGCTCCTCGCGCCGGCTTATGTCCTCCTTCATCCCCTCATCCCCCCGTCCCTCATACTCACCTGTCCCACTGCACGGCCGTGCCGACACGACATCCCTCGCGCTCTGTCCCAACTCCAGGCGGCGGCGCCGGCGCAGCACCTTCTTCCTGCTTGAGCGGTCATGTGACACCGTTCATTAAGATCATGAATATGCGCATATTCATGATCTTTGTTCTGCCCATCTTAATGTGCAAAGAGTTAATTATCATGTTATTCAAGTTGTGGCCACTGGAGGTCATCAGTTGCCTACTTTTCATGTTGTTTACCAACCTTTCCCTCCTAAGAGCAATGTCTTATGGGTTAGTTCCGCCCACATTCTTCTTGTGAAGACAAGCTTCAGTAGCCATTTTTCCTGAGATCTGCAGAGAGGCACACGTGCTCCTGTCTCGCTTACTTTCTTACCCCTGTCCTAACGGATCTCGGTACGTTTATAAAGGTTTAATGCATCTTATGTTTGTGTTAGTATTTAAGCCTTATGCAGCTCCTATAGTCAGATATAGTTAGGCAGATGTGCTTTGCAGCTTGCAGTTAGGTTCAGGTGTACTCTGCATGTAGATAGATGCATTCTTGTATAGAATAGGGCAGTGCTGTTAGAATTACTGTGTAATGCACTCTGTATAATTCTTGCTGTAATGTCCCAGTTATTTATGTGATTGCACCCTGTATGTGCATATACTGAAATGCTGTTATTCTTTACAGTTTTTCACCAGTCATCCACTATGATCAGTCATCCACTATGATTATTCACTGAACATCCACTTTGTACATCAACATCATTCACTATTCGATCATCTACTATGAATACTGTCCACCATTGTTGTTCAACGTTATAGTTTTGGTTATCATCACCCTAATAAATAAGACTTAAGCATCAACACAGTCTGTTTACTGGGATGTGGATGAAGGTTTAGCCGTATGTTGGAATCCACACAGCATCCTACGTGGAGGAAGACAGAACAGTGAAAAATGAGACCGCCAGTCGCAGGCGGTGATTGTAAAGTAAGAACAGATTAGCTGCCTTCAGCGAAACTGATAGCCGGTCGCAGGCTGTAGTTGTTCAGACTGTACGGAACCGCTAACACCCACACTGCTCCGCATTCGGGTATCACAGCAGCCGCCATACAGCCGCGGGACTATACTGCAGCCCGCCAAGAGAAGCTACATCATTCCCGCCACGCGGAAGCTCACCGCACCTAGACTCAGTTTCCCGCCAAAACACTCAGCAGTACGCAGCTAAGCGCACAATGTCTCGAAACAGTACATCCTCACTCAAGATGAGGTCACGAGCAAGCTCTAACAGGTCAACATTAGCAGAGCTGGCCGCTGTCGCTCGTGCTGAAGCTGAAGCAGCCAAAGCGAGGTCCTCCTTTGCCGAGAAAGAAATGCATCTAAAGCTGAGACAAGCAGAGCATGAAGCAGAAAATGCACGTTTGCAGGCTGAAACCGCACGTTTGCGGGCAGAGCAAGAAGCAGAAGGTGCGCACCTGCAAGTGTCTCTAGAAAGACTTATGGTAGACAAAGAGGCAGCAGCTGCAATAGCTAAGGCAGAGTACTTGGAAGCCATGAGGGATCCTGATTATGAGGGACGCAGCAACGTTCTTGGAACAGATCTAGAGCAGCAAGATCCAGCTCAGCGCGTCCCAGAGTACGTTCATCGACACTCCAGCATGGACAACAGCCTCGACAGACTACAACGATCAGCCTACGCCGATTATCATCGATCTAACCCCGAACTTCGCTACTACAAACAAGAAGACGTCCAACACAGAGGAGTCGGCCACAGCTATCGTTCCACTGAGAAGAAGGTACAGCTCCCACCTCACCTTAAAGAGACATCTTCTTCACCAGAAAGGTACTATGCAGACTGTCCGAAGCCAAGAGCGTCTCACAGGTATGGTGATGCACCACACACTAGACATGGCTATAACATACCGGCTCGTACAAACACTGATCAAGCCACCATAGACTTGGCAAAGTTCTTTGCCCGCCGAGAACTGGTAACAAAAGGACTTGTAAAGTTCACTGACAAAGCTGAAAACTACAGGTCATGGCGAGCTTCGTTCCAGAACGCCATTCAGGGACTGGACCTTTCTAGTAGTGAGGAGTTAGATCTCCTGGTAAAGTGGCTTGGAACTGAATCGGTCGAGCATGCTAAAAGACTAAGAGACATTAACATAGAATACCCACACATAGGTTTACGTAAAGTGTGGGAAAGACTTGACGAATGCTATGGGTCCGTAGAAGTAATAGAGAATGCTTTATTCAAAAGAATTGATGATTTCCCTAAGATAGGGCCCAAGGGTTATCAAAGACTTAGAGAATTGAGTGATTTATTGATAGAGTTACAGGTCGCCCAGAAGGAAGGTCACTTGGCTGGATTGGCATTCTTAGACACTGCTAGGGGTGTCAATCCAATAGTACAAAAACTTCCTTTCAATCTTCAAGAAAGGTGGATTATACATGGTTCACGGTATAAACAAATTCAAAACGTACCATTCCCTCCTTTTACTGTATTTGTTGAGTTTGTCACCCAGCAAGCCAAGATCAGAAATGACCCTAGTTTTGATTTCACTCTGTCATGTTCCACTACCCCTGGTGTCAAACCCAGTAAGACACCCGTGGCAGTCCATAAAACTGATATTGATTCCACAGGTCCTCCACACAAGACAACTAAGCCCCCTACGGAAGAGAGCAAACCTCAGGATGTCAGTAAGCAGTGTCCTCTACACAGGAAACCACATCCTCTACTAAACTGCAGAGCCTTCAGGGAGAAGACTTTAGAGGATCGCAAAGGTTTCCTCAAGGAAAACAACATCTGCTTCAAATGCTGTGCTACGACCTCTCACTTCGCCAGGAACTGTGGAGCTAGCGTGAAATGTGCAGAATGCAGCAGCACGGATCACAATACAGCCTTGCATCCTGGACCACCTCCAGGAGTGTTGTCACAAGCAGAGGAGCACGATGAGAAACAGAAGAACACCGTCGAAGACACCCCTGCGGTCACCTCTCAATGTACGGAGATCTGTAAGGGACTCAAGGGAGGAAGATCCTGCTCAAAAATCTGCCTTGTCCGAGTCTATCCAACAGGCCACAGAGACAAAGCGCTCAAGATATATGCAATCCTAGATGACCAAAGTAATAGGTCTTTAGCCAGGTCCATCTTCTTTGACAACTTCAGCATTGTAGGCCCCAGTTCTCCCTACTCCCTTAGGACATGTTCAGGTACCGTCGAGACGGCAGGGAGGAAAGCAACCGGATACAAAGTGGAGTCCATGGATGGCCAGACCTGTCTGTCACTACCGACCATCCTGGAGTGCAACCAGATTCCTGACAACAGGTCTGAGATACCTTCACCAGAGGTGGCAACGTGTCACCCCCACCTGAAGTGTATAGCCCACCTGATACCTAAGTTGGAACCAGAAGCGCCAATAGCTTTACTTCTGGGAAGAGATATACTACGAGTCCACAAGACTAGAGAATATATCAACGGCTCACTGAATGCTCCATACGCGCAGAGGCAAGACCTTGGATGGGTCATTGTAGGAGATGTCTGTCTAGGAGGAGCACACAAGCCGGTCTCAGTCAACAGTATGCTTACCAGCACACTAGAAAATGGACGTCCATCTCTCTTCCAGCCGTGTCACAATAGTCTGCTGGTAAAGGAACTACCGAGCAGCACTCCCCTACCTTGCCCTTTCTCAGTTCCTATCAACGAAGACCACGCCTGTGAAGGTGAACAAGACCACATAGGATGTACAGTCTTCCACAGGACGAAGGAAGACAACAAGGTAGCGATGTCTATAGAAGACAAGATATTCCTGGACATCATGGACGAACAAATAGTCAAGGATACGTCGAATAGTTGGGTCGCACCTCTACCATTTCGACCTCAGAGGAGATGCCTACCCAAAGACAAGGAATTGGTCTACAGCAGATTCATCTCCCTAAGACACAAGCTTCAGAAGTCACCTGAGACGAAGGAACATTTCTTTACCTTCATGGGAAAGATATTCCAGAACAACCACGCAGAGATTGCACCTGCATTTCGACACGGAGAGAAGTGTTGGTACCTGCCCATCTTCGGAGTGTACCATCCTAAGAAGCCAGGTCAAATTAGAGTGGTATTCGACTCAAGTGCCAAATGCGAAGACGTGTCATTGAATGATGTCTTACTTTCGGGCCCAGACCTCAACAACAGACTTCTGGAAGTATTACTCTGTTTCCGTAGAGATTCAGTGGCATTTATGGCCGACATACAACAGATGTTCCACTGTTTTCTCGTCAAAGAGGAACACAGAAACTACCTGAGGTTCTTCTGGTACCGTGACAACGACCCGGACGAAGACATCGCAGAGTACCGGATGCGGGTATACATCTTTGGGAACAGTCCTTCCCCAGCGGTCGCAATCTACGGCCTCCGACATTCTGCCAAACAGGGTGAAGAAGAGTATGGTTCGGACGTCAGGTTCTTTGTGGAAAAGGATTTTTACGTGGATGACTGTTTGAAGTCCACACCGACAAGTGAGGCCGCAATCAGTCTACTAAAGAGGACTCGTGACATGCTCGCTCAGTCTAACCTAAGGTTACACAAGATTTCTTCCAACAGCCGAGAGTTGATGGAAGCCTTTCCCTCTGAAGACTATTCCAGCGATCTAAAGGATTTAGACCTCAGCATCGACCCCCTTCCTATGCAGCGGAGCCTTGGATTGCTGTGGGACCTGAAGACAGATACCTTCACCTTTCAGATCAGCAAGGATGAGAAACCCTTCACGCGCAGAGGAGTTCTTTCCTTCGTGAATAGTTTATACGACCCCTTGGGGTTCGTAGCTCCAGTAACCATCCAAGGAAAGCTGATGCTCAGGGACTTCACCCAAGACACTACTGATTGGGATGATCCACTTCCAGCGGGAAAGGCTGACCTGTGGGCAGAGTGGAGGAAGTCTCTTGAAGCCCTGACCAACCTTCGTGTGAAACGACCGTATGCTCCTGTGCCATCCACAGAGGTCAAAACGCAAACACTTTGTATTTTCTGTGATGCATCAGTCAAAGCGATTGCAGCAGTAGCGTACCTCAAATCCACAGACGTAAGCGGACAATGCCATATCGGGTTCGTTATGAGCCGGACGAAATTGGCGCCGCTTCGTGAACACACGATACCCAGACTGGAACTCTGTGCTGCTGTCCTCGCAGTTGAGTTGGCCGAGCTGGTCTCGGATGCGATGGGCCTGAAGATCGGGGATGCAGAGTTCTACACCGATAGCAAGGTGGTACTGGGGTACATCTGTAACGAGACACGACGCTTCTACGTCTACGTCAGCAACCGGGTACTTCGGGTAAGAAGATCCACCGACCCTAATCAGTGGCACTACGTACCTACTCATCACAATCCTGCGGACCACGCGACTAGATCCGTTGCACCCAGTCATCTGAAGGACACTTCATGGTTCACAGGTCCTACCTCTTTGTACCGTTCGATGTCCCACATCAGCAGGCCTGAAACTTTCGAACTAGTGGGTCCAGACACAGACGAAGAGATCCGACCTCAAGTGTCTGCTCTACATACAGAGATTTCAAGCTGCCACCTCGAATCTCACCGGTTCAGCAGGTTCTCCACATGGAAGTCACTTGTTCGAGCTATAGCTTGTCTATTTCATGTAACCCAGTCCTACAAGTCAGCACTACCTGATAGCCAGAGATGTTGTAAAGGTTGGCATCACTGCAGGCTTGCGTTTACTGCTCCCGACCTGGAAAGAGCCAAGGTTATAATACTTCGTGCCGTACAAAGAGAAACCTATGGCAGAGAAATAGACAACCTCAACAAGGGACAACCCATTCCTGAAGTCAGTGGGCTGAGGAAGCTCGATCCGATTGTCGATCAAGAAGGCCTGCTGAGAGTCGGTGGTCGTCTTCAAGAAGCTGAGGTAGAAGTTTCAGAGAAGCACCCGGTGATAATTCCTGGACATCATCACGTAATAACCCTGCTGATTCAACACCATCATGTCTTGGTGAGACACCAAGGCCGTTTGTTCACTGAAGGAAACCTAAGGGCAGCTGGACTATGGATAGTTGGAGCTAAGAGAAGAGTGAGCAAACTCATCTTCGACTGTGTTACGTGTCGCAAACTCCGGGGCACATTCCAAAATCCGAAGATGGCCAATCTTCCACCCGACAGACTCAGTTCTGAACCTCCCTTCACCAACGTTGGACTAGATGTATTCGGTCCTTAGTCTGTGGCTACACGACGGACTAGAAAAATACTTACGGAAGCAAAGTGTTGGGCGGTTCTATTCACGTGTCTGTCCGTCAGAGCCGTTCATATCGAAGTAATCGAATCGATGGACACATCAAGTTTTATAAACGCACTTCGACGCTTCATCGCAATCAGAGGACCTGTGAAGCATATTCGTTCTGACCGAGGTACGAATTTCGTCGGAGCGGCAAGAGAACTCCAAATCCCTTCCAATCTGGACATCGATAATGTGGAAAGGTATCTAGGTGAGCAAGGATGTACCTGGACCTTCAATCCACCACACTCTTCGCACATGGGAGGTGCGTGGGAAAGGATGATAGGGATAGCACGCAGAATATTAGACTCTATTTTCTTGCAAGCTAACACCAGACTTACACAAGAGAGTTTATCCACGTTCTTGGCAGAGGTCTCAGCCATCATGAATGCCAGGCCACTGACAGCACTTTCTAGTGATTCTGGAGATCCATCCATCCTTACTCCTGCAATGTTACTCACACAGAAAACCTGTGTCCCGAAAGCTCCACTTGGAGAATTCAATGACAAAGACCTCTACAGATGACAATGGAGGCAGTTACAAAGCGTGTCCAACGTCTTTTGGAATAGATGGAGGAAACAGCATCTTTCCACTCTGCAAAGCAGGACAAAGTGGCAGAAAGACCGCCCAAACATTCAATCTGGCGATGTTGTACTCGTCAAAGACAGTCAGTCACATCGGAACGAGTGGCCACTCGGCCTAGTCATTAAGACCCTGCCCAGTAAAGATGGGAAAGTGCGGAAAGTAGAGGTCAGAGCGTGCAAGCTTGCAGAAAACAAACTGTTCCTCAGACCCGTTACCGAGCTTGTATTATTATTTTCCCCAAAAGAACCTAATTGTGGCATCTGTTGACGCCAAGCGGGGAGTGTTCTGCCCATCTTAATGTGCAAAGAGTTAATTATCATGTTATTCAAGTTGTGGCCACTGGAGGTCATCAGTTGCCTACTTTTCATGTTGTTTACCAACCTTTCCCTCCTAAGAGCAATGTCTTATGGGTTAGTTCCGCCCACATTCTTCTTGTGAAGACAAGCTTCAGTAGCCATTTTTCCTGAGATCTGCAGAGAGGCACACGTGCTCCTGTCTCGCTTACTTTCTTACCCCTGTCCTAACGGATCTCGGTACGTTTATAAAGGTTTAATGCATCTTATGTTTGTGTTAGTATTTAAGCCTTATGCAGCTCCTATAGTCAGATATTGTTAGGCAGATGTGCTTTGCAGCTTGCAGTTAGGTTCAGGTGTACTCTGCATGTAGATAGATGCATTCTTGTATAGAATAGGGCAGTGCTGTTAGAATTACTGTGTAAAGCACTCTGTATAATTCTTGCTGTAATGTCCCAGTTATTTATGTGATTGCACCCTGTATGTGCATATACTGAAATGCTGTTATTCTTTACAGTTTTTCACCAGTCATCCACTATGATCAGTCATCCACTATGATTATTCACTGAACATCCACTTTGTACATCCACATCATTCACTATTCGATCATCTACTATGAATACTGTCCACCATTGTTGTTCAACGTTATAGTTTTGGTTATCATCACCCTAATAAATAAGACTTAAGTATCAACACAGTCTGTTTACTGGGATGTGGATGAAGGTTTAGCTGTATGTTGGAATCCACACAGCATCCTACGTGGAGGAAGACAGAACAATCTTAATGAGCGGTGTCACGTGACAGCTCGTTCAGGACGAGCTGCAGTGCAGACGCCGAGACCATCGCTGGAGCAGGCAGGGTGAGTATTCAAGGCGGGCAGCGGCGGGGGAGGGGGCCCTGGAGCGGGGGAGGGGGCCCTGGAGCGGGGGGAGGCCCTGCCAGCAGGTGTCAGTGCCAGGGCCCACCGGAGGATCCTCCGGTTCCCCGGTGGGCCAGTCCGAGCCTGGGCAGCAGCATCTAAGGGGTTAAACAGATTTGGACGGTGCCATCGCTGATCGTGGCTGATGCAGCAAGTTGTCAGCTATAGTGTACAGCCGACAGCTGCTGGATTGTCACCTGTATGGGGAGGCTATTCTCTTATATATCAGGTCATTTAAAAGACGTATTGGCTGTCATTAAGGGGTTAAAATAACCAATAAATTTCGTTCAAATTCACAATTGTGTTCCACTTGTTGTTGATTCTTCACCAAAAATTTACATTTGGTATCTTTATGTTTGAAGCATGATATGTGGGAAAAGGCTGAAAAGTTCCAGGGAGCCGAATACTTTCGCAAGGGACTGTATATACACACACACACACATTGGCTGTAGAAAAGATCACCCACCCTCTCTGGCGTTTTTTCGTGATTTGCTACCTCACAATCTACATTTAATTCTGTAAGCGTTTATTTTGCAGTGACAACAATTGTATGTAAATCTGGAACTCTGTCACCAGGTTTTTGTGACTTATTCTAATAATGCAGTATAATGCAGGGGCAGAGACCCTGATTCCAGAGATGTGTCACTTACTGGGCTGCTTAAAGGGAACCTGTCACCTGAATTTGGCGGGACTGGTTTTGGGTCATAGGGGCGGAGTTTTCAGGTGTTTGATTCACCCTTTCCTTACCCGCTGGCTGCATGCTGGCTGCAATATTGGATTGAAGTTCATTCTCTGTCCTCCATAGTACACGACTGCACAAGGCTAGATTGCTTTGCGCAGTCGTGTACTATGGAGGACAGAGAATGAACTTCAATCCAATATTGCAGCCAGCATGCAGCCAGCGGGTAAGGAAAGGGTGAATCAAACACCCGAAAACTCCGCCCATATGACCCAAAACCAGTCCCGCCAAATTCAGGTGACAGAGTCCCTTTAACCGCTGCACGACATATGACGTAAAATTACTTCACATCAAGCTCTTTGCATTTGGGCTCATACTTGCGTGAAACTCGGATAAGTCTCGCAAGACAAAACCCGGCACTGCACCTGGCACAGAGGAGCGGAGTGCGCAGCTGCATGCATTCCTATGCGGCCGCATGCTCCGATCTGAGTGACGGCTGCAGCACCGGGTATTGCCGTGCGAGAATCATTCGAGTTTCGCGCAAGTGAATATGAGCCCTAAGATGCGGACTCACACACAATCCCCGTATGTTTCCCTACACATGATGGCTGATTTCATCAGCCATCATATGCCTCTAACACTCAGGTGTAGAGTGGAGATCCGCCCGCTGCTGTTAACCTGTTAAATCTCTGACAACTGCACTCAGATGGGGTAGTAAATACATTGTGACGAATTCCCTTTCAGGGAAATTACATAAATGCATGTGCTATATGTGCTCTATTGTGCAAATATAAACACATTTACTACTAACGTCAAGTGGCTGTGCAGTTTATTTAATTTTTTACTATCCCAGGCAATCAATATTTTAGAGCATGTGCTAAAATAACTGAATTTAACATGAACGGTTTCATAAACAATTGACTGCTACTCTAGGGAACACATAATGCACTGAAGACACAAAGAGCTTTGATTTTTTATAGTCTCAGTAGTAGAGTACTAAAACAAAGCTGGATATTAGCAACAAAGCATCATTTTAGCCTTTCTGTGTTTCAAGTTCTGTTTCAAATTATTCTAACCAAATGAAAGAAAAACCTTGAAGCGAAAGAGAATTGTGGTGTCTTATTGTTAGACACAATAAAGAAAATTTGCAGAACCATAAATTGTAGAGATTTTTGGGGCACCCCATAAGACCGTTGGGTGCGCGGGCCGGGTACCGGGGTATTTAAAGGGGTGGTCATGGAAGCATTGACCCGGTCCACAGCCCTGGAAGTCCAATTAAAGGGGATGAAGTGTAGTGGGAAATAAAGTCTATGGAGAAATGTTTGTGACTAGAGTTGAGCGACTTTTACTTTTTTAGGATCGAGTCGGGTTTTGCGAAACCCGACTTTGTCAAAAGTAGGGTCGGGTGAAATCGGCCGATTATTGCGAAAAGTCAGGGGCCGACTGAAACATGAAACCCAATGCAAGTCAATGGGGAATCAAAGTCGGCAGTGAGTGGAGGACAGGAAAACACCTACAGTGCCAATTTTAATGCCAAGAACATCAATTCTTATTTCTTAAGCTTGTCAATCTTAATTTACTTTATAATAATAGTTAGGCATTGAAAACAGGGGGTCATTTGGCTAAAGTTGTGGGGAGGTAGGGCTGGCTCAAGATTTTCGTGGGTGCAAGTGCAGTGCCCCAGAGATCTGGTCGTTGCAGTATGGCCCCAAGGCGAGTAGCGGTACGTCCGATGGCACTAAAGAGTTCTCCTGACCAGGTATCACCAGAACACATTACACTTCACACTCCGGCCACTAGGGGGAGAAAAAGGCTTTATTTATTGGGCCACTCCTCACACTGGTAAAACTAGGGGCTGGGGAGGAAGTTAGTCAGAAGCTGACTGGGTTGGAACCAGGCAACATCCCGTGGCAGGGGGTGTTGCAGGGAGAAGGCACAGGGGGTCCCTGTCAAGCATGGGAACCTGGCAGGCGCCTAGCGAACAGAACAGAACGTAACGGAACCGCGCCTGCACACCTTGCGGCGGTATCCTAAGAAAGAGACAAGAAGGGAAGAATATTGTGGAACAGTGTAAACGAGATCAGCACAAAGGAGAGCCAGTAAGAGGCGTGCCGAGAGAGGAAGGCAACATCTTACTGAGGCGCGTAGTTGGTGGCCGGATCACCGTAGGAGTAACTGACTTCAGGCCTTACTTCAAATTCCACTGGACAGTTGATTATAGGTTGGCTGTCTACCTTTTACACCTACGAAGACATAGGGGGCAACATTGGGAGAGGGGCGTCTCTAGGGTCCCGGAAGACCTACAAGCCTTCCCGTCAAACGGGTGGCATCCTAGCCATACTATATCTGGGGGACGTTAGAAACTAGCAACATCTGGAACCAAAGAACGAGAGAGAGAGAAAGCTGTAGAGAACGAATGAAGGAGAACAGCTGTTGTGAGGACTATTCCGAATGCTCAGCAGGGTAGGACTACAACACACAGGCGCTATTGGTAGGCAACGATTTCCATCTGCGAGGGAAACTCTGGATGTGCCCATCGGACCGGCCGGTCTCTGATATCCCGGTTGAACGTGCTCTGGACTGAGTGTACTGAAGCCTTCAGTAAAAGGTAAAGAGACTGCAACCCTGTGTCCTCGTTATTGCCTGCACCTCACACCATCTCCATCCACACTACTGGGAAGCCCTAGGGATTTACTTCACCTGTGGGAAGGTATAACATCCGGCTGCTATTCCATCACCCCAGTGGACCCCACAGCAGCGTCGGTCACCGTGACCGAAAACCACAGGTGGCGTCACGAACTACTGACAGACTGTACTACCATTTTCATTGGACGCCCCTTAGCAGGGTCACGACCGGGTCCAGCCACCGTGACAACCGCAGAACCGAAGGAGAAGGGACCGGTTCCCGAGTGACTTGTGGCCCTGTGTCTGGGGGTGCTCCAACTTGGCGTCACGAACAGGATCGTACTTAAGCCTGAAGAATCGGGTCATGTGTGCCTTGGAACTATGATTGAAACGTGTTGAACTGTGATTTATTGCAAAGACTGTGTAGTGCTATTGCCGCAAGATTCCCACCAAAACCGCCGCCATTGCCACGCCACGAGGAGCGCAGGAGAAGAAGAAGGGCGTGGAAGTGGGCGAGGACAAGCTGAAGAGCGCGAACGACTATGGCCGCCCAGTCTAAATATTTCTGTGCCTTGAGGACGTGTCCGTCAGCGGCCAAGATCCGCCTCCTGATCCTCAGTGGAGGGCGGAGACAGAAAACGAAACCGCCCACGAAGGAGAGCGGGAAAAGGACAAGGAAGTGAACCACGTGGGAGACGCCATGGCCAGCCAATCGGGATCGGAGCTTGGGGTCGGAGCCGAGGACTCCCCCAGCTACCTAGAGAGATACCCCGGCCAAGCGTCACCTGTGAGCCCCGACTTCCTGCAGGCCGGAGTGGACGAGCTCAGCGACCAACTCCGGCGGATGCAGCTGAGCATTGAGGCCGAGTGGAAGGAGATAATCACCAGGGTGTTGTGAATTCCGCTCTTGGGCTCCCTCCGGTGGTTGTAAGTGGCACTTTTGTGAGTTCTGCTCTTGGGCTCCCTCTTGTGGTTTCTAGTGGTATGGCTGCTCCTTGGAGTTAGCTGTCATCAGCTGCCTCCACTTATCTTCTTTTCTGCTCGGCTATTTAGGTCTGGCTCTTTCTTCAGCCAGTGCCACTTGTAAATTGTTCCTGGTTGGATTCCCATCTCTTTGGAGTTCCCTGTTATCCTGACCAGTTCAGCTAAGCTAAGTTTTTGCTTGCTCTTTTCTGTCCATAGATTGTGGACTTATCCATTCTGTGCTTTTTATGTTTGTCCAGCTTATCAGTGTGAATTATTTCTGTCTTGCTGGAAGCTCTGGGAGGCAGATTTGCCCTCCACACCTTTAGTCAGGTGTGGAGATTTTTTTGTAAACTCTGCGTGGATTTTTGTAGTGTTTTATACTGACCGCACAGTATTCCATCCTGTCCTATCTATTTAACTAGACTGGCCTCCTGTGCTCATCCTGGTTTCATTCTGTGTATGTCTTTTCCCTCTCCACTCACAGTCATTATTTGTGGGGGGCTAATCTATCCTTTGGAGATTTTCTCTGAGGCAAGGTAGTTTTCCTGCTTCTTTCTTTAGGGGTAGTTAGCTCTTAGGCTGTGACGAGATGCCTAGGGAGAGTTAGGAGCATTCCACGGCTACTTCTAGTGTTGGGTTGAGCTTAGGGACTGCGGTCAGTACAGTTACCACGTCCTTCAGAGCTCGTTCCATGTTGCTCCTAGACCACCGTATCATAACAGTACAAGTGGCCAAAAATGAATTAAATGCATCTCAAAAAAAGGAAAAGAAAGTTCTGAAGCTTATTTTTTTCTGTGCTTTGGTTTGTCTTTTTTTTTTCCTCTTGATATCTGGGTGGTTCAGGATATATGCTTTGGCATGGATGTTCAGGGTTTGTTTTCTCGTGTGGATCAACTTGCTGCAAGAGTACAGAGTATCCAGGACTATGTTGTCCAGACTCCGGCTTTAGAGCCCAGAATTCCTACTCCTTATTTGTTTTTTGGGGACAGATCCAAGTTTTTGAACTTTAAAAATAACTGCAAATTGTATTTTGTTTTGAAACCCCGTTCTTCTGGTGATCCCATTCAGCAAGTAAAAATCATCATATCCTTGCTGCGTGATGACCCTCAAGACTGGGCTTTTTCTCTTGAAACAGGGGATCCGGCATTATTGAATGTAGATGCATTTTTTCAAGCGCTCGGATTATTGTATGACGAACTTAATTCTGTGGATCATGCAGAAAAAACCCTGTTGGCCTTGTGTCAAGGTCAGGAAGCGTCAGAGTTATACTGCCAGAAATTTAGAAAATGGTCTGTGCTCACTAAATGGAATGAAGAGGCTCTGGCTGCTATTTTCAGAAAAGGTCTTTCTGAAACCCTTAAAGATGTTATGGTGGGCTTTCCTACGCCTGCCGGTTTGAGCGAATCTATGTTTCTAGCCATTCAGATTGATCGGCGTCTGCGCGAGCGCAAAGCTGTGCACCATATGGCAGTATCCTCTGAGCAAAGTCCTGAACCTATGCAATGTGATAGGATTTTGACTAGAATAGAACGGCAGGAATTCAGACGTCAGAATAGGCTGTGTTTTTACTGTGGTGATTCGGCTCATGTTATCTCTGATTGCCCTAAGCATACTAGGAGGGTCG
The DNA here is from genome assembly GCF_032444005.1 of Ranitomeya imitator. Taxonomy (NCBI): domain Eukaryota; kingdom Metazoa; phylum Chordata; class Amphibia; order Anura; family Dendrobatidae; genus Ranitomeya; species Ranitomeya imitator. Next base: position 150,193,459 of record NC_091284.1, on the reverse strand, counting down.
CTAGGTCTGTTACCATCAGTACTGTACAGCCTAAATTTCTCTTATCAATGACGCTGATTTGCTCATTGTCGTCCTTTTCTGTCATGGCATTTGTGGATTCAGGCGCTGCCCTGAACTTAATGGACTTAGAATTCGCCAGGCGCTGTGGTTTTTCCTTGCAGCCTTTGCAGAGCCCTATTCCTTTGAGGGGCATTGATGCTACACCCTTGGCCAAGGATAAACCTCAGTACTGGACACAGATGACTATGTACATGGCTCCTGCACATCAGGAAGATTGCCGTTTTCTGGTGTTGCATAACCTGCATGATGTTGTTGTACTGGGATTTCCATGGTTACAGGAACATAATCCGGTGCTGGATTGGAAAACTATGTTGGTGACTAGTTGGGGTTGTCGAGGAGTACATAGTGACGTTCCTTTGATGTCAATTTCCTCTTCCCCCTCTTCTGAGGTCCCTGAGTTTTTATCGGATTTCCAGGATGTATTTGATGAGCCCAAGTCCAGTTCCCTTCCTCCACATAGGGACTGTGATTGTGCTATTAACTTGATTCCTGGTTGTAAGTTCCCTAAGGGCCGACTTTTCAATCTGTCTGTGCCAGAGCATGCCGCCATGCGGAGCTATGTTAAGGAATCTTTGTAGAAAGGGCATATTCGGCCCTCTTCGTCACCATTGGGAGCGGGTTTCTTTTTTGTTGCTAAGAAGGATGGCTCCTTGAGACCCTGTATTGATTATCGTCTTCTTAATAAGATCACGGTCAAATTCCAATACCCCTTGCCTTTGCTTACTGATTTGTTTGCTCAGATTAAGGGGTCTAGTTGGTTTACTAAAATTGACCTCCGAGGGGCATATAATCTTGTTCGTATTAAACAGGGTGACGAATGGAAAACTGCATTTAATACGCCCGAAGGCCATTTTGAATACCTTGTGATGCCATTTGGGCTCTCTAATGCTCCATCTGTGTTCCAGTCTTTCATGCATGATATTTTCCGCAATTATCTTGATAAATTCATGGTCGTATATTTGGATGATATTTTGATTTTTTCCGATGATTGGGAGTCTCATGTGAAGCAGGTCAGGATGGTGTTCCAGATCCTTCGTGATAATGCTTTATTTGTGAAGGGGTCTAAGTGCCTATTCGGAGTTCAGAAGGTCTCTTTTTTGCGTTTTATTTTTTCTCCCTCGTCTATAGAAATGGATCCTGTTAAGGTCCAAGCTATTCATGACTGGATCCAACCCACATCTGTGAAGGGTCTTCAAAAATTTTTGGGCTTTGCTAATTTTTATCGCCGTTTCATTGCCAATCTTTCCAGTGTGGTTAAGCCCCTTACTGATTTGACGAAGAAAGGCGCTGATGTGACGAATTGGTCCTCTGAGGCTGTTGAGACCTTTCAGGAGCTTAAACGCCGATTTACTTCTGCCCCTGTGTTGTGTCAACCGGATGTTTCTCTTCCTTTTCAGGTTGAGGTCGACGCTTCTGAGATTGGGGCAGGGGCCGTTTTGTCTCGGAGGGAGTCTGATGGTTCTTTGATGAAACCGTGTGCTTTTTTTTCCAGAAAGTTTTCGCCTGCGGAACGCAATTATGATGTCGGCAATCGGGAGTTGTTGGCTATGAAGTGGGCGTTTGAGGAGTGGCGACATTGGCTTGAGGGAGCTAAACACCGTGTTGTGGTCCTGACCGATCATAAGAATCTGATTTACCTCGAGTCGGCCAAGCGGCTGAATCCTAGACAGGCTCGATGGTCCCTGTTTTTCTCCCGTTTTGATTTTGTGGTCTCGTATCTTCCGGGATCTAAGAATGTTAAGGCTGATGCCCTCTCTAGGAGTTTTTCGCCTGATTCTCCTGGAGTCCTGGAGCCGGTTGGCATTCTTAAGGAGGGGGTGATCCTTTCTGCTATCTCCCCTGATTTGCGGCAGGTGCTTCAGGAATTTCAGGCTGATAGGCCTGACCGCTGTCCAGTGGGGAAGCTGTTTGTTCCTGATAGATGGACAAGTAAGGTAATTTCTGAGGTTCATTGTTCAGTGTTGGCTGGTCATCCTGGGATTTTTGGTACCAGAGATTTGGTTGCTAGGTCCTTTTGGTGGCCTTCCTTGTCGCGCGATGTGCGTGCTTTTGTGCAGTCCTGTGGGACTTGCGCCCGGGCCAAGCCTTGCTGTTCCCGCGCTAGTGGGTTGCTTTTGCCTTTGCCGGTCCCTGAGAGGCCCTGGACGCATATTTCCATGGATTTTATTTTGGATCTTCCTGTTTCCCAGAAGATGTCTGTTATCTGGGTTGTTTGTGACCGGTTCTCTAAAATGGTCCATCTGGTACCTTTGCCTAAGTTGCCTTCCTCCTCAGATCTGGTTCCATTATTTTTTCAGCATGTGGTTCATTTGCATGGCATTCCGGAGAATATTGTGTCTGACAGAGGTTCTCAGTTTGTCTCTAGATTTTGGCGGGCCTTTTGTGCTAGGATGGACATTGATTTGTCTTTTTCTTCGGCGTTTCATCCTCAGACTAATGGCCAAACTGAGCGAACTAATCAGACCTTGGAGACCTATTTGAGATGCTTTGTGTCTGCTGATCAGGATGATTGGGTGTCTTTCTTGCCATTGGCCGAGTTTGCCCTTCATAATCGGGCTAGTTTGGCTACTTTGGTTTCACCTTTCTTTTGTAATTTTGGTTTTCATCCTCGTTTTTCTTCTGGGCAGGTTGAGCCTTCTGATTGTCCTGGTGTTAATTCTGTGGTGGACAGGCTGCAGCAGATTTGGACTCATGTGGTGGACAATTTGACATTGTCTCAGGAAAGGGCTCAACGTTTTGCTAACCGCCGTCGGTGTGTTGGTCCCCGGCTTCGTGTGGGGGATTTGGTTTGGTTGTCTTCTCGTCATGTTCCTATGAAGGTTTCTTCTCCTAAGTTTAAGCCTCGGTTTATTGGTCCTTATAAAATTTCTGAAATTATTAATCCGGTGTCTTTTCGTTTGGCTCTTCCTGCCTCTTTTGCCATTCATAATGTTTTCCATAGATCTTTGTTGCGGAGTTATGTGGTGCCCGTTGTTCCCTCGGTTGACCCTCCTGCCCCGGTGTTGGTTGAGGGAGAGTTGGAATATGAGGTTGAGAAGATTTTGGATTCTTGTTTTTCGAGGCGGAGGCTTCAGTATCTTGTCAAGTGGAAGTGTTATGGCCAGGAGGATAATTCTTGGGTTGTTGCCTCCAATGTCCATGCCACCGATTTGGTTCGTGCTTTTCACTTGGCTCGTCCTGATCGGCCTGGGGGCTCTGGTGAGGGTTCGGTGACCCCTCATCAAGGGGGGTACTGTTGTGAATTCCGCTCTTGGGCTCCCTCCGGTGGTTGTAAGTGGCACTTTTGTGAGTTCTGCTCTTGGGCTCCCTCTTGTGGTTTCTAGTGGTATGGCTGCTCCTTGGAGTTAGCTGTCATCAGCTGCCACCACTTATCTTCTCTTCTGTGTTGTGAATTCTGTTATCGAACTCCCTCCTGTGGTCATGAATGGTACTTCGGCGAGTTCTGTCCATGGACTCCCTCTGGTGGCTGTGAGTGGATTTGCTGGTTCTGAGGTTCCTTCCACAGGTGACCTAGGTTATTCTTAGGCTGGCTTCTCTATTTAACTCCACTCAGATCGTTACTCCATGCCAGCTGTCAATGTTCCTGTACTGGTTCAGTTCGCTCTTGGATCTTTCTGGTGACCTGTCTCTTCCAGCAAGGAGCTAAGTCCCCGATTGTTATTTTCTGTTCATTGTTTCCTTGTCCAGCTTGCTTTCATGATTTTGTCTTGCTAGCTGGAAGCTCTGGGATGCAGAGTGGCACCTCCGCACCGTGAGTCAGTGCGGGGGTCTTTTTGCACACTCTGCGTGGTCTTTTGTAGTTTTTTGTGCTGACCGCAAAGATACCTTTCCTATCCTCTGTCTATTTAGTTAGCCTGGCCTCCCTTTGCTAAAACCTGTTTCATTTCTGTGTTTGTGACTTTCATCTTAACTCACAGTTAATATTTGTGGGGGGCTGCCTTTTCCTTTGGGGAAATTTCTCTGAGGCAAGGTAGGCTTTATTTTCTATCTCTAGAGCTAGCTAGTTCTTAGGCTGTGACGAGGCGTCTAGGCCATGTCAGGTACGCTCCACGGCTATTTCTAGTGTGTGTGATAGGATTAGGGATTGCGGTCAGCAGAGTTCCCACTTCCCAGAGCTTGTCCTGTATCGGTTTAACCATCAGGTCTTTTCGGGTGCTCCTAACCACCAGGTCATAACACTTCTGCTCGGTTATTTAGGTCTGGCTCTTTCTTCAGCCAGTGCCACTTGTAAATTGTTCCTGGTTGGATTCACATCTCTTTGGAGTTCCCTGTTATCCTGACCAGTTCAGCTAAGCTAAGTTTTTGCTTGCTCTTTTCTGTCCATAGATTGTGGACTATCCATTCTGTGCTTTCTATGTTTGTCCAGCTTATCATTGTGAATTATTTCTGTCTTGCTGGAAGCTCTGGGAGGCAGATTTGCCCTCCACACCTTTAGTCAGGTGTGGAGATTTTTTGTAAACTCTGCATGGATTTTTGTAGTGTTTTATACTGACCGCACAGTATTCCATCCTGTCCTATCTATTTAGCTAGACTGGCCTCCTGTGCTCATCCTGGTTTCATTCTGTGTCTTTTCCCTCTCCACTCACAGTCATTATTTGTGGGGGGCTATTCTATCCTTTGGGGATTTTCTCTGGGGCAAGGTAGTTTTCCTGCTTCTTTCTTTAGGGGTAGTTAGCTCTTAGGCTGTGACGAGATGCCTAGGGAGAGTTAGGAGCATTCCACGGCTACTTCTAGTGTTGTGTTAAGCTTAGGGACTGCCGTCAGTACAGTTACCACGTCCTTCAGAGCTCGTTCCATGTTGCTCCTAGACCACCGTATCATAACACCGGGGGCCTCACCAGACGTCTGTCGGCAGCCTTGTGTGGTCCGGAGCGAGAAAGAAGTTCCAGCGCTCCGAAGCCAGAAAGCAAGGTCCTGCCGGAAAGCGAGCTACTGCAAACAGAGATGGCAACGCCGCAGCGCAAGGCCCCACGGTCAGCGTTCCAGATCCCAGCGGAGACGGAGCAGGCCGACCCCGAGGACACCGTGGTGGCAGGTACGAACGCTGACCCTGCCCCAGTGACAGAAGACTTACTGATAAGCTACGTAGCAGCGCCACCTGCTGCCATGACTAAGAATAACTATGAACTGACAAATCCTAATACTACTAACACAGTGGGCATTATTGCCGCTACTGAACCTACTACCAAAACTGACATTCAAACCCAGATTATACCTGAAAACATGATTAGTGACATTGATACCGCATCGGATGAGAAAAGAGATATGCAAAACCATAAGGCATATGGAGTGAGGGAGCCCCTTATGTGGCTCCTGGTGGTCGCCAGTATCCAGCTGGTCTACCCCCTGAGTTACAGCACTAAACCTCGAAAACCCGATTTGTACATAGTTCGTTGTTTCCTGCTGCTACCTTCAACCCGTCCAGGGTTAACTCTTAAAGGGGTCCCTTTGTTTACCCAGGATCCCTATTGTCTATAGTTCTTTTTCTACTTTCGCACAGAGTTATTATTGTTCCAAAGACTGCCGGATCATGGACGGTGAATGATTCAAAACTGTTTTTGTATATAGTTTGCACCTTCTTAAAGGTGCTCCCTACTGGTTTTATAAGTCGAAGAAGACTTTGCGAAGACCTGATACAGAAGGACTTGCTGATTGCGAACTTGCTGCTGAAAGAGAGTCTGCACCAGAGACTTGGGTCCCTCTTAAAGGGAATGTTTGATGATTGTTTTCATAAAGAATCGAAACGTTAATAATGTTGAAAAACTTAAATAGTTAATAATGTTAGTAAAGATTGAGGACAGGAAAGCTTGAAGTGAACCCGTGGGGTTAGAGAGAGAGTCCTCCTGAGAACTGTAGAAAGATGGTCGATACAATGACAGTAGGCCCAGCCAAGGAGCTAGGCGGTCCTGCATTGGTAAAGTGAGAACGGAAAAGAAAGTTGAGTTGTTGTAGTACTTGAGAGTAGGCCTTTAGTGGGTTCAGCTTATACGCCCTTAAAGGAAAAGTTAAACAAAGTTTGCACTTAGTAGAATACCCGGCTGGGTACTGAGAGTTATTTATAGTCATAATGTTATTTAAAAATATTTAACTGTTATTTTTGTTTGTAACATTCAAGTGTTCTTACCTCCCATAAAGGGAAGCACCTTTTCTATTTACTTGTTCTTAGCATTGAAAATTTTATATGTCTTTCACTGCATCATATTGTTTTTCTTCTTCCCAGTCCAGGAGTACTGGATTTAACCTGGGGGGAGTGCAGCGCCCCAGAGATCTGGTCGTTGCAGTATGGCCCCAAGGCGAGTAGCAGTATGTCCGATGGCACTAAAGAGTTCTCCTGACCAGGTATCACCAGAACACATTACACTTCACACTCCGGCCACTAGGGGGAGAAAAGGGCTTTATTTATTGGGCCACTCCTCACACTGGTAAAACTAGGGGCTGGGGAGGAAGTTAGTCAGAAGCTGACTGGGTTGGAACCAGGCAACATCCCGTGGCAGGGCGTGTTGCAGGGAGAAGGCACAGGGGGGTCCCTGTCAGGCGTGGGAACCTGGCAGGCGCCTAGCGAACAGAACAGAACATAACAGAACCACGCCTGCACACCTTGCGGCGGTATCCTAAGAAAGAGACAAGAAGGGAAGAATATTGTGGAACAGTGTAAACGAGATCAGCACAAAGGAGAGCCAGTAAGAGTCGTGCCAAGAGAGGAAGGCAACATCTTACTGAGGCGCGTAGTTGGTGGCCGGATCACCGTAGGAGTAACTGACTTCAGGCCTTACTTCAAATTCCGCTGGACAGTTGATTATAGGTTGGCTGTCTACCTTTTACACCTACGAAGACATAGGGGGCAACATTGGGAGAGGGGCGTCTCTAGGGTCCCGGAAGACCTACAAGCCTTCCCGTCAAACGGGTGGCGTCCTAGCCATACTATCTCTGGGGGACGTTAGAAACTAGCAACATCTGTAACCAAAGAACAAGAGAGAGAGAGAGAGAAAGCTGTAGAGAACGAACGAAGGAGAACAGCTGTTGTGAGGACTATTCCGAATGCTCAGCAGGGTAGGACTACAACACACAGGCGCAATTGGTAGGCAACGATTTCCATCTGTGAGGGAAACTCTGGATGTGCCCATCGGACCGGCCGGTCTCTGATAGCCCAGTTGAACGTGCTCTGGACTGAGTGTACTGAAGCCTTCAGTAAAAGGTAAAGAGACTGTAACCCAGTGTCCTCGTTATTGCCTTCACCTCACACCATCTCCATCCACACTACTGGGAAGCCCTGGGGATTTACTTCACCTGTGGGAAGGTATACCATCCGGCTGCTATTCCATCACCCCAGTGCACCCCACAGCAGCGTCGGTCACCCTGACCGAACACCACAGGTGGCGTCACGTACTACTGACAGACTGTACTACCATTTTCATTGGACGCCCCTTAGCAGGGTCACGACCAGGTCCAGCCACCGTGACAACCGCAGAACCGAAGGAGAAGGGACCGGTACCGAGTGACTTGTGGCCCTGTGTCTGGGGGCGCTCCACAGGAAACGCGGAATACGTCACGGCGGTGGAGCAGGGAGAGGTACGTATTTCAACTTTGCAAATAATGTGATCCTGAGCAAGCAGGGGGGGCCACTAGTTGGCACTGGCACAGGGCCCCTCATAGTACGGCGGTGTGTTTGATGGCGGGTGGCGCCTCCCACTGCCAGAGACACTTTTGCGTACTATGAGGGGCCCTGTGCCAGTGCCAAAAAGTATGCCCCCCACCTGACGAAGGAACCTGCACTTTCATCTGCACCTTCCTCTTTTTCCCCATGTAAGGTGGTATAGTAAGCGGGAAGGGGAACCTGACTTTCAGCAGGGTCAGATTCTGGCTGTGCAGAGTGCAAGGGGAATGTAGTGGTGTGGGTCAATGTACTAGCAGACTCATCTAGCAGTGGCTGGGCAATGGGCAGGATGAGGAGGTAACACAGATATAGGCCCAAAATAAAAAAGTAGGCTAAAAGCAGTTCAAAATTGGTAACAGGATTAAACAGGCGCCATTGCTTTGTTCAGTGGAGGACAATTGTAATGAGTGGCGCAGACACAGTTAGTAGGCCTAAAATACAAAAGTAGGCTAAATTCAGTTCAAAATTGGTAAGAGGACTAAACAGGCTGCATAGCTTTGTTCTGTGGAGGACAATTGTAATGAGTGGCGCAGACACACTTAGTAGGCCCAAAAGAGTAAGTAGGCTAAATGCAGTTCAAAATTAGTAACAGGACTAAACTGGCAGCATTGGTTTGTTCAGTAGAGGACAACTGTAAGGAGTGGCTGACAACGTTACTAGGCCCAAAAAAGTAAGTAGGCTAAATGCAGTTCAAAATTTGTAACAGGACTAAACTGGTGGCATTGCTTTGTTCAGCGGAGGACAACTGTAATGAGAGGCTGACACAGTTAGTAGGCCCAAAAAAGTAAGTAGGCTAAATGCAGTTCAAAATTGGTAACAGGACTAAACTGGCGGCATTGCTTTATTCAGTGGAGGACAACTGTAATGAGTAGCTGACACAGTTAGTAGGCCCAAATAATAAAGTGGGCTAAATGTCTGCCAAAAAATTGTTCATAAACAGGTGGCATAGCTAGGTACAGCGGTGGGCTCCTCTGCTGAGTAGCAGACAGTGGTAGTTGGCGCAAAGTATTAAGTGGTACAAATGGAGGCCAGGGCCCCTGTATATTTTAACTATTCGCTATCATTTCAACAAATTTGTATTGGCAGTGCCATTGAAGGATTTAACAGCACAGACTACACAGTGGTGGAGCAGGGAGAGGTAAGTATTGCAAGTATTGGTAGAGCACTGTTCGAGCTGGGGGAGAACACTTTCTCGTGGGCGGCGGTACTGGCACAGAGCCCCTCATATTACGACCGTGTGTCTGACGTTGGTTGTGCCCCACCACCGTCAGAGACACTTCATTGTACTATGAGGGACCCTGTGCCAGTGCCGTCGCCCAAGAGTAGGCGCACCCACCTGTCCAGGCAAACGGCACTTCCACGGGTACTTGCGCCAAGTGGTGACCCGGGCCCCGTGGGGGGAGTCAGCCCATATAGGGAGGTATAAAAATGGCCTATGGTGGACATTCCGCAGCTGCAAATGGAGGAATTGGAGCAGTCAGTAAGAGGAGGCCAAAAGCAAGACATTTTTCAGGCAAGCTACGTGTCAGCAGGGGAAGGTGGGGCAAAATAATTTGAAATCCATGATTGGTTCATTTTAATGAAGGTTAGATCATCAACATTTCGGGTAGACAGACATGTCCTTTTTTCAGTCAGTATTGAACCAGCAGCTCTGAAGACTCTTTCTGATAGCACACTAGCAGCAGGGCAAGCGAGCTCCTGTAATGCATATTCTGCCAATTCAGGCCAGGTGTCTATTTTAGGTGCCCAGTAATCAAAGGGGAATAACCTGTGAGGGAGAACATCGATAAGGGAGGAAAAATAGTTTGTAACCATACTGGACAAATGCTGTCTCCTGCCACTTTGAATCGATGCAGCAGTACCTGTCGTGTCTGCGGTCATTGCGTAATCACTCCACAACCTGGTCATAAAACCCCTCTGTCCAACGCCACTTCGGATTTGTGCACCTCTAACACCTCTGCCATGTTGCCCCCTACAGCTCGTGTGAGAACCATCACCGCCGCTGTGTGCTGGGAATGCCTGAACCAAACGGTCTACAAGAGTTGCTTGTTTGGTAGCCAATATTTGCTCAAGGTTCTCATGTGGCATGATATTTTGTAATTTTCCTTTATATTGTGGATCCAGGAGGCAGGCCAACCAGTAATCGTCATCGGTCATCATTTTGATAATGCGGGGGTCCCTTTTTAGGACACGCAAGGCATACTCAGCCATGTGGGCCAATGTTCCAGGTGTCAATTCACTGCTTGTGCTGGGTTGAGGAGCACTTTCTTGCAAATCAACATCACTTGTGTCCTGCAAAAACCCTGTACCTGACCTTGCAACGCCACCAGTTTCTATTGCCCCCTGAGAAGCATCCTCCTCCCATAAATATTCATCCCTATCATCCTCCTCCTCCTCTTCTTCGTCCGCCACCTTGTCCAGGTGAGTTCACTGAGCAGACAATGGCTGACTGTCATCAAGGCTTCCCTCCTCCTCGGCTGCAGACGCCTGCTCCTTAATGTGCGTCAAACTTTGCATCAGTAGACGCATTAGTGGGATCCTCATGCTTATGATGTCGTCGTCTGCACTTACCAGCCATGTGCATTCCTCAAAACACTGAAGGACTTGACAGAGGTCTTTTAGCTTCGACCACTGCACACCAGACAACTCCATGTCTGCCATCCAACTGCCTGTCCGTGTATGTGTATCCTCCCACAAATAAATGACAGCACGCCTCTGTTCGCACAGCCTCTGAAGCATGTGCCGATTATTAGGCGGTGCTGGGGAAGAATCAGCGTTCGCTGATGGTTCAGCATACGGCTGGAGTGTACGGGCGACCAGCGGATGTGCGAGCAAAGTCTTCGCACATTCAGGAGCAGGGCTGGTAACCCCGGATAATTTTTCAGGAAGCACTGCACCACCAGGTTCAAGGTGTGAGCCAGGCAAGGTATGTGCTTCAGTTCTGAAAGGGCTATGGCAGTCATAAAATTCCTTCCGTTATCACTGACTACCTTGCCTGCCTCAAGATGTACACTGCCCAGCCATGACTGAGTTTCTTGCTGCAAATACTCAGCCAGTACTTCCACGGTGTGTCTGTTGTCGCCCAAACACTTCATTTCTAACACAGCCTGCTGATGCTTACCACTAGCTGTTCGATAATGGGACACCTCGTGTGCAACACTGGCAGCTGCGGATGGAGTGGTCATGCGACTGCGCTCTGTGGACGAGCTTTCGCTTCTGGAGGAGGAGGGATGGCTAATACCTACAGCCAACTGTTTCCTAGATCGTGTGCTAGGCAGATCTGTCCCACTATGGTTGTCCCCTGTGGACCCTGCATCTACCACATTAACCCAGTGCGCCGTCATGGACACGTAATGTCCCTGGCCATGCCTACTGGTCCATGCATCTGTTGTGAGGTGCACATTTCCACTGACTGATTGCCTCAGTGCATGGACAATGCGGTCTTTGACATGCTGGTGGAGGGCTGGGATGGCTTTTCTCGCAAAGAAGTGCAGACTGGGTAGGTCATAGCGTGGTACTTCGTAGGCCATCAGGTCTTTGAAAGCTTCGCTTTCAACCAAGCGGTAGGGCATCATCTCTAACGAGATTAGTCTTGCAATGTGGGCGTTCAAACCCTGTGTACTTTCTTTTCCTAATGAGAGTCTCTCTTAGGGTGAGTTGGACTGGAGAGCTGCATATGGTGGAACTAGCGGGGGTGGTGGTGGACATGGCAGGTTGAGAGAGGGATGGTGATGGTATTCTTGATGTTGGCCTAGATACAGTGTTTCCTACCAAGAACCTTGTGATTCCCTGACAGCTTTGGCCTTGCGACGATACCTCGACATTTGCTGCTGGTGGTGTCCTAACCGGTGGGCTTACAGTGAGGGAAGCAATGTTGCGTTGCTGACTACCTTCATTCTGAGCAGGTGCACAAACGGTGCGGGACGTTTGGTAGTTAGTCCAGGCTTGCAAGTGCATGCTGGTTAAATGTCTAAGCATGCACGTTGTATTTAAATTTGGGAGATTCTTCCCTCTGCTAAAGGTCTTTGAGCATTTTTTACATATAACTTTGCACTGATCATTCAGATCTTGGTTACAAAATTGCCACACTACACTCTTCCTACTATGGAACACCTTTTCAGGCATTGCACGCTGTGCTACTTTCACCGGATGGCCACGCTGTCCTAAAACTGTTTTTGTTTTTGACAAACGTTTTTGTCCAGATATGGGCCTGCCAGATGAAAGCTGTTGCGATGTAGATGGCTGCTGCAGATCATCCTCCTCTGCTTCTGAGCTACTGGCAGCAGCACCCTCTTCCCCCAATGGCTGCCAATCTGGGTCAACAACTGGGTCATCTATCACCTCCTTTTCAATGTCATGTGCACCTTCCTCTGTGTCACCGTGTTAGGTGCGTTCGGGAAGGGGCACCATAGTCTCATCAGGGTCAGATTCTGGCTCAGTACACTGCGAGGGCAATGTAGTGATCTGAGTCAATGGAACAGCATAATAATCTAGCTGTGGCTGTGCATCAGTGCACTCCATGTCCTATTCATCTTGTAATGGGCTGTTAACAATTTCCCTTTCTAACCCAGGCACGGTATGCATAAAGAGCTCCATGGAATAAACTGTTGTATCGCCTGCCACATCCTTCACTTTTGGTTTGGGTGAAGGACACAAGGAAGCGACTTGTTCCTGACCGGGAGCATCCACTGACGACTCGCTGCTTTTATATTTCGAACTTTCTGAAGAGGAGGCGAAAGATCTAGAGGCTGAGTCAGCAAGAAAAGCCAAAACTTTTTCCTGCTGCTTCGGCTTTAAAAGCGGTTTTCCTTTGAGGCCTTGTGTAGCCAGACGATGATCCTGGCTCAACACCTCGAGCATTAGGTGCTATTTTGCTTTTCCCACTACCACCACATGCTCCACCACCACCACCACCATCAGTACCAGCTGGCAATGACCGCCCACGGCCTCTTCCACCAGACTTCCTCATTTTTTGGAAAATCTAACCAAAATAACAACCATTATATGGTACTGTAAAACAAGGTAGAAGGTGTATATAAACTTGTTGAGAATTGAAATCTCCCTTTTTTTTTGGGAGACTGAACCAAAACTCAGGCCCAGTGTATAACACTACACAATGTAAGTGGCAGAAGGTGGCTGGCCGATATACGACAAACTAACAGAACTGACATAGATCCACTTTGTGACAATTTAAATCTCCTTTTTTGGGGGGGAGACTGCACCAAAACTCAGGCCCAGTGTATAACACTACACAATGTAAGTGGCAGAACTTGGCTGGCTGATATACGACAAACTAATAGAACTGATGTAGATCCACTTTGTGATAATTTGAATCTCCTTTTTTGGGGGGGAGACTGCACCAAAACTCAGGCCCAGTGTATAACACTACACAATGTAAGTGGCAGAACGTGGCTGGCTGATATACGACAAACTAACAGAACTGACGTAGATCCACTTTGTGACAATTTAGATCTCCCTTTTTTGGGGGGAGACTGCACCAAAACTCAGGCCCAGTGTATAACACTACACAATGTGAGTGGCAGAACGTGGCTGGCTGATATACGACAAACTAACAGAACTGACCTAGATCCACTTTGTGACAATTTAAATCTCCCTTTTTTTGGGGGGAGACTGCACCAAAACTCAGGCCCAGTGTATAACACTACACAATGTAAGTGGCAGAACGTGGCTGGAAGATATATGAAAAAATACAAGGACTGTAGTATAATTTCAATCTTCCTACAATGTTCTCAGGACAAGTATGGCAGCAATAAAAAGGACTGCTGCACACAAAAGTGTGGATAAATAAACAAGATAACTGTGCAGAAAGGAGCAACAGGATTTTTGCTTTTAAAAAAGCAGTTGGTTTGCACAGCGGCGTACAAACAGCAATGCAGCTATCAGGGAGCCTTATAATGCAGCCTAATAAGCTACAGAGGTGATGCACAAAAATATAAACTCCACTGTCCCTGCAAACAAATGATGGTGTTGGACAGTGGAAATCGCTACAGCACAAGCAGTTTCGGGGCTTAATCTTCCCTCCCTAACTATATCCCTTCTTCTGATGCAGCTGCGGCAACCTCTCCCTATGCTACGATCGGCAGAAGTAAGATGGCGGTCAGCGTGCACGCCCCTTTATAGCCCCTGTGATGCCGCAGAAAGCAAGCCAATCACTGTCATGCCCTTCTCTAAGATGGTGGGGACCGAGACCTTTGTCATCACGCTGCCCACACTCTGTGTCCTCCTTCATTGGCTGAAAAAAATGGCACTGAAAGCGTCATACGAAACACAACTTTGGCGCAAAGATCGTCGACCTTATGGCCGATCCCATACTAGGATTGGGTCGGGTTTCACGGCGATTTTTGAATTTGTCCTATCCATTTCGCTCAACCATATTCGTGACTCCACCTGTGGTACTCGGCCAGGGATGGCTGACGCTGCTTAAAGGGGACCACTAGAGCTGATAGTGTTGCAGCAGAGTTGGTATAGCTCCCCACAGGTAGAGCTTAGTCCCCAGGGCTACCGATGCAGTTGGTAAAGGATGATAGCTGGTAGGGTGCAGGATTGAGGGTGCAGGAAATAATTGGATGACACAGGGTTTTCAGTCTCCTTTACCTTTTACATTTTCAGGTGCAGTCCGAGTCACAGGTCACAGGTGTAGATGGGGTCCAGGCGGCCTGGGAGTAACTTGGGATCCACTTAGCCAGGTGGGTTCGGAGGCCTTCCTTCTGACCTTTGTACTCTGACCCTTGCTACCTGAAGCTTTACACAACTTCCTCTCAGTGTTGCTCCTAACCTGTATGGTTGACAGCATTAGCCTTTCATGGGCACTGTCTTCTCACTGGCAGCCCCAGGCTCCTGATCTGCTGTGGTACCTCCAGGTATTAGATGGGCCAGGAAACCTGCAATCTCCTGCCCTCCAGTTCTAGCTGCTGGGCCGGGCAACCAAGGACTCTGGTGTCCGGTTTCTTTGGCACTTTATCCTGGGAAGAGCTCAGTTACAGCTCCATTCCCAGTGTCTCTCCTCACGTGCTTCCTCTCAGTGTCACACTACACTCCAAAACCCCGCCTCCAGACCAGAACCCATAGGGAAGTTCCCCTGAAACCAGGTTTAGAGCACCCCTTCTGGTCTGGAGTGAGGAAGGTCTTGTATGTTTGTGTTACCTACCAAGGGGACCCCTCGTTACTCCCAGGCATGACATCACCCCCCCTGTGTGGAAGTCAATGCCATTGTGGCAACTGGACTCCTGTGGTGCCACATTTCCATTTTGTGATGTCATGCCATGTATCTTTTTTAGGTCAAGTTAAAAAAAAAGTGTCCTGGTTCAACTGCCTGTAATATTTTCTCCTTATGTTTACAATTCATATGTGATTTTTTTAAATAAATTCAAATTCAATAAAACATTCACTACCTGAATAAAAAAAAAGTGGAAGAAATGCATAACTGCAATCGAATACACAGTACGATGGGCATATTTACTTCCCACTTGAAGATGGTCATTTAGTTCTTGTCTACTTTATTTATGTTCAAGCTCTGCATTGTTATTAAAAGGGATTGTCCATAATTAGACAAAACGTTTTTCTAGTAACAGTGCCCATTCTAAATCATATGCTGTGTCTGGTATTACAGTCCAACAGGACTCTCCAGTCTCCAGTCTTCAACTAGAGTAAAATTTCTGGTGTAAGAAACGTTGCCACTCATCATGAATTAGACAAGCTGTGAATTCACGCTCCCATTATGACACCATCCCAACTCATGAACTAGGCAAGGTGTAGTGTGGAGACACGGTATCAGTGGGTACCCTAGTCCACTAGCTTAAACCGCAGGGATCATCCCACTGAATGACAGATCTTCTTTCCCCAAGGGCGTAATACTACTCAGACAACACAGGGTGAGGGGAAAACAGTGTGGGAATACTTTATTGAACCACAAAACAGGCAAATATATGTAGAACAGCCCCAGCAAAATACCCAAGTCTCACCCTTCTGCTGAGTCGCTGGGATAAGAACAGCTGTTACTTCAGAGCTTCCAGGGCTGACTACCCCACCTGTGGCATGCTTGCAGAGAGGAGGTAATGGCAAGCTTAGGAAGATGATAGTCCATAGAGGTACAAGGCCAGTTGACCAGAGGGTCTCAGCTTGGCTTCTCCAAACATCTCCATGGAGCCAGGTGACCGGTGTGTCCCATTCCTGGCTTTCAAAAATGTATCCATGGGGCTCAGGTGACAAGTGGGTCCAAATCCCGACTACCCCAAACATATCAATGGTTCAGCGATGGTCAATGGAGCAGACCTGTATTCTTTCAGCTCATTCTGTGATCTCTTAAGCTGGCATCCTATAGAATGACAAATCTGTATTCCTTGTGATAGAGTCATGATGTCTAGGCTGCTGTCATGTAGAAAGTTTTAGGATGTTTGGATGTCTGGATGTATATCTGTATAAGGAGGTATCTGTTACAGAGGCGCAAATATCCTTTTTCTGTAGTTAACAACTGTTTTTCAAGCCAGCATCCAGAGGTAAACGGGAAGAATTTTGACAAGATCAACTCATATTGGTTAATTATTTTATCTATTTGCATAGTTTTTCCTCCTCTATTTTGCAAGTCAACAAGCTAGCTCCCTGGACAATGTGTAATTAACATATCAGCAAGCATAATTGTTCAATTATTCTATTTCTCTAGTCATCCAAGATACCAGCACAATATCTTACATCAAATGTCTGCTTACAAGTCTATATTACAGGCTTATACAATCAAAAGTCTATGTTTTCTTGAACAACCAAAAAGGAACACATAAATTCAAAAGTCTTACTGAAAATAGACATCTGGTTAATTAAGATAAAATGCTATGTTGTCACATGTAGCATGACGCCCCCGCTGTGCCACTCTCCCAACCCATGAATTAGACATGGTGTAGCATCAAGCCCCCATTATACCCATGTCCTATCCCATTTATTAGACATGCTGATGCATCATACCCCCACTGTGCCATCATTGTAACCCATGAATTAGACAAGCTTTGGCATCACACACCCCCACTGCACCCCCTATCCAAACCTATAAATTAGACAAGCTATGGCACCACGACCCTACTGTGCCCCTGGTCTCACCCATGAATTAGATAAGCTGCGGATTCACGACCTTGCCGTATCCCTGTTCCAACCCAGCTCTGCCTATTTTTGGAAGAGATGAGAGAAAATGGCATGAAGATGCTTAAATCATACTTTTTTAGCAACTCTCTTTTGCGACTTTTCAAAATAATTTAAAGTGAAATTGCTTTGCTGAATCAGGACCCATATGTCTAATTTTATAAGAAGTATAGATAAGGCTTAGAATAACTTTTACAAAATACCTACAAAATTATTTCAGAGTAAGTGAGAAGTAAGAGATGTACACCGTGGGAATGTATGAAAAAAATGCTTCAGCACAGTGTCACTTTAAAACATGCAGTTCAGGAATAATGATAGCAATTTAAAGTCAATCACAAGCAATCAGGCTGCCAAAAATATGACTGCCTGTGAAATAGCCAATACTTCCAGATGGCATCAGAGGCTATTCAAGTTTTACAGTATGGAAACAATGACATTGCCTGCTGCTATTTTGCATCAGTTGCTGAGGGAAATGAATAAGGCGCTATAAGGCGGAAATGAAAGAAAATAATATCATTGTTGTATGTTTACAAGTGTGAATGCACTTTGGAGTGGTAAAATACTTTTTGTCCTTTGTCTATCTTTGTTTCTTTCACTTTGAGATTATTAATTTATTTTGTGTTTCAGTTTCGCTAAATTCTAGCATCTTTATGCATATTTTATTATTTTATGGTTTTCTAAGGTTCATACAATTTTGCATCTTTGTTTTTAATCTACTTGCCACCACCCTTATGTTGCCTTGTTTTTCTTTAGTTTATCTTACAGCCAAGTCAGATGTTGAACAGTTATTATAAGATCTACTACACTCACCCACCAACAGTGAGGTTCCACTATTAGGGTACCGTCTCACAGTGGCACTTTTGTCGCTACGACGGTACGATCCGTGACGTTCCAGCGATATCCATAAGATATTGCTGTGTCTGACACGCAGCAGCGATCAGGGACCCTGCTGAGAATCGTACGTCGTAGCAGATCGTTTGGAACTTTTTTTCATCGCTGGATCTCCCGCTGTCATCGCTAGATCGGTGTGTGTGACACCATCCAGCGATGCGTTCGCTTGTAACCAGGGTAAACATCGGGTTACTAAGCGCAGGGCCGCGCTTAGTAACCCGATGTTTATCCTGGTTGCCATCGTAAATGTAAAAAAAAAAAAACACTACATACTTACATTCCGGTGTCCGTCAGGTCCCTTGCCGTCTGCTTCCCGCACTGACTGACTGCCGGCCGTAAAAGTGAAAGCAGAGCACAGCGCGCTGTGCTGTGCTTTCACTTTACGGCCAGCAGTCAGTCAGTGCGGGAAGCAGACGGCAAGGGACCGACACCGGAATGTAAGTATGTAATGTTTTTTTTTTTATGCTGGTAACCAGGGTAAACATCGGGTTACTAAGCACGGCCCTGCGCTTAGTAACCCGATGTTTACCCTGGTTACCCGGGGACCTTGGCATCGTTGGTCGCTGGAGAGCTGTCTGTGTGACAGCTCTCCAGCGACCACACAACGACTTACCAACGATCACGGCCAGGTCGTATCGCTGGTCGTGATCGTTGGTAAATCGTATAGTGTAACGGTACCCTTAGAAGTGATCTAAGGATGTCACCCTCATATTGAGTATATGAGCATAGCTTCATTATGAATTGTAAATTAGGGCCATGGAACAAAAGCTGGCATTCTTGATCTCCTATTTGCTTAACAACCCCCCACTGTGATGGGACCATATCCTGTGAAATGGTCAGTATGGACAGTAAACAACAGGCCGGTATGGTGACACTTTGCTTTCCCTTTGTAAATAAGTCCTTATTGATTTCAAAGAAGAACACCAGACTTGAATACTGTTTTTTTTGTGACAGGTGTAGGTTCACAACATATGGAAGAAATACAATGGGTGAAATAAGTATTGAAAATATTACCAATTTTCTAAAGAAATGTATTTCTAAAGGTGCTATTGACATGAAATTTTCACCGGATGGTGGTAACAACCCATCCACTCTACACAGGAAAAATAAGAAATGAGAATGAAAAAGTATTGAATGCATGAAGAAAGAGAGGTGCAAAAAGCCATGGAATGTCACGACACCAGCTGAAATCTATCAGCAATTATAAAGCAATCTTGCCACTTAGTGAAAAATAATATCAGCTGGTTCAACTGTTGGATTATAAAAAAGATGTTTCATTACCAAGAGTGCCACACAAGGAACATCTTGTGATGGGTAAAACCAGTGAGCCATCTCAAGACCTTCACAGGTTGTTGCAAAACATACTGATGGCATTGGTTACAGAAGAATTTCTAAACTACTGAACATTGCAGTGTGCACTGTTGGGGCCATAATCCGGAAGTGGAAAGAGCATCATTTCACCATAAATGGGCCACGACCATGTGCTCATCTCAAGATTCCAGACAGAAGAGTGAAAAGAATTATCAGAGTCCAAGAGCCAAGGACCACCTGTGGACAGCTATGGAATGACATAAAATTAGCAGGTACAATTGTTTCAAAGAAAACTGTTCGTCATACACTCAACCTCCTTGACCTGTATGCACGCTCACTATGCAAGACTCCATTGTTGAACAAAAGCAAGATGAAGTTTGTTTACAGTTTGGTTCACAACATTTATTCAAGCATGTGAAATACTGGGAGGATATTGTCTGGTCAGATGAGACCAAAATTGAACTCTTTGAATTCCATAATACACACCATGTTTGGAGGCCAAAAGACACTGCATATCACCCAGAAAACACCATACCAACAATTAAGTTTTGTAGGTGGGAATATATTGGTGTGGAGCTGGTTTTCAGCATATGGCACTGGCAAACATTATATAATTGAAGGAAGGAAAAATGAACAAATATACTGGGACATTCTTTATAAAAAGCTGCTGCCATCTACCAAGATGATGAAGATGAACTGAGGGTGGACATTTCAGCAAAGCAATGATCTAAACGCACAGCCAATGAAACTCTCAATTGGTTTCAGAGAAAGAAAATAAAGCTGCTAGAATGGTCCAGCCAATCATCTGGCCTGAATCCAAGAGAACACTTATAGAAGGAACTAATACTTAAAGTTCATAGAAGGATCCCATGGAATCAGAGAGGAGGTAACAACAAACTTAGGAAGATGACAGTCCATGCAGGTACAAGGCCAGTTGACCTGATGGTCACAGCCTGGCTTCTCCGAACATCTCCATGAAGCCAGGTGACTAGTAGGTCCCAATCCTGGTTTCTTCAAACACATCCATGAAGTTGCGCTGGTCAAGGGAGCAGATCTATATTCTTCCAGCCGGGGTCAAGCTAAGCTGGCATGGAGCCATGATGTCTTGGCTGCAGTCCTGTAGAGAATCTCTGAATGTCTGGACGTCTTGGCTGAATCTCTGGCTGTCTCTTTTTTTTCAGAGGCGTAAAGCCTGTTTTTACAATTAACAAGAGTCCTTAGTTCAATATTTACAGGTAAAGGGGAAGAATGCTAAACTGTTTGCATATATTTTCTGCTTTGAATGGCAACAAACTGGCTGACATGGACAATGTGCAATTGGCATATCAGCAAACATCACTAGTCATCCAGGATAACAGCAGAATATGTTACATCAAATGTCAACTTACAAGGCAATATTACAGGCTTACTCAAGCAAAATTTTTTGACCAACCAGAAAGAAACACATAAATTCAAAAGTCAACAAATAGACAACAGTCTATTCTTTCCGGCTTGCTGAAAATAGATGTCTGGTTACTTAGGATACAATGCTGTGTCTCCACAGTATGCAACACTTTTTCCCTGTGTAATTTCTCATTATTATGCATAACTTAATTTATGTAAATTTATGGGTTGATTTCCTTGCCTGTGTGGATTGGATGGGTTGTTACCGACGTCTGGTGAAAATTTCATATCAATAGCACCTTGAGAAAAATGTTTAGCAGAAAATTGGTGACATGTTCAATACTTATTTCACCCGCTATATTTGATTTCATGGCACAGTGCTGAACAAGATGCATTTACATGCATTGCTGTGTGGCCTGCCTGTGAGTCCAGAATTAATGTAGGCCAGATGGATAAAGTTGTCTATGCCATGTCTCATATGTATTGGAAGCCAAAATTGTGACTGGAAATGTGGCATTGATATCTCCCGCATGGGACCTTCAGGGCTGCTGATATACTTAAGGTCGGGAGTCTCATAATATCTCGTACCTGAGCCTGTATCTCATTTACCGGCCCCCATCTGAGATCACGGGGGGGAGGAGATGGAAGTGGCTGGTACCTGATAAAAGCCGGTTCTGACCTAGAACCATTGTTCAGGGCTAGGATATACAGCAGGCTGCAAGAACCTATTATTAGGTTCTGTAGAAGGACGTAGATCTGGGTATTTATTATGATGGAATCAGGAAGGATATAATGGAACTAGAGAGAGTACAAAGGAGGGCAACAAAATTAATAAAGGGGATGGGAGAACTACAATACCCAGATAGATTAGCGAAATTAGGATTATTTAGTCTAGAAAAAAGACGACTGAGGGGCGATCTAATAACCATGTATAAGTATATAAGGGGACAATACAAATATCTCGCTGAGGATCTGTTTATACCAAGGAAGGTGACGGGCACAAGGGGGCATTCTTTGCGTCTGGAGGAGAGAAGGTTTTTCCACCAACATAGAAGAGGATTCTTTACTGTTAGGGCAGTGAGAATCTGGAATTGCTTGCCTGAGGAGGTGGTGATGGCGAACTCAGTCGAGGGGTTCAAGAGAGGCCTGGATGTCTTCCTGGAGCAGAACAATAGTGTATCATACAATTATTAGGTTCTGTAGAAGGACGTAGATCTGGGTATTTATTATGATGGAATATAGGCTGAACTGGATGGACAAATGTCTTTTTTCGGCCTTACTAACTATGTTACTATGTTACTATGTTACTAAGAACATTTTCTAAATGGAGGACTCCCTTTTACAAGATTAGTACCTTTCCTATGACAACAGGTCTAGTAAACATCTTTTGTTAACTCCGTAAATTTTTATGTGATGGGGTATCCTTTATAGTCTTTGCAATATATTTTGTATAGTTTTATATGCACTGCTTAATTGTTGAATTAAATATATAGAATATAATAGTTTTGTGCCTCTTGCTCTACAATCAGCACCCCTGAAGCTTCATGATGTCCAAAGTTACCACTAATGGTCTCCAATCGGCCAGTAATAAATTATTGGTGGTGGCAGCTAGTCTCTGTTTGGTTAATGCAGGGTTTGGTGGTGGCCATAGAAAACTATATATATACTATGTATTTTAAACGGATGTGTAAGTGTGAAAGCACCCAATAGCCTACCTTGTAGCAATAGTAGTCACTGATTTGTCCGTAAATTGTCAGCCAATTGTGTGATTCTTCGGGCAAAAGTTCAGTTCAAGCATCAGAGCTTGACCCGAACTTGACCTCAAACACAATAGAAGTCAATGGGGACCCGAGCTTTGGTGTAAAATGGCAGTAAAATGGTCATAGTAAAGACTAAGAGGCTGCAAAAGGAAGCAAAATGGGGGTAAAAGCAGGACAAACGCTCTGCAAGCAAATGTGGATAGTGAAATTACTTAAATTAACATAGAGTAAAAA
Source organism: Ranitomeya imitator (assembly GCF_032444005.1). NCBI lineage: Eukaryota > Metazoa > Chordata > Amphibia > Anura > Dendrobatidae > Ranitomeya > Ranitomeya imitator. The sequence goes on along the minus strand of NC_091284.1, from coordinate 150,171,019 downwards.
AAATTAAAAGCAAAAATCTTGAACCAGGAGGCGGATGACCAAGTAGAGGAGGAGATTGAGGAGGAGGCAGACGTGGTTGTATAGATGGAAGAGGAAGAGGTAGCAACACTGTTTTTGTATTAATTTTTTTTTCCATTTTTGGGGGGGTACTCTATCCTTTACTCTACTTATGAGCTAATGGTAGTCCGTGATACTGATGGTGCTATTGTCACTTATATAGAGATTCATTAGGAGGCACTAATGTTCATTTTGCCTTACTTTATTAAGTAACCATGGATTTGGTAAATAAATTATATGTAATGGGGACACTATGGATTTTTGAGCAGGATCAGGGTGATTATTGTATGATCTGTGGCTTATAAACTTTATACCATAGTTTTGGGACATTTTTTCCTCCGGTGAGACTACATGTCGGAGTGTGTTTGTTCTGCATCGGATGTGACGTATCGCTGGGGCTCCATTTAGGTCAGGTGAGATTAGCGCTGAGTTGTTTGAATTGTGCCTGTGTGCTCTACCTTTTGCTCTATCCTATGAGCCAACGACAGTCCGCTGTGAGGACTGTGTGATTGTTATCTATGCAGTGACTCGTTGAGAGGCTGTGATGTGTAATAGGTGCGCATTGATCACGGGATCTCAGCCTACTACGAGATACCACATTGGTGGCGAGAAGGGGTTTGGAGAAAGAAACGAGATGATTGGGGCAGTCATGACAACGCGCCTTTATTTATTTACTTCTGATATCTACCATGTTCTGACATGAACATTTACGGCTGTTACTATAGGTATTTCTCTGAATAGATAGGAAATTATACACTTGTTTGGTGTGGTATGTTCTATTTTATGTTATAATTGCATAGCGGTCATTTTATTATATGTTTGTATGTTAATCATGTGGGCGGCTCACTGTGTAGCGATTGGTGTGAACCATAGCCAATTCCTATTTAAAGCTGCCATTTTAACTGTTTTGTATGCTTGAGAAAAACCTCTGATGGTTGAAACGTCGCATTTGGCACAATAAAAGAAGCATATTTTCACCTGGATTGGATGCTGTCCTTCATTTCTTTTGGGTATGTACATCTCCACTTTGGTCCGTGGAATTAGGACAGGCATCTCACGACCAGTTGCGCTGTCAGCTACTCTGGAATTTTGAACTCTGCGCTGTTAGTCTGAAGTTATGTTGTGTTCTGGGACCTGTAGTTCCCCAAGTAATTGTGTAGTTCTAATGGGAGACTGGCATGGCTAGTTATGAGAGATGGGGGGGTCAAACTAGCCACACACACACCCACCCAGGGGAGTGGTTACACCTAGATAATGTGACCAGGGTGTGGGTCACATGGTCAGAGTGTATGGATCTGTTTGGTCCATGTGCAAGGTCCTGGATGGTCGGTGTTGGAAGCTCCTGTGAGTGGAGTCTTCCTAGAAGCACCTGAGACCATGGACCTAGTGGACCGTCAGTGTTGGAGTCTCCTGGCAGTGGAGATGTCCTGGAAGCACTGAAGAGCGTGAGTCCTGCAATAGCCTGTGTGTGTTATGATAACTGTTATGAAAGGCAATTCAGTACCACAATGGACATAGCGGTCAGAACACATACAGTGATCTGACAAACACCCAAAATAATAGAACGAGCTCTGAGACGTGGGAACTCTGCAGACCGCAATCCCTAATCCTATCAAACCACACTAAAGGTAGCCGTGGAGCGCTCCTGACCAGAACCTAGGCGCCTCGTCACAGCCTGAGAAACTAGCTAGCCCTGAAGATAGAAAAATAAGCCTACCTTGCCTCAGAGAAATTCCCCAAAGGAAAAGGCAGCCCCCCACATATAATGACTGTGAGTAAGATGAAAACACAAACATAGAGATGAAACAGATTTAGCAAAGTGAGGCCCGACTAGCTGAATAGAACGAGGATAGGGAAGATAACTTTGCGGTCAGCACAAAAACCTATAAATAACCACGCAGAGGGGACAAAAAGACCCTCCGCACCGACTAACAGTACGGAGGTGGTCCCTCTGCGTCTCAGAGCTTCCAGCAGGCGAGAAAAACCAATAAAGCAAGCTGGACTGAAATATAGCAACAAAATAACATAAGCAAAACTTAGCTATGCAGAGCAGCAGGCCACAGGAATGATCCAGGGAAAAACAAGTCCAACACTGGAACATTGACAGGAAGCATGGATCAAAGCACTAGGTGGAGTTAAGTAGAGAAGCACCTAACGAGCTCACAAGATCACCTGAGGGAGGAAACTCAGAAGCCGCAGTACCACTCTCCTCCACAAACGGAAGCTCCCAGAGAGAATCAGCCGAAGTACCACTTGTGACCACAGGAGGGAGCTCTGCCACAGAATTCACAACAGTACCCCCCCTTGAGGAGGGGTCACCGAACCCTCACCAGAGCCCCCAGGCCGACCAGGATGAACCACATGAAAGGCACGAACAAGATCGGGAGCATGGACATCAGAGGCAAAAACCCAGGAATTATCTTCCTGAGCATAACCCTTCCATTTAACCAGATACTGGAGTTTCCGTCTTGAAACACGAGAATCCAAAATCTTCTCCACAATATACTCCAACTCCCCCTCCACCAAAACCGGGGCAGGAGAGTCAACAGATGGAACCATAGGTGCCACGTATCTCCGCAACAATGACCTATGGAATACGTTATGTATGGAAAAAGAATCTGGAAGGGTCAGACGAAAAGACACAGGATTAAGAACCTCAGAAATCCTATACGGACCAATGAAACGAGGTTTAAACTTAGGAGAGGAAACCTTCATAGGAATATGACGAGAAGACAACCAAACCAGATCCCCAACACGAAGTCGGGGACCCGCACAGCGTCTGCGATTAGCAAAACGTTGAGCCCTCTCCTGGGATAAGGTCAAATTGTCCACTACATGAGTCCAAATCTGCTGCAACCTGTCCACCACATTATCCACACCAGGACAGTCCGAAGACTCAACCTGTCCTGAAGAAAAACGAGGATGGAACCCAGAGTTGCAGAAAAATGGCGAAACCAAGGTAGCCGAGCTGGCCCGGTTATTAAGGGCGAACTCAGCCAAAGGCAAAAAGGACACCCAGTCATCCTGATCAGCAGAAACAAAACATCTCAGATATGTTTCCAAGGTCTGATTGGTTCGTTCGGTCTGGCCATTAGTCTGAAGATGGAAAGCCGAGGAAAAAGACAAGTCAATGCCCATCCTACCACAAAAGGCTCGCCAAAACCTCGAAACAAACTGGGAACCTCTGTCAGAAACGATATTCTCTGGAATGCCATGTAAACGAACCACATGCTGGAAGAACAATGGCACCAAATCAGAGGAGGAAGGCAATTTAGACAAGGGTACCAGATGGACCATCTTAGAAAAGCGATCACAGACCACCCAAATGACTGACATCTTTTGAGAAACGGGAAGATCCGAAATAAAATCCATAGAGATATGTGTCCAAGGCCTCTTCGGGACCGGCAAGGGCAAAAGCAACCCACTGGCACGAGAACAGCAGGGCTTAGCCCGAGCACAAATCCCACAGGACTGCACAAAAGTACGCACATCCCACGACAGAGATGGCCACCAAAAGGATCTAGCCACTAACTCTCTGGTACCAAAGATTCCAGGATGACCAGCCAACACCGAACAATGAACCTCAGAGATAACTTTATTCGTCCACCTATCAGGGACAAACAGTCTCTCCGCTGGACAACGATCAGGTTTATTAGCCTGAAATTTTTGCAACACCCGCCGCAAATCAGGGGAGATGGCAGACACAATTACTCCTTCCTTGAGGATACCCGCTGGCTCAGACAAACCCGGAGAGTCGGGCACAAAACTCCTAGACAGAGCATCCGCCTTCACATTTTTAGAGCCCGGAAGGTACGAAATCACAAAGTCAAAACGGGCAAAAAACAGCGACCAATGAGCCTGTCTAGGATTCAACCGCTTGGCAGACTCGAGATAAGTCAAGTTCTTACGATCAGTCAATACCACCACGCGATGCTTAGCTCCTTCAAGCCAATGACGCCACTCCTCGAATGCCCACTTCATGGCCAGCAACTCTCGGTTGCCCACATCATAATTTCGCTCAGCAGGCAAAAACTTCCTGGAAAAGAAAGCGCATGGTTTCATCACTGAGCAATCAGAACCTCTCTGCGACAAAACAGCCCCTGCTCCAATCTCAGAAGCATCAACCTCGACCTGGAACGGAAGAGAAACATCTGGTTGACACAACACAGAGGCAGAAGAAAAAAGACGCTTCAACTCTTGAAAAGCTTCCACAGCGGCAGAAGACCAATTGACCACATCAGCACCCTTCTTGGTCAAATCGGTCAATGGTTTAGCAATACTAGAAAAATTGCAGATGAAGCGATGATAAAAATTAGCAAAGCCCAGGAACTTTTGCAGACTTTTCAGAGATGTCGGCTGAGTCCAATCATGGATGGCTTGGACCTTAACAGGATCCATCTCGATAGTAGAAGGGGAAAAGATGAACCCCAAAAATGAAACCTTCTGCACAAAAAAGAGACACTTTGATCCCTTCACAAACAAAGAATTAGCACGCAGGACCTGAAAAACCATTCTGACCTGCTTCACATGAGACTCCCAATCCTCCGAGAAGATCAAAATGTCATCCAAGTACACAATCAGGAATTTATCCAGGTACTCTCGGAAGATGTCATGCATAAAGGACTGAAATACTGATGGAGCATTGGCAAGTCCGAACGGCATCACTAGATACTCAAAATGACCCTCGGGCATATTAAATGCAGTTTTCCATTCATCGCCTTGCTTAATTCGCACCAGATTATACGCACCACGAATATCTATCTTTGTGAACCAACTAGCCCCCTTAATCCGAGCAAACAGATCAGATAACAATGGCAAGGGGTACTGAAATTTAACCGTGATCTTATTAAGAAGGCGGTAATCTATACAAGGTCTCAGCGAACCATCCTTCTTGGCTACAAAAAAGAACCCTGCTCCTAATGGCGACGATGACGGGCGAATATGCCCCTTCTCCAGGGATTCCTTCACATAACTGCGCATAGCGGTGTGCTCAGGTACGGATAAATTAAACAATCGAACTTTTGGGAATTTACTACCAGGAATCAAATTGATAGCACAATCACAATCCCTATGCGGAGGTAGGGTATCGGACTTGGGCTCATCAAATACATCCCGGTAATCAGACAAGAACTCTGGGACCTCAGAAGGGGTGGATGACGAAATTGACAGAAATGGAACATCACCATGTACCCCCTGACAACCTGAGCTGGACACCGACATGGATTTCCAATCTAATACTGGATTATGGACTTGTAGCCATGGCAACCCCAACACGACCACATCATGCAGATTATGCAACACCAGAAAGCGAATATCCTCCTGATGTGCAGGAGCCATGCACATGGTCAGCTGGGTCCAGTACTGAGGCTTATTCTTGGCCAAAGGTGTAGCATCAATTCCTCTCAATGGAATAGGACACTGCAAGGGCTCCAAGAAAAACCCACAACGCTTAGCATACTCTAAGTCCATCAAATTCAGGGCAGCGCCTGAATCCACAAATGCCATGACAGAATACGATGACAAAGAGCAGATCAAGGTAACGGACAGAAGAAATTTTGACTGTACCGTACCAATGGTGGCAGACCTAGCGAACCGCTTAGTGCGCTTAGGACAATCAGAGATAGCATGAGTGGAATCACCACAGTAGAAACACAGACCATTCAGACGTCTGTGTTCATGCCGTTCAACTCTGGACAATGTCCTATCGCACTGCATAGGCTTCAGTTTAATCTCAGGTAATACCACCAAATGGTGCACAGCTTTACGCTCACGCAAGCGTCGACCGATCTGAATGGCCAAAGACATAGATTCATTCAGACCATCAGGCATAGGAAATCCCACCATGACATCTTTAAGGGCTTCAGAGAGACCCTTTCTGAAAATCGCTGCGAGCGCAGCTTCATTCCATTGAGTGAGTACAGACCACTTTCTAAATTTTTGACATTATACCTCTATCTCATCCTGACCCTGACACAAAGCCAGCAAATTTTTCTCTGCCTGATCCACTGAATTAGGCTCATCGTACAGCAATCCGAGCGCCAGGAAAAACGCATCAATATTACTTAATGCAGGATCTCCTGGCGCAAGGGAAAATGCCCAGTCTTGAGAGTCGCCACGCAAAAAAGAAATAATAATTCTCACTTGTTGAGCTGGGTCACCAGAGGAGTGAGGTTTCAAGGCCAAAAACAGTTTGCAATTATTTTTGAAATTCACAAACTTGACTCTATCACCATAAAACAAATCAGGAATAGGAATTCTTGGTTCAAAAATAGGCTCTTGAACCACCAAATCTTGAATCTTTTGTACATTTATAACGAGATTATTCATTGAAGAGCACAGACCCTGAATCTCCATGTCCACACCTGTGTCCTGAACCACCCAAATGTCTAGGGAAAAAAAAAAGGCAAAACACAGTGCAAAGGAAAAAAAATGGTCTCAGAACTTCTTTTTTCCCTCTATTGAGAATCATTAGTACTTTTGGCTTCCTGTACTGTTATGATAACTGTTATGAAAGGCAATTCAGTACCACAATGGACATAGCGGTCAGAACACATACAGTGATCTGACAAACACCCAAAATAATAGAACGAGCTCTGAGACGTGGGAACTCTGCAGACCGCAATCCCTAATCCTATCAAACCACACTAAAGGTAGCCGTGGAGCGCTCCTGACCAGAACCTAGGCGCCTCGTCACAGCCTGAGAAACTAGCTAGCCCTGAAGATAGAAAAATAAGCCTACCTTGCCTCAGAGAAATTCCCCAAAGGAAAAGGCAGCCCCCCACATATAATGACTGTGAGTAAGATGAAAACACAAACATAGAGATGAAACAGATTTAGCAAAGTGAGGCCCGACTAGCTGAATAGAACGAGGATAGGGAAGATAACTTTGCGGTCAGCACAAAAACCTATAAATAACCACGCAGAGGGGACAAAAAGACCCTCCGCACCGACTAACGGTACGGAGGTGGTCCCTCTGCGTCTCAGAGCTTCCAGCAGGCGAGAAAAACCAATAAAGCAAGCTGGACTGAAATATAGCAACAAAATAACATAAGCAAAACTTAGCTATGCAGAGCAGCAGGCCACAGGAATGATCCAGGGAAAAACAAGTCCAACACTGGAACATTGACAGGAAGCATGGATCAAAGCACTAGGTGGAGTTAAGTAGAGAAGCACCTAACGAGCTCACAAGATCACCTGAGGGAGGAAACTCAGAAGCCGCAGTACCACTCTCCTCCAAAAACGGAAGCTCCCAGAGAGAATCAGCCGAAGTACCACTTGTGACCACAGGAGGGAGCTCTGCCACAGAATTCACAACAGTGTGTTGGATTGTCCTGAAGTGGGCTGGAGTCCTGGAAACACTGCTGAGGCTATAGACTGAATGCTCGAGGTGTTGGATTGTCCTGGTATGGACTGGAGTCCTGCAAGCACCTGGTAAGATCATGGATTGATGGCCTGTGTGTTGGAAGTGCCTGTGATTGGACTTCCTGGAAGCGCATGGAAAGGCTGCAACTGCAGATTCTGGGACAGCTACTGTGTTGGGGAAGCTACAGTTCCTACTGTGGGTCTGGACTAAACGAGGTGCCTGGTCACAAGGACTGTGATCCCAGTGAGGCAGTTTTCCCTGTGAACCAGCACTGGCAGGAGTCAGTGTGTGGAGCCGGAGCTCCTGAGAGGTAACCCCTGGTATGGGAAAAAACCTGTAATATACGGCAGAGACGTATCTGCCATTGGAACAGACTGTCGGTGGTTAATATGTTCCGTTGATGTATACAATGAACTGCAATAAACTGTGCGCTAACATATGACAGTTGCTGAACTGTGCAGTCACCTGGTGACTGGAGAGATAAGGCGTGACTATTGAATGCTTTGTAAAGCCACACGTGTTAAAGTAACAGACTATGTGTAAGCTGGTGATGTGTAACCTGGCTTACGGTGCGGTTTATGATGCTTTAATAAACCGGAATGGACTTAATTTTTGGAAAAAATGTGCTTGAGTGCTTGAATCCTATGCCAAGCGAGTGTCACCCAACACACTCAGGTAGCGTATCACCACAATAGATAGATAGATACGATAGATAGATAGATAAATAGATAGATAGGTAGATCGAAAGATAATACCAAGCCCGATGTTTAGTAATAAACATAATAAAATGGTACATAAACAGTTACGCAGGGATCACACATGCGAGAAACTTGAATGAGTCTCGTATCTTAATACCAGGCACTGCCGCCGGCACTCGGGAGCAGAGCGTGCGGCTGCATGTATTTCTATGAGTTTTTAGCATGTGTGATCCCGGCCTTAAATGCAATATCTGTTTAATTTTACATTTCTTTTTTTTAAATGACGTGGGCTCCCACGCAATTTTCTGCGCCAGAGAAGGAAAGCCGCATTGTAAACAGACATGCTGCATTCTGGAAAGACGCGCCGCATGTCCATTTACGCGCGTCTGCCGCTTGTGTCTTTTATCGCATAGTGGAGAAATCCCCTCCACTATGCTGTAACATCTGGATGCTGCGTGTTTGGCGCTGCGGCCCTACGCAGCGACAAACACGCAGCGTTTCCTGACCATGGAAACATACCCTTACAAGCAGACATTGGGCGTGCTCAGGCTGTTCTTATTTTATTAGATTGTTGAAGGTAAAAATGAGCATGATACAACTTCTTTTAAAATGTGGATACTGTATTCAGCTTTATCCTCAATTTTTATAAAGCGTTTATTACACCTCCGAGTAGAAAAAAGCTCTTTCATTATCAGTGGTATTTTCCGTTTCTCTAGTATTGGATTCAGAAATCTTTTATGACAGCTGATGTGATTGTGCCATATGAGCACTCGCCAACAGCAAGTGTTTTCATTCAGTTTTATCCTGTAGAGGTTTCATTAATCATTGTATTGACTGTATACATCGGTCTATCTCCTTGCAGAGTAAACTCCTTTTATCTAACAACCACTTCTTATCTGAGGCCATTTACTTCTTTTCGATTCTCTGCTCTGTACTGTACAGAGTTTAGAGTTTAGAACTGAGAGCCATTTTGTATGTTCATTTAGGGACAGTAAATTGTGTTCTGCAGACCAGAGGAGCGCGTACTTATTGAATGGAATTCTGAGGTATGCTTCTGTCACAGTCCAAAACTACTGTAGATCAACACCTCCTCCTAGCAGCCAAGCCGGATAAGGCAGTGCTGGAAAGTGGCAGCACTGAGGGACTTAAAACAGATGCCTCTAAAAGGGCATTTACACTGCAAGATAATTCTGAATGAGACGATTGTTTCACAATTATCTTGCTGCTGATCAACCGATGAATGAGCAAACCGCAGGTTCATCAGGTTAAAGTTCATCGTTCTCATCAGTAGCTCGCTCAGTGCACATCATTTACTTCGGTCTTCCTATGTAAACAGACAATGAAGTGACTGCCGAGTTTACCGATCGGAGGTTGTATCGCGCTGCTAGTTGGTCTGCGTAAATAGGCCTTAACCCTATTACTAGAAACCCATTCTTTTATCATATTATCTATCTTCACAATTTGATTTAACCTCCTGATACATATTAATAGCAAATTCAATGACGCGTCACTCCTTAGTATATACTGGCGCTCGGATAAGGGTTACCAATCCCTTTATCATATATGTTCAAAAAATCCGGCACTCAAAAAGTTAATGCTATTCAAAATGTTTTATTTGAGAAGTATAATCCAAAATTATAACATTTTGGTCCTTTCATTGACCTTCATTAGTAGAATATAATCATGGAGTGATCATTGGTGTGTGATAACCCCGGAGACCAAGCGCTATGTGGAACGGATAGGGGCCAGTAGAGAGCGCAATTCTACAAGCCACTATCCGTTCCACATAGCGCTTGGTCTCTGGGATTATCACACACAAATGATCACTCCATGATTATATTCTACTATCATAATCCATCTGATGGGCAATGAAAGGACCGATACATATTAATAGGGCCCAATTCACCAAACATATGCCAAAAGAGTTTTCTTTTAGCACACACTGGGCATTATGCAGTAGCATACGTCACATCCTACTGTCAGTTTGTATCTGCAGGTATATGAGTCGCCCGCCAGGGCCGTGGGGTACTCGATACTGGGTCCGGTCGGCTTAAATGGGATGTCACGGTGGCGACGACCAGGGCCATGGCCCTGGGCACCCATGTTAAAAGGACATTTTTAAATAGGTCTTTGAATAAAGTTTGTGTTTGTGACACCACCTGTGGTATTCGGTCAGTGGAGACAGACGCTGCTTAAAGGGGTCCACTGGGGTGATGTTAAGGCAGCTGAGATGGTATAACTTCCAACAGGTGAAGTAGGTCCCCAGGGCTCCCAGTATGTAGGTGAAGATGGTGAGTGGTGCAGTAAAGAACAGAGGACACGGGTTTGCAGTCTCTTTACCTGGTTTACTGAAGACTTCAGGTAGCCCCAGTCCAGGGCATCAGATCACAAGTACAGTCAGGGTGTGTCCGGCGTGGAAGCAAATTCAGTCTCTTTTACCAGGTGGAGTTAAAAGCCTTCCTATTAGCGCGGTGGTGTTGTAGTCCTTTACTGCTTCTGGCTTCTGGCAAGGTCTTCATAATTCTCTCTGTCCTCCTTAACCCCTTCATGACCCAGCCTATTTTGACCTTAAAGGGGTTGTCCACTACTTTCAATTAACCCCCCAATGTACCCCCCTGGGGCCCCTAATGAATTGTGCCATTACCTTCTGTTGACGTTTTCGCCTGTGAGCGGCGCTATGGCTGCAGCTGGGTACGGGTCACATGACCCCCAGACTGCAGCCGCCGCTCATTTCCGCCGACGTCACGTCAATTTCCAGGCTCTAGAAATTGACGTGACGTCAGCAGCAGGCGTGACCAGCCCCCACAGTCTGCAGTCACTCAGCAAGAGTGACTGGGCTGGGGGCGGGGCTGGGGGCTGCCTGCAGGGCTGTGCTGAGGGCGGGCGGGGCTCTGTGTGTGCTCACTGCTCAGTGGCATGCTGGGATCTGAGGACGGGGCTGTGCTGCGGTCGCCGTGGGTTTGCCCGCCGGCGCTGGTGTTTCTGCCCGCCGATGCTTGTGCCCGCCGGCGCCGGTGCTTGTGCCCGCCGGCGCCGGTGTTTCTGCCCACCGGTGCCCGCCGGTGCTTGTGCCCGCCAGCGCCGGTGCTTGTGCCCGCCGGTGTTTCTGCCCGCCGGTGCTTGTGCCCGTCGGCGCCGGTGTTTCTGCCCGCCGGTGCTTGTGCCCGCCGGCGCCGGTGCTTGTCCCCGCCGGCGCTTGTGACCACCGGCGCTGTGCCTGTGTGTGTGTGTGTGCCGGCGCTGTGCGTGTGTGTGTGTGCCGGCGCTGTGCCTGTGTGTGTGTGTGTGTCGGCGCTGTGTGCGTGTGTGTGTGCCGGCGCTGTGCGTGTGTGTGTGTGCCGGCGCTGTGCCTGTGTGTGTGTGTCGGCGCTGTGTGTGTGTGTGCCGGCGCTGTGCGTGTGTGTGTGTGCCGGCGCTGTGCCTGTGTGTGTGTGTGTGCCGGCGCTGTGCATGTGTGTGTGTGTACCGGCGCTGTGCCTGTGTGTGTGTGTCGGCGCTGTGTGTGTGTGTGTGCCGGCGCTGTGTGTGTGTGTGCCGGCGCTGTGTGTGTGTGTGTGCGCCGGCGCTGTGCGTGTGTGCCGGCGCTGTGCGTGTGTGTGTGTGTGCCGGCGCCGTATGTGTGTGCCGGCGCTGTGCCTGTGTGTGTGTGTCGGCTCTGTGTGTGTGCCGGCGCTGTGCGTGTGTGTGTGTGCCGGCGCTGTGCCTGTGTGTGTGTGTCGGCGCTGTGTGTGTGTGTGTGTGTGTGTGTGTGTGTGCCGGCGCTGTGCGTGTGTGTGTGTGCCGGCGCTGTGCCTGTGTGTGTGTGTGTGCCGGCGCTGTGCGTGTGTGTGTGTGCCGGCGCTGTGCGTGTGTGTGTGTGCGCCGGCGCTGTGCGTGTGTGTGTGTGCGCCGACGCTGTGCGTGTGTGTGTGTGCCGACGCTGTGCGTGTGTGTGTGTGCGCCGACGCTGTGCGTGTGTGTGTGCGCCGACGCTGTGTGTGTGTGCCGGCGCCATGTGTGTGTGTGTGTATGTGTGTGCGCCGACGCTGTGTGTGTGTGCCGGCGCCGTGTGTGCGTGTGTGTGTGCCGACGCTGTGCGTGTGTGTGTGTGCCGACGCTGTGTGTGTGTGTGTGTGCGCCGACGCTGTGTGTGTGTGCCGGCGCCGTGTGTGTGTGTGCCGACGCTCTGCGTGTGTGTGCAGGCATCGTCCAATGGGACTACAAGTGACACATTAGCCAATGATGGGACAGTAGTAGTCCAATCATCCGGCTAATGTGTTGAATGTAAAAAAAAAAAAAAAACACAGTACATACATACATACAACACACACCACTGCGACTACATGCACCATGCGACATGCTGCATGCACCATGCGACGACATGCACCATGCGACGACATGCACCATGCGACGACATGCACCATGCGGCGACATGCACCATGCGACGACATGCACCATGCGACGACATGCACCATGCGACGACATGCGACATGACCATGCGACGACATGCACCATACGACGACATGCGCCATGCGACGACTTGCACCATGCGACAACATGCGACATGCACCAAGCGGTTACATGCACCATGCGACGACATGCGACATGCACCATGTGGCGACATGCACCATGCGGCGACATGCTACATGCACCATGCGCCGACATGCACCATGCGACGATATGCGCTATGCGCCGGCATGCTACACGCACCATGCGCCGACATGCTACATGCACCATGCGACATGCACCATGCGACGACATGTACCATGCGACGACATGCACCATGCGGCGACATGCTACATGCACCATGCGCCGACATGCACCATGCGACATGCACCATGCGGCGACATGCGACATGACCATGCGACAACATGCGACATGCACCATGCGATGACATGCGCCATGCGACGACATGCGCCATGCGACAACATGCACCATGCGACAACATGCGACATGCACCAAGCGGCTACATGCACCATGCGGCGACATGCTACATGCACCATGCGCCGACATGCACCATGCGACATGCACCATGCGACGACATGCACCATGCGACGACATGCGACATGCACCATGCAACGACATGCACCATGCGGCTACATGCACCATGCGCCGACATGCGACATGCACCATGCGACGACATGCACCATGCGACTACATGCACCATGCACCATGCGGCGACATGCTACATGCACCATGCGCCGACATGCACCATGCGACGACATGCACCATGCGACGACATGCGACATACAGGTCCTTCTCAAAAAATTAGCATATAGTGTTAAATTTCATTATTTACCATAATGTAATGATTACAATTAAACTTTCATATATTATAGATTCATTATCCACCAACTGAAATTTGTCAGGTCTTTTATTGTTTTAATACTGATGATTTTGGCATACAACTCCTGATAACCCAAAAAACCTGTCTCAATAAATTAGCATATTTCACCCATCCAATCAAATAAAAGTGTTTTTTAATAACAAACAAAAAAACCATCAAATAATAATGTTCAGTTATGCACTCAATACTTGGTCGGGAATCCTTTGGCAGAAATGACTGCTTCAATGCGGCGTGGCATGGAGGCAATCAGCCTGTGACACTGCTGAGATGTTATGGAGGCCCAGGATGCTTCAATAGCGGCCTTAAGCTCATCCAGAGTGTTGGGTCTTGCGTCTCTCAACTTTCTCTTCACAATATCCCACAGATTCTCTATGGGGTTCAGGTCAGGAGAGTTGGCAGGCCAATTGAGCACAGTAATACCATGGTCAGTAAACCATTTACCAGTGGTTTTGGCACTGTGAGCAGGTGCCAGGTCGTGCTGAAAAATGAAATCTTCATCTCCATAAAGCATTTCAGCCGATGGAAGCATGAAGTGCTCCAAAATCTCCTGATAGCTAGCTGCATTGACCCTGCCCTTGATGAAACACAGTGGACCAACACCAGCAGCTGACATGGCACCCCACACCATCACTGACTGTGGGTACTTGACACTGGACTTCAGGCATTTTGGCATTTCCTTCTCCCCAGTCTTCCTCCAGACTCTGGCACCTTGATTTCCGAATGACATGCAAAATTTGCTTTCATCAGAAAAAAGTACTTGGGACCACTTAGCAACAGTCCAGTGCTGCTTCTCTGTAGCCCAGGTCAGGCGCCTCTGCCGCTGTTTATGGTTCAAAAGTGGCTTTACCTGGGGAATGCGGCACCTGTAGCCCATTTCCTGCACACGCCTGTGCACGGTGGCTCTGGATGTTTCCACACCAGACTCAGTCCACTGCTTCCTCAGGTTCCCCAAGGTCTGGAATCGGTCCTTCTCCACAATCTTCCTCAGGGTCCGGTCTCCTCTTCTCGTTGTACAGCGTTTTCTGCCACATTGTTTCCTTCCAACAGACTTACCATTGAGGTGCCTTGATACAGCACTCTGGGAACAGCCTATTTGTTGAGAAATTTCTTTCTGGGTCTTACCCTCTTGCTTGAGGGTGTCAATGATGGCCTTCTTGACATCTGTCAGGTCGCTAGTCTTACCCATGATGGGGGTTTTGAGTAATGAACCAGGCAGGGAGTTTATAAAAGCCTCAGGTATCTTTTGCATGTGTTTAGAGTTAATTAGTTGATTCAGAAGATTAGGGTAATAGGTCGTTTAGAGAACCTTTTCTTGATATGCTAATTTATTGAGACAGGTTTTTTGGGTTATCAGGAGTTGTATGCCAAAATCATCAGTATTAAAACAATAAAAGACCTGACAAATTTCAGTTGGTGGATAATGAATCTATAATATATGAAAGTTTAATTGTAATCATTACATTATGGTAAATAATGAAATTTAACACTATATGCTAATTTTTTGAGAAGGACCTGTACAGTACATACTACAGACATACAGTACATATAACATAGAGTACATACTCACCATCACTTGTCACTTTGTTCCCCGAAGCCATTGTCACCTGTAAAAAATATTAAAATAATAAACAAACAATATACTCCCTGTCCGCAGAAATCCAATTAAAACGAGTGTCCCACGACGATCTCCCGTGGAGAGCAGGAGCATCAGTTGATGCGACCACTCTCCAGAGGCTCCAGGAACACAATGATGGAAGGTATCCTTCCATCATGTATTCCTCACAAGGTATTCCTACGCCCCTGTGAGAAAATAGTCCCTAGTCTCACTATTGGCATTGCTGGGTGAGACATTTTCCCACGCAGCAATTGCCATAAAGTGAGACCAGTGAACTAGAGTAACCTCAGTGATGCACTGCAGGAGCCATTGTCTCCTGTCAGTGTGTCACTGAAGGTCCTATAGAGCAGTGACATCACCCGATGTCACTGTTCTATAGGGGAGATCGTCGTGGGACACTCGTTATTAATTGGACTGCGTCGGACAGGGAGTATACGGTTTATTATTTTACTTTTTTTTGCAGGCGCTGAAGTATGGTAAGTATGGTTAAATGAAGAATATTAAAATACTTTTTTCCAAATGTGTGCGTGTTTTATTAAACCTTTCTTACTATTTGATTAGTAATGGATAGGCGTCTTATTGACGCCTCTCCGTTATTAACCCGGCTTAATGTCACCTTACAATAGCAAGGTGACATTAACCCCTTATTACCCCATATCCCACCGCTACTCGGGAGTGGGAAGAGAGGGGCTAAGTGCCGGAATTGGCGCATCTTACAGATGCGCCATTTCTGGGATGGCTGCAGACTGGTATTTGTAGCCGGGGGGGGGCCAATATCCATGGCCCCTCTCTAGGCTATGAATATAAGCCCGCAGCTGTCTGCGTAGCCTTTCTGGCTATAAAATATAGGGGGACCCCACGTCATTTTTTTGGGGGGTCCCCCTATTTTAATAGCCAGTAAAGGCTACGCAGACAGCTGCGGGCTGATATTCATAGCAGGCTACAAATATTGGCCCCCGGCCGTCGGCTTTCCCCCTCTGGCGCAGAGAATTGCGCGGGAGCCCACGCCGTTTTTTTCTTTATTTTTAAAAAATTCAACGCTCATTAAGGCCTCTTTCACTCTTGTGTCGGTACAGGTCCGTCGCTATGCGTCGGGCCGACGTACCGACGCACGTTGTGAAATTTGTGTACGAAGTGGGCAGCGGATGCAGTTTTTCAACGCATCCGCTGCCCATTCTGAAGTGCGGGGAGGAGGGGGCGGAGTTTCTGCCGCGCATGCGTGGTAGAAAATAGCGGGCGCAACGGCCAAAAAAACATTCACTTGAACGTTTTTTCGTGCCGACGGTATTCCAAAACACGACTGATCCGTAGCACGACGGACGCGACTTGTGGCCATCTGTCGCTAATACAAGTCTATGGGTGAAACGCATCCTGCGAGCACATTTGCAGGATCCGTTTTTTTCCCACCGGAACGTTTTTTTTCCGCCGGATCCGTTTTTTTCCGCCGGATGTTTTTTTTTTTCCACCAGATCTGTTTTTTCCACCCGATCCGTTTATTTTCGCCGAATCCTTTTTTTTTACGCCAGATCCGTTTTTTCTCATAGAGTTGTATTAGCGCCGGATTACACCTGATGGCCACACGTTTCATCCGTTTTTTGCAGGATACGTCAAAAAAGCTGTTTCCGCCGGACGGAAAGCACATACAGAGAAACGGTTTTTCGGTACGTCGAAAAAATGCACAGCGACGGATCTAGCAAAAAACGGATGAAATGTGTGGCCATCAGGCGCACTCTGGCGCTAATACAACTCTGAGAAAAAAACGGATACGGCAGAAAAAAAAAGATCCGGCGAAAAAAAACGGATCCTGCAAATGTGCTCGCATATAGTATATAAGACAGCCTCCCCCATAGAATATAATATACCCCCCATAGTATATAAGACAGCCTCCCCCATAGAATAGAATATACCCCCGCAGTAGTATATAACACAGCCACATCTATAATATAACACTGGGAGCGTCACTCTGTCCGAAGCCTTTATAGACTGCGCAAGCGCCGGCGCAGTCTGGACCTCACAGAGTGACGCTCCCAGGAGATCGAGGTATGCGTAAACACTGAACGCACACCGCGATCTCCAACGGAGAGGCAGGGACGCGCCAGGAGGGTAAGTATAAGCTATATTCACCTGTCCCCCGTTCCAGCGCTGTGTGCGGCTCCATCTCCCGGGTCCACTGCCTGTGATTTTCACAGTTCAGAGGGCGCGATGACGCGCTTAATGCGCGCCGCCCTCTGACTGAACAGTCACAGCCAGAGGACCCGGAAGAAGTGGCGTGCAGCGCTGGAACAGGGGACAGGTGAATATAGCAAGTGTCGGGGGCCTGAGCTAGCGGCAATACCGGCACCTGACCCCCACAGCGCGCCGGTGTCCCCGCGTGCTAAGGCCCCCCAGCACTCGGCGCCCAGCGACGATAGGTGAGTATGTTATTTCTTTTTATATATATATATCGCAGCAGCATACGGGGCATATAATACTATGGAGCATCTTATGGGGGTCATCAACATTTATGGAGCAGTGTACGGGGCATATACTATGGAGCATGTTATGGGGGCCATGAACCATAATGGAGCAGTGTACCGGTCATATGCATGGGAGCAGCAAATTACAGAACGGTGGCGCAGGATGGGAGCACATGACAGAACGGGGGCGCAGGATGGGAGCAGCGCATGTCAGAATGGGGCTGCAGGATGGAGCAGCAAATGACAGGATGGAGACCATATACCAATATAAATGCTCGCCACCTGGGCGTAGAACGGGTTCAATAGCTAGTAGTATATAACACGGCCTCCCCCATAGAATATAATATACCTCCCATAGTATATATCAAAGCCCGCATATAATATAGCACAACTTGCATAGTATATAGCACAGCCCGCATAGTAGTATACAGCACAGCCCATGTAGTAGTATACAGCACAGCGCGGGTCGTAGTATATACAGCACAGCCCGTGTAGTAGTATACAGCACAGCCCGTGTAGTAGTATACAGCACAGTCCGGGTCGTAGTATATACAGCACAGCCCGCGTAGTAGTATATACAGCACAGCCCGCGTAGTAGTATACACAACACAGCTCACACAGTGGTATATACACAGCACAGCCCACACAGTGATATATACACAGCACAGCCCACACAGTGGTATATACACAGCACAGCCCACACAGTGGTATATACACAGCCCACACAGTGGTATATACACAGCACAGCCCACACAGTGGTATATACACAGCCCACACAGTGGTATATACACAACACAGCCCACACAGTGGTATATACACAGCACAGCCCACACAGTGATATATACACAGCACAGCCCACACAGTGGTATATACACAGCACAGCCCACACAGTGGTATATACACAGCACAGCCCACACAGTGGTATATACACAGCACAGCCCACACAGTGGTATATACACAGCCCACACAGTGGTATATACACAGCACAGCCCACACAGTGGTATATACACAGCACAGCCCACACAGTGGTATATACACAGCCCACACAGTGGTATATACACAGCACAGCCCACACAGTGGTATATACACAGCCCACACAGTGGTATATATACAGCACAGCCCACACAGTGGTATATACAGCGCAACCCACATCTCATCCCCCCGATAATGGCTCCACACTCTCCTCACCTTTCCTCTTGCCTGCGCTGCTCCTGTCTCGGCGGCTGCAGTCTGCCCAAGACACAGCAGGTGTGCGATGATATGACGTCATCGCGCACCCGCAGTGTCAGAGGCAGAGCGGGGAATGATGGGAGAGGGAGCGTCATTGCATTGCATTGCATCATTGCATTGAACTATACCGGCGTCATAGACGCTGGTATAGTTGAATGCGGTGGCGGCACTGGCGGAATGAGGGGGAAAGAGTGCAGCGGCCCACTACTGGCACCGGCCCTTCTGGCATTTGACAGAAGTGCCCGATGGCCAGTTCGGCCCTGGTCACCACCCACACACTTCCCTCCTCCTGAACTGCAGCGTTTCTCGGACCCACATCCGCAGCAAAACTGCAGATATTTTTTACATCTCAATGAAAGTGTAAGGCCGGAGTCACACTACAGCGAGATACAAGCTCTGGCACCAGCACTCCGGGGCGGAGCGTGCGGCTCCATGTATTGCTGTGCAGCTGCACGCTCTGCTCCAGAGTGCCGGTGCCAGAGCTTGGTTTTAACCTGCGACACTCGGCCATATCTCGCTGTGTGTGATCCCGGCCTAAGGGTGCAGAAACGCTGCAGTTCGGCACAAAAGAAGTGACATGCTGCGGAGAAAAAAAAAAGCTGCGTTTCGGTGCGGTCTTTTCCGCAGCATGTGCACAACAAGTCTGAGGCTCCCATAGACTTACATTGGTTGTGCACTACAATGCGGATTTGATGCAATTCTGTGCGGCAAAAAACGCTGCGGATCTGCAATCAAATCGGCAACGTGTGCACACAGCCTTAGCATTTAGTGAGCCTAGCAAAAAGGCAAGCAAAAAACTAGTGTGGGATTGCACTTTTTTTGCAATTTCATCGCACTTTGAATTTTTTTCACATTTTCTGTTACACGACATGGTAAAACCAATGGTGTAGTTCAAAAGTAGAACTTGTCCCGCAAAAGATAAGCCCTCACATGGCAATATTGACGGAAACATTATGGCTCTGGAAAGAAGGGGAGCGATAAACGAAAAAAAGCTCCAGGGGTGAAGGGGTTTAGAAACATGGATATAGACAGATCTATGGAAATAGATAGATAGATATATCTGTATGTATCTATCTATCCCATATCTATCTAATTCTATCTATCTGTCTGTCTGTGTCTATCTATCCCACATCTATCTATCTATCTATCTATCTATCTATCTATCTATCTATCTATCTGTCTGTCTGTGTCTATCTATCGATCTATCTATCTATCTATCTATCTATCTTTCTATCTATCTATCTATCTATTATCTGTCTGTCTATTATCTATCTATCCCATATCTATCTATCTATCTATCCCATATCTCTCTCTCTATCTAATATCTATCTATCTATCTATCTATCTATCTATCTATCTATCTATCTATCTATCTATCCCATATCTCTCTCTCAATTCAATTCAATTCAATTCAAATGGCAGGACTAAGTACATGTTAGCATTGCCAAAGCATATGGTAAAAATACGGGTGTGGGGGAGGGGGGATATAGAGGTTCAAGGAATATCAAATTCCTTTTAGAGGATAGGGGATGTTTCCAGGGTGGGGTATAGGAGTCCATGACATATCAGGCTCTTTAGTGAGGGGATAGGGACATGTCCAGGGTGGGGTATAGGAGTCCATGACATATCAGGCTCTTTAGTCGGGGGATAGGGATATGTCCAGTGTTGGGGTACGGGAGTCCATGACATATCAGGCTCCTCTTAGTCTGTGGCAGGCACTGACATATTCCGCTGATACGGCCACTGCACTTTCCTCTTCCCCCAGTATTATCGGCAGTTTCTCTTCCTCCTCCTTGGAGGTGAAGTCTGGGAGGAGATCAGACAGTCTCTTGAAGTGAGTGTCCCTCACTGCGGAGTATTTGGGGCACCTCAGCAGGAAGTGGGCCTCATCCTCCACGGCCTCCTGGGGGCACTGCTGGCAGAGTCTGTTCTCTTGAGGCTTGTAGTTCTGTCGGTGCTGCCCGGATTCGATGAGTAGGCTGTGGTGGGCGCTCAGTCTGTACCGGCTCAGGATCTGTCGATCTTTGGGGTTTTCTAGTTTCTCTAGATATGGGGCCAGTTTGTACTCCCTCTGTAGATTCCGGTATATTGTATACTCTCTCTATCTAATATCTATCTATCTATCTTATATCTATCTATATATTATATCTATCTATCTATATATTATCTATCTATCTATCTATCTATCCCATATCTCTCTCTCTATCTAATATCTATCTATCTATCTATCTTATATCTATCTATCTATCTATCTATCTATCTATCTATCTATCTATCTATCTATCTATCTATCTTATATCTATCTATATATTATCTATCTATCTATCTATCTATCTATCTATCTATCTATCTATCTATCTATCTATCTATCCCATATCTCTATCTATCTTCTATCTATCTATCTATCTATCTATCTATCTATCTATCTATCTATCTATCTATCTATCTATCTATCTATCTATCTATCTATCTATCCCATATCTCTCTCTCTCTATCTCCTATTTATCTATCTATCTATCTATCTATCTATCTATCTATCTATCTATCTATCTATCTATCTATCTATCTATCTATCTATCTATCTATCTCTGTGTAATGGAGTGTGGGTTGGACAAATGTAAAAGACGTTGGACAGAAATGACACCACAAATCTTTTTGCAGAGAGAGGAGGGAGGGGTTTGGGTGTGTTTTTGTAGGGGGTGTGCTAGATTCGGGCTTAGTGGCAGTGCAAAGCATCATGGAACTTGTAGTATTAGGTCACAATAAGGAAGTTGTCGATTAACCCCATGAGAGCTGAATCCAGCACTGAAGATGTGCTGCTACAGCATGATAACAGCTAATATTGCTAAAATAAACACAGTAGATGTTTTCAGTGGCACATAATAGCAAGATTTATGAAAAAAAAAATAAAAACTTTATAGTAGTGGATAACTTCTGTAATGACCTGGCCGTTTTTTGCAATTTTGACCAGTGTCCCTTTATGAGGTAATAACTTGGGAACACTTCAACGGATCTCAGCGGTTCTGAGACTGTTTTTTCGTGACATATTGGGCTTCATGTTAGTGGTAAATTTAGGTCAATAAATTTTGCATTTATTTGTGATAAAAACGGAAATTTAGCGAAAATTTTGAAAATTTCGCAATTTTCACATTTTGAATTTTTATTCTGTTAAACCAGAGAGTTATGTGACACAAAATAGTTAATAAATAACATTTCCCACATGTCTACTTTACAACAACACAATTTTGGAAACAAAATTTTTTTTTGCTAGGAAGTTATAAGGGTTAAAATTTGACCAGCGATTTCTCATTTTTACAACGAAATTTACAAAACCATTTTTTTTAGGGACCACCTCACATTTGAAGTCAGTTTGAGGGGTCTATATGGATGAAAATACCCAAAAGTGACACCATTCTAAAAACTGCACCCCTCAAGGTACTCAAAACCACATTCAAGAAGTTTATTAACCCTTCAGGTGCTTCACAGCAGCAGAAGCAACATGGAAGGAAAAAATGAACATTTAACTTTTTAGTCACAAAAATTATCTTTTAGCAACATTTTTTTTATTTTCCCAATGGTAAAAGGAGAAACTGAACCACAAAAGTTGTCCAATTTGTCCTGAGTACGCAATTTTAGCAAGCAATATTTTATTTTCACAAGGAATTGGACCCCAGTAATTGTTGCGCAGTTTGTCCTGAGTACACTGATACCCCATATGTGGGGGTAAACCACTGTTTGGGTACACGTCGGGGCTCGGAAGTGAGGGAGCACCATTTGACTTTTTGAATACAAGATTGGCTGGAATCAAAGGTGGTGCCATGTTGCGTTTGGAGACCCCCTGATGTGCCTAAACATTGGAAACCCCTCAATTCTACCTCCAACACTAACCCCAACACACCCCTAACCCTAATCCCAACTGTAGCCATAACCCTAATCAGAACCCTAACCACAACCCTAATTCCAACCCTAACCCTAAGGCTATGTGCCCACGTTGCGGATTCGTGTGAGATTTTTCCGCACCATTTTTGAAAAATCCGTGGGTAAAAGGCACTGCGTTTTACCTGCGGATTTACAGCGGATTTCCAGTGTTTTTTGTGCAGATTTCACCTGCGGATTCCTATTGAGGAACAGGTGTAAAACGCTGCGGAATCCGCACAAAGAATTAACATGCTGCGGAAAATACAACGCAGCGTTTCCGCGCGGTATTTTCCGCACCATGGGCACAGCGGATTTGGTTTTCCATAGGTTTACATGGTACTGTAAACCTGATGGAACACTGCTGCGAATCCGCAGCGGCCAATCCGCTGCGGATCCACAGCCAAATCCGCACCGTGTGCACATAGCCTAATTCTAAAGGTATGTGCACACGCTGCGGAAAACGCTGCGGATCTGCAGCAGTTTCCCATGAGTTTACAGTTCAATGTAAACCTACGGGAAACAAAAATCGCTGTACACATGCTGCAGAAAAACTGCACGGAAATGCAGCGGTTTACATTCCGCAGCATGTCACTTCTTTCTGCGGATTCCGCAGCGGTTTTATAACTGCTCCAATAGAAAACCGCAGTTGTAAAACCGCAGTGAAATGCGCAGAAAAACCGCAGTAAATCCGCAGTGGTTTAGCACTGCGGATTTATCAAATCCGCTACGGAAAAATCCGCAGAGGACCAGAATACATGTGCACATATCGAATACCAAGGAGTGAGTGTGATGAGAGAGTACAGTATAAATACTGTGCCCTATAGGGGGACACTGTGAGAGGACAGTGTGAAAATGGGGGCCGGTATGGAAAGGGGAGGTCCATGTAAAGAGCATGTACCATAAGAGGGACAGTGTGGGGGTCATATTTTATGCAGACAATATAGTGAGGGGCAATTTTTTATTCAGGAGCATTAGAATGACACTTCTATCTTTAAGGGCATCATGTCTAGATTTTCTGCAAAAGAACGGAGAAGATGGAAGTCTGCAGAGACGGCTGTGGATGAGAAAACTCATCATGGGGTCTGGACAAGATGAAGAAAAGAAGGAGAATGGCAACAGAGGCGACGTCATCTATAAGGTACCTGGATGTAAATGTTATTTGTGATACTGACTAACTCTCATGTTTTTATTTATGTTAGGAGCATTAAAGGGAATGTCCAGGTTTGTAATGAGTCTGCAGTCATTCTTTGTGACTGCAGACTTCTGAGTTTTCACAGTGCGCACTGCACGCTCTCAGGATTCTCTCGTGCTGGCAATTTACATACATGCGGTTACGTGCTGACTAGAAATGTGTGGCATCACTCAATGAAAATGAACTGAGTGAGGCCGGGCACATCTAGTCGGAATGTGGCCAGAGGTATACAGATCGCATGCTTGTGCTGACATGACTGTCCACCAGCCAGGGAGAACCCTAAAAGTGTGCATTGCATTAGTTGTGAGAATTCAGAATCCTGCGATGTCAGGATTCAGCTCTGCAGGTTCCAGTAGTCGTCACATGGACACTTCACTCATATGCGATTTTTATACGTATGGTCCTGTGACAACGAGCTTCTCTTCTGCTTCTCTCGGTTCACTGAACATTGAGAGCATTAGGGAGAGGAGCTTGTGGGTACATGACTAAGTGTGCAAATTGCATACGTTCTGGGGGGTTGTCACGATATGGTATGAAATATCATAAGTAGCTCTCTAGCCTGTGTGGGCTAAGCCCCCCTTCTTGGAGCAACAGTTTGTAGCTGCAAATTCCTGGCTTTCCTTCTCTGAGAGTATGGGGGAAGAGAGGTTTTATTGCTCTGGGGTCGTAAATTCCAGGCTCAGAGGAAAGTCCCTCACCCCTCCCACATTCTCTAGTTCAAACTGGAAAAGTGGCTCCAAGATTCAGGAAAGATTCTTTGTTTAGTTTTTGTTAGATATTAGGCAAACGATTTAAGCTAGAAATACGAAAATATATATTTTTATTCTCACTCGGTGTATCTACACAACCCGCGAAACACGAGCTTCTAACTCCATCTGGTAAAGAAGTAGGGATTTCTCTGGAAATATGTATCCCAGATAGGACATATTTGATCTCATTAGAATGCCCACGTTAATCTGAGATGAATGATGAGTTTGGTCTGACTCTGACATGTTTTGTAGTGAAGTTATAGAAATCAGAGAGAATAGTTTAAAGTTTAGGCAGAATGTAGAGAGAGGAGGGTCTGGATAAGCCAGCCTTTCTGTGATGTCACAGCCTTAATGTTTTAAGTGTCTGGCAGGCTCTGAGGAGGCACTTTCTGCTAGATTTCTTCCTGACTTCTTGTCCTCTCCTGAAGCCAGCAGCATCCCATGGACTGGGATATATGGAAACTCCACTAGCCTGGATGCCTGTCATGCTTTGAACTTGTAAGTGTTGCTTTTTCTCATTTATTCCCTTTATGTTATAATTACCCTTGTACATATTTGCAATTGTCTCCTTTGTAACTTCTTTATAAAATATTTTTCATAAAGCACTGCCTAATTAATTTCAATGGGATATACTATTATATATTAGTTCGTTCATCCATGCTCTAAACTTACCCTGTCTTCTGAAGTGAAATACGCTACTGTTACTGTTGTGTTGGGTTAGCTTCGGACCCGTTTAATCGAAGCTGGTGGCAGCGAGAAGTGTGCAGACTTTTGGGTTATGTTGTAGCGGCTGCGACGTTAATAATTATTGTTCCTGCCTGAGTGGCAGTAGTTATCGCGTCGCTGCAGCGTGCCCAATAGCCAGTACATAGCAGGCAGTCTGTCTGGCGACTAATTACCCAGGGTGCAGTACCTAATCTGACCTGAGAGAAAGGGGGGCGCCAGAGAGCTGCAAGTGTTAAGTGGAACTGTAAGCGGGATATACATAAATCCCTGCAGTTCGTGGTATATAGAAAAGCAGTGGGATACCTAGAATAAGCCCCTGCTGTAAACTAAGAGGTCAATAGCCTTGTGTGTGGTTTTTTTCATCACATCGTGGAGTGGAGGGATAACTAAGATAAGCCCCCTGCACATGTGATAGCCGTCTGTTGGCCTAAAGTCACCTCAATCCGTGACGTAGGGGTGACGGTGTGAATCCTGACCCATTGGTGACAGCGGTCAGGGGGAATCGTGACAATTGGTGGCAAGGCGGTGGGATATCTTAGAGCATTAGTGATTTGGTTTGAGTAATCATTCCTCTCACTAAAAACTTGCAGAAAGTTCTTGCGCAAATAAGTTTGGAGAACGAACTCAGTGCTTTTTAGTTGTGAGACAATTGCGTACTGGTAATTATCCCTTCCCTTTCTCTTCGTTTTTCTATCCTATCTTTTATTTGGCAACCATGGTTGTGCTGGGAGAAACCTTCTATGAGCAGCAGACCAGAGACACCCTTGTTGCCTTATGCAAGTCACAGCACATTGACTTTGCAAGCAAAAACAAAGCCCAACTGGTCGCAGATCTGGTGCAATGGGAAGCCGCTCGAGACCAATCTCAGAGCTCAGAGGCCGCAGAAGCCAGCACCAGCGAACATGAGGCTGCAGCAGAGGTCCAACCACTGAATACGGGCCCTACTGGCAACCAGGGGGGCGCAGACCTCCTCCTGCAGCTGGCTCTGCAACAATGCTCCGCAGATGACCTAGAGAGACGTCTGCAGCTGATCCAGCAATACCAGGAGCGAGCTGAGAGAGAGGCCCAGGCCCAGCGAGCCGAGAGAGAGGCCCAGCGAGCCGAGCGAGAGGCCCAAGCGGAGCGGGAGTACCAGCTGCAGATGGCCCGACTGCAAATGCAGGGGTCGTCCCAGTCCAGCCGTGAGCCCAGCAGCGCTCAGATGCCTAAACCCCGGCCCGATCACTTCCCTGTTATGGAGAAGGATGGGGACTTGGACACTTTTCTGCGGGCCTTTGAGAAAGCCTGCAGGCAGTACCAGCTGCCTACAGATGAATGGGCACGATACCTGACACCAGGGCTGAGAGGCAAAGCTCTGGAGGCGTTTGCTGCCCTCCCTCAAGAACAAGATGGTGACTATGAGGCCATCAAAAAGGCTCTGATAGCCAAGTACCAGCTTACACCCGAGGTGTACCGTAGAAAGTTCCGGACCCTCCAACGTGGCCCACACGACAGTTACAGTGATGTGGTGCATGGACTGGGGACCCACTTTGACCAGTGGACCCAAGGACTGTCAGTGACCACCTTTGCGCAGCTGCGAGACCTGATGATCAAAGACCAGTTCTTTCATCTTTGCCCAGCTGAGGTGCGACAGTTCGTGATGGACAGAGAACCCAAAGACGTGACGAAAGCAGCGCAGATTGCCGATGCCTATGAGGCCAACCGTAGATCGGAAGTGCGGAAGCCAGTCACCACCAGCTGGAGAGGGGGTAAGCCTGCAACCAACGCCAGTACCCCTGCCAGCCAACACACCCGAGGTCCTGGCCCTGTGGCCAACAGCACCAGACCTACCACCGAACCTCGCACGTGTCACACCTGCAAGCGGCCTGGGCATATCAGTACCTTCTGTCCAGACAGGCCGAAGAACCCCCCAGCCAAGGCCCCAGGGCCTAATGCAGCAGTTCTTTTGGTGGGTGGTGTGGTTGGGAGGGTGTGTGACAACGTACAGCCCGTTACTGTGGGAGGCCATGTTGCTACAGGCCTCAAGGACACCGGGGCTGAACGAACCCTCATCCGACCCGAACTGGCGGCCCCTGAAGAAATAATTCCGGGGAAAACCCTAACTGTCACTGGGATTGGGGGCATCAGCTGTCCCTTACCGATGGCCTGGGTTTTTATTGATTGGGGTGCTGGGAGCGGGGTGAAGGAAGTGGGGCTGTCTGATAATTTGCCCACTGATGTTTTGTTGGGGACTGATTTGGGGAGGATGTTTGCATACTACGTTCCTGACACCCCTCCCCAATCTACTAATAAGGGTAACGTTAACCCTGATGATGATGATGATGGGAAATCGCATGTGTTACCTGACCATGCTTTACCTTGTAATGATGCATCTATTAACCATTTTTTCCCTAGGATTGATGGCGAAAATGTTGTACCTGTGCCAACTGAACCTGATAA